>NC_059348.1:42860155-44060155 GCF_019703515.2 Myxocyprinus asiaticus | reverse complement strand
GACCAACCGAGGAACGCACAGCAGGGAAATAACAACCGAAGCCATGCACTCACACAAAGACAGAAACGAAGCACAAGACAAACACAGAACAATGATGCCACGACCCTGTCACACAAAAAGCCAGACTGACAGTGACAAGATTGTGACAATCTACACTATATCAATATAACTCCCCCTAAGGGCCTTTTACCCCAAGTGAGGGAGCTTTTTACTCCAGGAATGGGGTAAAAGGCCACCTCGCAACTTTTATTTTAAATGAATTGATTCAAAACAACCTTCTGTTGTTATTTCTTTTCACACAAATTATGTTTCTCCATCAATATAGAATAAATATAAATTAATTGCTTGAATCTTGAGACACTTTGTGACCAGAAAAAAAGTGAATTTTCATTAAGGTGTATCTATAGCCCCGTTGTACCCTACAAAGGTCTAATAATTGTTTTCCAACATGTTTCCCTAACCAGCCTGATCTCATGAAAATTAAGTGACTTAAGCAAAATTTCTGCAAAATGATATTACATGGTTCATTACACATATCACAGCAGTTCTGAGGTGAAACCGCAATCATGATTTGATGCTTGAGTGTAATCATTCTCGTGCTTGAGGCATGCTGCACCCGCACTCTGCACGTGTCAAGTGTGAGGAAGTGAAATAAAGCTTGAAATCCTGATCACCAATGAGAAAGCAGATGTCAATATTTAAAGTAAAGGTGAGTAAATGATGAGAGAATTGTAATTTTCTTGAAACCTAAACCTAACATAGTGCCATAAAAAGTAAATGTGAGATGATAAACAGATGAGGTTTTTGTGGTTAATGCTCAGTTGATTTAAAAATCATCAAAACGTACCCCCCTACCCTAAACTTTAAACCTAAACCTAACCAAAAAATAATGATTACCTCCTAAAACGTTTCCAACACACTTCAGCAAGACGTAGTTTAAAAAAATGCATTTATTTCAATCTGTGAAAATAAATCAAATTGCCACTTCAGATGCAGCTTCTGTGACAACTTTACTGTGTAAAGATGGCTTTAGTCCCCATTGGTTTAATATTTATTGCAATGGGCATTAAAGGGGACATATTATGCAAAATCCACTTTTTCTCCGAAAAAGGTTTGCAGCCCCTTATGACATCAAAAGGGAAAAGGTACTGCCCACGGCTGGCGAAGAGATATGTCCGAGTAGCTTAGATCCACCCTCATTAAAACCTGAGCGAGAGTCGCACAGTCCGCCATATTTATCTCCTCGCTAGAGCCACTTGTGCTAACTCGGACTGCTTCATCAATGATGGTCAACACAAGGCTGAATTTGCTTCAAAGCTAAGGATCAAGGATGGATCAATACCAACTCTCCGTGACCCTACTTCAGATTTGCAAGTCGTAAGTTTCGTACTTTATAAACTTTTAATGTTTGCAATTTGGCTTCGGCAAAAAACACTTGTTGTGAATACATTGTGCTTTGTGTAACGTAGAAGCTAGTCCCTAACTACCTTATTCCATAACAATGAAGCTGTAGCTTTGTTTCGGTTACGATATAAATTGATTGGTATCCTCCACAGTCCCGCTTGAGTGGTCATGCAATGAAGATTTTCTGTGTAATAATACCAGTCCTGCAGACCGACACATGACCATGCCCCCCATGCCACAAACCCCCACCGCCAACTCAGGCCGGGGCAACATCCGGCCTGCCTACTCTCCCCCGTTTCTGGAGAGAAAGTCAGCCACAACCATCTGCACCCCCGGTCTGTGGACCACCTCGAATTTAAAGGGCTGAAGAGACAGATATCAACAGGTGATCCGTGCATTAGTATCCTTCATATGTTGGAGCCACTGCAGAGGAGCGTGATTGGAACAGAGGGTGAAGGCCCACCCCAGCAGGTAGTAGCAGAGGGTAAGAACAGCCCACTTAATCGCAAGACACTCCTTCTCAATAGTACTATACTTTGTCTCCCTGAAGGAGAGCTTGGGACTAATAAATAGCACTGGCCGTATTTCCCCTCCCACCTCCTGCGAGAGCACCATGCCCAGCCCTCTATCAGATGCATCAGTCTGTAAAATAAAGGGGAGAGAAAAGTCAGGTGCATGCAAAAGTGGCCCTCCACACAGTGTGGACTTTACCTTAAGGAAAGCCTGTTGGCATGATCCACGACCGGATCGGGAGCCCCCTTTTTTAAGGTCAGTCAGTGGGCTGGTGACATCAGAATAGCTAGGCACAAACCTCCGGCAGTAGCCAGCCAGCCCCAAAAACTGCCTTACCTCCTTTTTGGTCTTGCGATCGCTGTGGTTTTGTTAACCTGTGGATGCACCTGCCCATGACCCAAGTGGAACCCCAGATACCTAACTTCCACCCGCCCAATTGCACACTTCTTCAGGTTGACTGTGAGTCCCGCCTGCCGCAGTGCTCTCAGGACAGCCCTCAGTTGTTGCATATGCCACCGCCAATCATTACTATAAATGATAATATCCTACAGGTATGCAGCGGCATATGCCGTGTGCTGTCTGAGGATCTTGTCCATAAGCCGCTGAAATGTGGCCGGGGCTCCAAACAAACTGAACGAAAGCACCACAAATTGGTGTAATCCAAATGGTGTGGAAAAAGCCGTTTCTTCTCGGGATATTGGAATTAAAGGGATCTGCCAATAACCCTTTGTTAAGTCCAGTGTTGAGTAAAATTGAGCCGCACCGAACCGATCGAGTAACTCATCAATTCGCGGCATTGGATAAGCATCAAATTTGGACACCGCGTTCACTTTCTGGTAGTCAACACAGAACCGGACCGAGCCGTCGCTCTTCAGTACCAGAACTAATGGGCTGGCCCAATCACTGTGCGACTCTTGTATTACGCCCATTTCAAGCATTGCCTCTAATTCTTCCTGAACATTCTTTCCCTATCTGTCACTCACTCGACCTCAGGTGGTCCAGCTGATTTGGAGTCGATTCGGTCGGGCACAGGTGGACCTGTTCGCCTCCCAAGAATCCTCCCACTGCCCGCTCTGGTACGCCCTCACTGAGGCTCCCCTCGGCATAGACGTGCTGGCACACAGCTGGCCCCCTGGCATTCGTAAATATGCGTTTCCCCCAGTGAGCCTACTTGCACAGACCCTGTGCAAGGTCAGGGAGGACGAGGAGCAGGTCGTCCTGGTAGCACCCTACTGGCCCACCCAGACATGGTTCTTGGACCTCACGCTCCTCACGACAGCCCCCCCCCCCGGCAAATTCCCCTGAGGAAGGACCTTCTTTCTCAGGGACGGGACACCCTCTGGCACCCACGCCCAGACCTCTGGAATCTCCATGTCTGGTCCCTGGGCGGGGGGCCATTATGCGGTTCAAAGTTTTTTCATGAGCTAAGTGGCCAGCCATTGGGTTATAATGAGCCACCTGGAAAAGTTTCCCAGCGGCTCTTTGGTACTCATAGCTGAGTTGTATTTTCTTTGGTCTGAGTGTCCTGCATCACTCAATACAACCGCTCTTTAATAATAGAGAAGTACGAGTATGTGAGCGCAACATTAGGCTGGAGCTGTTGACAATCAATTACTTTCACCTGGTCAAAGGCGTGCTTGAGGGACTCGTTACATGACTGCTCCAGAGGGAAATCCCCCTCAGGGAAGCCCCTGAGTATGGGAATTTCCCCGTCTGCGTCATATGTGGAGCAGACGTCGACGGCCCTGGCACCACCTCCCCTGCCATAGCATCGCATGTCACACACCGCGACACCGTTTTGCAGGACCCATGCACACACATTACCCTCAATAATGTTTAAAACCAGGCCAATTGGTTCCCAGAATTAATGGATGGGCGAGGCGGGAATTAACCGCAGCCTCGACTCTATGCATTTTTCCCCTGAATCGTATCTCAGTGGTAACCACTGGATACTTTTGAATGTCACCATGCACACACCTCTCCCGCTTACTCCTATCCAATGCCCCACCTTGCACCAAGCGTTGGTGGATTGAGGTTTGAGAACAACCCGTATCCACCAAAGCTTGATGTGTATCCCCTTTTACTCTTACCGGTATCCGATATGCCCCTGCCCAGTCGGGGGCGGCCTGTGGAGTGTTGGGGATCCGGACCAGTGTCCCCACCTCCATCACCGGACACCGACAATGACTGTGTTCGGCTTCCCACAGCTCCAGGAGACCAGCCCAGGCCTTCCTTTCACGCTTGTGGGAGTGGTCTCGCCAACCTGGGGGGGATAGCAGAGGGAGACAGAGGGAGTAGGAGGGATAGACAAGGGGAGGGGTCCCCTGGACCGGGGATGGAGTTTGGGTGGGCCTTTTCCCCACCTCTGAGGAGCCAGAACTGGGCGGGACTGGGTGGGGGGTAGGGGGAAGGAACATGAGACACAGGGTTTGGAGAGAGAGCAGAGAGAGAAGAAGGAAAAGAAAAAAGAAACTGGATCACTGCCTTCTGGAAACGCCGCCATGTAGTCCTCTGCCACCCGGATGGCCTCCTCCAGCAATGCCGGGCGGTGGCACTGGACCCACTCGGACATTCTTTGCGGAAGCTGTGTGAATAACTGCTCCAGTACCACCAGGTCGACTACATCCACGATGCCGCGGGTTCCTTCCGCCAGCAGAAGAGGTCCAGAAAGGCCCCCAGGTTGTCATCCGGCCTCATATTTATTAGGGCTGCGGGTGGGGTGGGTTCCGGGGAGGTTGCAGTGCCAGTCCCCTCTCTGGCGATCTGGCTCCGGAGCACCTGCCGGTCCTCCGCTTGTGCCTGGAGCAGGACTTGGAAACATTGGTGCTGCTCCAGGTGTAAGTCCATGAGGGCCTGGGGTTGAGTCTGCTGGATGCTGGCAAGGGTTTTGAAGACTTCGCCCAGCGGTGAGGACTCCATAACGGTATACTCCTCCAAAGCCGGGTTTTCGGCACCACTGTAACAAGATCTTTGAGTTCTGGGCAAAGGAGGAGTCAGGAGACAGTGAACAGTCAAGGTCAGTGTTTTATTACTCTTTCTCACTTTTTAATTAAACTCAAACAAAAGGGCTCTTGCTGGCCAAACACACACACACAGCTTCAGGTGGTGGCTCTGATCTCTCTCTCCACTCTGACACTCTGGCATCCCTTTTCAGGTCTCCCTCCTCCATCACTATAATGAGAGACAGATGTTAGAGGTAATTATGGCCCAGGTGACGAGCCTTACCGCTCTCCCTCAGACCTACACATGACCACGCCCCCCCCATGCCACATGGTCATTATTCCAAAAATGATTATGAAATGATAGTGGTATTTTCGACAACTATAGCTGTTTTTCATAATTCATACATTGACCTTTGTTATGCACAATACAGTAAGATGATTGACTTTGTGTGTTCTCCGTTTCATTTATAATTTTTTAACTGTTTAATTTCTCCTGCATTGTTGTCGCCGGTGTATCCATGGCACCAGCAGGAAAGGCACAGCCCACTTGCAGCTCCTTTGCATTTAAAGCTACAGACATTAAAACAGCCCGTTTGGAACAGGGCTACAAAACAGGGGTATAATGGCATGGTAGAATAAAGGATCTGTGAGGTATTTTGAGCTGAAACTTGACAGACACATTCTTGGGACACCTGAGACTTATATTGCATTGTGTAAAAAGGGGCATAATAAGTCCCCTTTAAATCTCTTAAACTCTTATCCTCCACAGTATTAATCTACCAGTAGGCTGTGGCTATCTGCTTTGTTACGGCAGTCTTGAAGCTGTGTTCATAATTCACGTCAGAGCGTCAATGCCAGCATCCAGCGCCACTTTGAACACCATGGGAAAAGCAGATTGATAGTTAAGACTTGAAGTGCTTCTGTAGTAATTAAAATACTCCTTGTGTTAAAATAATTTTTCTCACAAGTCCCATCTGGGATTGTTTTGTACATCAAATAAAAGCTCTAAGAGGTCCTTTCTCCATCATTTTATCACTGATAGGGAAGCGCTGTTGTGGTGTGTCCATCAGTGTAATGACTCTGAGCAGACACATTACAAAGGTTCCACCCTCCCAACAAGTCTTCATACTGTTTTATGCTGTATTAACGGTAAATGTTTCATTGAAATTCCTCCCTCTTGAAAGCAATTTAAAATCTTATCAAATATTGTCAATCACAACTAAACGATGCTTTCTCCCTACAGCTGCTTTGCAGTTATGCTTTGCACTTGTTTACATTGCACTGCGCTCGCACAAATTTGAGATGTTTCCTTTAACTGCCCTTAAATAGGCAGTTACTGTAGCATAATCAGCATATATGAGTTTCCCATGCATGGTATCTGATGCCCTTGAATCACTTCACTGTTCTCCTCCAGTGAGAAACAAGAACTCTGCATATCAGGCATGTCGTGCATTTAAGCTGAAAAAAAAAAAAAAAAATTGGTGGAGCAGACACACACTGACCCTCCTTTACATTATAGATCTGGTTATATTGCTATAGTTTTCCTCCAGACATAAAATATTGTATTCAATATGAAAATAGCATTTTGCCTGTATCTGCTGAATGCCTCCCCAGCGTTCTTATTGATCTAATCAGCCATCAGAGCCAGACAGGACTCAGTGCACTCTCAGCTCTCAGAAAGGCACATTATTTCTCTGCAGCTGTGCCTCCCTGGCACGCAGGTCATAAAGCGTTAGCCTCTGATGCCTGCCATTAAAAAGCCACCAACCCCATTTCTCAAGCAACTCTTGGGCACTTGTGCAAAGGGAATTAGCCAAGTGCTTCAAAATAAAGGGCTATTTTCTCCACTGACAAATTGTCATTCTCTCACTTTTATTTCTTAGATGGAATAATCTTCAAAGTGCTGTGACAAGAAATTAGACAATCAGATAATGTAAAATATAGCCTAAGAATCTGGATATGAGTGGACTGATTTAAAGGCACAGGGCAAATAAGCTGTGATTGCTGTTGTTATGAGTATATACTGCACATAATGAATGTCATTTTACCATAAAGTGTATTTCATACACCGGTCATATACTGTATGGAGAAAATCCAACCCAAGGAAATCCTTATTGGGCCGATGTTTAAAAAGACCTGACTAAGACTTTCATTACAATATCTGTGTGTTTAAAACAAATTTTATACATTTATGACGTGTTTTTTAGGGGATAATTAACTTTAAAATAAAAATGTTGTCACCTTACTCACCTTCATGTTCTTCCAAACCTTCATTATTCTATATCGCTCTTTGCTCTTCCCATACAGTGACTTGTTAAGGAATGATCCAGATTCAATACAAGTTAAACTCAATCAACAGTATACTGTATGTGGCATAATGTATCTGTTAATCAGCACACAAAAAAAAAAATTATAAAAAAAATAAAATAAAAAATAAAAAACACGTGGTCACATTAATGCATTTACAATTGAAGTGGTAAATTATACTCAATACCGGGATTGCAGGGTTTACTGGTGCTACATCGTCATGACAACAAAGTTTACATATTGGATATAACATTACATATAAGGTTAGTAAGCAACTTTTATAATACTAAAATCATGTTAGCATGTATTATGTTTATGTCTGTGGCTATAATTTTGAAACGTTTTTTTGTAGTATTTTTTAGTGTTTTTGGGCTAGCTCCGTACACTTCCATTGCAAGTGTCTCACTGTAAATGTGTTTTTTGCTTTTCTTTTAAATAAACGAGGGAAAAGTGAAAATACTTTTTTTTTTATAATTTTTTTTTGGTAATCAACATTATGCTACAAATGCTGTTGATTGACCTAACCATGTATTGAACCCTGAACATAACTCAAGAACCGCTGTAATTGGATCACTTTGTCAGTGAGTTGAACTCCAGAATCAGATCAGTCTGATTCGTGAACATATTCTTTTAAGCCAGTTCTTTTCATTTTTGGAGCTTATCAGCTGTGGTCACCATGAACTGTTGTTGTATGGAAAAGTCCTGCATGAAAATGTTCAAAGTTCTCCTTTTGTTCTACAGAAGAAGAAAGTCATATATTTTTGTATTAACAAAAGAGTAAGCAACTAATGACAGAATTTAATTTTTTGGGTAAACTATTCCTTTATATTTTATATCGCCAAGTTGGTTACATATCCTGTTCACTGAATTTAATTTCATTCTATTAATCTCAAGTGTCTGTGTGAGTCACTGTCAACAGCTCATCAAATTAGCTAAAGCTCAGTGATGGCTTTGATCAAGAATATCTCAGCATTCCCACAATGCACTGCTCTGTATACAGAGGGAGTGTTGTTCAGGCTCACCATTGTTCTGAGTCTGCTATTAGCCAAACCATAAAGGGCTCTCACAAATATTTCATATTTCCAGATAGGCCAATCAGACTTTGGTTCAGTAGTCAGTGATAAAGGATAAATAAAGCTATAATGTAGGTGGCTCGATTGAGGCTTGCAAAGTGGTGTTATCCAAGGCCTGCTTTTTGTCTCGGCAATAGTTTGAGTCTCGGCAATGGCTTTGACTTTGAAGATTCAAGGAGAGAAAAAAAAAACCTCTTCAGAAGTAATGCGATAATTTGATGTAATCAGAATCTACACTGCAGAAGATCATACAAGACATCTGCTTTGTGAGCAGTCAAGCCTTGCATGTTTACATCCTCCTAGTCAAATTAAAGTTGTATGCTTAATTAGATTATTTGTTTATTCATGCAATATTAAAGCTGTCATGCCACATTAAGCCCACTGTGCGGAATAAACCCTATTTTACGGAGAAACTGCCCATTAACTCCAAGCAACATCCCAATGATGCCAGTGTGATTAGTTGCGAGCAGGCAGTACAGTAGATGATTTTCTTAGATGCCAACAGCAGAAACTGAATTTGAGAGCCACTTTCTTAGAACGACTGCAAATTTCACAAGGGTTGAACCACATTCAATCTACTTGATAAATGGGCCTTTCTTATCTGCTGTGTTGGCTGGAGCCATATCCAATCCACATATGTTCACCATCATCCTGGAAACGTTCATTAATGTTTATATCAAACAAAATTACATTTAAAATTGAGTTTGAGACAGAGTACAGCTCTTCCAACATAGCCTGTGCCAGAAGGTCTGCCTTCCTTTATCTGAAATCTGTCCGTACTTGTAGGAAGCTTGGAGCCAGCATAGGTCTGTTTCATTTTTTCATAATAAGACTCCTCACTGTTACATTTCATTGCTTGACATGAAGGTCCAGAAAAGAGCTGCTTTGAAGTGTAGACAGAGCTCAATCCACTTCCCGGACTTAGTTCATCTGTATCTGTTACTCGGCCTCTCTACGGCCCCTTGTTTGTGATGTACCCAACCTTGGCTTCCTTGCCTCGCCCATCCCTGCTCTCTTCTTGTTCAGCCAGCAACTTTTCAGGCTCGATTGTGTTTATCTTGTTTTATCTGTCTTTGCTTCTGTCCTGACCTGTGTGTAGGGACCTAGCGAAGCTCTCCACACCGCAGATAAAATCGTTGGGATTCTGATAGAGTGAATTAGCAGCACAGTCAGGATTGATTTCTAAATGGTCATATACAAGGCAAGGAAGTGCTGCTCTGCGCAGCCAGGGGAAATAGGATCCCGCAAGGGTCACATTAAATGCTGCTGTGGTGTGTTGGGTTTCAGCTGGAATGTTCCCTCCAATCAATGATGGAGGCTTAATTACTTGGTACTACCAGGGACAATATTGGATGAATGTCATATTAGGAGATTTGGTTTCAAGTCTGAAAGCCGCTAAGAAAACTGCAAGGTTACTTGTTTGGCCTGGCCTCGCTTGGGGAAGCACCTTGGATTACAGGGCCGGCTAGTTGTCACTTTTTACTGCAGTGAATATTTATTAGGGTAAGTTTGTTTATTTTTGAATGTCAATTTCTGTGTAGGTACAAACCTAAATGTCTTGGCTAAAAAAGAACATTTGAACAAATGAACATTTCAACCATTACTGCCCAGTAAAAAAAATACAGTTCTTTGATCTTTTGTGACCGCTATTGGGGAATTTTGTTACACTATGGGGTAAGTTGTCAGAATCAGTGTTGGGGAGAAACTAACTAAAAGTAGTGACATTTCTAACTAACTAAATTTTTTCAGTAGCATGACAGTAGCTCAGCTATTTTTAAAATGGTGTAACTTTTCCAGAAACAAGCAACATTTTCCAGCAAGTAGTGCTGTAGCATCACAAAATGCTACATTTATCACATTGTATTGCAAACCCAGCAATACAGCTGAGGGAGGGAGTAATCAAACATGCTCACTTAAACCGTCCTATCTCTCTGATATGTAGTGCAGAGGAAATTGAATCAGCTACGTGAATCGGTTCTTTTGGACAGTTTATGTAAATGAATCTGTTAAAATAAATTATTCACTTATTGACTTGAGCCCCTGCGCAGCCTTTAACGGGACTTTGCCGCAGCTATGACACACACATTTTGACCATCTTCTCTGAATGTGGTCTCGCCCTTCCACCTTGAAGCTATCTCCTGTGCTGCCACTGTTTGGAAAAAGTTGACAGGAGCAGACTCAAAGGATGTTTTCAGTGTGGACTTCTGGAGGCCCTTTACCAGTGGAGGTACAGCAGAGACAGTAACATAAACATCTCCACTCAGGAAGACAGTGGCTTGCTCAAAGGGCTTGAGAACTTGCTCCAGTTCCTCCATTTGGGTCCACTGGTCACTTTTCAGGTCCAGGTAGTGCTTTCCTCGCTGTGTGACCTCTAGGTCTGAAAGGGATGCGGTCACCAGCCGCCGCTGCTCCAAGAGGCGACTCACCATGTAATAAGAACTGTTCCATCTTACGGATACATCCTGGATCAATTTATGCTCAGGTGTGTCCCATTACTTTTGTCTGATTTTAAGCTTGCTGCTGGCCAGCTCACTTCTGAAATGTTCAACAAGGCACTTTGCAGCCGCAAGTGTCTTGCTTATATGGGGATCCTTCTTCAGGGCATGGTTGACCACTAACTGAAGCGTATGGCCAGCACATCGATGTGAAGCAACTCCATGCTTCTCTTCCGAGATTCTGAGTGCTGCCACAACATTGGCAGCATTATCATCAGCCAGTGCATCACTGAGAGAGAAACCGAAATTCTCTGCTGCCTTTTCCACCCAGCCAGCTATATTTTCCGCTGTGTGGCACTCCTCAAGCGGCATCGTGGTCAGACTGTATGAAGTCAGCTCCCAGTCCTGATTAATAAAGTGGCAGGTGACTCCTAAGTATGCCTCGGTGGCAATACTCGTCCAAGCATCTGTGGTGAGTGTGATTTTTGATGTAACAAATGTAGTGGTGGTGGCGTAGTGGACTGAAGCACTGAACTGGTAAGCAAAAGGTTGTTGGTTCAATCCCTACAGCCACCACCATTGTGTCCTTGAGCAAGGCACTTAACTCCAGGTTGCTCCAGGGGGATTGTCCCTGTAATAAGGGCACTGGAAGTCGCTTTGGATAAAAGTGTCTGCATAAATGTACAAATGAACATTTTTGAGTTTGGCTTTCACTCTCTCAAGAGTAGCCTCATATTTCTTCTCCATCAAATCCATAAATTGGCACCTGGAGGGAAGTGTATACCCTGTGTTAAATGTGTTGATCATCTCACAGAAGCCTTGACCCTCCACAATAGCAAGGGGTCTCATGTCCTTGATTATCATCTAAAGATGCTATCAGTAAACTCAGCAGCCATCTGGGGTGTGCATGAATTTGGGTTCCTTTTGTGGAAAAACTCCTCCACACTGCTTTGCCTCATCCTGAAAGACACACATTAAGCACATTAGAATAATGATAGAAGTGGAATATTTAAAATTTTTTCTAATTTCCACGTCACTGCTGTGGTACAATAATAATAATAATAATAATAATAATAATAGACCCTATTTCAGATACCTGATCAGAAAAATAGGCTACTAGACCTCAAATTCAAAAGGATTGCTATGACACATAGATTAATTTAATCATTGTATGTCAACCATTTCCCTGAACTGAAGAATCAGTATTTTTACTTAAGTACTTGACTTAAAACTTAAAATGGTTATGACATTGATTTATTTAATCACTGGAGTAATATGCAGTTAAGATAATCACTGGCAAATGTAATTTTGCATCAGTGTGGGGCAAGGGAAATAATTTAAATGATTTACAGTCTGTAACAGTCACACAGTTTACACCATTTTCTCACTAATACATGGCCGTTAAAGTAAACAGAAAATATAAAATGGCCAAATATCAAAATTAGATGACGCATTGTGTAAATTTACGTTAGCAGCGGTGCAGAAATTACTTTTTACATGGGGGCGATGAGGAAACATTTAGAAAATCAATTTTAAGTGACTACTACTACCAGAAACACGTGTTGTAATACTAATATGTCATGCTTGGGTGGGGACAAAAAGTAAACAGGACTTACGGTGCTGCCTTGCTGCCGTCTTGACAAAGTGCTCCGGAATGCTTTCGCTTCAAGTGTTCATTCATGGCGGTTGTACTGCTGTGATAAGCCATTTCCAATTTGCATAGCTTACACAGCACCACATTGTTGGGTCTCTGGCTAAAATACTCCCACGCTTTAGATGACCGTGGGTGAGTTTTTTTAGCTGCAGCTTGTTCTTCGGGGGAATCCATGCTTAAACTGGGTGCTGCCATTTTAATTACTCCTTTGCGACGCACCGACGCATGATATGCAAATCGACGTATTTCTGTATTCGATGACGTCGATTACGTCGATGAATTGTCCCAGCCCTACTAACAGTACTGATGTTTATTAAGCTATTTATTGTATTTTTATTTATTCTTTATTTTCTCAGTGTTCACTTCTAGAATTTGTTGACAATGTATAATAATAATGTAAAATATTCTTTGACAAAAATATTTGTTTAAGAAAGCAGCCTTCTGAGTACCTTTGCATAGTCATATCGGTGCAAAATCGGTGCACAATCCACATAGAAAAGGTCTGTTTTCATTCCAACTCAAAAATTAGCTATATCGGTCGCCATATCAGTAATCGGTTAATTTTCCCTAATTAAAATTACAAACATTTTTTACAGTGTAGTTTCAAAGTAGCCTCCCCAACACTGGTCAGCCCTCAAACAACCTATTATAGACTTTTCAGCAAAATATAAACAGCAAAACAATTATGAAGCACAAAACAATTCACAAAACAGCAAAAATGTAATAGATAATTTGTACAAACATTTCAAACAATTGTTTTTGCCAACAAATATTACAATTAATCAAATGTACAAATAAATTGTAATAAATTTCTTGATCCGACCTGACACAGTTCAAATTTTCGGTTAATTTACTTTCATTATCTAGTGACCTAATCCCATAGTGTTTTTTTTTTTTTTTTTTTTGTTTTTTTGTTTTTTTGTTTACGTGCCTACCCAATAGCTATTGTAAAAATATGATGGCATTGGAATTTTATTTTGGAAGACAGGATTCACAAAAATCATTCTAATTTAAGGGGATTTTGAAGCAGGTGTTCAAAAAACAAGTGTATTTTGACTCAAAACTTTGTAGTTTGTCTGATTTAGCCCTTGTGACAACTTTCCCGTGTGACAACTAGCCCTGTTCTCCCCTATTTTTTTTTTTTTTTTTAAACAGAGGGCCAGTGATGCTCTCTGGACTTCATATTGTCTTTTCCAGTGCTCATATAATGTCAAAGCCCAACAGAGTGTTTACTCTGCAGGTAATCCAATTGGACGTGTCTAATTTACACAGTTTTCTAAAATAAGTATGGCATAGACTTTGATAAATGGAATTATTTGAAGATTAAAGAACGGATTAGTCAGTGAGTCTGACAGTGCTCCTCAGCTTTAAACAACTGTTCCCCTTTAATAAATTATTGAGTGTGAGATGAAAAATGTGAAGAGTGGGAAATTGCACCCCTGGCCACATGGGAAATATGACAAGCCTGCACACATCCAAAAAAACATCTACCATGTTGAAGGTTAATAAAATGCGTCATGAATTGGAGTCTTTGCTTGAACGATTTCCCCTGATATACAGTCATGCTATTGGATTTGACAACACTCTCAAGGTAGGCAATAAAGCTTGCCAGTCCAGTCTGTTAAAAATGTGATTTTATTCACAAATATATAAGCACTATTTAAGCCTTGATGCAATGTTTAATGAAAACATCTATCAGACTAAATGCAAATAAATTAAAATAATTTTAGATCAGTCATATTTTCTTTTGATTTCCATCCCTGATATGAACTATTGAATTACAACAGAATTCTTTTTTTAATTATTTTTTAATATATATCTTTACATTCATTTCAACATGTTAGATTCAGTTTTCAGATATCTGGAATGGATTTCAGATATAAATTATTAAGAGAAATTAAAGATATCTTAAAAGGCTTTCCTACTATACAATTACAATATAATTATAAATATCTGAAATTAACATTGCTATTAATGAAAACCAAAATATGTATTTCAAAAAGTAGCATTTTTATTAGTTATCATTAATTTGATAAATGGACATTTGCACTATGTAATTACTGATATAAAGAATTACCATTTTTACTGTTAAGGAGTACATAGCTGATATGTTTATTTGGACATTCAACTAGTAAGACGTTAATTATACTGTAATTCCCCTTCTGTCACTCACTTGACATTGTGTCGATGTAGTGACACTAGAGGTCGATCTTGAGAGCCTGAGACACCTTCAGATCTTTGAGAAAAGGCCAATGAGAATTGGCGAGTAGAATTTGCATGCCACTCCCCCCGACATACGGGTATAAAAGGGAGGCTGGAATGTGGATTCATTCAGATTTTTTCTTCGGAGCCGAGCGGTTGTATTTCAGTGAGCTGAATACTACTACTGACCCATTCACCTCTTCAGAAGTGTGTGCTGTTGGATATACGGCGCTTTCCAGCGGCTTTCTCTCCACTCTGCACTCCACTGCAGTCTACACCCCTGGCCGCTTCAACAGCACTTTAAAAGAGTATATTTCCTCTATTAGAGCAGGCACAGTGACATTGAACGTCTTTTTAAAGATATGTCTTTTTAAAGATGCCCTTCCATCTCTGTGTAGTTCCTGGATGTGGTCGTTACCTCTCCGCCTCTGATGGTCACGATCACTGCCTCATGTGCCTGGGCCAAAATCACATTGAGGAAGCGTTCGTGGAGTCGCCCGGCACTCCAATCCCGAGCCTGTAGGATGATGTTGTCTCTGGCGACTACAGCCTACAGCGCTGCCAGTCAGGCCGCCTCCGCCCTGCACGCCATGGTCCTCTTACAGGTCCATCAGGCCAAGGATTTGAAAGAGCTACACGAGGGTAGTTCTGATCCCGGTGTGCTACAAGAGCTGCGCTCGGCAACCGATCTCGCCCTCCGTGTGACTTGTGGTCCAGGAGCGCCACCTGTGGCTGAACCTAGTCGAGATGAGGGACGCGGACAAGGCGCGGTTCCTTAACGCACCCATCTCCCAGATCGGCTTCTTCGGCAACACCGTCGAGGACTTCGCCCAGCAGTTCTCGGCGGTGAAGCAACAGATGGAGGCCATTCAGCACATCTTTCCCCGACTTGGCTCAAGAGTGCGCTCCCCTTCTGTTCGCTGGGGGCGTCTCCCTGTGGCGATGCGAACTCAACCGGCTCCGCCCCAGCCCGAGCTCAGCCCTCGGCCCCGGCGTAGAGCCCCACTCAGGAGAGGGACACCCCCCGCTTCTCGGCCAGCTGCGAAGAGCCCCAGGAGGGCTCCCAAGCGCCCCTGAGATGGGACACCCGAGGATCAAGACGTCTGCGGGAATTCCGGAGCTGGTAGCCAGACCACTCCATCCCCCGGTGGAGGGCCGGGAGGAAAATCTTTTGTTCCCTTTTTCTTTTCTGTACAGGCTGCAGTACCCACATTGTAAAAAAAAATACTACTGACCCATCATTCCCACCCAGACCTGGATCTCGGACCTCATGCCCCTCGTGACAGCACCTCCCTGGCAAATTCCCCTGAGGAAGGACCTTCTTTCTCAGGGACGGGGCACCCTCTGGCAACCACGCCCAGACCTCTGGAATCTCCATGTCTGGTCCTTGGACGGGATGCGGAAGACCTAACTGGTCTACTGCCCGCAGTGGTTAACACGATCACTCAGGCCAGAGCTCCTTCTACAAGGCAGCTGTATTCCCTGAAGTGGCGTATCTTCGCTAAGTGGTGTTCTTCCCGTAGCAAAGACCCCCAGAGGTGTGCAGTCGGGTCAGTGCTTTCCTTCCTGCAAGAGATGTTGGATGGGTGGCTGTCCCCCTCCACTCCCAAGGTCTATGTTGCTGCTATAGCAGTCTCTTGGTAAGCACGACCTGATCATCAGGTTCCTGATAGGTGCCAGGAGGTTGAACCCTCCTAGGCTGCGCCTATTTCCTCATGGGACCTCTCCGTGGTCCTTTTAGGCCTACGGAGAGCCCCGTTTGAGCCCCTAGAGTCAGTCGAGTTAAAGGCCGTCTCATTGAAGACCACCCTCCTGACTGCGCTCACTTCCATAAAGAGGGTCGGGGACCTGCAAGCATTCTCTGTCAGCGAAGAGTGCCTAGAGTTTGGTCCGGAAGACTCTCACGTGATCCTGAGACCCCGACTGGGCTATGTGCCCAAGGTTCCCACAACCCCTTTTAGGGATCAGGTGGTGAGCCTGCAAGCGCTGCCCCCGGAGGAGGCAGACCCAGCCTTATCATTGCTGTGTCCTGTGCATGCTTTGTGCATCTACTTGGATCGCACGCAGAGCTTTAGACACTCTGAGCAGCTCTTTGTCTGCTTCAGCGGACAGCGGAAAGGGAACGCTGTCTCTAAACAGAGGCTTGCCCACTGGATTGTGGACGCCATCGCTTTGGCCTACCAGACCCAGTCCGTGCCCGCCCCCATGCGGGTTCGAGCACACTCCACAAGGAGCGTGGCATCCTCGTGGGCACTGGCCAATGGCACCTCTCTAGCAGACATCTGTAGAGCAGCGGGCTGGGCAACACCCAATACCTTCGTGAGATTTTACAATCTCCGGGTTGAGCCAGTTTCGTTCCATGTTCTTTCAGGTATGAACAGGTAAGTTTCGTTATGCAGGGCAGCTGGCTGGGTGTACGGCTTGTGTATAGCGCTTTTCCCCTCCACGAGGTGAAGCCATGCACTCTTCTCTCCCATGTGTGTTCACGACCTGTGAACCCTGGATATCCTTCCTCCTTGCCCTCTCACTCACGAATTCAGCTGAGGAATTTGTAGTCGGACCCAGTACATGTGCTAATGTGCCCTGTACTGGGGTAAGTGCTCCACAGGTCTCAGTTGCCCTGGTAACCTCCTGTGATGTATCTTCCGCGGTACGGTCACCCTTTTTGGTAGACCCGCGTCTCCCTTGGCAGAGCCCTCTCTGCCCCGGTCACTGCATTTGTAGAGCTCCTCCCCTACGAAGGGCAGGACTTACCGTCGCGCCTCTTCCATGTGCGGCCTTAGGCCCATATGATGGCTGGTGCGGCCTGCTCCCATATTAGATACGTCTCCTTCCCCCCTTCAGGGTTGTTGGGAATTACATGACGTTCTGGGGCATCTGGGGAGGCTACGTGCAGTCCGAGTGCATCTGTTCCTATGCTCACAGTAGCTTTCCTACACCTGCATCGGCAGTTCATGTAACACAGTTCAGCCATTGTGGCGTTTCGTATAGGGACCCCTAGTGTCACTACATTGACACAACGTCGAGTGAGTGACAGAAGGGGAATGTCTCGGTTACTGTCGTAACCTCCGTTCCCCGATGGAGGGAATGAGATGTTGTGTCACTCTTGCCACAGGCTGAACTACACCACTGTAATGGCCGGGACCTTGTCTCGGCTCCTCAGTGCAAAAACCTGAATGAATCCGCATTCCAGCCTCCCTTTTATACCCGTATGTCAGGGGGAGTGACATGCAAATTCTACTCGCCAATTCTCATTGGCCTTTTCTCAAAGATCTGAAGGTGTCTCGGGCTCTCAAGATTGACCCCTAGTGTCACTACATCGACACAATGTCTTGGTCCCTCCATCAGGGAACGGAGGTTACGATAGTAACTGAGACGATACCTGTAATTGTGTTTTAAACAGGAGTGAATGACATTGTGAAATTCACTGCAAAATCATTATGAAATTCTACTATACAGCTATGGATATCAATAATTAACGTTTTACTAGTTGAAACTAAATTTTTGATGTAAAGAATGTTTTTTCTTCTGCGAGTAATGGTGTCATTTTTTTAATTAATGTTTTAGTGCAAACCTAATTACTGATAACAGGAGTTAGCATTTTCACTAGTAGTAATTCCATTACTTATATCAAGAATTAGAATTTATAACTATTGACAATTGAATTACTGATATCTATAATTCATACCCTGCATGTGATTACATGTCGAAATTGGCTTGCAATATTACTTACATTCCTCTAAGTTGTTAACTATGGAATAATAAGTAAACTCATAATACAACAGTAATCAAGTAAATGTTTTTTTTTTTTTTCTGCATTATTTAATTCAAATAATTATTAACAGGGCGGCTCAGTGGGTAGCACTGTCACCTCACAGCAAGAAGGTCCTGGGGTTGAGTCCAGGCTCAACTGGGCCTTTCTGTGTGGAGCTTGCATGTTCTCCCTGTGTTCGTGTAGGTTTCCTCTTGGTGCTCCGGTTTCCCCCATGGTCCAAAAAGACATGCAGGTTAAGTTAATTGGAGACCCTAGATTGCCAGTAGGTGAGTGTGAATGTGTGTGTTGCGCTGTGATGGACTGTCCACCTGTCCAGGGTGTTTCCCTGCCTTTGGTCTTGAGACAGCTGGGATAGGCTCCAGCATTACCCCCTACATAGGACAAGCAGCGATGGATGGATGGAATTATTTAAATTTTTGAATTGTGGGAATACTGTTTTTTAAAATGGACTAAGGCAGTTCAATGCAGTCTGTGTCTGTCCCATCATGCAGTATTACTACAGATAGTGTCATGTAGCCTGTCTTATTAAACATTCTGCCAGGCCCTTGACAAAAGCTGCAGATCTGATAGCTTAATAATTAGACATTGGTATCACTCATCAGAGCATCAATAGGTGCTTGGTGACTCAATGCAGTAAGTAGACACTTGTGGGGAGAGCGTGGTCGTGAGGGTTGTAGGACTGGTCGATTATCTCTGACCCGCCGCATCGGTACGGAAACCAATTAAGTCTGTAGCAGTGACGGAGGTCCTAAGAGACACAGTGAAGACTACATCAGCCATGTCAATCACTCCCTACCAGGCAGACACATGATCGATTGAGAGCTCTCCCTGGGGTTTCCACCTTTTTACTTAAGTGTAGTGTGCCTGGAATATCAATGGGATAAACTGTAAGAATATGGGATGATAAAAATGGAAAATAAATGAAATATGAAGAGGGGCAATTCACACTTCAGATTTACATCTTTGTAAACCTCATTGCTATTTTAAAATGTATGTGTGTGGCATTTTAATGCTGAGACAGCTAGAGGCTATAGATGCTTGTGTATTTCAGGTAGATAAGGGTGTAATCTGTCAATGCGCAAATTGTTATGGGATGTTTGAGATTGTGAAGCTTTGTGAGATTTTTCCTGTGTGACTTTGTTTGAAGCTATGGGGTGTTAACTCTATTTCAAAACCTAGTGTGCTGTCTCCGGAGGCAGCATTTGAAGGTATTATGATGCAAAAGCTGTTCCAGAAGGTACTGTAGGCACCTTAATTATGCTACCTCCTGAATTACCTCTTTTGGCAAAATTCTAATGTTGGATTGTATGTATTCTTCACAAAGAAGGCAATCCCGGAATGCAATGTGATGAGTTCTATTTTAAATTCTGTTGCAAGTCATGCACAATTTGAATGGCATGCAGAGTTGCAACATTCCAAATTGGTCACTTGAAGCTCCATTTCAGTTAGGATGCTGCCATAGAAGGCAGCTGCCTATGCAGAGTGATCACACTGTGAATTCAACGACAGTAGGTCGAAAGTTCTGCTGCTAAAATCGGTCTGTTTACTGAAATTTAAACCACTGCCCCCAGTGGCCGAAGTTGGAAGTGTTGTTAAATGTATGGGCACCTGTTATCTGCAGTTTCCAGGTGAAACATCCACAGTGTGGCACCAAAAGCGAGACATATTTTCAGTTAAAAATCATATAATACAGGTCAACAGAAATGCACATTTTATTAACTCTATCCCCCAACCCTAAACAGTTAGTGCAGCACTTTTCACAACAGACAATTTCAAAGCAGCTTTACAGAAAATCATACATTAACAGAAAATTAAACTGTAATATCTATAGTCATAGAGTCATCATTGTGTAGTTTGATTAAATTTGATTCTAAATTGTGTATAAAAAATAAATAATTAAATAATAATTGTATTTAGAACCCCAGTAAGCAAGCCTAAGGCGACTGTGGCAAGGAACACAAAACTCCATAAGATGTTGGTTAATGGAGAAAAAGAACCTTGGGAGAAACCAGGCTCAATGTGGGGGCCGGTTCCCCTCTGGCTAAACAGCAAGAATGTAATGACAATATTAGTTATTTGTGTGCAGTGAAAATCATGTTTTAAAATTAGTACACTAAATAAGTGTTAAGGGCCAGTGTTTAAACAAAGATTTTGTATGAACTGTAAGATTAATGACAAATGTCTTTGAAGTTCATCCTGGATTAACTGCAGAAGTTCACAGTAACTATGTTTCCATCCAAGAGTTTTTTTTTTTGCAACTAAAGGTGTAGTGCATCAAAAAGTTTATCGATATAGCTGATTTAAATTATTGCTAAAATTTCACAAGTGTTGACATAATATTTTTCAGTTTATCTCTAGCGCATAAACTCTATGTCGATACTTCAAATGTCGCAAAAAACCGGTTAATGCTTTTTCTCTAGAGAATTGGCATTAACGCAAAAATATAGTGTCACATGACAGAACTGACCCCGATCGTTAGCCTGTGTTAATCATGACGACAAGGTATACATCCTTGAAAGTCAATTTATTGTATGTGAAGCATTACTCGCACTGTTATGGATTGGTCTTAATGGCATACCAGCACAGATCCAATGCTGCAAACACATCTGCATCATGACACTTCCAGGAGTGCCAACACAAATATCTAGTATCATGCACCTGTCATCGACAAGTACAGGAAAAACAAATTAATGGCCACTCTTTGCGATTAATTTAATCATTATTTAATAATAATGATTATTTATTGAAGCTGCTTTTCAACACCATTCAAAATAATAGATGGCAGTCATGGAATTAGCCCACAATACAAAAAACATATTTCTGTGCACAAAGATGTTTTAAATTAAAAATAAATACACAATACTAGGAGAAAACCTGTATTAAATAAAATGAATTACCAAACAAAAAAATTATATTGTTAGGCCTATATAATTGTCTTTTCTTTACACAAACTTAAATTAGCCTTACCCTGTTTTGTAGATGAAAAAAGTCGGCTGAATGACATTCTCAGAATGTTCTACACTTTTTTCAAGACTATAAACTATCAGAACTATTTGTCCAGTGTGGAGTTCACTTTCAGAAAACTAGCTTTTTAACATTTTAAAACTTTTAAATATTTTAAATCTAACCCTCTTTACCTCGAATCACATTTGCTGAGCTTCTTCAAAAAATGTCAGTTGCATTATGATGCTAAACTTAATTTGAGATGACAATCTAGATCAGTTGGTCGTTAAAAGTTGCTCGACAAATATGCAGGACATAATGCAGTTGTGATGGTAATGCTTTAGATGATTGTTCAAAATAGCCTATTGAATATCAGGAATGTATCATATATGTAAACCCTGATATTACACCACATCAAGTTTTCTTTAATAGCTGTGCACACAGCATATACACATCGACGGATGGTCCTTATACTAAGACCGAAAGTTTCCCCCATTACTTGGTGCAGGTTGCCAGCTTGAACAGGGCCATGATGATTTGCTTTCAGGTCGGAACCGGTGACAACCTGCGATAGGCGCAATATCAGGACCAATATTACAGTCCTATCAGAAGGGCAACTGTTCCCTTTTGATTGCAATTCCTCCTCTTCTGATTGAATTTATTTGTGAAATTAAAATGACAGTAATCTGGCTATTTTCAATGAATTGTCTCAATACTTTCCCCATTTTACAAAGACTTCGGGGGACAGCGAAAGGTACACAATTAGCAATATACACACATTTCTGTATGGAAATGGCTTAAGGGCAGATTTATTTTGCAATAAACCAAAACTTATGTGACAAAGTGGGGTTTTTTTTAAGCAAGACGTCATCACGCACACCATTTTTATCGATAAAAGTCCATTTGAATGGAAACAAGCAGAAGACGGCAAACTTTGCCAGATTTTTTTACGCATTTTCACTTTGTTGATAACAAAGAGAGAAAAGTGGATGGAAACTAGGTTAGTGATGCATTGTCCTTTGTTAGTTGGCTGATAAAGGCTTTTGTTGGCAATTAATTGATAGTCTATGTATTCCATTTTAAGAGTGTAGTCCATCATTAGAACAAGGTGATGCAGGCAGAGATCAGTGAGGTGCATCGCAGTTCAACCAGCAGGTCATTTTGGTGAGGTCAGTGGCGTATGAAGTATCCCATGTCTTATGGTTGGGGCCTGGCATCAGTTCATCCTCTGAAGTCCATCATAATAGAAGTGATGTCTGGCTGGCACATAGCAGTGGAGTCCAACACCAAGCAGGAATGGAGCTGGATCTGGCCGGCTCTGGTAACCTCGGGATATGAATCCCGTGGTTGAGACAGGGAAACAAATAGAATAATATAAGCATAGATGTCATTCAATTTTTTGCAGAGTTATAGATCAAGATAAATGTTTCTGGTTCCAGCAGACCTAACTAAAGCAGCCTAATTGTGAGTTGATGGATAAATTAGGTGTATGCCTGGCTAAATAGATGAGTCTTTAGTCTAGACTTAAACTGCGTGAGTGTGTCCGCATCCCAAACAGTATTAGGGAGAATATTCCATAGTTTAGGAGCCAAATAGGAAAAGGATCTACTTCCTTTTGTGGATTTTGATATTCTAGGAACTATTAACAGGCCAGAATTTTGCAATCAGAATTTTGCGATCGTAATGAACGTGATGGAATATAGCATGGTAGAAAGTCACTTAAGTACTAGACCATTCAAAGCTTTGTACGTAGTTAAACAAAATTTAACAGGTAGCCAATTTAATGATGATAAAATGGGGCTAATATGATCATATTTCTTGGTTTTAGTCAGCACTCTGGCTGCTGCATTTTGAACCAATTGAAGTTTATTTATTGAACTTGCAGGACATCCTCCCAGTAATGCATTACAATAATCTAGTCTTGATGTCATGAACACCTTAATTATTTTTTCGGCATCAGCAACAGAGGGCATGTGTCGTAACTTAGCAATATTTCTGAGGTGGAAGAATGCTGTTCTACAAACACTGGAAATTTGATTTTCAAAGGACAGATTGGTATCAAATATAGAACCTAAGTTCTTCGCTGTAGAAGAAGATGTAACAGTACTAGGGCTGTCAAAATTAACACGTTAATAACGCATTAACGCAAATTCATTTTAACGGCACTAATTTTATTAACGTGTGATTAATGCAGCGCGCATTTTCTGTTTGACCCGTGGCCTAGCCCGTAGTTGGAGAAATGGAGATGCAGCCATAGACAGTAAAGGATGCAGCAGCAAACAGAAAAGGAGAAAGAAAAAGGTCTTCTGAACGGAAAATTCATATACAAAACGATGTCTGATGGTTCTGTTGACAAGACAAAAGTTGTCTGCATTTATTGTCGATGTGAATTAAGTTATCACCGCAGCACGTCGAGTTTAAAATATCACTTGATGGCGAAGCATACAACTGAAGCAGGTAGCTCACCGTTACAAGCAAGATTCACAACGTCTATGAAGAGGAGAAAGCTGAGGAGGCGTTGAGACAGACAAACACGGTTGCACTCACCAGAGACTACTGGACTTCCCTCAGTAACCATGGCTACCTAGGGGTCACAGCACATTATTTTGACACACACTGGAAACTTCGGTCGCACGCTTTGACCGTTATGAAGACAGACGAGAGGCACTATGCTGACGTTTGCGCTGAGCACTTTCTGCAAGTAGCCAGACAGTGGAACATTGAACTCAAAATTAGCACACTGACCACTGATAGTGCACGCAACATGATTGCAGCGGCCAGGCAGATCCCGTTCGAGCATATGCCTTGCATTGCACACAGCCTCCACCGAGCTATCACAGTTTCACTCCAGAACAGCCCGTTTGACAGCGTATTGGCAAAATGCAGGAAGGTAGTGGGCCATTTCAAGCATAGCCCAGCAAACGCAGCCGAGCTCGAACAGCAGCAAGTTGCACATCTTCAAAAGAAAGAGTCACTCACACAGGAGGTGTCAACTAGATGGAACAGCACCCTGGAAATGATAAAGCATGTTCAAAGTAATCAAGAACCATTGAGAGATGCACTGGCCCTACATGCAAGCAACATCAACATGCCAACAGCAGCTGTACTCAATAAACTGAAAAGGTTGGAGACTGTGCTGGAACACTGCAGGTAATTTATTGATACTCTCATTTATTATGTTTGTTTCTCAGTCAAAGTAAGGTTGTGTCAAAAGTGGGGAAGTGTGTGTGTGTGTGTGTGTGTGTGTGTGTGTGTCAGTGAGAGTGAGAGATTGAAACGCACACCTATAAATCGTAAATAAATAGAAACTGATAATTTGTGGATAATTTGTGTTTTTTTTCCAGAGCTGTATATGTATATATAAGATATTTATAATGTAAGAGTGGATTTCTCTGTTGTTCTGATGTGTCTCTGACAGTGTGGTGTGTGTGTGTGTGTGCACGTGTGTGTGTGTCGTGTGTTTGTACACGTGTGTGTCAGTGAGAGTGAGAGATTGAAAGTGAGTGAGAGATTCATTATGTCTAACTAAAGTGCTTTTCTCTATTATTGCAGGTAAGTGAGTGAACTTCTAGGAGGAGAGAAGTTTCTTTCTTGCTCAGTTGTGCTGCCAGCGTTGTGTCATCTATCACGTGTGATGGAGGTCTCAGAAGATGACCCAGCATACATGATTAAGTTTAAGGAAACTTTCACAACAGACATGGACAAACGGAAGGAAAAAACCAACATCACATGGCTGAGGGTTGCAACAGCACTGGACCCCAGGTTTAAGGACCTCAAATGTCTGAGCAGGGCTGACAGAGCTGAGGTGTGGAGTTCAATCTGTGCCTTGCTCCGGGAGAGGGGGGAGGGGCTTGCACAGCGAGATAAACCAGTGACAACTGAGCCACCTAAGAAGAGATCATATCTCATGTCTGTGCCAGAGTATTCATCTGATGATGAAGAGGACTGTATTGAGAAATGTGTGGAGCGCTACAAGGCAGAGCCCTCTATTGGCATAGAGGACTGTCCCCTGCAGTGGTGGTCCAAACATGAAGGGGCACACAGTGAGATGGCCAACCTTGCACGCAGATACTTATCAACACCTGCCACATCCATACCTTGTGAAAGATTGTTTTCACTGTCAGGGCATGTTGTTCAGAAAAAGCGAGCTGCCCTGTCATCTGAAAATGTAAACAGGCTTGTCTGTTTGAGCAACTGGCTCAGTGCAAAGAGAGAGAAGTAATGGGAACCAGTGGTTTTTCTATGTTCTTTTCTCCATGTGTTTAATAGACATGAACAAGTTCTTTGAAAAACATGTCTACCATCTTTGAAACATGTCTATGTTCTTTATGCTCTATGTTTAGGGTGGTTTCAGTAATAATAAATGTACATTTTGCATGTTCAGAAGATGTGAGCTGCCTGTCGTGCGCAAATGTAAACAGGCTTGTGTAAGTAAATTGCTCAGTGCAAAGAAAGAGAAGTAATGGGAACCTGGTATTTCTATGTTCTTTTTTTCATGTGTCTAACAGACGAACAAGTTCTTTGAAAAACATCTATGACCTTTGAAACATGTCTAGTTGAGTATGGTTTCACTAATAATAAACATAAATTTGCATAAAGCATCCATATTTGTCCATGCCCATGTTGATTAGAGTATTAAAAACTTGAAAAGTATTAATTTAAGGTACATTTAGAACAGATAAAAATGTGCGATTAAGTTGCAATTAATCACAAGTTAACTCATGACAATCATGTGATTAATCGCGATTAAATATTTTAATCGATTGACAGCCCTAAACAGTACATCTGAAACAGTTATAAAAGCATTTGTACTCTAACAAATACTTAGGGATAGGTTTATCTCTAGGAGAATATAAATGAAGTGGGCTCAGTAGTCTGGGAAAGAGTTAATAGCTGGCACCTTTATTAACAATGCAACAATAAAAATAAAGGAAACATCCCAGAGTAATTCAGTAAAATTTTCCTCCCAAAGTTTCAATGTCCATTCATTTCAGAAGGATTTCTCCAATGTCCATTGGTGTTTAGGTTCCCTGGTCATTGAAATGTAGTAAAAGCATGAAAAGGCCTTTTAGTTATTATTTTTTTTTCTCTCTCTCTACCTGGGTAGTGTGCAGGGTCGGGAGGTTTACTTTTGAAATGTATTCCACAACAGATTACAGAATACATGCTGTAAAATGTAATTTGTAATGTATTCTAAATACTTTGGATTACTTCTTCAGCACTGGTAGATTTTTCACTTGTTTTGACTATAAAAAATACACATGTTAAAAATACATTCTCTGAAAAACCTAAATATCTTATGCAGTGTTGTTTCTAAAACAAGAAAAATCAAACTGATCTTGTTTTAAGGATTTTTAGATATTTTTATAGGAAAACAATACAAATATTATTATCAAGAATATGATTTTTGCCCTAATATCAAAGGTCTTACTAGAAAAAATCAATTATGATCTAACGTGAATTTTCTTGATAAAAAAATATGATTGTGTCTGGTAACGTGCATGTAAAATGGATAGAAATCGTCCTGGTTACTTGCGTAACCTCCGTTCCCTGATGGAGGGAATGAGACGTTGTGTCGATGTAGTGACACTAGGGGTCACACTTGGGAGCCTGAGACACCTCTGGTCTTTTATAAAAGGCCAATGAAAATTGGCGAGTGGTATTTGCATGCCACTCCCCCGGACATACGGGTATAAAAGGAGCTGGTATGCAACCACTCATTCAGGTTTTATGCTGAGGAGCCGAGACAAGGTCCGGCCATTTCAACGGGTAGTTCAGCGTTGTGGCAGGAGGGACACAACGTCTCGTTCCCTCCATCAGGGAACGGAGGTTACACAAGTAACCAGGACGTTCCCTATCTGTCGCTCACTCGACGTTGTGTCGATGTATTGACAATAGTGGTTCCTATAAAATTGGCAACAACTCGAGGCAGTTGATGTGCCAATGCAGTCGCGGGCCCGTCCACAAGCTGGCGGCTGTGTGCCCATTGCAAACAGCGCCCCAGCCTGTTTTGGAGGCGTCTGTCATGACCACGACGCATCTGGAGACCTGTTCTAGGGGAATACCTGCCTGTAGAAACGAGAGGTCGGTCCAAGGGCTGAAAAGACGGTGACAGACTGGCATGATGGCCACGCGATGTGTCCCGTGGCACCATGCCCTTCTCGGGACTCGAGTCTGAAGCCAGTGCTGAAGCAGTCGCATATGCATCAACCCGAGCGGGGTGGCCACCGCTGAGAATGCCATATGCCCCAGGAGCCTCTGAAAGAGTTTCAGTGGAACCGCTGTTTTCTGTTTGAATGCCTTCAAACAGGCCAGCACCGACTGGGCACGCTCGTTCGTGAGGCGCGCTGTCAAAGAGACTGAGTCCAACTCCAGATGCTCTGGACCGGGAGGAGCTTGCTCTTTTCCCAGTTGACCCGAAGCCCTAGTCGGCTGAGGTGTGAGAGCACCAAGTTCCTGTGTGCACACAACATGTCCCGAGAGTGAGCTATGATTAGCCAGTCATCGAGATAGTTGAGCATGCGAATGTCCACTTCCCTTAACGGGGCAAGGGCTACCTCTGCGACCTTCGTGAAGACATGAGGAGACAAGGACAGGCCGAAAGGGAGGACCTTGTACTGATACGCCTGACCCTCGAATGCAAACTGCAGGAAGGGTCTGTATCAAGGTAGAATCGAGACGTGGAAGTACGCGTTCTTCATGTCTACCGCCGCGAACAAATCTTGATGCTGGACGCTCGCCAGAATGCGTTTTTGTGTCAGCATCTTGAACGGGAGTCTGTGTAAAGCCCGGTTCAGTACTCGCAGATCCAAGATTGGCCACAACCCACCGCCTTTTTTCGGTACGATGAAGTAGGGGCTGTAGAACCCCTTCTTCATCTCGGCCGGAGGGACAGGTTCTATCGCTCCCTTCCGTAGGAGGATAGCGATCTCCACACGCAAGGTAGCAGCGTTTTCGTCCTTCACCAAGGTGAAGTGGATACCGCTGAACCTGGGCGGGCGCCTGGCGAACTGAATTGCGTAGCCGAGTTGGACGGTCCGGACCAGCCATCGTGACGGATTGGAAAGCGCAAGCCACGCATCCAAGTTCTGAGCAAGGGGGACCAAGGGGACAATGTCGTCGGACGTACCAGATGGCGGGGCAGAGCTCGAGGTGCCACACCACGTCATGGCCATGCTGAGTCTAGGGACATCGAAGCACTTACCTGGCTCCTTGTGACCACCCCCGGAACAGCCTGGGATGGGGGAGGAAGAGGCCTGTCCTCGTGACCCGTGGAGACTGTCACATCGGGTGTGGATGTGTGCCACAGCAGGGCACTCAGGGGCGGGAAGACCACTGCTGGAGCGCCAATCCTGCAAGGAAAAACCCGTGGACGGTAGTCATGATGACGACTGTGCACACTGGGTATGTAACCCAGGGAAGAAGGAAACTGCTCTTTTGCTGAACTGTTGGGTACCGCAGCCACTTGGGCATGCGGCGAAATCAAACAAAAAGGCAACAAAAGATTCTCCACCCGGCCCTCCACCAGGGGATGGAGTGGTCTTCTTCTCTTGAGCCAAAGGTGGCACTCCTGGACCACGCTGGAGAGACCGCGCCGTGACCTTTGTTGCTCGGAGAACGAGGTCAGTCACCGAGCGCAGTTCCTGTATCAGATCTGGGGCGGAACTACCCTCATGCAGTTCTTTTAGCGCCTTGGTGGACCTGCAGGAGAGCCATGGCGTGCAGGGCAGAGGTGGCTTTTCCAGCAGCACTGTAGGCTTTAGCCGTCAGGGACGACATGAACCTACAGGGCTTGGACGGGAGCTTTGGGTGTCCGCGGCAGGTGGCGGCGCTCTGCGGGCATAGGTGCACCGCGAGCGCCTTATCCGCCGGGGGAATCGCCGTATAGCCCAGGCCGCCCTGCCATCGAGGGTAGTGAGGAATCAGGACCGGGCAGTAAAAGGTGCCCCCCACGATTTCTTCAGCTCCTCATGCACTTCCGGGAAGAAAGGCACTGGAGCGGGGTGTGGCTGCTTTGAGCGGCACCGCGAGCCCATGAACCAATCATCGAGCCGCGAGGGTTCAGGGGAGAGCAGAGGTTCCACTCTAGCCCGACGCTCACGGCCACCCGGGAAAGCATGTCCGTCATCTCTGCATCAGCCTGTGACTGGGCAATTGTCCCCGAAGGGGGGATCCCAGCTGAGGCTTCTGCATCTGACTGGACAAGCCTGCTCTCCGATGCTGCGCTCGAGAGCTCATCATCTTCGGGGGCTCCAAACAAGAGGCCAATTTTTTCCACACTATTTTAACAATACTGGTGCAGTATTGATGCAACATTTTGATATTTCATATCAAACTGCATGAAGTGTTCACTAATTAAGATTTATGAACATGAGCATGCTCAAAACACATAAATCAAGTAAATTTGTTTGTATGATGTTGGTTTTCCATCTAAAACACACATATTTTAAACACAAAACACTTTATTACAGTCACCAGCCTGCTACATATTTTTTTTGCACTCATAACTGCATGGATGATGCAATTCATTAAACAAAAGAACACATCCATTGAGAGTCAAATTATATTTTAGTGCAGGGGTCGGCAACCTTTTTGACATGTGCATGTATGTGATTTTGTGAAGTTTGTGTCCACTTGTGAAAATGTTTCTATTTTGCATTTTCTATTTTATTCATTTATTTTTCATTACAAATTATATTATCAGCATATAGTTTGAGTGAAAAATTTGTGCAAAACCTGATGATTATGATATAATCATGATCCTGCATGTGAATTTTCAGATTATCTTGTGAAAGTACTTTTTATATTTTGTCATGCATTTTTCAAACTCATGCAGAGGGGTAATCACTAGCACGCAAGCAACAGCGAGAGAGAAGCAGGCTATTTTATTTATATGACGTTTTTCACACCTGCATTCTAATGTACATCTTGATGTAATCCTTCCTCATGATCACGCAGCATGTTTTCATCAGCTGAATGGGAGCCTGAAAACTGAGCGTACGTTCGACACGATAGATCACGACATTCTCTTGAATAGGCTGGAGAATTATGTTGGCATTAGTGGACTTGCATTAGCATAGTTTATGTCCTATTTATCAGACTGCTACCACTTTGTATGTGTAAACGAGGAATTGTCAAATCAAACTAAAGTATGGAGTGCCACAGGGATCAGTTTTAGGGCCTCTGCTTTTCTCCTTATACATGTATAAGATATTATCAGGAATCATGGAATAAGATTCCACTGTTATGCCTACGATACCCAACTTCATATTTCTTCTAAACCCAATAAAAATTCGCAAGTCTCTAAATTAGCAAAGTGTATCACTGAAATCAAAGATTGCATGGCCAGAAATTTCCTTCTACTCAATTCAGACAAAACAGAGATACTAATTATTGGATCAAAAACCTTTAAAAATAAGCTACTAAAATATAATTTGACTCTCGGTGGATGTACTGTTACATCTTCTTCTACAGCAAAGAACTTAGGTGTTATATTTGATACCAATCTGTCCTTTGAAAATCAAATTTACAATGTTTGTAGAACAGCATTCTTCCACCTCAGAAATATTGCTAAGTTACGACACATGCACTCTGTTGCTGATGCCGAAAAACTAATTCATGCGTTCATGACTTCAATACTAGATTATTGTAATGCATTACTGGGAGGATGTCTAGGCAAGTTCAATAAATAAAATTCAATTGTTTCAAAATGCAGCTGCCAGAGTGCTGACAACAACCAAGATATATTATCATATTAGCCCAATTTTATCATCGTTACATTGGCTACCTGTTAAATTTCGTATTAATTTTAAAATTCTGTTAACTACATACAAAGCTTTGAATGGTCTAGCTCCAAAAAGTGACCTTCTGACACGCTATATTCCATCACGTTCATTACGATCACAAAATTCTGGCTTGTTAATAATTCCAAGAATATCAAAATCCACAAAAGGAGTTAGATCCTTTTCATATTTGGCTCCTAAACTATGGAATAATCTCCATAACACTGTTCGGGATGCAGACACACTCACGCAGTTTAAGTCTAGACTAAGACTCATCTATTTAGCCAGGCATAAACCTAATTTATCCATCAACTCACAATTAGGCTGCTTTAGTTAGGTCTACCGGAACCAGAAACATCTATCATGTAATATTATTCTATTTGTTTCCATGTGTCAACCTCGGGATTCATATCCTGAGGTTACCGGAGCCTACCAGAGCCGGCCAGGTCCAGCTCTGTTCCTGCTTGGTGTCGGACTCCACTGCTACGTGTCACTGAGTGATGACGACAAACTACAGCCAGTGCTAGCCAGACATAACTTCAGTCTTTTGACTTCAGAGGACGAACTGATGCCAACTCCAACTGTAAGACATTGGATACTTCATATGCCAATGCCTGAACCTTGGACTTAGGATGGACCTCACCGAAATGACCTGCTGGTTGAACTGAGATGCCCCTTATTGAGCTCTGCCTGCAGAGTCTATTGATGGCCTACACTCTTGAAATGGAATACCTAGTCTATAATTTAATTACCAATAAAAGACTTTGTAGCTGTCACAGATAAAAGTGTATTTTCTTTCTAAACATTTCAGTTACTTAATTTATGGAAAGGTATTTTGTTTATTATAAATCTTGTGTAATAATATGAATGTTCATTTGGAAATTGTATATTTGAGTTGCATAATAATAGTGACACCTACAGGTGAACAAATGAGTAGTGTTAGTTTGAACCTGTTATGTGATCTGGCTAGCTATGTGAATACCAGAACCACGAAGAGATGCACACAGACTGAGAAGTGTCTGATTAGAAAGAATATCTGATCGAAAAATGTCTCCTAATGTTTCTTGAATTTCTGATTGGAATGCGCACATGGTATGTTTGGTTATTTTTGGTTATCGTTCATTAATTTATAAGTTAATGTACTGTGTGTATTGATTTCAGTTTATAGGCTATAGGCTTGGATAAGCTACGTCATGGACAGAAAACTCACTCACATTATGTATCTAAAGGAAATTTTTATTTATTTTCAGTTTTTTCACGGTGTCCATGTGGTGTTTAGGATGTTGACTGTGCTGACCCTTTGAAAGAAGACATTAAACATAAAGGCATCAGTTGAAGCGTGGTTCTTCTGATCAGAAGAAATATTCAGGAGCCGTTAAAGTGAAAAAACATGTAACTACACCCCCCTGGAAGAGAAAGGGTGTTCACCCATGTGAAGAGAAAGATTGATGCCAGCCCTCGATGTGAAGAGCATAGTCTAGCCGTCCCCGGTGGAAAAATGCGGCCATTGGTGGAGGTGAGGACATTGCCATTCAAGTGAGCAACGTGATTTCATCGCATCGAAGACTCCATTACTACACTTCGTGTGCCTACATATCCAGCATTCCTTGCTGCACGGAGGTAAAACGCAAGAAGAAGATGGTCCTGCAGTGACCAAGGATAGCCGCAATGAGGCAACATTGTGCAGTTTTTGGGCAATTGTCCAATTGACAGTTATCAATAAGTCTCACTACCTTTGGAATTACAGGTCAAACTGTGTCTTTCAGTTTGAAATCTCAGTTCTTAGTTGATGTTGCTCTAACACTTATTGTAGTTTAAAATTGTCTACAAATGGTTGAAATGAAAATTTGCATTTGATAATTTTGTAAGTTGATAGAGGTGTGTAACTTGTTTAATAATTGATATTGTGTAATTTCCACATGGTGTTATAGCTTGCTATCAGTGTTTAATGTTTGAATAATAGCGCGGTTTAAAATAAGTGACCAACATGGATCAAGATAGATCAGATATTTGTGTATTAGATCAGGTAATTCAGGTTCTTGAAGATGAAAAGGCACAAATAGAGGAGAAATTGGAAACTGAAATTGATGTCTCAGTCAGACAAAAATATGAAGAACACATAGCTGAAATTAATGAAGATCTTGAGGTTAACAAGGTGAGGCTCCAGGAGTCATCATCAAAAGTTGCACAAGAGGTGAGGCGATCAGAAAGAGAAAGGCGTTCAACAGAAAAAATGCTTGAGTTGAGGCGAGACGAGTTAGCCAAAAGGGAACGAAAGTTTATGTTTACATATGTAAACTTTAAGGCTGAAGCTCTAAACTAAATTAAGAATGCTCTAAAACTGAGTTAGGTGAAATGATAGTGGCTGTGGAGAAATATGAGGAAGAGTTAAAACAATTGTATGAGAGTATATGTGCGCTGAAGTTATAAAGCATGTAGAGAGGAAACAGGATTGCATGCATGCAGATGAAAGGCCTGGGAAGGAACAGAAACGTCTCATAGCAGTGCTCTGGCGTTAATGCTAAGCCCATTTCAAGGAGCTTAAGTGCATCCAAAGGAGAGAAAGGTTCCAAACCCAGTCCTTCTGCCATTCAGGATAAAAGGCAAATAGAATGTGTCTGCTGTCAACAAAATCACTTTATATATAAATGTGAAAAATTTGCAGCAATGCCTCTTGAGGAAAAGAAAAGGTTTGTCATTAACAATAAGATGTGCTTTGGTTGCCTCAGACTCGGCCGTGTCTCCAAAAACTGTAGAAAGCAAGCCACTTGCAACATCTGCAGACATGGCCACCCCTCACCGCTTCATGAAGAACGTCTGCCAGGAGAAAGGCCAGAAGCTCCACCTGATGAAAGGGCTTCCACTAGCTTATGTAGTGTGGGAATGGACAACTGTGATCACACTTCAATGATTGTACCATTGTGGCTCTCTTGTGCAACAAAGGACAGCCCAGAAACCCTAGTCTATGCATTACTGGACATGCAGAGCAGTAATACATTTATGGATCTGGAGGTCTGTGACAAAATTCAAGCAAAACACCAAACCTGTTAAATTAAGGCTGCCAACAATGACTGATAGGGCTTCAATAGAGAAGTGTCGAAGTGCGGTTGGACTAAGGGTAAGGGGTTATAGTTTGCAAGAGTACATCGAGCTACCACCCATATACACTCAAGAATACATTCCCTTGGAACAAAATAGCATTCCCACTCATGAAAATGCTAAAAGGTGGACTCACCTACTCAGCATTGTAGACAAGATACCAGATCTACTGAACTGTCCAGTAAGGCTTTTAATTGGCTATGACTGTGCAAAGGCTCTGAAACCCAAGCAAGTGATATCAGGGGAAGACTACGAACCATACGCAGTCAAGACTGATTTAGGCTAGAGTATAGTGGGCTCCATAACACCTCATGCTTGCTGAAGAGATGTGACAGGGTTCTGCCATCACAATTCTGTGAAGGAACTCCCAACTATCACACCTGCCTCTGTAATTAAAATATTAGAAGCAGATTTTTGGGACACAAACCCAAGAGAAAGGACAATATCTCAGGAGGATATTCAATTTCTTCAACAGTTAGAGGGAAAAAATTCAACACAACAGAGAAGGACATGTGGAGATGCCCCTACCATTCAGAGAGCATCCTCAGCTACCGAACAATAAGCAGCTTGCTACAGTTCTGTGAAACATTTGTAAAGAAAACTGGAGAGAAGTCTCAAGTACAAAGAGAACTATGTGAAATATGGACAGTGTCTTTAGAGATGGTGATGCAGAAGAAGCAGATGCAACACCAAAAGAGGGCAATGCCTGGTACATTCCGCACCATGGGGTGTATCATCCCAGGAAGCCAGAAAAAATAAGAGCGGTATTTGACTGCTCAGCCAAATTTGAAGGCACATCTCTAAATGACCACTTACTCACATGGCCAGATTTAACAAATGCTCTGACTGGAGTGTTATGTAGATTTCGTGAGCATCAGATTGCAGTTATCTGCGATGTGGAGAAAATGTTCCACCGCTTTCATGTCAGTCCAGAAGATCATGATTTCCTAAGATTCCTATGGTGGGAAAATGGGAACACTGCAAAGGAGCCCAAGGAATATCGCATGCGAGTGCATATCTTTGGAGGGGCATCTCCTCCGGAATGTGCGAATTATGGCATGGAATATCTTGCCAGCAAATATGAAAGGGACTACCCGCTAGCAGCGAGCTTCATTCACAAAATTTTATATGTGGATGATGGACTTATCAGCGTTGATTCAGTCAAGAAGGCCAACAAGCTAATCAGTGAAGCGCAAGAAGTCTTAGCTAAGGGAAAATTGCATTTACACAAATTTGTGTCCAATAGCAGAGAAGTCTTAAATGCAATTACAGAGAGCGAACGTGCCAGTGTAGTGAAGGATGTAGACCTGAACTACAATGAACTTCCAATGCAGAGTGTACTAGGGGTAAAGTGGAACATAGAGACTGATGCGTTCTCATTTAAAGTCGACCTTACTGAAAGGGCAGCCACTTGGTGAGGAATTCAATCAACAGTTGCGAGTGTGTACGACCCATTAGGGTTTCTTGCTCCCTATATCTTGACTGGGAAAGGAGTGATCCAAGAGATGTGCAATCGGGAGTTAGGATGGGACGAACCTCTTTCCTCTGAACTGAAGCCAAAGTGGGATACATGGCTCCATGATTTGGAGAATCTTCAAAAAATCCAAATACTAAGATGCTTCATTCCTGAAAACATGGGCATAATCCAGAAAATAGAGCTGCATCATTTTTCAGATGCCAGCAGCAATGGTTACGGGCAATGTTCATATATCAGGATTGTTACTGAGGAACAAGTGCATTGTACATTGGTCATGGGAATGGCCAGAGTGGCCCCATACCATGCCTTGAGCTGACTGCAGCTATGGTTTCTGCCACAGTAAGTCGTTTTTTTTAGAGAAGAGCTTGATCTGAAAATAAATCAGGAGTTTTTCTGGACCGATTCACAGGTAGTGCTAGGGTACATCTACATAAGAGACTCTACAGACCCAAGACGGTGGTTCTATGTAGAAACAAGTCAGAATCCTGCAGATTGTGCATCTAGGGGTCTCAAGGTGGCAGACCTGATTGATTCAAGTTGACTAATGGGTCCTAAATTCTTATGGGAATGGGAGATTATCACCCCGATCTCCAGAGCTTCTTGTTGGTGACCCAGAGGTAAAGGTCCTGAAAACAAATGCCTGTGTAAGAGGCAGCTTTCTTGAAAGACTATCAAGATTCTCTGATTGGAAGCCCTCAATACTATTGCTCAGATCAAAAGTCTCGTGAATAGAAACAGGTCTGGGTTCATTAGTGTAGAGGAGAGAGAGAAAGCCGCTCTTGTGCTCATCAAGGCAGCACAAAGAGAAGCCTTTGAAGAAGTCCTGAAATGTCTTAGCCAAAGCCCTGCTAAACTACCAAATAATAACTAGATATACCAACTTGATCCCATCCTCCAGAATGAGCTGCTCAGGGTTGGAGGGCAGTTGAGAAAGCCTAACGCAGCATTTGAGTTGAAGCTTCCAGTAATCCTTCCCAAGGAAGGTACTGTCACACAACTAATACTTGACTACTGTCACAAGAAAACTCAGCACCAAGGCCGAGGTCAAACATTGAATGAACTCAGAGCCAGTGGATATTAGGTGCTAACAAGGTAGTGGCCAAGCACATCAAAAATTGTGTCACTTGCAGAAAGCTGCGTGAGCCAGTCGAAGAACAACCTATGGCTGACCTTCCAGTTGATAGAGTAGAACCCTCACCCCTGTTCTTGTACACTGGAATTGACTGTTTCGGCCCCTTTTTCACGAAACAAGGTCGGAAGGAATTCAAGAGGTATGGTCTGTTGTTTACGTGTTTGAGCTCCAGAGCTATACATGTAGAAATGTTAGAGGATCTCACAACCGGTGCATTTCTGAATGCTTTAAGATGCTTTATAGCCATCAGAGGAGCTGTACGACAGATCAGATCTGATCAGGGTACGAATTTCATGGGGACAAAGGATGAGTTGGAGAAAGGTTTAATGGAACTAGACAAAGAGAGGATGTCTACCTATCTTGCAAGTAAACAGTGTGACTTCCTTATGAATGTTCATGAAGCAAGCCACATGGGAGGTGATTGGGAACACCAATTAAGGACAGTCAGGAGTGTGATGAGCGCTGTTCTGGAACAAGCTAAAGGAAGATTGGATGACATCTCATTGAGGACATTTTTCTATGAGGCAATATCAATTGTGAACAGTCGTCAGTTTACCATAGCCACAATAAATGACCCAAAGAGTGTTGAGCCTTTGACACCTAATCATTTGCTCACGATGAAGACATCAGTGCCTCTTCCACCTCCTGGCAAATTTGTCAGTGAAGATTTGTATGCCAGGCAAAGGTGGCGGAGAGTGCAGTATTTGTCGGAACAGTTTTGGAGCAGATGGTGCAAGGAATACCTGGCCAACGTAAGTCTCAGATAACAGTGGCATACGCCTAGATGAAATGTTCAAGTTGGGATGTAATAATTGTCAAGGAGGACAATATTCCCAGAAATGAGTGGAAACTAGCTAGAGTTGTTGAGACAAGTGTGAATGATGATGATTTAGTGTGAAATGTTAAACTCCAAATAGGACAAAGTAATTTAGGAAATAAAGGTGAACACTTGGTGCAGACATCTTTTCTTTAGTGTCCAGATCAAAAATTAGTGGTAATAGTTGAGAATAATTCCTAAACTATGATTAAAAATACAAAAATAGATGTCTTAACATCTAAAACATTGTTGTTTAAATAGAAGCTCAAATAAAAGTAAAATAACACTGATTATGAAAGTGTTGAAAGATATATGGAAGTGACAGCTTATAGGAAAATTACAAGATTTATTTGATTTTGATCAAAATATTGCTGACATAAATCTTTGTAATTTTGGTGGCAGTGTTGCTGTCACAAATAAAAGTGTATTTTCTTTCTAAATATTTCAGTTACTTACTTTATGGAAAGGTATTTTGTTTATTATAAATGTTGTGTTATATTATGAATATTCATTTGGAAATTGTATATTTGAGTTGCATAATAATTGCCTAATTGGTAATAGTGACACCTACAGGTGAACAAATGAGTAGTGTTAGTTTGAACCTTTTATGTGATCTGGCTAGCTGTGTGAATACCAGAACCACGAGGAGATGCACACGGACTGAGAAGTGTCTGATTAGATAAAATATCTGATCGGAAAATGTCTCCTAAATTTCTGATTGGAAGGCGTACATGGTATGTTTGGTTATTTTTGGTTATTGTTCGTTAATTTATAAGTTAATGTACTGTGTGTAATGATGTCAGTTTAATAGGCTATAGGCTTGGATAAGCTACGTCATGGACAGAAAACTCACATTATGTATCTAAATGAAATTTTTATTTATTTTCAGGTTTTTCACGGTGTCCATATGGTGTTTTGGATGTTGACTGTGCAGACCCTTTCAAAGAAGTCATTAACCATTAAGGCATCAGTTGAAGCATGGTTTTTCTGATCAGAAAAAAACTTTCAGGAGCCGTTATAGCCTTCATCAGCCAACTAACAAAGGACAATGCATCTTTGTGAACTTCTGCAGTTAATCCAGGATGGACTTAAAAAACATTAGTCATTAATCTTATCATCTCATCTAATCTTGTTTTTTTAAACACTGGACCTTAACGCTTAATTTACAAATTTTAAACCATGACTTGCACTGAACACAAATAACTAATATTGCCATTATATTCATGTTGTTTAGACAGAGGGGAACTGGCCCCCACAGTGAGCTTGGTTTCTCCCAAGGTTATTTTTCTCCATTACCCAACATCTTATGGAGTTTTTTGTTCCTTGCCATAGTCACCTTCAGCTTGCTTAGAGGTTCTAAATACAATTATTATTCAATTACATTTTTATACACAATTTACAATCATATTTAATCAAACTACACAATGATCACTAAGACTTTATAGATATTACAGTTTCATTTTTTTGCATGATTTTCCTGTAAAGCTGCATTGAAACGATGTGTGTTTTGAAAAGCGCTACACAAATAAAAATGACTTGACCTTATGATAAAATCGATAAAATCCTTAAGAGGCAGACAATCACAGTTTAAAGGGACCAGCTCCCTCACAGTGTCATTAAGACCCATCTAAAAAATGGGCCTGAGGGATCTCTCATGCCAGTTCAGCAGTCAATTTACAAAAAAGAAAAAAAAAATCAAGCAGTTCTCCGCCACAGGAGTGGACCCTTGGAAAAGTTGCTCGATCTGTTCTGCTGGATCCATAATGAGGGGTTGGTTCTTCTGTCATGGTATGTGAAGGGAAAAGGTGGGAGAGTGAGGATCCAAATGCAGAACTTTAATTATAAACAACAGAAAAGGATACAACGATGACGGTAACATTTGAAAAAGAAGGTAATACAAACTCGACAGCAGTATGATGACTAACGACGCACTACATACAAACAAGAACCGACACAGGAACAAAGAACAAGAGGGTATATATACACATGGGTTAAAAAGAAGATGAGGAACACCTGGGATACAATCAGGAGGGAAACCAGACATGACAATGATACAAATCACTTTCAAAATATGAGTCCTTGGGGGGAAAACATAAGAATGATGTGACAACTATTGTGCTGCGACGGAATATCTGGTTCAAACGAGGCTTTATTCCTAACCGATTTAGACACAGTAGTGAATAAACACCTAGGATTGTTGTGGTTATTTTCTATGAGTTTGTTAAAATATGCTCACCTGGCAGCTTTTAGTGCCTGTCTGTAGCTACAGACACTATCCTTCCATGCACAGTGAAATACCTATAATTTTGTATTCTTCCACTTGCGCTTTTCCGAGCTGCTTTATTGAGAGCATAGGTGTAATCATTGTACCATGCTGTGGGGTTTTTTTTTCTTAAAATTTCTTTAATTAAAGTGGGACAACAATATCAAGAGTGCTAGAGAAGACTGTATTTATATTTTCTGTTATTACATCAAGTTCTAGACTTTTTGGCTTACTAAGTATATGAGATAAATCAGGAAGATGATTATTGAAGCTATCTTTAGTGGTTGAAAGAATAGTTCTAACTGAATGATAGCGTGGTGTAGATTGATTAACATTAGCTGATCGCAGCATACAAGAGACGAGGTAATGATCTGAGATGTCATTGCACTGCGTCAGAATTTCTATAGTATCAACATCAATTCCATATGACAGAATTAAATCTAGCATATGATTATGGTGATGAGTTGGTCCTGTTACATTTTGTCTGACTCCAAGAGAGTAGAAAATATTGATAAATGCTTATCCAAAGTGTCATTTTCATTATCTAGTATGTAAATGTTGGAGTCACCAACAATTAAAGCTCTATCCACAGTAACTACTAGGTCTGATAGAAAATGTGTAAATTCACCAAGGAAATCAAAATACAGCCCAGGTGATCTATATACTGTAGCAAGGGCAAAAGATGACAGATAAATGCATAAACCGGGCTTTCCTCGATATTAAAGACTTGATATTAAAAACTGATGTGGCACATTTTCATTCTAGTGAGATTTTCCTAATTTAAATTATATGGAGAAAGGCAACCCTCACAAACAGTAGACAGCCCTGAAATTATAAACAGCAATGAGGTGGAACAGAGCAACACAGTGCTATGCGCCAATATATATATATATTTAATTTACACATCATCAACCATACAAAACTGTTTCATGATTTTACAGTAGTAACAGTAACTGTGATATTTGACAAAAATGTTATAGTTTCATATTAAATAATCTGTTAGGTAGAATCTGTTATACCTTTTGTATCTATTATATTTTTATTACAACAGTGGCAGTTGTATTTAAAGTTTCTAAATGTGATTTGGCTACTATTTGTTTCATAAATTCAATAATTTATTGTTATTATTATTATCCTTATTATTTAAAGAGTAGCTACTTTGACCTAACCATGGTAATGAGGAGCCATCTGGTCTTACCTGTGCTTATATGGCATTGTACTGTATAAGGGCAAGTACATAAAGGGCTTCACTTTCTGGACCTCCAAGACTTATAGGCAAATTATGAACAATGTTTTCCTCTCGTGTAATATGTGTTCTGTTTGAATGATGTTTGAAATTAGGAAATAAACTGGAAAATAAATATAAAAGGCTCATAAAAATAAATAGGCTTATCAACTTTTAAAAGGGGGGAGAGAAAACTTCTGGTATCTTTTGTTATTGACATCAACAATATAAATAATGGCACTTGATACATGTTCTTATACTTGAAAACCATGAACGAAACTATGCTAGATAAAATTAAATCCAACCCAGGCTACATACAGTTTTTTTCCCATGGTGGGTCGCCACTTGATGTCCTATGTAAAATCTGGGTCCCAAAGCAAAACCAGTTGAGAACCACTGCTTTGAAGTACAATAACATGGAGTTGATTATATGAGGTTGTGTGTTGTACAAAGTTTTATACAGCTATTTGTGGTTGTGTTAGGTTTTCTGAGGCCATGCATGAGACAGCATGAAGATATCTGAGTGTCTGAAAGAACATCCCATGACCCGCTGTCTTCCCTTTGGCAGCCCACTGCCTGATAAATGATGATTTAGATCTCCACTGCTTGCAAGTTCTGCTTTTTAACTGTGAAATTAATTTTAATTTTACACCCTCCAATGAGAAGCAGTTATACTTTTTTATATATATATATATATATATATATATATATATATATATATATATAATAATTACACTGTCACTCTACATAGTATAAAGTGTGTGTTTGTGTGTGTGTGTGTGTGTGTGAGAGAGAGAGAGAAAGAGAGGCAGAGATGATGAGGAAGAAAAGGAAGATGCTGACAACCTGAACACTGCTGTTTCTTATGTTTTCTCTTTCCCATTGTCCACAGCTGTATTACCCTCGATCTAGCAACTTTACAAGACTGATTCTCCCTGTGGACTGCTTCTCTATAACAGAGGCTTTTGGGAAAAAAAGCAGGATTATTTTCTAAAAAAATATACTTAATGAGCATTAAACTGCTAAACAGAAAGAAAGATACAAAAATGGCACACAAACAAATGCAATCTGACAGCCAAAATTACTAACACAATACTGACACTGACTGAATTTTCTTACATTTTAAATCTGAAATGCAGGGGCTCTTATTATTTGGCTTTTGACAAGAACTCTGGGTGTGAAAACAGCAAGATACTGTTTGTGCCCTCATTATTATAAAGCAAATTTGCAACTTCCAATTACATATTCTAATCGAATTAAGGATCTATGACATAAGCAAGTGTAAAGATGGTCAGCTTGTCAAGAACAATAATTCAGATTTTGTATAATTTGGTGGATTTACATCAGCATTAATTACTGAGTCACTCTTATTCAAAACACCATTTCATCAAAATCATTAACATTTAAACATCCATCTTACTGGGTTAACAAATCATTTAGTTGTAATTATGAATTCAGTTTGATTCTGGCAAGTTATCTTCTTACTCTCTCTGTCTCTCTCATACATTTCTCGACTGAAGTTTTTAATTGAAAATGTAGTCTGAAGTCTGTTCCTAATTTCAGATACAGTAATGTATGGATAATCTAATTAAAATTAGCCTGTGCCATTTTACAGTGTAAAAACAATTGATCTTCTGTTAATTAAGTTTTAAACATCATTGATGGAATTCAAAATTACTAGTGAATCATAGACAGCCATCAGTGCCTCCCACAGCAGTTCGATATATAAAATGGCTCACTGAGTAAGACACATTAAAACACCTACCACCCCTTTCCTTTACATCAGACACTGTATAAAACTGTTTTTACAGAAAAAAATTTGCAAAAAGTACACTGTTCTGTTTCTGCTGTTCTGTCTATACAACACTGATTCAAATTACAGAAATGAAATAAAATCACATTAAAAAACATGCAGGTGTAATACTGGGGAAAATATCAGTAGTTGACAGGGAATTTATGATGTGATCTTTAAGAAAGCATACCGATTTTTAGTGAGGACTCTAAATAAGACGTTGTCCAACTAATCCTATTTGCCTATATACAATTATTTTTTGTATTTATTTATTATTTGTTTTACTGCACTATGATTTTTTACATTTACATTACATTTACATTTATGCATTTGGCAGACACTTTTATCCAAAGCGACTTACAGTGCACTTATTATAGGGACAATTCCCCCAGATCAATGGTGGTGGCTGTGGGGGTTGAACCAGCAACCAGTTATGTGCTTTAGCCCACTACGATTTTGGGTTATATGATGATTTTATGTTTTTTGTAAAATTATTTGACATAGCATTATTATTTATTGCACTCACAGACAGTATTTCATGATTTTTAAGACAGAGATATTGTAAGTATTAGTACATAAATATAACCACCAATATTTGGTGCATTTTGTATGATTACATACAGTATTATAGCAATTACCATACCTACATTTTTGCTAAATGTATGTGTTTATGTAGCAAAACATACATGCAAGAGTTTACTGGTGAAATAAACACTAGAGATGCTACAATAGCACCACAAAATGATGTGGTTGCTTCAGTTTACATTTGTTTTTATGACACTATCATTTAGGTTTAAGGTTTTGAGTAGGGAGGTAGGTTTTGTTGATTTAAAACTAAATTATTAACCTTAAAAGCCTCATCTGTTTGGGATCAAATTTAACTACTTTTTAGCACCACACATTGGACATTTCACCTTGGAACTGGTGCGATACATGTAATGAACAATGTTATATGATTTAGTGAAAATGTCGCCACAGTCACATCATTTTCATGAGAACAGCCTGCAATTAAAGGCACAGTGTGTAATATTGGCACCATAAGCCACACCAAACTGAATTGCAAATTGACTGTTTTCAATATGTTTTCCAAACACTCCATCTGTTGTCTGCTGGATTGTCCCACCCCAAATCAACTCTGGTTAAGCCAGTGTTGAGCTGGTTGGGATGCTCAAACAAAAAGAGCATGTTTTGATAGTGCCACATAGCTGAAGTTTTTAATTTTTTTAATTTTATTTAGGAAAACAACCTACGAATGCCTGTCTTATAGTGATCTGCAGATTAAACTTGGAAAGAAGATAATATTTTGGCATACATCACCTGTAAATACAGTAGGCCTACTCCAAGACATTTTCATACATGTCATGTTAAAAAAAAAAAAAAAAAGAAATAGAAAAAACTAGACTGTGTAAGTAGATGCATGCCGCAATTCGCGACTGATCAAATAATTCTTGACTTTTAGTTCAAATTTAATCCCTGTTTGGAACAAATATAAAAAAATTATCGCTGTGTGCAGTCTGTAACCTATACTGAGTTATACATAGCTGAATTACCTCATCTCAGACAAACACCCCCTCCCCTCAGCCACACACTAAGGTCCAGACAGACATTGAAACCAGAGCTTTGACAATAACTTCCAGCCCCCCTTTTGTCTCCTTCTTCACCAGTACCTGAATAGTTTAAACTAAGGAATTTATACTGTAGACAGACACTGGCAGACGGGAAACCTTGCTGTGTTGCCAGGCTTTGCCCAGAGCCCCACAGTTTCCAGAGAGATTATAGATTGAGATCCCCCCAGCACCGCTCTAACTCCAGAAGCCCCTGTGACCCTTTTAAAACCTTCTCTGGCTGCCAAGGCCCACTGGCACTCTGAGCTCAGGCTATGGGGTTCCTCTAGCCAAGAGGGCACCATCTGTCCTGCCCTGCTTGGTATTCGTTCAGGGGCTCTCTGACACAAGTCTTTTTTATCCAGACACTTGTTGTGATGGCAGCACACCTCTCTGTCTGTGGTGTGAAATGTTTGTGCTGTGGCCAGACCCAATGTTGTGAAAATGTCAACTGGCTGTGACAGAATTGTGAAGGCACTCTGTAGTGTGTTTTTCTCTCTTTCTCAATAGGATCTTGCACATGCGATTCTAGACCCTATTCAAGGGGACTTCAACTAGGGGATTTCCTCTTAGTCTCTCTAAAAGTCTGTGGTTATCTGATCTCTTTTTGTGTGAACCAAATCTTTCTATCACAGGACAGATAATAGTCTCTTCAACCTCAATTTGACAAAATTTGTGGTCAATGGAGTTTGCCTCCTCAGATTTCTAATACACTTACGGTATATAAGTATAATTTTTTTATATACTTATACTATATATCGTTGTATTTAAAAACAATAAAAACGTGCATATAAAGTAGTATTATCTAGCATTAGATACATTTCAATATCACCTCTAGGCCTAGCCAGTTTTGGGTTTAGCACCTTAACAGACACAGAAGTGACCTGTAGCAGTCAGATATCAGAGTCTTAGAGGCGAGTCTTGTTGGATATACAGTTATTAAAGAGTTTTTTGATGAAAGTGCAATCCGATATACCCAAGACAAATATATACAGTTTTGAATGGTTTACTAGAAAAAAGGTTTGTCAAGCAATATTTGAACCCTCGACCTCTCACACTAAAATTACAAAACATTCCTCTAGACCAGGGGTTTTCAAAGTCTTGGACAGTAAGCCCCCCAAAGGGCAAGTTGATTACTCAAACTCTGGTATTGTTTCTCCCTTGATATAACACATCTGCAGAGGCAGAATATGAATAAACAGAGGCAGAGCTGTGTTGCTTTATAATAGATTTGTGAATGCATAAAACAAATTTTGAGCACGCACACACCCTCGAGTGAGAGCAGGGAGATTTCATAGAGCAGCGTAGTATATTTGAGAGCACATGTCCAGTTTTGAGCGAGAGCCAAGGATGTCCGTGTGCTAGCTGGCACAGCCGGTACATGGATGCGCTCTTGCATTAACAGTATTATAATGCCATAGAACTATGGTCTATTAAGCTGGACTATGGTCCATTATGCCAATAATTTTCATTTATCTTCACAATACATTTTATTGTATTTATCTATCTTTTGATTTTACTTGGTGAAATGATCATCAATCTCCGCATCTACCCTGACATGCTCTGGCGCCAATTTGAAAACCGTGGCTCTAGACTAATATTTCCCCTTTAAGAATTAAATCCTGGATTCACCCCTAGTCTCTTGTCTTGTCTTCCTTTTCCTCAGTGATTTCCTTCTGTCATTATTCTCTCATATTTGGCCTGGTTAATAAGATAGCATTTTATCAAATCACATAGAGCAATGTAACTATAAACTGTAAACTAATCCAGTGCATTGCAGTTTGGTTAAAAACAACATCAAATTATTAACATGGCTCAGCTTGTGCATCTATTTATGCATCAAATTAGCAGGAAACATATTTAGAGTAGTTAGATCCCCAGAGATTGATGTGGTTTAATTCCTATGTGAGTGGTTGAAGCTCTTTTTTACATTATTTTTTCCCCCTATAACTTCATGTGTGATATCACCATTGTTTCACAAAGTATTATTTTTAGCTTCTGAGAAGCTGTTTGGGAGCTTATGTGGATGAAAAAAAGTCAGAAAGAGAGAAAGGGTTAGAGAGAGAAACAAACCAAGAGAGAGAAAGATAGCCTTCTGGCATTATTTTTACATCTGTTTTATGGAATATGAAACATCATATTTACAGCCTACAACTTGCTATGCTGATACATTAAAAAAATGGATTATGGATTATGCAGGAACAAAATGTGTTGTTATGATGCCCTAAGTTAGTGCAGGGGGGCTGGGCAGGGCACAGTGATCTGTCTGGGGGGGGGGGGTTGCAATGTTTTGATAGGGCCACATATAATGCAAACTTTAATACAGTGAAAAAGACACTCTATTAGCATAACATATATATATATACACACATATATATATATACATATATATATATATATATATATACATTTCCTACATTCTTTTGAATGTCCATGTACTAAAATAAAATATTTGATGCCATGAGTGTACCTTCATTTACTATTACTATTATTTTGAATGGCCATGGAAAATGATGCAATGTGATAACAGTTTTACCTGGTCGCAAAAGTAGTCGTTAATTTACCTGATGAACTTTCACCTTTTGCTGACCCTTTATGCTTCGCAGAGCTAATGTGTGCTTCTAAATCACTTGCACCTTTATTAGCAACTGACACATAAGTAACAGCTTTACATGTTATACATTCTGCTTCACACGGATCTCGACCTGGACGAAAGCATGGGAATTTTTTGTGCAAATCTTCTATAAATTTGCACTTTCGTTTGGGCATTGTCTCCACTCAGCTGTCATTTGCTGCTACTGTCAAGCAACTGTTTGATGCCGAACACAACAGCGCTTTGCACGTTCGTGGAGAGATTGACAGGCAGGAATTTGGCCAATAGTGGCATCGCTTTGCATTTTCTAGTCTTGTTTGTCGGTTGTCAGCAAGCCAGCGCCCACACCTGCCATGGTCAACGAGCCAGTTCTTGAAGCCTGGTCCGTCCCAGAGCCAGAGCCTGAAGCCTTGTCTGTCCCAGAGCCAGCGTCCTCAGTCATGAAGGCTGTTCCCAGAGCAGTGCTCCCGGCCGCCCGGAAGAGGAGGAGGAGAAGGTCTCCTACTCTCCAGTCGCTGCCAGCACTCCCGGCCATGGATGCCATTCCGCAGTCGCTGCCAGCACTCCCGGCTACGGAGGCCGTTCCCCTGTGGGGTGTGGGGGGGGGGTGTACTGTTACCTGTCTCTCTGTCAGTCTGGGTTTTTGTCTGACAGGACCATGCATTATTGTCCCATGTCTGTCTTGTGTTTTGTTGTCTGTCTCTGTGTGAGCACATAAAAGGGTGAAAGTCTGCTCGATCATGATAATATAAGAGACCTGAATCCACTCGGGGATCCCAGACGAATCTATTATGCAAGCGGGCCACACAGCGCATCGGGCTGACAGGAACAGTGTCTCCGGTAACAGCAAGGGCAGGGGGCTGTGCATCTTCTCTAATAATAAGTGGTGTACAAATACTACCATCACAGACAGACACTGTTTGCCACAATTAGAGTACGTAACACTGAGATGCCGGTTTTTTACCTGCCGCGGGAGTTCACGGTTGTTATTGTTATGGCTGTATATATCTCACCAAGTGCCAATACCAAGCTAGCACTGGAAGTTTTGTTGTCAGCCATTAACAAACTGCAGACTGCTTACTCTGATGGGATTTTTATTTTAGCTGGAGACCTGAAAACTGTCCTCTCTAAATTTTACCAGCATGCGATGTGTCCTACGAGAGGACAGAATGTTTTGAATCATGTTTACAGTAATATAAGGGACGGATACAAAGTCACTACTCTCCCCCACCTGGGTCACTCCAACTATCTATCCCTTTTTCTCACCCCTGTATACAAACCTCTCATCAGGAAAATAAAGCCATCTGTGAGAATCATAAGGACTTGGCCTGAGGGGGCTTCCATCCAACTTCAGGACCTTTTTGAGCAAACTCATTGGGATTTATTTGCATAACAAAACATAGAAGACTACACATTTACTGTCCTGTCCTGCCTACAGTTATGCATTGATAATGTCACTGTTGAGAAACACATTAGATGTTACCCGAACAACAAACCATTGATGATACGAGACATTAAGCTCCAGCTGAGACACCGTGACTTAGTCTTCAGGTCTGGTAATCATGAACTGTATAGTACAACCAGGTCCAACCTGAAGAGAGGCATCAAGGAGGCAAAAGTAGCCAAAAGGCAGAAAATTTAAGGACACTTCAGTAATGGAGACCCACGACGAGTATGGCAAGGTATCCAGCACCTCACAAACTATAAAGGCAGTAAAGCGGAGGAATTAAACCACTTCTTCACCTGATATGAAGTCATGATGGATGAGACCGGGTCTGCACCGCAACCATCTACTGACAGCCTGGCACCTTCTGTCACCACAGCTGATGTCAGGAAAGTGCTCCGTAGTTTCAATCCCAGGAAGGCTGCTGGCCTGGATGGTATTCCGGGGAGGGCACTCAGAGATTGTGCGGATCAGCTGGCAGAGGTATTTTGCAACATCTTTAACCTCTCCTTGTCAACCTGCACTGTCCCCAATTGCCTCAAGTCTGCCACCATCGTGCCTGTCCCAAAGAAGACAGTTATCAACAGCCTTAATGATTACAGACCTGTGGCTCTCACCTCCACTGTGTTGAAGTGTTTTGAGAGGCTAGTTCTAAGACACATTAAATCGACACTTTCTCCCGCTCTGGATCAACACCAGTTTGCATATAGAGAAAACAGGTCAACAGATGATGCCATCAACACAGCTCTTCACACTGCGATGAATCATTTGGAGCACCTGGGAACATCTGTGAAGATGCTGTTTGTGGACTTTAGTTCTGCATTAAATACAATCATCCCCAGAAGAATGGTAACCAAACTGCTCAACCCGGGTGTCAGTGACTACATATGCATATGGATTAAGGATTTTTTAACAAACCGAACACAGACTGTCAAGCTGGGGACCCATTAATGCTCCACTCTGACACTCAGCACTGGAGCTCCACAAGGTTGCGTGCTGAGTCCTCTCCTCTACTCACTCTACACCCATGACTGTACACCAACCCATAGCACAAATACAATAATTAAGTTTGCAGATGACACCACTGTGGTGGGGCTAATATTAAATGGGGATGAGTCTGCCTACAGGGAGGAGGTTGCTGAACTTTCAGAATGGTGCATCAATAACAACCTGGCACTTAACACCTCCAAGACAAAGGAGCTCGTTATTAATTTCAGAAAACAGAAGGAGGAACCTACCCCTCTGTACATCGGGGGAGAAATTGTGGAGAGGGTGACCACCTTTAAATTTCTCAGCACACACATCTCCCAGGACCTCACATGGACTGTAAACACAACATCTCTGGTGAAGAAGGCACAGCAGTAACTGTACTTCCTAAGGACACTGAGGGAAACCAATCTGCCCCAGCAGTTGCTTGTGAACTTTTACCACTGCTCTGTCAAAAGCATACTAACTTACGGCATCCTGGTGTGGTGTGCTGGCTGCACTGTGGCCGAGAAAAAGCTCAGCAGGGAGTTATCAACTCAGCACAGAAAATCACCGACTCACAGTTGCCTTCACTTGAGGACATTTACAAAACCAGATGTTTATGTCGGGCCAGAAACATAATAAAGGACTCTTCTCACCCCGGCAACCACCTCTTCACTCTGCTGCCATTAGGAAAGCGCTATCGGTCTCTTAAGACACACACCTCCAGACTCCTGAACAGTTTTTATCTGAGCGCCATCAAAGAATTGAACTCTAATTAATAAGGAGACTACACATTATAAGTTACAGGGTTGTGCAATAATAATACTGCTTTTTATTGATTGACTATTTATATTTTTATATTTTTGTATATTTTTATGCCTTTTTGTCTTTATTTGTTGTATGTATGTTTTCATGTATGTGTGTACCACTGAGGAGAAGCACTACATTTCATTGTACAGTTGTGCAATGACAATAAAGGTATTCTAATTCTAATTCTAATTCTTATTGACGTTGGTGCATCGTGCTTATGTCATCTTGGCAGCATGCACTCGCGTCAATAGTTTGTCTGTCTCTTATGATCAGGGGTGCGCCTCACGTCGCGCTTGCGTTGCGTGCCAAGGTCGTGAGCTGTCTTCATGTTGTGCTGAGGTTTGGTCACTTCGATTCATTTATATCACCTGTCTCCTGTTAACCCGTTTGATTTCTCTCTCTATTTTAGCCTCCTTGTGTGTGCTGTCCAGTGCCAGTTCATCTTGTTTGTTCCCCTATGTCGGTCCTGTTTGTCGGTCCTGTTTTGTCCCAGCACGGTCCAGTTGGTCCTATGCCCCATTCTCCTCTTCCACAGCCTGGATTGTCTGTTTCCCCTTCGGGATAGTTTATGTTTGTTTTTTCCCCCTAGTGGGAGTTTATGTTGGATTTAGACATTGTTTTTTTTTTTTAAATAAATCCCCTTATGTTTTAACTCTGCTTTTGGGTCCTGCCTCTGCATTCCTTGACACATGTTTGGTGGAAATTTGGGATGAGTGAATTGCTCTTCCACCCCACTACTAGCACAAGCCAAGGACTGGGAACAGAACTAATTACAGCAAAGAGGTAACTATAATGAATGAATAACATTTTTATTTAAGCTGCATAATGCATTCAGGAATTTGTCTTAAGTAGTAACACATTTAAAAAATAAATAAAAATAAAATAGCTAATTGTTTAGTCCCACTAGGGTCTAGTGCAAGGTCAATGCAGAGTAATGATGAGAATTTACTGTAAATAGCCTTCTCTCGTTCTTGCCATCTCTCTCTCTCACTTGGCTGTTATAACCTTGAGGCGTATAAATAGGTGCAGTTTGCTTTATGCATTACCGCTGTGTGCCGAATGATCCATTGCTTCTGATTTAACTAATAGAGGACACATTGACATTTTTAATGTATTTTTAGCCCTTAGTTTCATGCTGGGTTTCAATTAATGGCCTTACCGTGAGGTGCCACTCTTGGCTGGGCACAGGCAAAAAAAAAAAAAAAAAAAAAAAAAAAAAAATCCAAAAATGACCCGATATTACCCTCTTAATTTGTATGATAATTAGTGTTTCATTATCTTTTTTCCCTTTAATTGTTCTCACAAAAGGGGGTTTATTGAGATTTACACCAGGGGACTCTTACCTTTTTCTGTGCAAAGATTACATGAATCATATTCATGGGGTACAACTATTCTCCTTACAGTACTTGAGTAAATTTTTCACATTTGAATTTTTTTTTTTAAGAATAAGTAAATAATAGTACTTTTCCTTTTACTTGAGTTGATTAAAAATGAAGTATTCAACTTCGCTACAATTATTTTTCACCACAATTACAAAGTACAAAAAAAAACAAAAACAAAAAACATATTTCTTAATTTTTAGGAAGAAAGTTATAAGAGTTAAATCTGTTTATAAACTAAAACACGCTGTGCGCAGCACGACGGAAGCCGCAGGGCACAGCATCATGAGCACAGCAGCTGCTAGAGGCCAAAACTGTGCAAGGGATAGATATTATATAAAGATGGAATGAGAAATCACAAAACATAACGTAACCAAATGCTACAATTTACTTAATAATAATATCTCAATATGTTAAATAACCATAATGTTAATTAAGACTTTTATTATTACAACTGTAATGCAATAATACATACAGAACAGCCACTTTTAGTGTTTGAATCAATCATATCTCTCATTAAACACTGTGTAAAATGTTTATTTTTGCCTTATTTTATTCAGTTGGCATGTAGGAGTTGATAACAGTTTGCTAAATAATCTCATTCCATATCTGGATAATTGCTAAAATATCATTGAGGAGAAATTTCCTCCTCTATGATATTGCATTATATTAGTTTTGTACAGAATGTTAACTTAATGACCAAAATACTTGGACATACGTGAAAGAGAATAAACCTGAAATTGGAATGTGTTTCAGTCACAATGCACATTATGTAGTTTAGAGACGATTTAGAGACATTTAGAATGTTACAAATTACTATTTCTATTTAAATAAATGTTGTATTCTTAACATTTTCTGTTTGTCTAAGAATCCTCTTGCAGCAATACAGGCCTTTGGCATTTAAAAGCTGCTAGTTTAGGACCTGTGATGAGTCTGTTCCCAAACTATAGACTGTGATTTACTTGTCTTTTTGTTGTGCATCTGGCTGTCCACTTCCCTTTCAGTCTTGGTTAGAGATTATTTTTTCAAAACAGTACTGCATGGAATAGCCTTCATCTCTCTAAAACAATAGACTGTAGGAGAAAATAGAATTTCAGGTGAAATGTTTCTTTTTGCCTATTTTTTCAACCAAAATTTGACTCGTAAGTGTAAAGCAACTTGTAAGAACTTAATACCTCGGCAAATGGGGGAAAAAAAACCCATTGTATTATGATTTCTGCATGGTAGTGCAACCATTTTCAGTTGCTCTAATAATAAGAAAATTGTCTTGAGTACCAAATTACCACTTTAGAATGATTTTGTAAGGAATAGGTGACACAGTATTTTAAAGTACATTCTTTTTTAAAGTAGAATATAATAAAATATATGTGTGACGAGGAGGAGGCAAAGGTGGGCAAGGAGGAAGCGGGAACCGGCTGAGCAGTAAACGTATCTTTTAATAACATAAATAATCTTGAATAAACTTAAACACATACACACACAGCAGTGTGGCTCTCTGTCTCTCGAACTGGCACCTCCGGCTTGTCTTTATCCCCCTCCCAGCTGATTAGCGTGACTCAGGGCCGAGCGTGTGTCCTCACGGCCCGGCCCCGCCCTCCTCTTCGTCACAATATCATAGAAAAGAATATATAAAAACCTAAAAAGATTTTTGTATACTTGAGGATAGAAACATTTGAGAGACTGGGGAGAGGAGCCATGAGTGAATGGGCCAAATTTTTGAGAAAATCTTTGAAAATACTAAGGTCATGTGACTTTGTATAACCACTCTTGCATTAATGTGCAGTGTTTATTTAAAAGTAGCATGGCAGCATTCTTTGACAAGGCAGCTGACCTCTGAGTAATTCTTCCTATCTTTTCAATGAGTTATGCAAGCTGTAATATTTAAAATAAAAGCATTCATTTTGAAGCTATCTTTACGTTCTTGCCCTTTAAATATAATATAATATAATTACGTTCTATTTCTACTTTTTTCTATTTGTAATTGACATTTTTTATTATTGTTATTATTATTCAACTATTCTTGTACAATTTTTACAAAAATGTGACATAAAACAGTAAACCTCCTGACCAGCAGGAATCGCTATTGCAGTATGCACTAATATCAAATGCTGACCAAAATATTTTAAAGAGTGTAAACAGAGGAGGATAACCATGTTCATCAAAAGATAATCTGCATTTACACATGTCCAGTGTTTTCCTAGGCTCTGCTGAAATAAGTGGAAGTTGCATTAACTGTCATTAAGTAGACTTTCAATATTTTATATCTGTTTGTACAATCCTGTGTAATCCTTGATAAACTTAAACCTATGGCTTGTTTGAGTAAAGCCGACTAACAGTCTGTAAATCTTGACTTTTTGGAACCCTCAACCAACCTGAAACAGATATCTTGTGATTGTAACGTTCTTGATCTTGATATTTTAGTGTTTTGTTTGCATGGCAGTCAGAGAAACAGTAAAGTAAAAGTTAAAGCAGATGTATGTAAGGATGCACCGATCCGATACCTGGATCGGTATCGGCTCCCATACTGAAGCTTTTAGACAGATCGGGTATCAGTCCGACGAGCCTGATCCAAATCCGATACTGTGTGTTAGTCATGTTCGGTACTGTCAAGCTCCAAAAATGACATAAAAGAACCATAAAAACACCAATAAAGCAGTTGATATGACTCGTGCATTTTATGCAAAGCCACTTGAAGACATGCGATAGTTCTGTGAATCACAAAAGGCTGTGTTTAATAAGTAAATTTATAGTATGCGCAGCGCCAGTGCGTTAGTGAGTGCTCTGCTTACACAAACTCACACACAGGCTGGTGATGCACTCACGGCTATTTTTAGCCTTCACAGTGGTGCGCAATATTTGAACGCTACTCAAGAACAGCATCTCAGATGTAGATGCTCAATAGTTCGGTTCACTTATAATATGCATTTAGAACGGCACCGGAGGTGCATTTTACCAGAATTTGAATAAGAAGTGAATTAAACTACTGTGAACTTACCTACAAACAGACACATACAAGACTTCCTGGAGAGTTCAGAATGTCAAAATAAAAGCATGAGGGTTTAAAAGTGCATGATTTGAATATATTACTGTTGTATTTCAAATTCAAATTAAATGTCAATAATAATAAAAATATTAATAACAATTTATTATTATTATTATTATTATTATTATTATTATTATTATTATTGTCATCATTAGTATTTGTTTACAATTGATAACAATATTTAAGTTGAATGGGTTCCATAAAATAACTGTGTGAATGAACAAAAAAGAGACCTGAATCCTTTAAAGTCCAGATGCATGCTGAAACACTTTTGAAAAAAAATAAAAAAATAAAAAAAGAGGGGCAAAAATAAAACACTGGTTTCTTTTCTACTGAAGACTTGAAGACTAGAATTACTGTTAATTTTGCTGCTACATTATCCAGTATACTAGTAAATAATAAAGTGTTTCTTAATAAGCTATATATTTATATTGAAATAATGTGTAGTTAGAGGTTTGTGTGTCTTTACATATTAAAGAGTACTCCCAATTAGTTCCACACAATAATGTAAAAATATTCTAAACTGATTATGCAAAAAAACAACACTGGTATCGGCTTGGGATCGGTATTGGCCGATACTGAGATTTCCGATATCGGAATCGGAAGAGAAAAATTGGTATCGGTGCATCCATAGATGTATGTATGTTTTTCAGTGTTAAAATAAGTGCTTTCAGCGTTAACACATTAACACATGCGATTAATTTTAAATGTTTAACACATTATTTTTTTTAATCGCGATTAAAGCATGTACCGATTTGATATTAGATTATGACATTTTATTCAGCTCCGTGTGAGTTGAAAATACTGTTAGAGGGTAGAACCCTTGCGATGTGTCCAGCGAGGACATTACACTCAAACACACAACAGCGAGTCTATGCCAATGATCATGTGCTGGAGAAAGAACCTCTTATAAAACTAATGCTGAAGAAGGGACATTGCGGGATTTCACCGAAGTCCTTCACACATCTTTTGTAAGTCAGCATTTTACCACATAAGCATGTCAATTCTTACAAGCCTGCTGTGCAGATAGTTTTTCTCCTTATGTGCATTCCATATCTAAAGGGAAAAGAGAGCCTGCCGACTGATTAATATTAAATGATTTAATGCGCATTGCAATGAATACTAGTTCTTTCAATAGGTCATCATCCCACTTAGACTTTGGGAAATGTTTAATGTTATTCTAATTTGAGCTATTTTAGTGAATTTCTGTCTTTTTACTGTGGATTTTAGAAAATGTTAATAAAGCATTTTTGCTACATACTATATTGTTTTGTTCTATTTTGTTGTTCTTTCCAAAGAACAAATAAATGCAGTATGACAGGAAATAATTATACATAGAAATAGAATAAAATTTTACTACTTTTAAAATCTGAGATTTATTGCGATTAGCTATGAAACATTATGAGATTAAAATCTATTAAAATTTGTAATCTACTGACAGCCCTATTTAAAATACTTTTTTCTATCCTCCTTAATATGTTAACTATAAGTAAGCCATTTGTAGGTTAATGTCACCTATAGGTAGCCTATAACTTTGTGGCTCTATCAAAACATTGCTTGGCTCAACCAATGGTGAGAGTTTGAGGTGTGGCTATCTGTTTGCACAACCAATGGAAGACGAGGTGAGTTTTCTGTTATCTGTTCAAAAACAGTTATTATATTTGCAACTCTGTTTGTTGACGCTAATGGTGCAGAAATTTCACACTTCAGCTTTTATGCAACTTCTAAGATAAAAATATGCTTCATATATTAGAGATTATGTTTTTATGTAAAGCTATGTGTATGGTATTACATCTTTTGATATCTCCTCCTATACAAACATATTCACTAGGCTAAAATGTGAAAATAACTTATCCACACTCTCCAGTTACAGTCCATCAGGGCCACGGTTATTTATATCCATTCATTTCCCCTGTTAGAGAAATCGGCTGTGGCAATGATGCAGGTCCAGTCACACTTCATGAACAGCTTGAAGGGTCATCGTCTTCTCCCCTTAGCTTTCATCCTCCTCTTGATTAATAAAGCCTGATTGTGCTGGAGCACTTAGTGACCCAAAAAGCTCAGAGGAACCCATAAGAAAGTTTACAAATTACAAATAAGATTTTTTACATTTTCAGTCATGCATTTGGCAGATACTTTTATCCAAAGTAACTTACAGTGTATTCAAGCTACAGTATACATTTATCAGTTTGTTTGTTCCCTGAATCAAACCCATGACCTTGGTGTGGATAGCACAATACTCTACCAGTTGATCTATAGATGCCATGTTTAATATTTCAATAGTCTTAACTCCAATGTGACTCTCTAACTATACCTCAAATTAGAGAGTAAATGGAGACATTTGTCTTCAGATTTTTTATTTTTTTTCTTGAGAAAAAGTCACACGTATCCAGTGGCATAGCCAAGAGTGGGCCCCCAAATTAGACCCGGGCCCACCCAGAATATTAGAGATTATTCTTTGACTTCACATATATATTTATAAAATAGTTTAAAAAATGCATGAATTCTGATTTCTGAAAGTGTGAAAGAACTGTTTCAATGTGTTTTTGTTTTTTTTTTGGTTAAAAAAATGTGGCCGAAAACTCCATTTTTATTGAGGCCCAACCAAAAGTAATTTCCTGGCTACACCCTTGCATGTATCTTCAATAGAGTTTTTGAAGAATGCTCAACAATGTCACAAACTGTGCTCAGATTTGCTAAAATGTCAAAGATTTCAATATGAGCACAAATATTTCTGATTAAAATTTTCCAAGACCAAATTATCTGAGCTTTACTCTTACTGTATTTCTACGATTAACATTTTTTCCCCCCTCTAAATTATTTTTTAAAAATCACAAAGACAAAGAATGTTAATACATGATTGAAATTAATGTCAACTCCCTGAAGTCTCCTGAACTATGAACAAACTTGAATTGCCTGCATGAGCAATACAGTTTAATGTATAGTGATACTCAAGCTTTAAAAATATGGCTGTAACGTTTGGTTAGTGGAGAGGAAGAGAGGAGATGCAGGAGTATCTTTCAAGTCTTTAATAAGGAAGCGCGCTGGAGTGGAACAAAATATAATGCTAATCAACCAAATAACACATTAACAACACAATGTAACAATACAAGAACTGACAAGGAATGAATAAAACTGGAGGGTATTTATACACACAGGTGCTGATGAGGAAATGGAGGACAGGTAAGGAAGATTGGGAACAGATGGCAGTGATGAGGGCAGTGCATTATTGGAAGTGTTGTCCGAGGGAAACTAAGGAAGGATGACAAAACCAATTCAAAATAAGAGTCCATAGAACAAAACAGTGAATAACTGTGACAATGGCTGTACCACAGTGTTTTTTATTCATTACGGTTGTAATTATGGCAGTAATGTTCCTAGATAGTAGTGGTATTCGGTTCAACTTGGTTGTGAAGCAGCATTTGCGGCTCAGGTAATGGCATGTATCCGAGCCCAGTTCTGCAATAGGGGCTGAATATTCAAATTTCAGATTTGAATTTGACAGCCTTCTACTGCATGTGCATTACCTGCGAGGCCACAGCTCTTACACAGCCCCCCCCCCCCCCCCCCCCGTTTAACTGTTGTTAAAATACATTAATTAAAGAAGGCATTTAATGGGATAATATCACTGCCCAAATCATAACACTGCATATAAAATTAACCGAACCATAGTAAATGCCACACTGTTTCTCAAGATCATGATAGCCGCAAATGGTCGTTGCTTTTTTCCCCTTCCTTGTCCTGATAAAACACTCTCAAGGAGAGTTTAAAATGTGAAAAATTCTATGACAAAGAAGAATAACACTGAAAAAAAAAGAAAAGAAAAAAAACCCTGAATCCATTAGATTTCCATTCTCAACCACCAAAAGTACAGTGCAATCTGGTCACAGCACACTTCTCCTCCCACATCTGTTTATGTATCTGTCACAGTCACTCTCTGTAGTCTAAGATCTAACCTGGGAAGACACACACATGCCTCGTAATTGCCTACCAGACGGTGTAGTGTTCAGCCCAGCTCCCCATGTGTTCATTTCCTGCATACGCGCCAGACTTAGCTCTCTCATTCCATTGCCATTCCTCTCTGAGCAATCCATCCATGCATTATTTTCCCTTCAAATCCATGTACCCATCCATCCATGAATCCATACAGCTCAAAGCCCCCTTCCCCCCACCCACTTTCCAAACCCCTCTCTCAGTTCATCACAACCCTTGGTGCCCTCACTCTTCTGTGGAGTTGACTCCCATTGGGTGATGCTGTCATCTGTAATGACAGTGAGTTCTGAGGCTGAACCGGCTGTGTTTGTACTGAAAAACAGCTTGCATAAAGCCTTTTTTAGCCTGTAACCTGCTGTACAAACAGGCTCTGGGGCTGGATGAACTGTCTGTACTATTCTAATGTGCTTAGTGCTTAAAATGTGCAGTTTTCTTTGTAGTCGGTAATGATCTTTGAAGAGATAAGTGCCACTGTTTGAAAAGCATCATTGCACAAATGGGATTTCTGTGCATCAGGGACACCTGCTTATCTCAATGATATGTTTTTACTCTGTAGATCAGGGGTTATTTAACTAAAGTTACAAGAGGTCCAGTCTCTAAATTTCCTTCAGATATTCACAATGTTTCAGGAGTGAATACACTGTATGGCTATGAAATTTGATGAGCATTGTGCATTTCAAATACCTTTGTTAAAGTAGGATAAAAAAGTCCTAAATAGTCAAAATAATCTACCCAAGGCTGCTGATTTCTCCAGTGTAGTCTCATAAATAATTTTTTACAGTTTAATTCTGATTGTTTTGTTTTTTTTGTACACCACTTTTCACAATAGAAAAAAAAAGAAAATCCAAAGCAGGTTCAGAGAGGATAATGATGTCTTACAAGCTCCAGTGAGCAATCCAAATATGACTGTGGCAAGAGAAAAACTCCCTAAGTCAAAATAAATAAACAAACAAATCTCACTTTTTAAGAAAAAAATAGGAAAAGATTTGTATGATTGTAACTAGGGTTCCCTGTCTGTCACTCACTCGACATTGTGTCGATGTAGTAACACTAGGGGTTCGCTCTTGAGAGCCCCAATCACCTTTGCTTTATTCAGAAAAGGCCACTGAAAATTAGCGAGTGGAATTTGCATGCCACTCTCCACCCCTGACATATGGGTATAAAAGGAGATGGTGTGCACCACTTATTCAGACTTGTTCTTCGGAGCCGAGTGCATGTGTGTTCGTCCCGTCACATTACCTTCTGCTGCTGCTGGAATTTATGCCGCATATCAGCGGTCACCCTCGCACGATCGAGTGTTTTGCTTCCCCTGGGTGCTTCGGCGGCTGATTCCACAGGTGTTAAAAGAATATATTTCAAAAGACTATATTTCTCTAAAAGAGCTCGCACAAACGATTGCCGTCTTTTTAAAGATGTGCTTTCGCCTTTGTGCTACTGGGTGTGCCCGTTATCTCTCCCCACCAGATGGCGACAAAATCGAGTGCTTGGGTCGCCAGCATGCCGAGGCAGCTTTTGTGGAGGGGTCATGTTCTCACTGTGAGAACATGCCCATGAGAACGTTGCGGTCACGGCTCTCTTCCTTCTTCATGAAGCAGAGAGCCACCGCGGCTGCTTCCCGACCCGGTCCGTCCTGGGTTGAGACTCAGGCGGCTGCGTCGGCGAGCACCGCGGGCGATCTGGATGTGGATATGGGAGCGTTTCCGCCAGCTCAGTCCCCGCGGACCTCCCATCCCCCAGCACGTTCGTTCTGCCTGGTAGAGTTCACGAGCAAGGCATTCGGTCCGCCTCAGAGTGGATTTAATTCGTTCGGAGCTCGCGACGAGGATGAGTTATCGGTCACAGTATCGGAGGGTGGGCTTCTGCTTTCGGAAGCAGGCGAATCTTCTGAGCTCCCGCTCTCGGGTGGTAGAGCTCAGAATGAGGTGGACGATGAGTTGGCAGCCGTGCTTGCCCGGGCGGCCGCGAACATCGGCCTTGTCGTTGCTGTGTCCAGTTCACACCCTGTGCATTTATCTGGACCGCGCGCAGAGCTTTAGATGCTCGGAGCAGCTCTTTGTCTGCTTTGGAGGGCAGCAGAAGTGGAAAGCTGTCTCCAAACAGAGGTTGTCCCATTGGATTGTGGATGCCATTTCTCTGGCTTACCAATCACAAAACCTGCCGTGCCCTTTGGGAGTCTGGGTGCACTCCACCAGAGGTGTTGCGTCCTCCTGGGCACTGGCGAGGTGCGCCTCTCTAACAGACATATCCAGAGCAGTGGGTTGGGCTACACCCAATACCTTTGTGAGGTTCTACAACCTGCTCATAGAACCGGATTCAACCCAAGTGTTACGGGGTAACAACAGGTAGGCCAGACAGCCGGTCGGGTGTATCACTTGCATTGCGCCTTTCCCCTTTTAAGGTGATAATGTGTTCTATCTTGTCCACAACAGTTCCCCGCAACTGGTGAACACTGGACGCCTCTTTAATTCCTTAAGCACTATTCGGTGGTGAACTCGGCAGAGGAGTAACGCTGCCAGGCCCAATACTCGTGGTATGCCCCTTTTCAGGTGAGCCCCTGTACTTGGGCTCAGTGCTCTATACGTGGTGATTCCCCCCTTAGTAATCCCGTATGATGTGTTTCCACTGTTCAGTTTCCCCTGAGGTGAACCCTTTGTTTCCCCTCGTCAGAGCTCTGCTCTGCCTTGGCCACTGTTGCTGTGTACCCTCTGTAGGAATTTTGGTAGTATAAATGTACACGGGATAGGTTAAAATGCCCACGTACCCCCACCATTATATGTTAGGAAATTTAGTATGTGTGAGCTAGGAATTAAATTAAACTGTCCTTATCCTACATTATTATGTAAGGAAATTTATAATCAGATTACCCGAAGTATTTAACTAATACACCAGCACTTTGAGAAAAAGTCTGGAGATGTACTTGCGTGTCGTTGCGTTTCCTTGCGTTGCGTTTCCTTGTGTTGCTTTGTTCTTTGGCTCTTTGTCGAAAGTTCATTCCGTCGATGTTTTGGATCTCTGTTAGATCGCTGATAGTTTGTTGTCTGGATGAAGCTGGTGGGCTTTGAAACGAGGCCTTCTGCAAGGAAGACTCGTGACTCCCATAGGGTGTGTGAACCATAGAGCAGAGAGTGAGAGGCTTCCTCGGGACTTTGTGTCCCGAGGATTTCCTTGGACTCTACATGGCATGGAGGATCTGGAAGAAGTACGAGAGGATTTGAAGAGCAGGAAAAGGAAGAGAAGATGAGCAAGCAAATGGGACAAGAGAGGCCAAAGAGTAGTGAGGTGTGTTCTTCCTGTATAGGAACTTTTGAACTGAAATTGGCCACACCCCAAAGGCGTCCTGAGCCAATCAGAAGTGGCTTTTCAGAGTCACATGGTCGGCTGGTCTGTCCTTTTCACAGTTGATTTAAAACCCTTTGTGTGAAGAATCCTTACACTCTTCCCACTCCAAAAATAGTGAATGTTTAATCATGAACTTTTATATTTTGAAAGCAGTGCAAGAGACATCAAAATTCTCTATGTAAACAAGCAAGCATTTATATACTAAATGTGACATACTTTCATAAATATTACACATGTAAGTGACAAAACATGAAAATCCCTGGTTACAAATCATACTGGTTAATTCATTGGCTTTACAACATGGATAATACATTACAAGTTATGAGAAACCTGGTTGTCAGAGTATAGTTACTTGAATAGTTACCATTCTTAGTAGAATGAGATGAATAATACAAGATTGATGATTATACTTATTGATTTGTCAGTTAGAAGTGATTACAAATCACTACACATATTTTAAAAGGTACATCAGGCTATAATCATTAATTTGTCAGTTATGAAAGTAATCACAGGTCAAAGTAATTTTCAGAATTATCTAGCAAGGCTAGGTATAGTGTATATTGTAGGTTTAAATGCATTCTGTACATTTAAGAGGGTTAACTCAGTGAAGGTACAACGTTCATGGATTCCTTCACGAGTCTCTGTTTCCTGATATGGCCATGGACTTATGCATTTAAGGTCACAAGGTCTTACTTGGTCATTTGGTCTTACAGAGGGTTTAAGTTTGTGGAACAAAGAAGGGTTTTCCATATGGGTTAGCTCTGTCATTACAAACCCTAGTTTGAGATTAAGCAGGAATGGTGGAGACGGTCTCCTTCGGCAATTTAGGCACCATGGATTCATTTTTATGACTCTCTAATGGCTTGGTGGGGGATCTCTCTGATCTGTGGAATGTGGTGTTGTGTTCATTTGATGGCTTCGTTTGTGGATAATCCTACACCTCTCCGTAGATAGGGTCCTCCCCAGTGGCATCATTCCATATGTGAACTTCCCCGTCGGTAAGTCCATGTGAGGTATTCTCCACATGTTAACCTCCCTCTGGTAGGATGTGGTCTCCGTAGTGCTCTCCCTCCTGGAGAGGGAAGAGCACTTCCCCAGCACTATTCTAGCAGGTGCTTGGCTGGAAATTGCTTAATACAAGAATCAGGAAAGGCCACTGCCTGTAGCCTCCTCGGGTAAGTGCTTCCTCCCACCCTTATCGGGACTAGGGAGATGCCTTACCTACCTCGCTGGAAGGTCATGACATGGTCGAGCGCTCACTGTGAGGCATGCAGCAGCCTGCCCGTGTTCGCTCCTCCGTACCTCATGACACGGTTCAGTGCCTGCGGCATTTTGTATAGGAACCCCTAGTGTCACTACATCGACACAACGTGGAGTGAGTGACAGACAGGGAACATCTTGGTTACTGATGTAACCTCTGTTCCCTGATGGAGGGAACGAGACTTTGTGTCCCTCCTGCCGCGGCACTGAACCGACCGCTGACATGGCCGGGACTCTCTCTCGGCTCCTCAGTACAACTCTGAATGAGTGGTGCACACCATCTCCTTTTATACCCGTATGTCCGGGGTGGAGAGTGGCATGCAAATTCCACTCGCCAATTTTCATTGGCCTTTTCTGAATAATGCAAAGGTGATTGGGGCTCTCAAGAGCAAACCCCTAGTGTCACTACAACGACACAACGTCTTGTTCCCTCCATCAGGGAACAGAGGTTACATCAGTAACCAAGATGTCTCCTTTTATGTAACTGCAAACAATGACTAACATTTCCATTTGAAGTGATCCTCGGTGATTGGACTAGTGATGGATTAATTTAAAGGGATGGTTTACCCAAAAATGAAACCTCTGTAATTTTTTACTCATCCTCATGTTGATTTCTTTTTTCTGAGGAACACAAAAGTAGATGTTTGACAGAATGAAAGGCAAGTCACCATTCACTTTTAAAAGTATTATTGAGCACATACAGAGGTCTGCTGGTACAATTTATAGATCTATGCATGTCATTTGGCATCAGACCTTCTGGAACTCATTCAATTCATTTCAATAGAGGCTAGTTCAAACTGTATTGTTTTGCTGGGACAAAAGCAAAGTTGGCAATGGGACATATATAAATATTCTGGCATCTCACCCACAAAGAACACACAAAAGGTCTTTACATTCATTATTATTTTACTTAATTGAGAAGCACTGTTGCCTGTTCACTAAGAAAACCATGACAATATGGTGCTCTTCATCAAAAATGATAGACCCTGGAGTCTAGTCCAAACCTTGTGTAAAATCCACAGCCATTATAAAAATCTTAAATCTTGGACCAGTACTGTGTGAGGGGTGTCAAAAGCTGTTTAAAACTGTAACAAAACCAAAGCTGCTGACCTAAGCAACATTTCCAGCCATCATAAGTGCTTTCATGACACGAAAGCTGTACCAAACAGTAGGCAGCAAAATTGGTGCCTTTTAAAATCTAAGACAGTATTGCATGTACTGTATTCTTCACTGATCCTGCAACCCCAGAATGCATTGTGATGAATGCTGTCACGGTCCCTGTGAATTCGGCAGTTTGTTCTGTTTGTTTAGTTTTTCTCTCCCTCATGTCTCAGGTGCTGCCGGCATGTGTGATCAGTGTTTCCATGGGAACACTGATTGTTTCCATGGGAAAGCTGATCATGCCACTAATTAGTGTGCTGACAGCAACTGTTCTCCGTTAGTTTTCTGCCTACTTAAACCCTTCGTTGCATCATGATCTTTGCTAGATTGTTGTTGTGTGTTCAAGTAACTCACATCGCTCTCTCTGCCGCAGTTGGTCCGGTCTCGTGTATCTGTATTGGTTTCCTGTCTCTGCCTGTGTGTGTCTGGAGTGCAGTTACCTTCCAGTTTGCTGCTGCTCTTGTCCTTCTGCCCACATATTCTTCAACGGAGGATTCCTCACGGATCTGGTCCCTACTACCGTGACGCATACACTTTCATGAACACACTCTTCACGGAGGATTCCTCATGGATCTGCTCTCTACACTGCCATGACGCATGCACCTCTACTAACACACTCACGCCTTCCTGCTGCAGTCGGTGCCGGGTTCCCCATGCTTTGCCGGCCCTGCTGTGTTCTAATTTATTGTCAATAAATCATGTGAACTGTTCCTCTGCTCTTGGGTCTCTTGCTTTCTGACAGAATGCTGTGAGAATGAATCTGTGAAGAGGGAGGAGCCGAGCGTGCGTAGTCATGGCCCCGCTCCACCCTCCTCCTCGTCACATCATCCAAGATGGTTGACAGCCTCTATTGACCTTTTCAATTATGTAAACGTGCTACTGTGCATATCGGGTCCTGAAGCATTTCCGGTAGTGGCATTTTTAAAACCCAAAAATATCAAAACTATATGACTAGCACATACTGTAGTTTTCAACTAAAAATTAAAATTATTTTATCATTTACTCACCCTCATACCATCTCAGATGTATATAACTTTCTTTCTCCTGCTGAACACAAAGATTTTAAAAGAATAATTCAGATCTGTAAGTAATACAGTGCAAGTGAATGGTTCAAATGAAGGTCCAAATATTTCAAAGGCATCATGAAAGTAATCCACATGACTCATGACAGTGGTTAAATCAATGTCTTCTGAATCTATCTAATCAGTTGTGGGTGAGAATAGACCAAAATGTAATTCCTTTTTCACTATAAATCTTGACATCCGCAGTCTCCTTGACAATCATGATTTCAAGCTCCATTACACTTCCTAAAGCGCCTTCTAGTGTGCTGCGCAAGCACTAAGATGTGTAATCGAGTTTGAAATCGTGATCATGCCTAGTGATTGCAATGGCAAGATGAACATTGAAAAAGGACTTACATTTTGGTCTGTTCTCACCCAAAACTGACTGGATCACTTCAGAAGACATTGATTAAATCACTGGAGTCTTATGGATTACTTTAATGTTGCCTTTATCTGCTTTTTGGAGCTTCAAAAGTCTGGCCACCATTCACTTGCATTGAAATTACCTATAGAGCTGAGATATTCTTCTACAAATCTTTGTGTTCCACAGAAGAAAGAAAGTCATACACATCTGGGATGGCATGAATGTGAGCATGGGCGTCTCCAGGGCTGGGCTACCGGGGCTTAAGCCACAAATGTTTTCCATAAAATCCTGAAAGTTTTGATCATTTTTTTGTAGTGACGTCAAAAGTACCAGTGCATGGGTATCAAGTTGATATGAAAACATGTTACATTTTATTATTTCAATATACATTTCAAAGTTAGGGTAATATACTGTATATAAATGAATGATTCCTGTCTTTCTATGGTATTGACAACACCAAATACAGACTCAATTCAGTCCCCATAAGTTGTCTTGTCAGCAGCTCCTTTCCAGCTCTCATGTAACCTTTGTGTGCGCATGCAAGAAGAGAGCTTGCGGCACATGATTGTGGCTGTGTGTCTTGGAAACTGTAAGTTGGTCCATCCAGATGCAGTAAGTACCAAATATTTACATATATAACCCTGAAAACAAGGAGATATATATACAGATATACTCGAGGAATTTGCTAACTTTAAAGTCACGAGTCAGGACATTTGCGTGCTTAGCAAAAATCTTTATTAAGACACGATACAATAAACATAGCAAACTTTTGCAGATCTAGCTATTATTTTCATCTCTAGTACCTATTTAGCCTGATTACAACTTGCGTACTTGTACATTATTAACGAATCAGTGAAAACTGTATACAGCCATACACAATGTGTGTCAGACTACGGAAAGCCGAAAGGGACAAAATAGTGTTTCTTTTTTAATCGCGTTTTAAAGTATATGTGTTAAAAGCATGCAATTTCTGATCTTTGAGCATTTCTAAGACTAAGACAAAAGTTAGTGAGACTTTTTTATTTTACTGTTTAAATGGCACCTCATAGATGTATTAAATTTTTTATTCAAAAGTGTATTATATTCCAATATTTCATCAAAGTATGGCCCCATATCCACAGAGGTCTGGGCTTAGCCCCAAATATCCACTGACCCTAGCACTGCCCCTGAATGTGAGTAAATGATAAGAGAATTACAATTTTTGGGTGAAATATCCCTTTATGCCTAGAAAAAATAAAACAAATAAGATGTATACAAAAATTAGGTGTCATTACAAATGCTTTAAATATGATGTTGAGGCAGCAACTTTTCTCAAAGGACATCAACACTCAAAGGACACCATTACTTCATATGACACCCCAAAGTGTACCATTATTTTGTTGACACTGATTTTATTTAAAATGCGTCAAGACCAGAGAGGCGGTAAAAACGTATCACAGTTTAGATTAAATATTTGATCGCTCCCATTATAAACAATTAGATTTATAAGGTTAGAGCCTGTGAAGAAATACTGACTTAACTAGCCAGCTCTGACTCTACCTATCACACTTACAGTTAGTGAGCAAAAATTTCACTCACTTACCAGAGATAAAATGTATGCTACATATCCTACAGTTGCTAGTACAAATCCAGTTGTCTCTCCTAACTGCTGCAATCCAGGTATCCATTTTTGGTTTGTTTTTCGAAAGGCAAAACACCTTAGTTCTCATTAGTTCCAGGCTTCCAGGGAGCATCCAACCAAAGAACAACATGGTCCAAATTTGAATGTTGACATTTTATGACAATCTTGTTAATGTTATCGCCACGAGTCACTATAAATGAAGCGCCTCCCACCAGGGCCTGTTCTAAAATGGGATTATTAGTGGGTAATTTTGATCTTTAGGCTGGGCAAGTGGTTGTCTCTTCACTGGACCGCGAGGGGGGTGTCAGATGTTTCTGGGGGCTCTGCCCCCCTAAACCCCCCCCCCCCCCCAAACCATACCTCCCACTGTTGTTTTAAATGTGTTTACAACCAAAAAGAAGTGTTCTAGGAACAAAGATGTCCATTCCCAAACCAACGAATAGTTGTTGAAATGGTCTATAATATTAGTAGCATATTTGGTACTGATTAAAAGTACTGTTGTACTCAGTATTAGTATGTGTTTTGTTTTGTTTTTTCTCATTAATGTATTGACTAGTTAGCTTAGCAACATGCTAACATCAAAATCTATTTAAATCAACTGTGAGCATTAGATGAGTCTCTCGTGCCCTTCTTGTTAGTAATAACCTGATATATAGCTATCCATATTTGGCCATTTTGAAATTATCTGTCAATATCGGTGCCTACTTGAGGAATCAGGAAAACCAGCTTATTGTTTGCGTAATAGTGCCAAATCTACTAATAACTTTGTCAGTGGACAATGTCAAATTCAATTTAGTGAATTTTATGAAAATAAAGGTTCATTTTATATCAGATTTTTTTTTTTTTTTTTTTTTTTTTCATAAAATATTTATTTATTTTTTGTTCTTTTCAGCTTTATATTTTAAACTATTTTCAAGATATCGGTATCAGCTTTGGCCATTGAAAAAATTATAAAAGTCAACCACTATTTATGAGGTCCACTGTTTGTGTAGTATGCATGAGAAACCGGTATTGGAGTTGCTGCCCATGTAAAGCATTTCAGCATTTCAAGAGTCACTTTTATGATGTCCATTTTGGTTTGATGCTACCTTTGAAGGTAGCTTTCCTGGTAGACAGTTGACAACAAGCCAGTACACTAGGTTTTGGTACAAAGCTAAAGTTACTCTTTAATTTTTCTCTCTGACCTCATTTACTCACCCTTTCATCAGTTCTTACCCATCTCTCTCTCTCTCTCTCTCTCTCTCTCATGTCATCTTTAATCCTCTCAATACAGACCTTCTGATGATGCTAGTGATGAAGGGGATCACAGGGAGGCTGGTAACTGGACCCTGCTGTAATATGGATGAGGAATGACAATTTGAATTTGGAGATTAATGGATTATCTGGAAATGGCTTGTCACAGTGCCACAGCCAATGACCTTTTCAGATTGACGGATGACTCCATTTTACCTAAACGAATGCACCAGTCCAAGGGGCAGTATGGCCACTCTCCCTTCCCTTTTTAATATGAGAATGAGAGAAGCTTATATGTCTTGGAATGTTGGAGTGAATGTGAAGAGATTATCAAATTATCACAGATTATCAAATAGATTTTGTTGGTATTGTATAAACCATAAAGGTTGACACAAGAAGACGGTATTGTCTCTATCCACTGTTTGAATTTCACATAAAGGCCAATAGTACCTAAATGGTGAATAAAGAAGTGCAATGTATGTCGTATAGTGAGAGAGAATAAAATATGTCCTTATTCAGAGATGCAAATTCTCAGATTGCATCACATTGTGTAAAGGAAATTAAGGTAATTTGTTATATGTAAACATAATGACAATGTTTAATGTTGAGGCTACCGTATCTAATGATCCCATGGGCTATAAGCTATCCTGCTGAAAAAAAAAAAAAAAAAAAAACATCTCACACTAGTTTAAGATGGTTTGCTGGTCTTAGCTGGTGTCCCAGCATGGCCAGGCTGGTCTTTCTGCTGGTTTTAGAGTGGTTTGGGGCACATGTGAGCTGATCAGGCTGGGAAACCAGCTGGCTGACAGTTGAGCATCGGCTTGGCCAGGGTGGCTAGACCAGCTTAAACTGAATAAGATCAGCAAACAAGTCTCAGACAATGATAAAAAAAGTGGATGTGAAAGCAAATAATCCTGAGGTAAAAGAGAACATATATATTTTATGTCTTTGAATAATACACTCAAACCATCTATTAGCCTAGTTTAATTTTCATGGAAACAAACACCTGATACTGTCTTAGACATCAGAATACCTATTGCACAAGAAAGAATTAACATGAATGTGTAATGAAGGTCTCGATACATACCAGAGTAGATGTTGTTTTAATGAGGTATTTAAATATGCCTGCTATTCATGCAACATATCTATTTACATATTTTTTCCAAGAGTGGATTTACATTTTAATTAGCACCTATGACCTTGCATTGGTTTTGCACAGTCAGGAATGTACCCTCTAATGTATAAGCACATCAGAATTTCATTTCATGAGGTGAATGTTGGAAACTGATATTTGTTTTCTAAGCAGTCACCCTTTGAAAACATAGGAGTTAAAGTAAAGTAGTCCTTCTGGAGCGGTATCCTGGGTTTTCAGCCACTTGACAATTGAAAGGCTCCACCAGTTTGATATCTGCTATATGATTGATGATGTGTTATCTAAACTATTTCTGTCACGTATTCCCTGTGTTTTGCTTAGACTTTTATTTTTAAATTCTTGTTTTGTTCCCCATTCCTGTTTCCTGTTAATTTTGTAGTCCTTTGTAGTTTCATTTCATGATTGGGTTTCCCCTGATTGTTTTCCCCAGGTGTTCCTCGTTGCCTTGTTTGCCCATTTGTATTTAAGCCTTTGTTTCCCCTGGTTTCTTTGTCAGTCTTCAAATGTGTTGTCATGTTCTGTGCCTGGTTTTTGTTTTTGTTTTTGTTTTTGTTTTTGTTTTTGTTTTTGTTTTTGTTTTTGTTTTTGTTTTTGAGTACTTATTCTGAGTTTCCATTAAAAGCTGCATTTAGATCCTCATTCCTTGCCTGCCTCCTCACATAAAGACTGACCAAGGAATGGATCTAGCGGCTGCCAGAATTCTACTCCTTCAACAAGGTGACCGTCCAGTTGAGGCTCATGTCTGTGAGTTTTTAGAGCTGGCAAAAGAAGTGCACTATCCAGACCGCTCTCTGGTGGTTTTCTTCCGGGCCAGTCTGAACAGTGCACTGAGGGAACTGATGCCTCTGGCTGTTCCTCACTGGACCCTCTGCAAATATGTGGAAAAGGCTCTGGAACTTTGCGGTTCCCATTATACAGTGGATTATTGTGGGAACCCCGGGCCAAAACCTTCGTCTTCGGATCCCTTCGCGAAGCCTTCCACGGCCCCTGCCAACCTCGTCCGTCCCAGAGCCTGTGTTGCCAGCCTCGTCGGTCCCAGAGCCAGTGTTGTCAACTTCGGCCATCTGGAGAAGAAAAGTTTCTGTTCCCAAATCTCTTCCCGTGTACGCGACCACAGAGGTCATTCCCGAGTCTCCGCCCATGTTCTCGAACACTGAGGTTGTTTCCCATTCATCCAGGACTCTTTATCTCGAGCCTACCACGGCTTTGCCCCTCGAGCCTACCACGGCTCTGCCCCCAGAGCCTATATCTGCTCTGGTCTCCTGGCCGCCCGCCTGATCTGCTCTGGTCTACTTGGTCCTCTGAGCCTGCAGCGTCGCCCTGGCTCTCCATCCCTCTGGCTCCACCTTGGTTCCAAGCCTCCCTGACTTTGCCTTGTTCCTCTGCTCCCCTTGTGTCCCCATGAACTACCTGTTTTCCCCCCACACCCCATGGACAATTGTTTTTGTTTGTTTTTGGAGCATCTGGAATCTGCTCCTTAAAAGGGGGGGGCTCTGTCATGTATTCCCTGTGTTTTGCTTAGAATTTTATTTTGAAATTCTTGTTTAGTTCCTGTTTACTGTTAATTTTGTTCTTTTTGTAGTTTCTTTTCATGATTGGTTTTCCCCAGGTGTTCCTCGTTTCCTTGTTTGCCCATTTGTATTTAAGCCCTTGTTTCCCCTGGTTTCTTTGTCAGTCTTCACATGTGTTGTCACGTTCTGTACCTGGTTTCCCATGTTTTTAGTTTTATTCTGAGTACTTTTGTTTATCTTTGATTTCCATTAAAAGCTGCATTTAGATCCTGCCTCAATTTCTTTAGCTAAAGATTGCTTGTTGTGAGTGCAGTCTCTATAAAATGAGTTTTAAAAAAACCTTATCCAATAGTCATGAAAAGTTATTGGTCAAAAGATGTGGGAACCCTGACTGGCAAGGCACTTTGGAGCATCATTATACAAGCGCAACAAACTCCTTTGTGCCGTCCTTTGTAGCTAGATTACTGCGTTTCATAGCAAGGACATATTTGTTTCATTGTACTATTAGATAAGGATATTCAAAATGAAAATTAAGATTGGCTCTCATGAGCAATATCAGAGAAAAGTTTAAGAAGAACTTTAAGATAAAGAATGATTAAATGTCTTCTCATTCCACTAATTAAAAAATTACCAAAAGGCATGCACCATGTTTTTTGGGAAATCATACCATGGGAAAGCCATAGGGCATGTAATATGATAATTCCATGGTATTCCATGTACTATGTACAATGACTCATGAATATGGTAATAATTCAGTTGCATTGTATGAAATAAAATAACCATAGTATTACCATCTGAAATGGTACCTGCAAAGTTTTCATAAGCAGTCTCTCATTAAGGCGCAGATGGTGAATGTCTTTGTTCTTCGCTCAAAAATGGTCGAAACAGCTGAGCAACTGTTTGCGAACATTCTGACACCGCCCACGCTAATTGGGCTGGGGTATATAGGAGCATTTAAAAATGAGACGTACTCTTTCAAAATACAACATTAAAAATAACCAATGTGATCTTAATATGTGTTTCATTACTACAGTGTTCCCAAACTGGGGTACGCGAGGTGACAATGGGGGTATGTGGATAAAATTCTGAGATTTACTGTTCTTTTAATTTCATCACAGTCTAAAATAACATTCAAACCCAGTTCATGTATTTCTCTCTGGCAAAAATAATTTTGCGTGCCCTCTAGTGTAGAAACACCAGAATGGTTGTGTCATAAAGGTCAAATAAATATGCAAAGAAATAACCCTATCTTTTTCATAAAAAAAAAAGCATCTACTCATGCGTTGTGCATCACACAAGTATATTTTTTCACCAGCCCAGCACACTGCTAGGTGACGTAGCTTAGTGACAGCAAAAACAAATTAATACTTCACTGTTTTACCAGACTCGCACATGTCAGTCGTCCACGATTTTAGTTTGTCTGTTTTTTTTTCGCAGTTTAAAACGTAATTTGTATTAAAGGTTAGATGCATAGGGAGTTTTGATTCTGATGGTATAAGTTAATAAGCTTTGATGACAGGTATCAGACATCTGGTGCGACCAAATAATTTTCCACATTCACACGCAGTAATTTTCACGCACATTTGCTCGCACGCTAAAGACCTGTTTTTACATTGTTGCATAATGTTTTTTTCAGCAAATGAGCTCTCAACCTTGCTAACAGTGTCAAATGTGACAAAAAAGCACCTTGAGCTGACCGCGCAATTGCACAGGTACTTACCTACAATGCTCGATGTCGGCCGGCAATGCCAGACCTGCAATGAGTGTGGGGGGTTAAGTTATATCATTCCTAGCATACCCATCTCAATCGGTAAGCCATTTATCCAATATGTATACGATTAATATAACCTGTACAAAACATGTACAATTACAACATGTTTAATATAAGGGAGTTATTTTACAAAGATAATTGTGTTAAATATACATATTTTCAAAATACCTTGTGTGATTGTTGTCTATGCGTTAGAGAGGTGGCAAGCTAAATGATGTTGAATGTTTGGAGGGGTACGCCACTGTAAAAGGTCTGTGAACCACTTAATTACTACATGCCTCATTAGGGATGTGCATGACTAATTGACTAATCGAGCAATCGTTCTTCACCAGCTAATCGGCTTTAAAAAAACACTACTCAAATATTGCTAATTAATTTTCCTTCGCGCATTTGCCTGCCTTGAGAAACACTGAATTATATTGTACTTTCCCTTTGAATCTCTCACCAAATCTCGCAATTACAATTGAGTCCATTGGGGTGCGCTGTGGATGTTTGTTGTAGAGGTATTGGAGGAGTGAAGGAATTATGATGCTATCTTTGTCCGTCACTGGGTCCGAACATCTATACTACTATACTATATAGTATGCCAAAAACAGTACGCCAATGGATTAGAATGTCCGAATCCACTGTATTCATGAAGCAGTAAGCGAGAAATACCCAGATGACCTACTATTTCCGGTGAGATTCTGAAGTGCAGATTGACTGGACACTTGACGATCCCATAATCCTTCGGGAGCTGAGGCAACGTCACGTTCAAAACACTGGATTTAAAAGAACGCCGGTGAACCATGAGGTGGATGGCTCTTCTCAACAGTAAGTGCTACATATACCAAGATAATTGTTCCTTGTGCTTAAATGGTACTTGCTTAACAAAACCAGAGCAGATCATTTTCACATTTGTTGTTTTTCATATATTCAAGTGAAGGGTCAATGCCCAGGTCCCCAGATGAAGTATGTCCAAAATCTATTTATACTACTCACATGCTTACCTAAAAGAACTTACTGTTATGGCAGCAGATAAGTCTGTCCTTCATCAAATACAGTGCATACTGTGACAGTACGTGTTTTCGGATGCAATGCAAATGTGATGTCAAATGTGGCAATCCTTGTAATAATTTGATTCTTATTTAATTATTCTGTATAGGTATATAGTCATGCCTACCAACTGAAAAGGATCTGCTTTTATTGTGGAAAGAAAATGTGAAGCTGTACGAGAAACTCAGAAGCTCATCAAACCAGTGTGTGTGTGTGTGTGTGTGTGTGTGTGTGTGTGTGTGTGTGTGTGCGCGTTAAATCTCTGAACCCCGACAGAACACATTTTATTAAAAAGCCAACTTTCACCACTTGCTTTTCTTAATAGTAACATGTGAAATTATAAAAAAGTGATAGCCTTTATGTTGACTTTATACAGTATAAGAGGATTAGCTTAATGCCATCAGTAGTGGTTTCTATGTAGAGCAAGTATTTTTGCTGTTATTTATTTATTTTTGTTCATTTTTATTAATGCATATTGTTTATTTATTTATTTATTTATTTTTCCGGTAAAGAAAAGCATAGTTTGTTGAAGTTAGTTTATTTTGAAACCATTCTTAATACTACTACTGTGATAGACTACATATAGTAGGTCCTACTAGGAATAGAATACATCTAAGATCAAGAAGATAATGTGTAATTTATCATGTTTACATTCTGCATTCATGCCGCTAATGCTACCGCTAGCAGGCATGGCCATGATATGCACCAGTTACCATCTGTTATTGTATTTTATAGATGTTTGTAGACTTGATTGATAAAAATAAAATAAAATAAAATAAAATAAAAAAATCACATGACATGATTTTGGAAAATGTCTTTTATGCAAACTATTGTACAGATGCAGTTTAGATTGCACCAACTCGACACTTCAGTGTGTTCATGTTGACTGATCTCGAATGAGTGAAGAAATCTACCAGAAAAAAATGTTATCAAAGTAGCAATAATCCACACCCACTGGTGACATGGACCAAAGGCTGTTAGAAGGTGTTAACAGCCTGTAGGAAGTTTTCCTGATAGTTTGCTCTGGCAAGCAGTTTTGAACCATCTCAAAATCAAAATCACCTTCTATTTGGAAGGATTTTGTTCAAAATGACGTAACAATTGTTCTTTCTTTGATTTCGCTAGAAGTATATTGGCCCCTTTAGCATTCAGGAACATCTTGGATCAGACTATGAATTCTTTCACCTCATAAGTGAATATTTAATCTATATCAATAAAAAGCAAAGCATCAAATGATAAAACTAAGTGTATTAAATATTAGCAGTGTGATGTCTAAAGACTGTTGTAATAATAATTAGCGTTCATACTAAGCATTCTGATTGTCCGATTCTCTTACATGCAGACATGTACCTGTACTTCGGTTATTGAGCTCTAGTCAAAACCTCCTATCAAAAGCTCATACTTTGTTGTCCATCTGATGCTGTAATTGTTTTTTAACAAGCTGAGTCAACTGGCATTTATAGTTGCAGTTCATGCAGACAGGTCTCATGTTTTAATGGTTGCTAAGTGTGGAGTAGAAGATAAGATGAATTATATACTGAGGTTGTAAATGCCACTCACTGTCTCACAGACTGCTGCAGTTAGTGGTCATGTTAATTAAAAATGCTGCATGACAGTGCCATATGCACTTTACTGTATTGGGCTGAATTCCATCAGCTGTCTCTTGACGTATTGGTGTCATGACAGCCTGACATGGTGTTTACCTTTTTTCAAAAGCAACCCTGTAGGATTCTCTCTCAATTATGAGTATATTTTGCTAGGTGCATATTACAATTTGTGGTATCACTCAATGTAAACAAAGCAACATTATTTAGATATGACTCAGAGTACCCAGGCTGTAGCATGACACACGCAGTGCTGTCGTTGAAACACACAAACACATTAGCAGAGTTCCCACCTTAAATGTCTTGTATAGGTCACATTTAACATTTGATTAAGCCATCATGACCAGCAATGCTATAATAAGGGCAAGCCGGAATTATTTTGGTGGAAATTATTCATTCCTACAGTAAGAAACCAATTTCAAGTCACTCACTCAGCGCTAATAAGGCAAGAAGAAATTCTTCTAAAACTTTAAATGTGAAGAAGTGTGCACATTTTTCAATCTTAAAATACTTTCTTGTGTCCCAGGTTAATACACAGACAACTCTAAGTAAACCATTCGTAGGCTTCCTAGAAAGTGGAAATTTCAAAACATAACTGTATTTGTTTGAGAAGAGCAACTTTTCAAGTTCCAACTCAATGGCGTGAATTTTGGGTGGGACTGTGGGGCGGAAGGGGTTGGTAAGAGTGTTTGGGAAACCTGTTTTTACGATTCTAAAAATGTCTTTTTCTCACACCAAACTATCATATGAATTCAAAAGTCATATAGAACACTTTTATTATACTTTTGTTTTTGGAAAAAAAAATAAAAAATAATAATAATAATTGGCCAATGGGGTACGAAAAATAAACTTAATTCAAAAGTTTATTTCCCTTATGATTACAGTTCACTTGGCATTGCATCAAGCTGACGCATATGGGAAATTCCTTTTCCCACGACCTAGTTGAAACCCATCTATAATGATGCCAATTCTAAGATTGGCCATGGTGTTTAAGCCCCGCCCTTTTAGGCACGAAGCTCTCCGGTATATAAGCAGGCACGAAAACATCATTTCTCAGAATTTTCTTCCTTCAAGACAGCGATTCATCTCTCATCTTAGAAGCCTTCTACATTTGTTACCATCAAAATACATGAGTCAGCATACGTAATCTTCGCAAGCTTACAAGACTCTCCGCTCAACTGCAGTGTTCCGGCGGACATTCTACACCTCACCGTTAGACGCTGATCGTTGGTGAATGGGTCCTCGCTTCAGCGACACACCTACTCCATGCAGCACTTCGGCCTGAGTATCCTTTATTGCTATCTGCTATATTAAGTGTCACTTACGTGTTCGCGTCTTTTTAAAGATGCCGTTCCGTAAGTGTTCCATATGTAAGGGGCACATCCCGCCATTAGATCAACATGAGAGCTGTGTTCGCTGTCTGGGCCGCGCCCATGCAGAGGTAGCTCTCATGGAGACAGACTGCCCTCACTGCGAGGGCATGAGTCTCAAGGCACTTCACTCGCGAATCGCCCTTGTTCTGATGGACAATTCGGCCTCCTGCACCCGCCCGCCTCTTCTTTGACTCTCGAGGGATCACATGAGGAGGCATGGCAGAGCCGCGAGGTTGAGCAGGATAAATTTGAGGTGGACCTCATGCCGGCACACGCCCTGCAAGCCCCTCAATCTCCATGTATTGTGTCTGTGCTGGTACAGTATGTGTGTGACGAGCTTCGTCCCTCTGCAGGAGCGCACAACGTTACGTTCGGCAGTTCTGACATTGGGGATGATGCTGTTTCTCTCACTGCATCTGACACTGGCGAGTGGTCAATGGAGGACGTCACCACCACTTCCCCCAGCGAGGGTGAGGAGCACGCATGCACCACTGACAAGGAGATGCTTTGCGTCCTTTCAAGGGCAGTCAAAGAGTTCAGTCTTGAGTGGTCTCCTCCAGAGGAACCGAAAAATCTTGCCTGCAGTCCAGATGTTGTCAAGCGACCACTTCCAACAGATCTGCCCCGTTCTTCCCGGAGTTTCAAAACGAACTGACAAAAACCTGGCGTGCACCCTATTCCACTCGCTCGCACAGCGATTCCACTCTACTCACTAAAGTGGACCATGGGGGAGAAAAAGGTTATGCCCAACTACCCCCTGTGGAAGAGGCGGTAGCGGCACATCTCTGATCCATTCATCCTTCCAAGCCGTGCCGACTAACATCCGCACTGGCTGGAAAAGTATACTCAGCAGCGGGCCAAGCTGGTGGCGGTGCTCCAAGTTTTCCAAGCTAAGCTCCTCAAGCAAATGGACGAGCAAGGCTACGATCCAGGGACATTTAAAGAGCTTTCCTGATGAGATCATGGATCCGAGCAAACGGTACATTCCACAGAAGAAAGAAATTCATACAGGTTTGGAATCACATAAGGGTAAGTAAATGATAGAATTTGACTGATTACTGAACTATTCTTTAATCATGAAAATATACCATTACTCAAGGTTTTTTGTTTTGTTGTTTTTTTTTTGTTTTTTTTTTGCTCAAAACATTAAATATAAAGAGTGAATCATGGCTAAACAACATTTTCTACAGGACGTCAGTGGTCAGAAATTAAATGAATTGTACTGTATAGTCTATGCAAGATGGATTCTCACAATGCACTCTTTAAAATCTTGCCCACCCTTTTTGGAAAACAATCTATGTAACAGCTATACTTTAAGAGGCTTCTTGGATCATTGCGTTCTGAGTGTGGCTTTCAGGGGGTGTGGACTGTGAAATTAGAGCTGGAATCTTAAGGTGTCAGAAACTAAAGTTCAGAATGGTGGAGATGTCAAACTCTGAAAACAACTGAAAGCCTCTTAGGTTGTGCTATGGGACCTATGCAGCTACACTCTAATATTGTTCCTCTGTCCCTGGAGAAATATGAGATTATCCATTAGAGGACAGGCACTGGCATTGTTCTGAGATCGGTTAGACTTTGGACTGGTTAATGTCACCCACAAAATGATGGGAAAAGCCCCATATTGTGGTGCTGGGAATAAGTCCTTCCCACCCTGTTTCCATGCGATTCAATTTCCAACCTAGTCTCATTGAAAATTTTTTACTCTATATTCATTTTTGCAAACTGACTTGTACGTGCCGCTTTCCATGTTTCGCTGCAGTTTCTTGGTGCAATGAACACAAGAAGAGTTCACAAGAAGTGCTACAACAACTGTGTGGCTTAATCACTGTCACACAAATCACGAGTACAATTGCTGATTTTGATTTTTATAAAAATGTATTTTTCACTCTATTACTCACCCTATGTTGTGAAATCAAAACACTTTTACTTTAATTTCTTTTTCTTTTTATTCATTTCTAATTTGCATTTTAAAACACTATCGGTGAGGTCTTGGTTAAGGGTAAGGATGTCTGTTTTGTTAAACTATAATTTATCTTTTAGTACACTACTGGTTAGGTTTAGGGTATCATTTTAGGATATGGAGGTATGTTTTACTTATTAAAACCTCCATCTAAAATTCACCTTAAAAACCTTGTCTCATTACAACCTCATTTTGCTCAGTTTTGTCACCCCTCGCTGGACATTTCACTTGAAAACTGCAGCCAAAGGTGTAATGAAGCACGTAATTTCAATTTTGCAAAAATGTTGCAATGCTCATGTAAATTTCATGAGACCAGGCTGACAATTTCAGCATCAAAATATTTTCCTAAAAGTGGAGTCTTACCCAGGGTTTTAATAGTTTTGAAAATTTAACTAGTTTAGTTTATGTTTATTTCATTTTGTGTTTTGGTTTAAAATTTAATTTTAATGTTGCGTACTGTAAATAGTTTTTGTTTAGTTTGTATTTTTTTTAAATGACTACTTTCAGCATAGTTATTGTTATAATATAGCAACACAAATTGTTACAGGAGATCTTCATATGTCATGTATTACACTAAGCTTCCTCTAAACTTCGAACTCATTTATCGATATTACTTTTTAATGTAAATGTTTATCACTTACTTTGTATATCTCCCTGAGTGTGGACATGTTTGTGTGACATCATGCCCCTGCATCTTGGCGAAATCAGAGTTGAGAATTTCTGCATGAGCCTACAAGTTGTAATTCTGATTTCAAGATGCATTCCATTGCACTTTTCCTAGTAGGAAGTTGTAAAATCTGACTTTACGATGTTGAATGGAATGCAGCACTACTTTTCAAAACTTGATCCGACACTGAATGCTCAAACAGCCTAATTTACACTTAGAAGACTCCTGATGTTGCTATAACAATGCAAAAAGCACTTACCAATATACTTGAAGTGAGAATCAGTCCTCCCTGTCCTGTTTAATAAATTAAGCAATCACACAGTCATGCAGAACATCTCGTGCTTTTAAATCCATAAAGATCTCTTTCTCAGTGGCGATAGTGGCAGTGATGACGATCTCATGCTCTTCGCTTTCAAATTACGTACATCACTTAAAGCGTGATTGCGTCACTCAAGGCCAGCTAGAAGGCCTTGACCAGGACATATCCTAAAGATCACACCCACCAAGAACAAATAAATCAATCTGATTGGCTGATGAATCTGACAATCTGACTTCAGTTGCTCATTCATTTGCACTGTTGAGGGATTCTGTGGAAATTCTGAAGGCCTGAGGAGATGGAGCTCAAACTCACGTGCTGCTTTGGGCATGTGATATGTGAAACAGCTGTCACACTTCGCTTGTAAGCATCAAGGAATAAATTCTGACTGGATAAATTTTTCGTTTTTCTCTCTTTGTTTGTAGATTAATTAAGAGTGGAAAGCGATTAAAAATACATAGGCAAAAAGGTGATTGAGAATGAAAGGATGAAAAATATTTATTTATTTGTTATGTTAGGCCAGCAGAGAAGGCTTTGCTGGCCTTGAGAATTTGCCACTGAAATCAGACTATCCAGCTTTGATTGAAGATACGAAAACTAAAGGCTTTTTTTTTTTTTTTTTTACATTTTGTACACTGTGTAATTTTCATACAGGGCTCCAGGCTGCGACCAAAAATAATTAATTGTGACAATAATTTAAAATCTAGTCACCATAAGCGACATTTGGGTTGTGTGTGTTCATATGCGGTTTCGTCAGATATCATCTTGTGAGTTACTGAATACATCTTTAGAGCACGCACCACTAGTGTGTCTCGAGCCGCTTTTCACCCGTTCTGTTGTGATGAGCTCGCTGCACCTCACACTACAACAAACCCAGTGCGAGAGAGTCGTGAACAAATGACTCTTTTGATCCGGGCTTTTTCATGAATCACCAGAAAAGAACTGAGAGTGTGAACTCAGGAGCTCAGGTTAGCAGTTTGAATCAGAGTCACTTTTTCAGCAAACCATCCGTCAGTGTGTTCACAACTGGGAGCACAGACATTGCAAAATAGAGGTCCCATGTGTATTTCGGGCTTCTTTATAATTAAAAGTCCGGCACCACTTTTGTAAATATCTGCTTATGTAGATTCTGAAGGACAGTACTAAATAATAATAAAAAAAAAATGTATCTCTTATATTTGTATAAATTATGAAAGGGGTGTGAACATTTATGAGACAAAAGGGAAATACAAACTTACGTATCTTCTCAACTATATATACTGTTTATTAAACCTCCGATTAAAGGTGGAGTAAGCGATTCCTGAGAAAGACTGCTGATATTTGAACTCAACAGCCAAAAAAAACACACCCCTCCCTTCAGAAGCTCCGCCTCCCAAATTCATGCACACTAGAATAGCGTTGTGTGGATCAGTCCTATCCACTTTGTTTATTTTCCCATTTACAGAGGCAGGGCTGGGTACAAACACCAGATTTTTTTTCAGTGCACACACAGAACAGACAGCTAGTGGACCGTGAAGAGATATTCATGGAATCTGTCAAAAAGTGGATTGGACTTAAATGACTTACTCCACCTTTAATGGGCTATCTGCTGTCTTCCTTTTCTTCTGCTTTCTATCTTGTTTGTGAACAACAATCTAAATCATTATGAATTATATGATTTGGCGACTAAAAACAGCCATTTGGCTCCTTAATGTTTCAGTTAAGGAGTCAATGGCTTCTAAGTAATTTTTTAGTCTGGAGCCCTTTCATGTGTATTTTAGTGTTTTATTAGTTATTATTTGTTATTTGTGATTTATTAATATTAAAATGAAAAGCCCTCTAGCGTTACATCATATCCGAAGTAATTTAGCTTGCTCAAAGCCTAATGTGACCATTTATTTATTTCAATTTACGAAAATATTTTTTTCACTGCTTGGTTTTGTTTCCGTAATACTTTCAATTAACGATAATAACCTTGGTCTTACCACATATGCAAGCAGTTACAGTAAATCCATATTTGCCGTGGAGTCTTTCCCGTATGCAAGTACTGATGCAGCCCAAGTCCTCTGGTCTGCTGTCAGCATCGGTCTAATGATGCATGTCACTGCTTCATCAGTTAATCTAATGAGAGTGAAATGTCTTTTCTCCATAATCTATCATTCCTGTAGAGAAGCCCAAGTACTCATATCTAGTACGATTAAAGAGCTAAAACTTTGGTTTGCCTGATGGCACAATTTGCCATTGTGGCAGACAAGCCTCTTGTTCATCGTAAAGGAGGAAGCGGGAACCGGGTTATCAAACAAAAAGATTTGAATAGCCAAAACACAACATAAAACTGCTTTTCAGCAAAACCAAAACACACATTAACGCACACACACAGCGGCTGCAGCTCTCTCTCTCTCTCACTCTTAACAAAGCTAGAATATAACAGAACGCAGGTGTCTTGAGATGCACTTTTGATGTTCTTTTTAACCAAGCCTTTGCGTCACATACGCCAGTGATCAGAGGTTCGCCATATATAAATGGCTGTTTGCAAATGACAGAAAACCATTTGGCATTACGATTATCAAATGTTTGTGCATGCACTGCTGTTATACTGTATGTAGCTACACACAAAATAGTATTTCTCCCACAACTGTTTACATTCTTAAACTTATTGTTTATCAGTTGCCCCATGTAAAGGTTCAGCATCTTGACATTTTCAGTGTGCATTTTCCTGCTGGCCGATGCACTACCACATAACACAATTAATCAAATTACAGGTTGCAAGCTGTAAGACTGATTAGTTTTGAGTGTAACCTGAAATGAACCTGATTAAAATGTTTGGCGCTACGGGCGTCTGTGGGAGGGCTATTGCTGGTGGAGCTATACTCTCCCTCTCTCTCCCACCCCAATTCCTACTCATCATGGGGAAACCAAATTAAAGCTGACTGATGATGAGCAGCAGCTGAAATATTTGTGTATTCAGACATACAATCCCAATTGGAGCCCCTCCCTGAGATAAAAGTGAGAGAGGATAGTTCCGAAATGTTTTCAATAACAACCTGCATATTGTAACATTGAGTACGTGGAGTGGAAGAGAGGAGATGCAGGAGTGGATACTTTCAATCTTTTAATAATAGACTCAGGAGTAGAACAAACGCTGGAGTGGAACAAACAATAAAGCTCAACATCATAACATAACTCAACATAACACTTCAAGGACTGACGAATGAATGAACAAAACTAGAGGGTATTTAAACACAAGGAGCTAATTGAGGGAATGGAATACAGGTGAGGATGATAAGGAGCAGATGGAAGTGATGAGGGTAGTGCACTATGGGAGATGTAGTCCAGAGGAAAACTTCAAAATAAGAGTCCTTGAAGAACATGAGGGAGACAGACTGTGACACATATACAGTTAGGCAAACTTTTAAATTCAGGAATTGGCTTCCTTTCAATTGGCAAAATTGAATTGTCAAAATAATTAACACAGCCATCAAAACAGATTAAAATTTTTCCATACAGATCATTTAAAATGAGAGCAATGTGGAAAAGTGTTCTCCCATTCTAGTCCATGAAATTAATGTAATTTATACTGATATATATATATATATATATATATATATATATATATATATATATATCACACACACACACACACACACACACACACACACTGATCAGCCACAACATTAAAACCACTGACTCGATTAAGAGTAAATAAGTAGTTTGCTGAAAAACTACTCAAGTAATTAAGTTACAAGTTACTTTATGAAAATTATATTATATATAGTATATATGCTTCCATTTTTAGAACACAAATAATTTTTTTGTTCTTGAAAGAAACTTATGCTTCCTTTCACCAAGGATGCATTAAATTGATCAAAAATACTGTCAAAATCATTAATTGCCAATATTATTATAGTTTGAAATAATTGTTTTATGTGATATTTATTACAATTTTTCTTTACTCGTGATGGCAAACATATACTATGTTACCTATTCCTTACAAAAGCAATTGTAAAGTGCTAATTTGGTACTCAAGAAAATTTTCTTATTATTAAAACAATTGAAAATGGTTGCATTACCATGTGGAAATCACAATACAGTGGGGTTTTTCCCCATTTGCTGAGTTCTTACAAGTTGCTTTACACTTGCAAGTAAAATTTTGGTTTTAAAAATAGGCAAAAAGAAACACATTTCTCCTGAAATTCTATTTTCTCCTAAAGTCTATTGTTTTAGAGAGATGAAGCCTATTCCATGCATTACTGTTTTGTAAAAAGAATCTCTAACCAGGATAGAGAGGGAAGTGGACGGCCAGATGCACAACAAAAAGTAAATCACAGTCTCTAGTTTGAGAAACAGACTCATCACAGGTCCTATACTAGCAGCTTCTAAATGCCAAAGACCTGCATTTCTGCAAGAGGATTCTTGGACAAACAGAAAATTTTAAGAATACAACATTTATTTAAATAGAAATAGCAAAATGTAACATTCTAAATGTCTCTAAATCATCTCTACATAATGTGCATTGTGACTGAAACACATTCCTATTTCAGGTTTATTCTAATTCACGTATGTCCATAGTATTTTGGCTATTAAGTTAACATTCTGTACAAAAGTAATATAATGCAATATCATAGAGGAGGAAATTATCCTTAATAATATTGCAGCAATTATCCAGATATGGAATGAGATTATTAAGCAAACTGTTATCAATGCCTACATGCCAATTGAATAAAATAAGGCAAAAATATGATTGATTCAAACACTAAAAGTGGCTGTTCTGTATATGTATTATTGTATTACAGTTGTAATAATGAAGTCTTAATTAACATTATGGTTATTTAACATATTGAGATATTATTATTAAGTAAATTGTAGCATTTGGTTACATTACATTTTGTGATTTCTCATACCTTCTTTATATAACATCCAACCCTTGCGCACTTTTGGCCTCTAGCGGGTGAGACAGGGCAGGTAAGTACAGTACAGCACCGTGAGTGAGAGTGTTACCCACTAGAACAGTTTATTTTGAACAAGAGGGGCGAAGGATTACAGAATTGAACACGGGAGTACAATACCGAACTAATGCGGATTGATATAAGTGAGATCCCGTCTGTGTGCGCGATGGTGCGAGGAACCAGACGGTGGGAAAATAAATGACGTTCAGTGAAAAGTCAAAAGACGTTCGCAATGTATGTAATTGTAACTATATCAGATATTATTAATAAAACATGGGAACTTGTTGCATGGGCATTTTTTGCCCCCATATTTTGAATTTCTGGGACATTTTTGTCAATTTCGGTGGAATTTTTGCTCCGAGTCAGAATTTATTTATTAAATTTTTGTTTTATAATTAAATAAATGTATATGGTGGCACAATTATATTTTTGTTTACAAAACTAATTCAAACATTTAAGCATACACCTTCAGATCAAAAGATTTTTAAGATCATGAGAAACATTTCAGTCAAGTGTTTGAAAAGTTTTGACCGGTAGTGTACACACACACACACACACACACACACACACACACCACAACAGTTCAATGAACAAATACATTTAAAAAAATTAAGAAAAACTGAGTGCGGTCACAAAAAACACATTTGTGCATGGAACTACTTTCTTACGCCATGGATCAGAATCTGCCGTTGCTGGTTCAAACCAAATGATGTGGCCAAGCCTTTCAAAAACATCACTTAGAATTACTAGTATCACGCTTGGGCTGTTTCTAACATGTTATTGGAGAAACAAGGATGTGTGTGTGAGAGAGAGAGAAAGAAAGAGAGAGAGAGAGAGGGAGAGAGAATGTGCGATCACTTGTTGATGATGCTGTAGTCTGTTAGTCAGCTTTCTGAAGATAATGCGATTTTGGTGAAATGCATCTTATTTTCTCAGTGGAAAAATAGCCATTCAAGTGGGGGTATTTCTCTCTATTTCGCGGTAGCCGGTGCGCAAGAGTCTTTCACTACAGAAACCGCAATCTCCTCTGCCATTTTGTCCTCTCCAATGTGGAAAGTCCAGTAAGAGGTAAGCGCCTTGAGTTTGTGTAATTAATCAGTCTGTTGTGTCTCTCAGCTGTGATGAGCCTTAATACTGTTCACAACCCCCCCTCAGGGAGGAGGGGTTGTGGGGTTTAAATGTTGATTTTATATATATATAAAATCATAACACACATATATATAAAAAAACATTTCATTGTTATTGTATGATTTAATAAAAAAAATGTTAATTACAAAATGTGTTGTGTCTCAAGTTTAGTTAAGTGTTTATTTAGTAAGAAGAAGAGGACATAAAGTGGTTAGGGTGCGTTCAGCGCTCAAGCTGGCTGCTATGACCAGTCCACGGGAGGGTGTGGGTTTTGAGCAACTCGCACGTCGGCATGGAGTTAAGGTGCCAGTCGCCGTTGAGTGCTCAGTGGAAGACTGTAGTTTAGTGGTTGGAACTGTTGTTGGACACAGCAGTATAAGGTCCATGTCTAGGATGAACGGTGCCATTGTTCTGTTTTTGGACTCTGTGGAGAAAGTCAACAGTCTTGTACAAGAAATAGTGATAAAAAACACAAACATCAGTTTTTCCGCTTGTTAACCCCACGAAGAAGATTGTTTTGTCAAACGTGCCCCCATTCATAAAAGATTAGGTTTGAGAGCGCGAGTTAATTCGCCATGGTCAGATGGTGTCCACAATTAAAAAGTTTCCTGTTGGAAGCAAATCTCCACTGCCTAAACACATTGTGTCTTTTAGAAGACAAGTGTTTATGGAACTGAAGATTGGAACAGATAAGTTGAATGTTGCTTTCAAGTTCAAGGTTGACTGGTTTGACTATGTAATTTTTGTCAACTGAAACAATGAAATGCTTTAATTGTGGAAATGAGGGGCATTTAGTTTGGGCCTGTCTAGAGAAAAGGTAGGATCTTCAAACTGACTGCAGAAAATGATGTACAGATGGACGTGGCAGTATCGGTGTTAGAAGGAGAAAGTAAAGAGTTAATGGAGTTAAATGAATCTGCTTTTAAAATACCAACGACAAAAAGAAAAGCGGTGCAATCTAGAAAGTGGAAAAATTTGAGAGGTCATGTGAAAAAGCAAGCAGAGTTGAAGGAAAGTGCAACAGAGGGTGCTGTTTGTAGTGAGATGGAATAAACATCAGGCAGTGATAGTGAAAGAGATTTGTCTGATCAGTCAGTAACAGATGGACAAAGAACAGATGCCTATTATAGCTTAGAAAGAGTTCATAGTTTTTTTACAAGTGACTAAAGGGAAAATAAATGTTATTGTGGATGACTCTTTCCAAACAAACTTCTGTTTGTTGAATCCGGAAAACACAGGAGGGGAGGGTCTTAGCGAGACTGAGATTTACCGGTTAATGAAGAATTTTCAAAAGTTGCATTCTTCAAATGATTTTGAAGGATCTTAAGAATAGAGGAGTATAAAATCATGTCCAATGAGGCAGTTCTTGTTTCTGTACATAATTTTTGTTGTGAGTAATATCAGAATATCCTCTTTAAACTTAAAAATGGACCACAAGATGTCATGAAAAGTGTATATTATTAATTATTGAAGCTAAAGAAAATGGATATTGCTTTTGCACAAGAAACACATTGAGACGCTCTTAATGAGGTTGAATGGCAGAGAGATTTGGCTGGTTCTGTGATATTGAGCCATAAGAGCTCTATTAGTGCAGGAGTAGAAGTTTTATTTTCAAAAAAGTTCTCACCTCTATCTTCTAAAGTTTAAGATTTTCTTTTTTTTTAGGTAGATTAAAGTTTCAGCAAAATTTGACAATTACATTGCTATTGATAAACAGTGTTGGGTAAGTTACTCTAAAAAGTAATTACTAATTACTAATTGCATATACAGTGTAATTAGACTACTGTTGTCGTGATATAAATAGGACCCAGACACAGGAGTAAAAATATAACAATGTTTAATGAGAAAATGTCAGGTATATGATGGAAAAAATATGAAGTAGCACAAACAACGGAACAGTCCAGAAATTAGGTGGAAGATGAAGGTGGAGAACTCCGACGGCGGCAACTGCAGCGGGGAGAGAGTAGAGGAAATGTATATTCCAGGGTGTGAGATGGCGACGACTGGAGCAGAGAGAACCAGAGGTGGGAAATCCTGTTGTATGGAGCTGATGGTAATGGCTGGAGCACAGGAAAACAGGCAAAAATATCCAGACTAAAAAAATACAGAGAACACGAGTAACAAAGCACACAACAAGAGAACGATCTGATACTGAACTCACACAAAAAGGCTGCTTATAAGGGAGAGAGAAGATAGTGTGCAGGTGCCGAGCTAATCAAGCAGAGGCTGGTAGCCGCGATTAACAACACCAGGGAGACACACAGAAACAAACCAGCAGAATTAATCCTCCCATGACAACTGTACTAATACTCTGTCTGAAAAGTAATTGCATTACTTATTAGTAATTACTTTCTAAAACCCTTATCAACCTCGACCAGATGAAAAATACAAGGATAGACATGAAACTGTTCTTTTAATTCTTTCAAATAAATAATATAAAATCAAATAAATTATTTATGAACTGGCCAAACATTTAAGGGGGCAGCATTAATTTAGAAAACATATATTTTAACATTAGATGTTAAATTTCGATTTTGAATTCACTATTGTTTTATATAGAATTGTTCTATAGTCTATAAAGTATTAACACAATTACATCAGAAGTGACTGTAATTAAATTACTGAAAAATTAAGAGTAATCCTTTACTTTTTTCAATGAAAAAGTAATTTAATTAGAGTAATTAATTACTTAGTAATGCATTACACCAAACACTGTTGATAAATATATATGCACCGGTACTTGCTCATGAGAGGATGATCTTTATAGAGAAGTTATCAGATACACTTCAAGTCAAGTCAAATTTATTTGTATAACGCTTTTCATAACAGGAGTTGTTTCAAAGCAGCTGTACATGAAATTATGCTATAACAGAAAATGAATGAATATAATGGCAACATTAGTTATTTATGTTTAGATATATTAGTGGTTAAAATTAGTAAACTAAGTGTTGTGGGTCAGTGGTTAAACAAAATGATTTTTCATGAACTATAAGTTTTAGTGTTAAAGTCCTTGAAGTCATCCCGAATTAACTAAGGAAATACATGTAGATGCATTGTTCTTTGATTTTGGCTGATTAAGGTTTTTGTTAGTGGTTAATTCATTTTATACCATATGTAGTTCATTTTTTTTTTAAGAGAGTGTTGTCCCTCCTTTGACTAAGTTGATATAGTTATCATTCAGTGAGGACCATTGCAGTCCGGCTGGAAGCTTATGGCAGGTAATTTTGGTGGACTCCATCCTGAGCCCATGCTTCAGACAGTGGCTCATGAAGTGAAGTCTGGCTGGCACATGCTGCAGTTGGTCATCATCACTCAGTGACACAGTGGAAGCTGGACATCAGGCAGGACCAGAGATGGATCTGGCAGGCTCTGGTACCCTCAGGATATAATTTAGACAGGTAAAGAAATAGAATAAAATTAATGTAGATGCCATGCACTTTAAAGCAGGGTGTTTCTGGTTCCGGCAGACCAAACTAAAGCAGCATAACTATGAATTGAGGGATAAATTGCATGTTTGCCTAGCTGAATAGATAAGTCTTTAGTAGACTTAAACTGAAAGAGTGTGTCTGAGTTCCAAACACTGCTAGGAAGACTGTTCCATAGTTTAGGAGCCAAATATGAAAATGATCTCCCTTCTTTTGTGGATTTTGATATTCTCTGTATTATTAACAGGCCAGAGTTTTGCGATTGTAGTGAGCGTGATGGATTATAGTGCGATAGAAGGTCACTTAAGTACTTTGGAGCTAGACCATTCAATACTTTGTAAGTAATTAACAGAATTTTAAAATTAATATGAAACTTAACAGGTAGCCAATGTAACATCGATAAAATGGGGCTGATATGATTATATTTCTTGGTTATAGTTAGCACTCTAGCTGCTGCATTTTGAACCAACAGAAGTTTATTTATTAAACCTGCAGGACATCCACCTAGTAATGCGTTGCTGTAATCTAGTCTTGAGGTCATGAATGTATTAATTAGTTCCCTATCTGTCACTCACTCGACATTGTGTCAATGTAGTGACACTAGGGGTCACTCTTGGGAGCCCGAGACACCTATGTTCTTTGATAAAAGGCCAATGAAAATTGGCGAGTGGTATTTGCATGCCACTCCCCCAGACATACGGGTATGAAAGGAGCTGGTATGAAACCACTCATTCAGATTTTCTCTTCGGAGCCGAACGGTCATGCTCATTGAGTTGAATCCTACTGTTCATTCACCTCTACTGGATCTGACAGCGCATTTCAGCGGCTTCTCCCTCCTCTGCACTGGTGCACTGCAGAGAACGCCACTGGGCGCTTCGGCAGAGAAACAAGAGAGTATATTTTCTGAAAGAGCTTTTTTCCTCTAAAAGAGTATATATTTCTCTAAAAGAGCGGCACACACGGAACGTCTTTTTAAAGACGCGTCTTTTTAAAGATGCCTTTCCGATTGTGTGTAATTCCTGGTTGCGGTCGTTATCTCTCAACTTTGGATGGTCATGATCACTGTCTTTCATGTCTGGGCGCGACCCACATGGAGGCAGCGTTTGTGGATGGTTCATGTTCTTATTGCGAGAACATGACCATGGCAACGTTGCGGTCGCGGCTTGCTTTCGTAAGAAAGAGGTGGCTCCCCACCTCAGTCCTTCTACCTACGGGTATGAGGCCAGCGTGGCTAGCACTGGGGGAGATTTGGGGACCCCAATGGGATCGTCTCCGCCGGGTATCCCCCGCGGACCTCGCATTCCCCAGCACGCTCATCTGCGCCAATCGGACTTCCGGATGAGTTCGCCGGCTCATCTCACTGTGAGTCTGGCTTCTTGTTTGGAGCCCGCGAAGATGATGAGCTCTCGAGTGCAGCATCGGAGGGCGGGTTTGTCCAGTCAGACGCAGAAGCCTCAGCTAGGCTTCCCCCTTTGGGGACGATTGCCCAGTCACAGGCCGATGCCGAAATGACGGACATGCTTTCCCAGGCGGCCGCAAGCGTCGGGTTAGAGTGGAACCCTCCGCTCTCCCCTGAACCCTCACGGCTTGATGATTGGTTCCTGGGCTCGCGGCGCCGCTCAAAGCAGCCACGCCCCATTCTTCCCAGAAGTGCACGAGGAGCTGACGAAATCGTGGGAGGCACCTTTTACTGCCCGGCCCTGATTCCGCTGTTCCCCCTCTTTCACTACCCTCGATGGCGGGGCGGCCAGGGGCTATACGGCGATTCCCCCGGTGGACAAGGCACTCGCGGTGCACCTATGCCCGCAGAGCGCCGCCACCTGGCGTGGACGCCCTAAGCTCCCGTCCAAGCCCTGTAGGCTCACGTCGTCCCTGACAGCTAAAGCCTACAGCGCTGCTGGACAAGCTACCTCTGCCCTGCATGCCATGGCTCTCCTGCAGATCCACCAAGCCAAGGCATTGAAAGAACTGCACGAGGGTAGTTCCACCCCAGATTTGATGCAGGAGCTGCGCTTGGCGACCGGGCGGAAAATCTTTTGTTGCCTTTTTGTTTGATTTCGCCGCATGCCCAAGTGGCTGTGGTACCCAACAGTTCAGCAAAAGAGCGGCTTCCTTCCTCCCTGGGTCACATACCCGGTGTGCACGGTTGTCACCATGACTACCTTCCACAGGTTTTTTTTTTGCAGGATTGGCGCTCCAGTGGTGGCCTTTCCACCCCTGAGCGCCCAGCAGTGGCACACGTTGTGCGCCACCGATGTGGCAGTCTCCACAGGTTACGAGGACAGGCCTCTTCCTCCCCTTTCCCAGGCTGTTCCGGGGGTGGTCACAAGGATCCAGGTAAGTGCTTCGATGTCCCTAGACTCAGCACGGCCACGACGTGGTGTGGCACCTCGAGCTCCGCCCCGCCACGAGGCCCCACCTGCCGGTACGTCCGACAACGTTTTCCGCTTGATCCCCCTTGCGCAGAACTTGGACCCGTGGCTCGCGCTTTCCAATCCGTCGCGATGGCTGATCCGGACTGTCTGACTCAGCTACGCGATTCAGTTTGCCAGGCGCCCGCCCAGGTTCAGTGGTATTCACTTCACCTTGGTCAAGAGCGAAAATGCTGCTACCTTCCTATGGAAGGGAGCAATAGAACCTGTCTCTCCAGCCCAGATGAAGAAGGGGTTTTACAGCCCCTACTTCATCGTACCGAAAAAAGGTGATGGGTTGCGGCCAATCTTGGACCTGCAAGTACTGAACCGGGCCTTACACAGACTCCCGTTCAAGATGCTGATGCAAAAACGCATTCTGGCGAGCGTCCGGCATCCAGATTGGTTTGTGGCGGTAGACCTGAAGGATGCGTACTTCCACGTCTCGATCCTTCCTCGACACAGACCCTTCCTGCGGTTTGCAGGAAGGTCGAAGAGGCTACCCTTGCCCCATTAAGGGAGGTGGGCATTCGCATTCTCAGCTATCTCGACGACTGGCTATTCCAAGCTCACTCTCGAGACATGTTGTGCGCACACAGGGACCTGGTGCTCTCACACCTCAGCCGACTAGGGCTTCGGGTCAACTGGGAAAAGAGCAAGCTCCTCCCGGTTCAGAACATCTCTTTTCTCAGTTTGGAGTTGGACTCAGTCTCCTTGACTGCGCGCCTCACGAACGAGTGCACCCTGTCGGTGCTGGCCTGTTTGAAGGCGTTCAAACAGAAAACAGCGGTTCCACTGAAACTTTTTCAGCAGCTCCTGGGGCATATGACATCCTCGGCGGTGGCCACTCTGCTCGGGTTGATGCATATGAGGCCGCTTCAGCACTGACTCCAGACTCGAGTCCTGAGATGGGCATGGTGCCACGGGACACATCGCGTGGTCATCACGCCGGTCTGTCACCATCTTTTCAGCCCTTGGACCGACCTCTCATTTCTACGGGCAGGTGTTCCTCTAGAACTGTCTCCAGGCGCGTCGTGGTCACGACAGACACCTCCAAAATGGGCTGGGGCTCTGTTTGCAACGGGCATGCAGCTGCCGGCTTCTGGACGGGTCTGCGACTGCATTGGCATATCAACTGCCTTGAGTTTTGGCAATTCTGCTCGCCCTGCGGAGGTTCCGGCCGTTGATCCAGGGCAAGCACGTGTTAGTTCAGACAGACAACATGGCAACGGTAGCATATGTCAACCACCAAGGCTGTCTGTGCTCTCATTGTATGTCACAACTCGCCCGACATCTCCTCCTCTAGAGTCAGCAGCACTTCAAGTCGCTGCGAGCCACTCACATCCTGGGCAACCTCAACACTACAGCGGACGCGCTGTCATGGCAGGTTACCCTTGGGGGAGAGTGGAGACTCCACCCTCAGGTGGTCCAGCTGATTTGGAGTCGATTCGGACAGGCACAGGTGGACCTGTTTGCCTCCCAAGAATCCTCGCACTGCCCGCTCTGGTACGCCCTCACCAAGGCTCCCCTCAGCATAGACGCACTGGCACACAGCTGGCCCCCTGGCCTACGCAAATATGCGTTTCCCCCAGTGAGCCTGCTTGCACAGACCCTGTGCAAGGTCAAGGAGGACGAGAAACAGGTCGTCCTGGTAGCACCCTACTGGCCCACCCAGATGTGGTTCTCGGACTTCACGCTCCTTGTGACAGCTCCCCCCTGGCGAATTCCCCTGAGGAAGGACCTTCTTTCTCAGGGACGGGGCACCCTCTGGCACCCGCGACCAGACCTCTGGAATCTCCATGTCTGGCCCCTGGACGGGACATGGAAGACCTAACCTGCGGTGGTAGACATGATCACTCAGGCTAGGGCTCCCTCTATGAGGCGCCTGTATGCCTTTAAGTGGCGTCTGTTCGCTAAGTGGTGTTCTTCCCGACGCAAAGACCCCCAAAGATGCGGAATCGGATCAGTGCTTTCCTTTCTGCAGGAGAGGTTGGAAGGGAGGCTGTCCCCTTCCACCTTGAAGTTGTAAGTTGCCGCCATAGCAGCACACCACGATGCAATCGATGGTAAGTCCTTAGGGAAGCACGACCTGATCATCAGGTTCCTAAGAGGCACCAGGAGGCTGAATCCCTCCAGACCACGCCTCGTTCCCTCATGGGACCTCTCTGTAGTTCTTCAGGGTCTACAGAGAGCCCCTTTTGAGCCTTTGCAGTCAGCAGAGCTTAAGGTGCTCTCCTTGAAGACTGCCCTCCTGACTGTGCTCACTTCCATCAAGAGGGTAAGAGACCTGCAAGCGTTCTCTGTCAGCGAAACGTGCCTGGAGTTCGGTCCGGGTTACTCTCACATGATCCTGAGACCCCGACCGGGCTATGTGCCCAAGGTTCCCACCACCCCTTTTAGGGACCAGGTGGTGAATCTGCAAGTGCTGCCCCAGGAGGAGGCAGACACAACCCTGTCATTGCTGTGTCCGGTGTGAGCTTTATGCATCTATTTGGATCGCACGCAGGGCTTTAGAATCTCTGAGCAGCTCTTTGTCTGCTTTGGTGCACAGCGGAAAGGAAGCACTGTCTCCAAGCAGAGGATCACCCACTAGCTCATTGGCACCATAACTATGGCATATCTCGCCTAGGACATGCCGCCCCTGGTAGGGCTACGAGCCCATTCTACCAGGGGTGTAGCGGCTTCCTGGGCCCTGGCCAGAGGTGCCTCTCTAACAGACATTTGCAGAGCAGTGGGCTGGGCAACATCCAACACCTTTGCAAGGTTCTACAACCTCCGGGTGGAACCGGTTTCATCCCAGGTAGTGGCATGCAACACTAGCGGATAAGCCCAGGATAGCCGGCCGGGTGTATCGCTTGCACATAGCGCCTTCCACCTCCTTTTGAGCTGAAGACGTGCGCCATTAATTCCCAGTAGTGTTCACAAGTTTGTTCCCTGGTTGACTTCCTCCGAGCCCTGTGGCAGTCGAGTTTTCAGAGATATTAACTTCTGGCCCAGTACACGTGCTAACTAAGAGTCCTGTTCTGGGGTGGTGCTCCGCATGTGGCGGTTCCCTGTAAGGCTAACCCCATGCGATATATATCTTCCGCTAATTCGTTTTCCTGTTGGCAAACTGCATCTTCCTTGGGCAGAGCCCCTCTGCCCCAGTCTCCATGTTTGTAGTAACTCCTCCCCCATTGGGCAGGATCTACCTTGAAGACTCTCCACATGGTTGGAAAGACCATGTGATGTATCCTTCCACTTAAATATCCCCCCCTCTCTTTGGGTGAGGTGTGGTCTTCGCTGTGTCTTCCCCTTGGGAGGGACACCCCCGACTAGACCTGGCGGCCCAGTCAGATAATCCCCCTTCTTTTTTAGGGAGTGGAAAAAAGAGAAGGGGAAAAGAGGCCATGACTGGGTTAAGCCTGTCTCTGTCTTTTGGGTAGTCGACTTGTCCCCAAAAAGGGCCGTTCGACACTCATCACTATGTTGGGGGAGGTTATGTGTTGACTTGGTGTGCTGGCTATGAGGCACACAGTAGTCTGCCCACCACACACCGCCAGTACATGTAACACAGTTCAGCCATTTGTGGCGTTTCGTATAGGGACCCCTAGTGTCACTACATCAACACAACGTTGAGTGAGTGACAGATAGGTAACATCATGGTTACTTGTGTAACCTCCGTTCCCTGATGGAGGGAATGAGACATTGTGTCCCTCCTGCCACAACGCTGAACTACCCGCTGAAATGGCCGGACCTTATATCGGCTCCTCAGCATAAAACCTGAATGAGTGGTTGCATACCAGCTCCTTTTATACCCGTATGTCCGGGGGAGTGGCATGCAAATTCCACTCGCCAATTTTCATTGGCCTTTTATCAAAGACCAGAGGTGTCTTGGGCTCCCATAAGTGACCCCTAGTGTCACTACATCGACATAACGTCTCATTCCCTCCATCAGGGAACGGAGGTTATACAAGTAACCATGATGTTTTTCGGCATCAGAAACAGATAGCATGTGTCATAACATAGCAATATTTCTAAGGTGGAAGAATGCAGTTCTACAAATATTGGAAATTTGTTTTTCAAAGTTTAGATTGCTATCAAATATAACACCTACATTTTTTGCTGTAGAAGTTGACGTTACAGTACATCCATCAAGAGTCAGATTATATTTTACCATCATATTTTTTTAGGTTTTTGTTCCAATATTTAATACTTCTGTTTTATCGGAATTGAGTATAAGGAAATTTCAAGCCATCAACTCTTTGATATAATTTCTACACTCTGTTAATTTGGAAAATTGTGAAATTTCGTTAGGTTTCAAAGAAATATAAAGTTGGGTATCATCGGCATAACAGTGAAAATGAATTCCATGGTTCTTGATAATGTCTCTCAGGGGGAGCATATATAGGGAAAAAGCAGAGGCCCTAAAACTGATCCCTGTGGCACTTCATACTGAACTTTAATTTGATCTGACAGTTCCTAATTTACACAGACAAAGTGTTAGCGGTCAGAGAAACAGAACCTAAACCAAGCTAATGCCTGTCCACAAATGTCAACATAATTCTCAAGCCTATCCAAGAGATTGTCATTATCTATGGTGTTGAATGCAGCACTAAGATCTAAGAGCACTAGAAGAGAAATACAGCCGTGATCAGATGATAAGAGCAAGTAATTTGTAAATCTGATAAGTGCAGTCTCTTTACTATGATGGGGCCTAAATCCTTACTGAAATTCTTCATATATACCTTTTCTCTGAAAAAATTAACATAGTTGGGAGGACAATACTTTTTCTAGTATTTTCAGCATAAATGGGAGATTTGAAAATGGTCTATAATTAGCCAATTCTCCTGGATCAAGCTGTGGTTTCTTGATAAGCGGTTTGATAACTGCCAGTTTAAAGTTTTTTGGGACATTCCCTAAGGATAATGAGTTAATAATATTAAGAAGAGGCTCTGAGATTACAAGAAACACCTCTTATAGGAGTTTAGTTGGTATTGGATCTAACATACATGTTGTTGATTTTGATGTTTTGATCATTTTTGTTATCTCTTCCTGACCTATAACAGCGAAGGATTGAAGTTGCTTGTAGGGAATAATTCTAGTCTTCTGGGGTGCTGTGGCATACGGATGCATAATTCCAAATTTGTTTCTGAGGATTTCGATTTTAACAGTAAAGAATTTCATAGTCATTCCTACTATGTTGCAATGGAATATTTGGTTCAATCGAAGTTTTATTCCTAACCAATTTAGCCACAGTACTGAATAAACACCTAGGATTGTTGTGGTTATTTTCTGTGAGTTTGCTCATATGCAGTCCTGGCAGTTTTTAAAGCCTGTCTGTAGTTAGAGACACTATCCTTCCATGCATTGTGGAATACTTCTAATTTTGTATTCTTCCACTTATATTCCATTTTCCGAGTTGCTCTCGTGAAAGCATGAGTGTGATCATTGTACCATGGTGGAGGATTTTCTCTTTAACTTTCTTTAATCAAAGGGGGGAGACACTATCTGGAGTGCTAGAGAAGACTGTATCCATATTTTTTGTGACAACATCAAGTTCTTCTGAACTGTTTGGCGTACTGAGTATTTGAGACAAATATGGAAGATTATTAGTGAAGCTATCTTTATTAGTTGAAAGAATAGTTCTACCTGAACGATAACATTGTGTAGATTGAGTGACCTTTGCTAAGTGCAGCATACAAGAGATGAGGTAATGATCTGAGATATCATTGCTCTGCGGTAATATTTCTATATTATCAACATCAATTCCATATGATAAAATTAGATCTAGCGTATGACTTTGGTGATGGGTTGGACCAGTCACATTTTGTCTAACCCCAACAGAGTTGACAGTATCGATCAGTGCTAATCTCAGTGTATCATTTTTGTTATCTATGTGGGTGTTGAAGTCACAGACGATTAAAGCTCTATCCACAGCTACCAATAGATCTGACAGAAAATCAACAAATTCTCTAAGGAATTCAGAATGTGGCCCTGGTGGTCTATATACTCTTGCAAGAACAAAAGATGACAAAGGCTTTTATTTATATCTGACGATGTCACATTAAGCATTACCAGCTCAAAATAATTAAACTTATATCCAGACCTTTGAGTAAGACAAAAAGTATCACTGTAAATTGAAGCAACACCTCCTCCTCGGCCTTTCAGATGAGGCTCATGTTTATAACAATAATGTGAGGGAGTAGACTCATTTAAACTAATATATTCATCTGTTTTAATTCAGGTGTCAGTCAAACAGATTGAATCCAAACTATGATATGTAATAATTTCATTTACAATTAGTGAACTGGATAAAAGTAATCTAATGTATAGTTGCTCTACCTTTTATATGATATTTATCTTAATAATTTTTATAGTTTTTATTTTTATTTTTATTAATTTTTTTCAAGATTGACATCAATAAAAAAAATATATAAATGACTTAAAGGTTTTGTGTTTGGTAGTTAATGGAACAAACACAGTCTCTATATGATATATAGGTGATTCAGTCTCTATGTGTTGTAGTTTATGTGACCTGTGTAATGTCTCAAGGCAGCTAGCAGATGTTCTGATTAGCCAGTTTGTCTGCTTCCTGACCTGGGCCCCAGTTAGTTATAAATACTGTCACTATTAGTATTATGAGCCATATTACTAGAGAGGAGAGTGGCACCTTCCCTGGAGGGATGGAGTCCATCTCTCTTTAGCAGGTCAGGTCTTCCCCAAAAACTCTTCCAATTGTCTATGAATCCTTTGCTGTCACTCAGACATCCAGCCATTCAGTGACACCTATCTACTACAAACCTCATCACCACGAGGAGCAGGGAGGGAGCCAGAGCATATTACAGTGTCTGACATCATTTTTGCAAGTTCACACACCTCTTTAACATAATCTTTAGTGATCTACAACTGGCGAAGGCAGACATCGTTAGTGCTGACATGAATAACAATCTTAGAAAATCTATGTTTAGCACTTGTAAATTCGATCTGATGTCAGATGCTCTGACACCCGAAATGCATTTAACAATAGTGGCAAGAGTCTTTATTCCCATGTTCCTTACAATAGAGTCACCGATAACAAGGGCTCTTTGCCCTATGAGTATGCTGCCGAGATGTCACCCAAACACTCTGCTGCGGGGGCTCTACAGCTAGAATCAAAGTGTGTGTTGCTCGCAAGTAGCAATAACGTGAAGTAATGCCATGACTTACTGCTTTAGGTTTTTGATCAGCAGTGGTTTGAGATTGATGCCAAAAAAAAAAAAAAATGTGTGCGGTAAAGCATGCAGTTTAATTGCAATAAAAGTGTAAAGGCGGGTGTATGCAGTAAAATGCACGTAGTTGTATCACATTAAAAAGTATAAAAGCGGAAAAAACGGGAGAGATTAAAGATTAAATGCTGAAAATGGAAAGATAAGCAATGCTAAGCAGGCTAGCAGGCTACAAACATGAGCACTAGCGGGAATGGTAAACAGCGTCACCACCAAGGAACAGTAAACAGTGTCACCATGAACCTGAGCTTCAGTGCTCCATGAAATTCAGAACTGTGATTTGACTGATTTTTTTATTTTAGCTGGAGATTTTTATTGTACAGTTAGTAACCTGGATAGAAATCATATAGAACGTCATGTGGCGTCAAGACATACATTTAAATGTATTGTTGAGACATGATTTGGCTAGTGTTTGGAGAATTAAGAATGGGGAAACTAGGCAGTATTCATGGGCACATTCTAGGGGTGATTACATTTAGCTAGACTAGATAGAATTTATTGTTTTAAGCAGCACCTACAGATTTTTAATCATTTGTTTTAAGTCCAGTTGTTTTAAGTCCAGTTGTTATAACTCTCTTAAAATAAAAAGTTCTTATTGGCATTTTAATACATCTCTGTTGAATGATGATTTTTTTTTTAATTTTTTTTTTTAAGTTGATATTTTAGATATTTTTGGGAACATTGGAAAACACAAACTCAACAATTTGAGTCTTTAAATCAGTGGTGGGATGTTGGGAAAGTTTAAATTCAGCAGTTTTGTAAGCAGTACGCTTTCAATACCTCAAGAGATACCACTAGAGCAATCGAACATCTAGAAAATGAAATTACAGAGCTTAAATTTTTGGAAGAAATTTTAAGAAGTCAAGATAATTTGAGATTTTTTTTTTAAAGATCTACTGAGGACAAAAACACAAGGAGCTTAGTGCGTGCATGTTTTCGAAACATTAATGAGATGGACGCACCATCCATTTTTTTTTTTTTTTTTTTAGTTTAGTGAAAAAAATTGGCAAAGTAAGATCATTCATTGTATTCTTTATGAAGACGGCAAGGAGTTAACATAGCCTACAGAGATTCTGAGAAGAGCTGTTGAGTTGTATTCTAGGCTGTATGCTTGTGAGCATAAGGAAGAAAATGAGATGGCACAGAGATACTTTGAAGGTTTGCCTCAAGTGCCAGTAAGTTTAAATGCTGATGTAGAACAGCTTTGTCAGTGCAGGAATTGTTCACTGCAGTGCAAAGCATGACTAATGGTCGGGCTCCAGGTATAGATGGTCTTCCTATAGACTCTAAGTTCTTTTGGGGTGTATTGGGCACAGATCTTTTGGCAGTCATCAGTGAAAGTCTTGCTGAGGGGCAGCTGCCATTAAGCTGTTGAAGAGTTGTCCTTACTCTAATACCCAAAAAAAGGTGATTTCAGAGAAATAGGTAACTGGCGACCTGTCTCCTTACTCTGTGCAGACATGAAAGCTGTATGTAAGGCTCTTGCTCTCAGATTAAGAAAAGTAATGGAATACATGGTTCACATAGATTAATCTTATTGTGTACCCGGTAGATCTATTCTAAGTAATATTTAATTTGTTCGTGATTTTTTGGATTGCTCTAGTCATTTTGGATTTAAATGTGGTCTTATTTCATTAGATCAAGAGAAAGCTTTTAACCGCGTAGAACACCAGTATTTATGGAAACGTTATATTTTGGGTTTCTTTTCTATTTTTACTGAAATGGTAAAAGTATTGTATGGGGTATTGAAAGTGTCCTGAAAATCAAAGGTGATTTAAGTGCTCCTTTAAAAGTAGAGTGAGGCATAAGACAAGGATGTTCCCTATCTGGTATATAAATGGTTATATTTGAACGTTTGTTGATCAAATTTTGTGCTGAGTTTATGGGATTCAAGATTGCAGAGGAATATCCTAAAATTCACCTAGCTGCATATGCAGACAATGTTAAAGTTATAGTCCAAGGACAAGAAGATGCAATAAAATGTTTTAGTTGGAAAGAGAGTTTGAAATAATTACATCTGCAAGAATAAATTGGGAAAAAAAGCACAGGTCTCATAAAGAACCAATATTACTAGGTAATTTAATGTGGGAAAGAGATGGATTAAAGCACTTAGGAGTATACCTGGGTAATGATTTTATAGTAAAAAAAAAAAAAAAAAAAAATCTGGGAGGGGTTTTTGTAAAAAATAAAAGGTTGGAAAAATGGCAGTGGCTTTTGCCACATATGTCATATACACTGTAAACCCTAAAGTTGTCATTACTGTAAAAATCAAGTTGTCTTAAGTATTACTTGAAATGTCAAGTTTTGGACTCATAACTCAAATATTTAAGTTCATTGAACTTATTTTTCTTAAAAATCCATAGACTTAAGATTTGAAGTGTTAATAACTCAAACTACTGAGTACAAAATTGAGGCTACGGGGAATACCCACAATCCTTGTTGCTTGAATTATGTTTCCTTGTGCAGAGGGAACAGATTGGGGAATTTAAATAATTGTTATTAAGAATTCATAGATGTTTTAGCTCTTTTGTTGTATTATTTATGCTTTGTTGCAAATAGTTGTTTGGTGTAATGTCACCATTAGGGTGATCTGTGTCTCTTTGTTCAAGTTGGACCCTGGTCACACTATCTCAGTTCTCTTTGTGCATGTGCAGCTGAAGTACATATATGCACTTCTTTAAAGAATTATTTAATAACTGATCTAGAATCAGTTATCATCTTTATTTGAGCTGAGCTGTTTGTTGTTTGATTTAAAATTGAATCAATTCAATTAAAATGTACAACAGTAGAAACAACAATATTTAAATTAAATTCTAAGTCTACTTGCATGTAGTTAACTCAACTTAAATAGTTAAATTCACTCTACTTGAAAACCAAGTTAATTGAACTTAAATACTCAAGTTTTAGGAGACCCCATTACTCAATGGAATTGAGGGAACGAGTTTACTCAATCAAATGAGTGCAATGAACTTATTAAGGTTTTCAGTGTAGAGGGAGACTGCTAATTATAAAAAACTTGGTTGCTTCAACTTTATGGCATAGGTTAGCAGTACTAGAACCTTCTGGAGGAATTTTAGTAAAAGCACAAGCATTAATTGTGGATTTCTTTTGGAAAAAGTACCACAGAGTATTCTTCATTTGCCAAAAGATGAAGTGGGGCAAAGTCTTATTCATTTATTGAGTTGAAAAGCTGCTTTTCATTTGAAGTTCTTGCAGAATGTCTTGTATGGAAATACACATGCATCGTCAGGGTTGCCTGCTGAGTTGATTTTAAAACAAGTTTTTAATTTGGGTCTTAAACAAACTGTTTTTCTTATAAAATTGTTGGATGTGAAAGATCTGTTTTTAAAGCTCGGGATTTATTGGAGTGTAGAAAGATTATATGTAAAAGTTCTGGTTATTAGAGGAACCTATTGTTTATGGGGCAAGATTAGATGTTGCATGGGAAGGAGCCCCAAGATTGAATTAAACCTTAATTAAAGCTCAAGTTTTAACTGTGAAACATCTGATAGAGCTGGCAGGGGTTGATTTCACTAATGTGGGTGCTTTGGCTGAGAGACAGAATATACATTCTACTCATATAGTGGGACAGATTTTGGACAGATTTCGGAGAGTGCTTTCTGAAGAGGAAAAACATTTGCTTCTAAAATGGACTGATTGAGAAGAAAGACCTAATCCAATTGATTCCTTTCCTGATTTGGCTGTAAGTTCAAAAATGGAAGAAGTATCTTAATTGTTATTTAAAGGTAATCTGGGTGACACAGCTTTCAGATCTGTTGGGGAGAAAAACTGTCTATGCATTTTGTGTTAAAGTTCTGAATAAAGGAAAATTAAAGGATAGATTGGATAACCCCTGGAGAACTTATTTTGGGGTTGAGAGAGGAATAAAACCTGCACGTGAAGCTCTTTATAAGCCACCGTTGACAAAAAAAATATATATATATAATACTTTTATGGTGCTTTTCTAGGTTTCCTTTGTGGAATTTGATTGCCCGTGGTCACTGTGAACCATTGTATGGAATAGATCTATGCAAATTGTGTAAAAATAGGGGCATACAGGTTTGGAATGACATGAGGATGAGTAAATAATGTATTTTACATATTGTGTAAAAAAATATATATATATATTTGTATTTTTTATGAACTATTCCTTTAACATATGGACAAATGGCAAACACACAATCTGACTTTACCACATGCAGAATGACTGCAAGCGGCACCGAGGGAACTGAGTGTCAGAAAAGAGATGTAATCCAGGGAGCAGAAATCCAGCTGCTTCCAAAGCAGGTAAAGGCGCATTAATGTGCTGCCAGAGTGTGTAGAGCTCTGTTTATGAATTATTCATGACCACTGTGCAAAGGACAAGATTCTCACTTATGAAGTGGCATGACGGCCCCGCTCTGACAATTTGTCCTCCACACTCCCATTTACAGGTGCAGAACAGCAGCGGTTCAATCTATATTATGGCTCAGAAGTGTGTGGCAATAACTGCCTGTTGCACCTCTACAGGTCTGCACATCACTCAGAGGCTGCAAGCATGGCTGCCTGCTCACTCTCAACTTCAGCTTCAGTTAATGAAGGATTTCTATAATTAACAACACTAACTGGTTTTGTGATTTTCATAATTTATGATTAAAATAAGTTTGGAATATGGCCTGCATGGCATTTATACCACAGACAAATTTGATTCAAATTATAGGAATATTACAGGTTAAACAAAACTTAAAGGGATAGTTCACGCAAAAATTAAAATGCTGTCATCATTTACTCACCCTGATGTTGTTCCAACCTGTAATTTTGCATTGAAACTCTTGATGTGAGCACTATGAGAGAAGCTTGTGGCTTGCATGTTCACTCAAGAACTTGTTTTCAGCGCTACAGGTTTGGAACGGCATGAAGGTGTGTAAATGATGACAGAGATTTTTTTGCGTCTTTATTTTTCAGCTACAAAATCACAATTCTGCCACCATTAACTCACCTTCATGTTGTTCTAAACCAGTATGAATTAACTGTTTCCATGGAATACAAACAGAGATATTAGGAAGTATGTAAGTCATAGTCACCATTCGCTTTGCATTTTTAAAATGAAAATGAAAGTAAATGTTGACTGAGGCTGTCATTCTGCCTAACATCTTTTGTGTTCAGTAGTCTGTACTAAAAAATAGTATAAACCTTAAAAGGCAGATTTAAATAAATTTACAAAAAAAAAAAAAAAAAAAAAATATATATATATATATATATATATATATATATATATATATATATATATATATATATATATATATTTTTTTTTTTTTTTTTTTTTACTGAATAATTAATAATTAAGTGCATTAACAAAAATACTATCTTCACATTTCTGCTTTAAAACCCTCAAGTAAGATTGCTTCATACACTTTCATAGTAAGAGCACCAGTGTAAATGTAATTTTCGCTTGTTTTTATAAATAAAATTGTTTGTGGTAATCGACAGCATGATATAGATATTCAGCAGAGTTTAAGTGGTATTTTAATGTGCATGCAGTAATATTTTGTTTATCATCTTGGACTTAAACCAAAATCTAGGGGTATGGATGCAGCATAATTTAAATGCTACAGTTTTAATTTACTGATGCCAGTATAGACATTCAATGCTCACATTAAGCCATGGATCATTTAAATGTATTAACCCTCCTGTTGTCTTAATAAACTGCACCCTCTTTTTGTCTTCGGGTCATTTTCAATAGGTCTTTTACCATTGGGGGAGCTTTTAGCCCCATTGTACCCTATTATATAAAATCATGCATGTAAACTTATTTACTAACATTTTACCTGTTCAAAACTTTGTGTGTGGACATGTGCTTGTGTGCACAAACCCTGTTTTAGAGTTTAGATTATGCAACTTGTGGGAAATAAGATGTACCCAGTAGAGCAGGTGGGGAAGCTTGAGAAAAGTATGGGGCAGGGGCCAGAAAGTCCCAAGGTGAAAGGTCACAACTGGTTCTTCCCATACAGGTCAAAATTGGAAGGAACAATACGTTTTAAATAGTTCTTTCTCTTAATTTCAAACAAAAATAAATGTTCATTTTAATTTTTTTTGTTTTGATGGTCTTGACAAATTCACAATGTTTGGTGAAGTACCAAAAACTATGCAGTATTTTATAACGTATTCTCTACCTGTCCCGGGTCAAAAATGACCCTAAGACAATAGGACGGTTAAAGAGTTCAGTTGTCCAATAACAGGGCGGCTACTGAGATTAAGCGAGTAGTATTCAGCTGGTCACGTAATCCTAACATGATAGCCCCCATGTGGAGACCCTCTCCATGTTTTTTGATGAGGTAAAAAGATACTGAGTGTACCTTTATGTTTTTGTAGGAATAAGTCAAAGCTATGAGCCTAAAACTATATGGCAAATACACTGTGCTGTGCACACTGATAGATGGTCAAACTACTACTGCTCAAAAGTATCACTTGTTCCCTACTAGCTTTCACTGTACTGCCAAATGTCACATACTGGCCAGTAAGCAGTACTTATTCTGTCCAACAGAAGATTGTGAAAGAGCACTCTGCACTGTAATCAGTGACTGACACTGTCTGTCTTGTATGGCTTCGCCCACAGGTCATTCCAAAAAGCCAGACAGGCAGAACTCAAAAGTGGACTGTATGAGCAAAAAGCAATTTCATGCTTCAGGGAAAGGAATTGAGATGTGCCATTCATTCTGCAATTACCTCACACTTTATTAAGAACAAAAAAGGAGTAGATATTGAAATTAATAATCCAAATGAGGTGACGGGGCAATGGGTAATTGAGAAAGAAAAAGAGAATACTAAGAATTCCATTTTCAACCACAATCCCCAGTATCCCCTATCTACAGAAATATACGACAAAGATGACATCAAAAATCTTTTCATGGAAAGGTACCAAAGTGGTTCATGCAGAGTATCTCATGAAGCCCCTGGCATTTACTGCTAAATTGATTAATGACATTTAAATGTAATTGAAATATTATGTCTGTGGGATAAAAGGTAGCATGAACGGAAAATGTCACCAATCATCTTTTGTCAAACCCAGAGCTGACAAAAGAAAGAAAGAAAAAAGAAAGAAAGGAGAAAGAAAGAAAAGAAAAGCTAAAAGACAATGTAAGAGAACACATTTGTACGCCCCTTGATTGGATCCAACAAAGAAAGAAAGAAAGAAAAGCTAAAAGACAATGTAATAGAACACATTTGTACGGCCCTTGATTAGATCCAACGATGAAAGAAAGAAAGAAAGAAAGAAAGAAAAGCTAAAAGACATTGTAATAGAACACATTTGTATGGCCCTTGATTAGATCCAACGATGAAAGAAAGAAAGTAAAGCTAAAAGACAAATGTAATAGAATACATTTGTACGACCCTTGATTGGATCCAAGAAAGAAAGAAAGAAAGAAAGAAAAAGAAAAGCTAAAAGACAGTGTAATAGAACAAATTTGTACAGCCTTTGAATGGATCAAAGAAAGAAAGAAAGAAAGAAAGAAAGAAAGAAAGAAAGAGATAAAGAAAGCTAAAAGACAATATAATAGAACACATTTGTATGGCCCTTGATTGGATCCAACGCAGAAGTTGGTATTGCACTAAAATAAAAATGACCTCAGTCATCTAATACAACTTAATGGGTGCAGTCACTGCTATTGAGATATCCAGCTGGGTATTAATAGCTCAATTAAAGAAAGAGTATTGGATTTCTTTCTCAAATGCTACGTTAAAAGGAACATTGATACATGCAGGAGCTTCAGGGATTGATTTTACTTCTTAAGTCTAGAGATCACAATGGTATTAAAACTTCTGTGAGATGTAAGGATCTCTTTCTTTCTCCAAACTGCAGAGCCTCTGCAATAAAGGAAGGGGGCAAGTTTAGCGAGAGGTGCCGCTACTGTGCTGTAAAACTTAACTAACTTATGGTAATGTTTTGTCAGTTTTCTTTGCACATTGTTGTATCATCTTGATTAACATTCACTAAAGCCTTACTTAGTTTAGGGTCAGTTACTGTGCTCAGGTATTCTGCCAATTTATCTGCTTTGGGACAGATAGCATTCCAATTTACTATGTTGAGCTTTGCTAATATCCAATGTTTTAGATATTTTTCTTCTTGTGTTTTAATAATTTGATTTGGTCTAGCTGGTGTTTTGTTCTGGGGCTCAGCTGAACATGCTTTGGATTGTAAAGTTAGCTCTAAGATCAACTGGCTGAGGGAGCTTCTCTCTGGGGTCAGCTCTTGGTATCTTTGGACTTTGTTATGGAGGGTCTGTGTATCAGTTTTTTAGGTGGGTATGGATTTTGTCAGAGTTTTTTGCTTTAATGTTTTATTTTGGCCACTAGAGGCCCTCATTGTGTTTCATTTCAGTTTCCCGCCATTTTATCATGTGTTATTGTTTTCACCTGTGCCTCGTTCTGGACTGTGTATTTAAGTTGATCACTTCCTTTTGTTTCTTTGCTTGGTTATTGATGTTCCTAGCCAGTTACTGCCGTAAGTCTGCTCTAGTTCCAAGTACTAAACTTTGTAAGCCTTTTGGTTTGTTCTTTCCCCGTGTTTATTTTTTGCTGTTTTTTTATGTCTTTTTCTTGAGTTTTTTGGATATTATTTTTCCTCCTTTCGGATCCTTTTCTGGACTAAAGATTTTTCTGTTTTTTGTGATTGTCAGTAAGAAATTGCTTTTGTACTCTTTTGCTATTTTTGTTAATAAACTCTTCTGAGTTCTTTTAAGAGCGCGTCTGACTATTGGTTTCAACTCCCCTCTGTGGCTCAGTGGTAGAAATGAAGACTCTTGCGCCAGAGACCCAAGTTCAATTCCTGGCTCTGACAGAATAGAATAGAACCCAGAGACGCCTAACGCTCAAGAACTCCTGGCCACAATTGCTCAGCAGGAGTCCACAATCCAACACCATGAGTCAGCACTAGTCCAGCAGGAGATTGTGATGGCTAAACATTCACAAGTGCTGTTGGATCTCATGATTTCTGTTCGTCAGATCGTCCTGGACTGGCTGCCCTCTACCTCAGCTACTGCTTCTACTGCTGCCTTGGTACCCCTTCTGGATTCTTGAGTACTCTCTCCTCTGATTGAACCTCGCCTACCTCCACCACAACATTTCTCAGGTGATCCCAGTGCATGTGATGAGTTCCTGACTCAATGCTCTCTCACATTTGAATTACAGCCATCTTCCTTCCCCTCAGATCACATATGTTATCACCCTCCTTTCTGGCAAGGCTCTTTCTTGGGCAACAGTGGTCTGGAAGGCACAGGCACCCTTCTGTTCAAGTTATTCTATGTTTGAAATGGAGTTCAAGCGAGTCTTTGACCACCCCCTCAGTGGCCGGCAAGCCTCTAAGAGACTTCTCACCCTCTGACAAGGTAATAGCAGCGCGGCTGAATGTGCCATACAGTTTCGGACAGTTGCAGCAGGGAGCGGCTGGAATGAAGAGGCCCTCATGGTGTGCTTCCTGAATGGTCTGTCTGAGGCAATCAAGGATGATATGGCTACCAGAGAACCTGCTCGTGATCTCGAGACCCTCATGGATCAAGCAATCTGGCTGGATAATCACCTGAGGGAGAGAAGCCTGAACCGGCCATCTGTTTCCACATTGTCTGCCAGTCCAGCACTTGCTCCAATGCTACCAGTGCCCCACGAGTACTCGGAACCCATGCAATTGGGAAGGACAAGGCTTTCCCCATCAGAACGAGACCGTCGCATGAGAGAGCGCTGTTGTCTATATTGTGGAGTGTATGGTCATTTTCGCTCTGCCTGCCCCGAGCTTTCGGGAAACGCCCAGTCCCGTACAGGCAAGGAAGGACTGTAATGGGAGTTACACGCACAGCTTCACCTTCCAACTCTGGATTGTTCCTTCCCACCACACTCACTTGGGGAGATCAAAAACACCAACTCCAGGCATTGATTGATTCTGGTGCTGCCGGGAATTTCATGGATATTTCCCTTGCCAAAAGTCTCCAGATTCCTATTAATTCCCTTCCTGCTCCCCTATCTGCGACAGCCTTGGATGGAAGACCGTTAGCTCCAGGGAAAATAACCCACCTCACCTCTCTCCTTGGTCTCATCACTTACCAGCACCAGGAGAGAATGTGCTTTCACCTTATACAGACTCCAGAGTTTCCTATTATCCTCGGTCACCCCTGGCTCCTCCAGCATAACCCACACTTTGACTGGTCCACTGGCGCTGTTCTCAGTTGGGGTCCCACCTGTCAGACTACATGCTTGGCCCAGAATTCCCCTGATCTTGTTCTCGAGTCCCAAGAAACCCTAGATCTGTCTCAAGTCCCTGCTCAGTACCACCACCTCAAAGCAGTGTTCAGTAAAAGGAAGGCCACCTCCTTACCTCCTCATCAACCCTATGATTGCGCCATTGAGCTTCTCCCAGGAACCTGCCCCCCCAGAGGTCATATATTCTCTTTGTCTCCCCCCGAACGAACTGCTATGGACAAATACATAATGAATCCCTTGTGGCAGGTATCATCCAACCATCCACTTCCCCTGCTGGAGCTGGATTCTTTTTTGTTGGGAAGAAGGATGGCGGACTCCGGCCATGTATTGATTACAGGGGCCTTAATAAGATCACTATTCGAAACCGCTATCCCTTGCCATTAATGAACACTGCTTTCGAAATTCTGCAAGAAGCCTCCATCTTCACTAAGCTTGACTTGCGCAATGCCTACCATCTCATGCGCATCAGACAAGGAGATGAATGGAAGACCACCTTCAACACGCCCACTGGGCACTATAAATATTTGGTTATGCCCTTTGGTCTCACCAATGCTCCTGCAGTATTTCAAGCTCTCAATTAATGATGTTCTCAGAGACATGCTCAACCAATTTGTGTTTGTCTACTTGGACGATATCCTCATCTTCTCGAGTTCCCTCCAAGAACATGTAAAACACATCAGTAAGGTTCTCAGACGTCTTCTTGATAACCATCTTTATGTTAAACCTGAGAAATGCACGTTCCATGTGACCAAAGTTCAGTTCCTGGGGTTAATTATCAAGCCTGGCCAGATACAAATGGACCCTCAAAAGGTTCAAGCAGTTGTGGATTGGCCCTCCCCCTCGTCGGTAAAGGAAGTACAGCGTTTCCTTGGTTTCGCCAATTTTTATCGCAAGTTCATCCGGAACTTCAGTACTGTGGCGGCTCCTTTATCTGCCCTCACCAAGGGGAACACAACCAGCCTTAATTGGGGACATGAAGCAGAGTTGGCCTTCAGCAAACTCAAAAGCCATTTTACCTCTGCACCTATTCTCATTCTCCCTAACCCAGATAAACCCTTCATCGTGGAGGTCGATGCTTCGGACGTAGGGGTTGGAGCTGTGCTGTCCCAAAGAGGGGAGGACAACAAGTTGCATCCCACCGCCTTACACCGACTGAGACAAACTATCATGTAGGGGATCGAGAGTTACTGGCAGTTAAGCTAGCGCTTGAAGAGTGGAGGCATTGGCTTGAGGGGGCCAAACATCCATTCCAAGTATTCACGGACCACAAAAATCTGGAATACATTCAGCAGGCAAAGCGACTCAACCCCCGCCAGGCACGTTGGTCCTTATTCTTCAACCGTTTCCAGTTCATCTTATCCTACAGCCCCGGCTCTAAAAACCTAAAACGTGATGCTTTGTCCCGAGTATATGTAAACACTCCTCAGGAAGATTCTATTGCATCAATTATCCCCAATTCCAAGATAATAGCTCCTATCAGGTGGGATCTGGAAAATACTGTAAAACAAGCCCAAGCCCGAGAACCTGACCCAGGAGGGGGGGGGCAACCCACTGCCTGTTTGTCCCTAAAGCTGTCCGCTCCCAGATCCTCCAGTGGGGACACTCCTCTCATCTCACTTGTCATCCTGGTACCTCTCACACTCTTGAGTTCCTCCAAAGATGATTTTGGTGGCCAACTATCAAGGAGGATGTGACAACATTTGTGAACACATGTCCCACGTGCAACCAAAATAAGGTCCCTCACCGCTCTCCACAGGGGCTATTGCATCCTCTCTCCATACCTCATAGACCTTGGTCTCATCTTTCGATGGATTTTATCACTGGACTTCCGCTATCACGAGGCAACACCACTATCATGGTCATAGTTGATAGATTCTCCAAGGCCGCCCGATTTATTCCTCTGCCCAAACTACCCACCGCTAAAGAAACTGCTGAATTGATTATAAACCATGTCTTCCGAGTCTTTGGCATCCCACAAGACATCGTCTCTGATCGAGGACCCCAATTTCCCTCCCGATTCTGGCGGGCATTTTGTCAGTCTCTGGGGGCTACAGTGAGTCTATCTTCTTGGTTCCACCCGGAGTCCAATGGGCAAACGGAGAGGCTTAACCAAGATCTTGAGACTACACTGAGGTGTATGGCAGCTAACAACCCATCCTCTTGGTCTTCCTTCGTCATGTGGGCAGAATACGCTCACAATACCCTTCGCTCCTCTGCTACAGGCATGTCCCCTTTCGAGTGCCAGTTGGGATACACCCCTCCTCTATTCCCTGAGCAAGAAGTGGAGGTTGCAGTTCCCTCTGCTCAACAGTTCGTTAAACGTTGCCACCAGACATGGAAAAAAGCCAGACTCAAGCTCTTGAAGGTCTCTCAGCAGTATCAGCACCAAGCCAATCGTGTTGTCCAATTTGAAGTCATGATGTTGGTTTTGGTGACTGGGTCTTTTTAAGAATGTCATTATTTTTCACTTTTTTTGGTTAACTGACAGGGCTCATTTCTGACAGAAGTTGTGCAGGAGGTCCTGCTGTAGATCCTCTTGGGCGACAGGAGCACCAGATCATCTGCAAACAGGGGGGATTTGACTTCAGTGTCCAGTAGAGTAAGACCAGGTGCTGGAGACTGTTCTAGGGCCTTCACTAGTTTATTGATATACAGTATATTGAATAGTGTAGCACTCAGACTACAGCCCTGTCTCACTCCACAACTCTGAGGGAGGTAATCTGTGTGTTTGTTGCCAATTTAACAGCAAATTTGTTGTTAGTGTACATTGGTTGGATAGTACATTGATTTAAAGTCAACAAAGCATGAGAAGATTTTACTTCTGTTTTGGTTGATTTGCTTGTCAGTTAGGGTATGTAGAGTGCAAATATGGTCTGATGTGCAATATTTTGGTTGGATGCCAATTTGGCATTTGCTAAGGGCATTTCTGTCTGAGAGAAAGTAGAGGAGCCTGCTGTTTAGGATGTTGCAGAAACGTTTACCTAGGTTGCTGTTTACACATATTACACAGTAGTTATTAGGGTCATATTTTTCTCTGATTTTATGAATTGGGGTATGAGGCCCTGGTTGCAGATGTTGGGCTATACACTTGCAGTAACCATTCACTTTCATTGTATGGGAAAACAATGCATTGAATGATGACTGAGGCACATTCTGCCCAACATCTTTTGTTTTCCAAAGAAAAAGAAAATAATTTTTCAGTGAACTATCCTTTAAGTAATAGACTGCTGCTATTATATGGTAAGAGGACTTGTAGAATGTTCGTTGTCTGGGCAATGAAGGAGTCAAGAGGCAGCGAACTGTAAACGTGAGTGTTTTTATTACTGTTCAGCGTCGTTCATAAAAGATAAACAAAAAGGCACTCAGTGGCCAAGTAGTCACACACACACAAACAAGTAAAGGCTTTTATTGATCACACACAGGTACAGTCTCTCTCTCTGGTCTCTCTCTCACTCTGATGCCTTGTGTACCTTTTTATGTCTCCCTCCACCATCACTACAACAAGAAACGTGTTAGAGATAATGACAACCCAGGTGACGAGCCTTACCACTCTCTCTCTCCTGCAGACAGACACTTGACCATGCCTCCATCACCACAGGAGTGTTCCACCCATTTCCTTTGTAACCTCTTCATGTTTAGGTTGGAACTGATACTGGGAATCTCACAGTAACAATTTGTTTTTAAGGGAAATCCATCGTTTGACCATGAAGTCAGCTTAGGTTTATAAAAATGGTGATTTACTTTTGTCTCATCAATGTTTGGTCAGTATTGTGAGAGGTCACCAAAAATGGGACAGACCATCAGTAAGTCGACAAATCAAATATGTCAGTCAGGCCAATATGCAAGCGGGTTGAAATTAAGGTCAAGGTTACTGAAATGTTCCCAGACTGCATTTCGCTTGATTGAAATCATATTACCTCCAGCACTAACGGATGGAATGAAGCGGTCTCTTGTGTATCAGTAAAATACGCATGGATTTCAGACAAACACTTGGGCGGGGGTTCCATATCTGTCACTCACTCGATGTTGTGTCAATGTAGTGACACTAGGGGTCACTCTTGGGAGCCCAAGACACCTCTGGTCTTTGAAAAAAGGCCAATGAAAATTGGCGAGTGGTATTTGCATACCACTCTCCCGAACATACGGGTATAAAAGGAGCTGGTATTCTCTTTTCGGAGCCGAACGGTCGATGCTCACTGAGCTGAATTCCCACGGCTGTTCATTCACCTCTGCTGGATCTGACGCTGCATTTCAGCGGCTTCTCCCCCCTCTGCACTGGTGCACTGCAGAGAACGCCCCTGGGCGCTTCGGCAGAAATAAAAGACTGGGGTGGCTTGCTTTTCATAAGAAAGCAAGCCACCCCAGGTAGACCTGTTTGCTTCCCAAGAATCCTCCCACTGCCCGCTCTGGTATGCCCTGACCGAGGCACCTCTCGGTACAGACGTGCTGGCACACAGTTGGCCCCCTGGACTATGCAAATATGTATTTACCCTAGTGAGCCTACTTGCACAGACCCTGTGCAAGGTCAGGGAGGACGAGAAGCAGGTCGCTCTGGTAGCACCCTACTGGCCCACCCAGATGTGGTTCTTAGACCTCACGCTTCATGCGACAGCCCCCCCTGGCGAATTCTCCTGAGGAAGGACCTTCCTTCTCAGGAGTGGGGCACCATCTGGCACCCATGATCAGACCTCTGGAATCTCCATGTCTGGCCCCTGGATGGGACATGGAAGACTTAAGTGGCCTACCACCCACAGTGTTAGACATGATCACTCAGGCTAGGGCCCCCTCTACGAGGTGCCTGTATGCCTTGAAGTGGTGTCTGTTCGCTAAGTGGTGTTCTTCCCGACGCGAAGACCCGCAGAGATGCGCAGTCAGATCGGTGCTTTCCTTCCTGCAGGAAGAGGTTGGAAGGGTGGCTGTTCCCCTCCACCTTGAAGGTGTATGTAGCCGCTCTAGCGGCACACCATGACACAGTGGATGGTAAGTCCTTAGGGAAGCACGACCTGATCATCAGGTTCCTGAGAGGCACCAGGAGGTTGAATCCCTTCAGACCGTGCCTTATTCCCTCATGGGACCTCTCTGTAGTTCTTCAGGGTCTACAGGGAGCCCCCTTTGAGCACCTGCAAGCATTCTCTGTCAGCGAAACGTGCCTGGAGTTCGGTCCAGGCTACTCTCACGTGATCCTTAGACCCCGACTGGGCTATGTGCCCAAGATTCCCACGACCCCTTTTAGGGATCAGGTGATGAACCTGCAAACGCTGCCCCAGGAGGAGTCAGACCCAGCCCTGACGTTGCTGTGTCCGGTGCGTGCTTTACGCATCTCTTTGGATCACACGCAGAGCTTTAGAGTCTCTGAGCAGCTCTTTGTCTGCTTTGGTGGACAGCGGAAAGGAAGCGCTGTCTCCAAGCAGAGGATCGCCCACTGGCTCATTGACGCCATAGCAATGGCATATCACACTCAGGACGTGCTGCCCCCGGCAGGGCTACGAGCCCATTCTACCAGGAGTGTGGCGGCCTCCTGGGCCTTGACCAGTGGCGCCTCTCTAACAGACATTTGCAGAGCAGTGGGCTGGGCAACACCCAACACCTTTGTGAGGTTCTACAATCTCTGGGTGGAACCGGTTTCATCCCGCGTAGTGGCAGGCACAAGCAGGTAAGTCTGGGACAGCTGGCCAGGTGTATCACTTGCGCATAGTGCCTTTCACCTCCCCAGAGCTGAAGACATGCACTGTTGACTCCCAGTAGTGTTCACAAACTGTGTTCCCTGGATGACTTCCTCTGAGCCCTGTGGCAGACGAGTTTGTGGAGAAACTCGCTTTCGGCTCAGTACATGTGCTAACTAAGCCCTGTACTGAGGTTGGTGCTCCGCATGTGTTGGTTCCCCATAGGTAACCCCATGCGACGTATATCTTCCACTAATTCATTTCTCTGTTTGGTAAACTGCATCTTCCTTAGGCAGAGGCCCCTCTGCCCCAGTCACCATGTTTATAGAAACTCCTCCCCCGTATGGTAGGACCTACCATGGGACTTCTCCACATGACATACTTCCGACAAAGCTCAGCAAGACCATGTGACATATTTCCTCTCTGGGCGGGGTGTGGTCTCCGCGGTGTCTTCCCCTTGGGAGTGACACCTCCCCAATGTAGACCTGATGGCCCCAGTCGGTTAACAAATTTCACTCTTTTTTTGGGGAGAGAAAAAAAAGAGAGGATAAGAGGCCATGACTGGGCTAGCCTGTCTCTATCTTTTGGGCAGTCGACTTGTCACCAAAGGGCCGTTCGACACTCATAACAGCATTGGGGGAGGTTAGGTGTCGGCCTGGTGCACTGGCTACGAGGCACACAGTGGTCTGCCCGTCACACACCGCCAGTTCACATAACACAGTTCAGCCAGTTGTGGCGTTTCGTATAGGGACCCCTAGTGTCACTACATCGACACAACGTTGAGTGAGTGACAGATAGGGAACGTCCTGGTTACTTGCGTAAGCTCCGTTCCCTGATGGAGGGAATGAAATGTTGTGTCCCTCCTGCCACAACGCTGGACTACCCACTGAAATGGCCAGGAACTTGTCTCGGCTCCTCAGCACAAAACCTGAATGAGAAGGCCAATGAAAATTGGTGAGTGGTATTTGCATACGGGTATAAAAGGAGCTGGTATGCAAATACCACTCACCAATTTTCATTGGCCTTTTTTCAAAGACCAGAGATGTTTCGGGCTCCCAAGAGTGACCCCTATTGTCACTAAATCGACACAACGTCTCATTCCCTCCATCAGGGAATGGAGGTGTGGCAGCGGGGGCGTGGTCAAGCATCTCTCCGGAGAGAGAGAAAGCGGTAAGTGCGCTTACACCTGAGCTAAATTATGTCTAACACTGGTCTCTAATTTCAGTGAGCACGGGGAGCGCGGCATAGAAGAGCCACACCGCAAGTAGACGAGAGAGAGCCTGGGTACCAGAGATCATATTGTGAAGCTGAGAGTATATTATTGCGAAGTTGAGAGTTTATTATTGTGAAGTCGAGAAGTGATTATTGTGAAGCTGAGATCAGTGTGGTTATTAAAAAAGACCTTACCTGTGAGTAGAACAACCTGTCTCCCATGTCCTCCTTAAAGACTGTCCACTACACTTGTGCCGAAACCCAGGAAAGAGGAGGGATTCCCGTCGCAGAGTCCTCGACACTGCCATCCACCCAGGGGAGCACCGCTGCCATCCGATGGGGGACGGAGTAGCCCGACCACCCGGACGCGGGGAACGGCCGCCATCCACGAGGCGAGTGGGGACTGGACTCCCCGACCTAGTGGTAGGGCCGCTGCCAGGGGTGGAGGAGTATCCCCACGGGACGCTGGGAACGCGGAGGGGCGTTCTGTCCGCTGGGGGTCGGAGGTCTGACTCTGGTCTGCCCGGGGAGGAGCAGCTGCCGTCTGCCTGAGAGGGTGGAGGAGTGATCGAGGACCAAGCGACGGCGCATCAGAGAACCGGTGAGTGAGTTTCTTTTTCTCTCTCTCCTCTCTCTTTCTGTGTTGGCCTTTCCCTCGCCTATTTTGTTTTTTTTGTTGTTGTTTTTCCTCTCCTGTCTCCTCCCAGGTCGAGGAAGGCGGGGATGACCCGCCGGCAGTCGGGGCGCAAGGCACGCCCCCGGAGAAGAAGGGGGGATGTACGTCATGCCGGGGGCTCTCCGGCCTGAGGCAGTGCTGGGAGGAGTGTAGAGCCGAGGAGGGTGGGGCCGGGCTGGAATGACGCACGCCCGGTCCCCAATCAGCCTGATGGGGTGCACGAGGGATAAAAGCGGCCAGGGATGACGGTTCGAGAGAGAGAGAATTACAGGCAGCTGTACTGTGGGTGTGTTTATGGTTGTGTGTTTTTGTTTAAGTTGTTCATTAAATTATTATTGAAGTTGTCAAGCCAGTTCTCGCCTCCTCCTTTCCTCTGAACCCCCTTACAGGAGGTTACGCAATTAACCAGGACATTATTGATCATTCCTGCTGCCATGATCAATAACAAATGTACACAAATGTCTCCTTTAAATGAAATTTTGTTTACTGCCTGCTTTCCATGGGTGTTAATAGCACAAAGTTAATTACACAAGGCCAATAGCATTGTTTTTTGAATACATTTTTATTTCATTTATATAAACCAAGTTGTTCCTCAGGGCTCAGTTCTTGGTCCATTACTATTAATTATCTATATTATGCCTCTTGGACAAATTATTCGACGTCATGGTTTTAACTATCACTGCTACGCCGATGATATACAAATATATACAGCTCGCCGGGCAGATTCTATTCACCAGACTGCCTCGTTATCCTCATGTGTCAATGAATTGAAGGGCTGGCTTAACTCAAATTAAACTTGAGTAAAACTGAGATCATAATTATTGGTCCATCAACACTAACAAAAAATCTAACTAATGTCCCTAGCTGTGACATTGATGCTACTCTAATTTTCCCATCTGCCACAGTCAAAAACTTAGGTATCATTACTGACCCTTCACTGACCCTAGATGCCTATATTAACAAGCTCTCTAAAGCAGCATTTTTGCAACTACATCGTATCGCCCAAATTTGTCCCTACATTAGCCTGAAAGATGCTGAATCATTAGTCCATTCATTTATTACATCTCGCCTTGACTACTATAACGCTTGCAATATATTCATAATTCTGCTGCGAGAGTACTAACTTATGCTAAACGATCTGCACATATTACTCCCATCCTATTTTACCTTCACTGGCTACCTGTCGCATCCCTTATTGCATACAAAATTCTACTGCTTACATTTAAGTCACTCCACGGTCTAGCTTCTTCTTACCTTTCTGATTTACTTTCTCCCTATATTCCTATTCGCTCACTCCGATCTTCTGGGTGCGAACTTCTTCTTGTTCCTAGATTCCACCTTTCGTCAATGGGCGGCAGGTCTTTTTCTGTTGCGGCACATAAGATATAGAACTCAATTCCCCTGGCACTCCGAACTACTACCTCTATCTCTGAATTCAAAACTCAGCTCAAAACCTATTTGTTCTCTCAATATTATCAGTCATAATGTGTATATGCTTCATGTACTGCTCATTGTATTTTTATGCTTACTTGTACTGGATTGAAATGTCTAATTGTTTGCACGAACTGATATCTGCTATATGCAACTGCATATGTTTTTTTGTTCCAGACTGGGCAACTGTCCACTGTCCATGTGATTGTCTGTATGTTTGTTATGTTACTGTTCTTTATTGTGATACGTCCTTGAGCTCTGGAAAGGCGCAATATAAATTAAATATATTATTATTATTTTAATCTATAACAAGCCTAATTTGCATAGAAAGGATGTGCATTTGCACAGAATAGATTGGCAATGACTTACTTTGTCATTTCGCAACCTACATCAACTGGAAATGCAAGCTGAAATGCCGTGTGCAAAAGTGGCACAACTGTTTAGTGAATTCACCCCTTTGTGTTTTTAACAGGTGTGCTGGGACACAAATGCACATGCATGCGAAACACCACAAGACAGCAGCCACAGGATTTTCTTCACCTAAAATGTGTTGCCAGTATGCCAGATGGCCCCTGTATGTGCAGAAAACAGGTTCCCCTCTCCCTCACTGTAAGTGGAATAATAAAGAACCAAAGGCCATCAATCAATGACACATGCAGATCTAACCTGAGTACAAACACTAGACTGATCTGTTTTTTCCCAATCATGTCGTTAACATTTGGTCTCCAGTAGATGAACAAAGACTACTGGTTGTTTTTTGAAGCAGTCGAAAAGCAGGAGCTCTCAAATCACATCAGATGTTCGTGAATCATAGTCGGCACCAAAAAGTTCTTAAAACGATGCAGGAACATTTGATCCTGCTCAGACTGCTGAATTCACTCACCTGTGCTGTATCACAAACAACAAACACTCACCAGATCTGCAGTCCCTTTAAAGTTTCTGTATTTGAAGGTGTTAGAGCTAGTCATAGGACTGGTGTGAATGGACTAGTGTGCATCAGGGTTATTATAGTTTTTATTTTTAATTTTGTTTTTAATTTTATATTTGATTTTGTCCTATTAATTTTCATTTATTTTCACTCTGTAATTTTTAGTTTTAGTCTTTTAAGTGTTTTCTAGTTTCAGTTTAGTTGTAGTTTTTTATGTATTTATTTTTATTTTTATTTTAGTATTTTATGGCTGCCAAAGTTAAGGCGTTAAAGCTGATTTTTTTTTTTTTCAGTGTTAAAATACTCTCTCATATCCCACCTTGTTATGCAGAGACAAAGCCATTTGTAGGTTTATCTCCCCAAAAAGTGTAAACATGTGCTCTGTGGTGTTATTAGGCATCACTTTGTTATAGATACAGCAACACTAACCCCTCCAGTGGCATGCGTTTAGTGTGGGACTGTTTGATAAGTTGTTTGAAAACAATGATTATTTGTGCAATTCCATTTGGTGATGCCAGTGGTTCAGAAATTACACACTTTAGCTTTAATTGATTTCTCAGGGATGTCTAGTGTTATCGCTACAGTGTCATTTAAATTAATGCAAGTTTTAAAGGTTTTAAATTGTGTAAAACACTGAATAAAAAACAAAAATGTAAATTTTCATTCCTTTTTTATTTTATTTTATCTTAGTTAGCTACTATTGGAACTTGGCAGTGTGATACTGCAACTTTTGTTGACTTTTGTTTGACAAATTGCTCATGTTCCTCATTTGTAAGTTGCTTTGAATAAAGGCATCTGCTAAATGACAATGTAAATGCAGTTAGTTTTAGTAGAGTCATGGAAATGTATTTTAGTTTTAAAAAAATATGGATTAAGTAAAATACAATACAGTGAAGTGTTTTCATGTAGTTTATAACAACATTGCATGTAGCTATGTACTCTAGCATAGCCTGACAGTGCATGATAAACCTACCTTTAAAAGGCCTCATGTTGGCTTGCCTTTCTTTTATCCAATTACAGTTATGATTAACCCTCAGAGGAGGATCCTTTCTTGCTTGTGTAGGGTCTCTGCTATAATGTTAAGGATATAAGTGCTGCAGAGACATTACAGATACACTCTTGTATGGAAACGTAAGCCTCCAGACCAACCCTCCACCTCAAAAGTAACTATGATATCATATGTTTGACAGATTGTGTATATCTAAATGAGGGCATAATAGCCACCTGTTAGCTCATGCTGCAGTATGAGCCTTTCTCGGAAGGTAATATAACATGTTTCTCATAAAGGAAATCTTATGCAAGCCCTCTTCGCAATTTTAGAGTGGTCTGGATATAATATAATAGTAATAAACCTTGTTGCAAGTTTCTACCCTTAATGACATAATTAAATACTTTTGATTTTTATTTAAATGTACACACGAGTTGAAGATTTCAGTCATATCACTAGCCTAGAAAAAATTTATATTCTACATGGGGGTGTAAGCACCTTCTTGCCATGTTGAGATCACATATAGCAGTCATCTTGAACTTATACTTAAAGTTTCCAATAGTGGCTAACAAGATAAAATTGGTGGTATACTGCTGGCCATGTGATCTCATACTAATAGGCTACTGATATAACTGGATTCATTATTGTAACACAGTTCAATGGAAAGGAGGAGGCAAGAACCGGCTTGATGACTGTAAAGGAGGAGGCGAGAAGCAGCTTTCCTTGTTTAGGTAAGGATTTATTTTCTCTCTTTGCAGCACAATTTACAGTCTCACGTTATGCACTAAGTTAAACCACTATCACACACTGCTTCACAAAATAAACTCTCATTACTTGTAATAAAAAATCTTTGCTCTGGTTCGGGTCTGTCGTGCCCAGTCTCTCTCCCTCTTCTATTTGCGGTGTGTCTATTTATGCCGCTCTCCCCGTGCTCACTGAAATTAGAGACAGGTGTTAGACATAATTTAGCTCTGGTGTAAGCGCCCTTACCGCTTTCTCCCTCTCCGGAGAGATGCTTGACCACGCCCCCGCTGCCACAATGATATAAATAATATTTAGTGATTAACTAAAACAAAAGCACAAACACACACAGGTGTTGGACAGCTGTCTGTAACTCTCTCTCTGTCGCACTGCCATCTCCAGTCAGCCTTTATCCCTCTCGGGCTAATCAGCCTGATTAGGGGCCGGGTGTGTGGAATCACGACCCGGCCCCGCCCTCCACCCTGCCACATTCCTCCCCCGTTCTCTCAGGCCAGGGAGCCCCCGGCATGACATACATCCCCTCCGCTCTTTCCCCAGGATGGAACGCCCTGCTTCGTTTTCGGTAGATGGAAGGGGTCTCCCCCGCCCCTGGCAGTGGGTCTCCCACTCCAGGCGGTCGGCCAGGAGCCCCTACCCACTCGCGGTCGGCGGCAGTTCCTCCACTTTCAGGCGGCCGAGCTCCTCCGTCCCCCGGCAGATGGCCGCGGCTGCTCCATTGGGGTGGATGGTAGTGGCGAGGACTCTACTACGGCGCATCCCTTCTTCCTTCCTGGATTTCCGCACCAGTGTAACACAGTTCAATGGAAAGGAGGAGGTGAGAACCGGCTTAATAATATAAATAATATTTAATGATTAACTAAAACAAAAGCACAAACACACACACACAAACACACACACACACACACACACACACACACACAACACATCGGACAGCTGTCCGTAACACTCTCTCTGTCGCACTGCCGTCTCCAGTCGGCCTTTATCCCTCTCAGGCTAATCAGCCTGATTAGGGGCTGGGTGTGTATGCCACAATTATCTTGTGAGTGTATGTTATTTTAAACATATTGTTGTTCACAAGAACTCTTTCGGGGTAAATCTTTATTGTAAATCTTAGGGGGAAAAAAACTGAGTGCACTTTTAAACCCTCTTCTGCAGTTACTCAGAGTATACTGTATTTATGTTTGATGCAGTACAGATGGTAATGCTAGTTGCCTTGGAGAAGTCATTATAGGTACGGCAGTATGGCTGGTGGCATTGTCATGCTAGAGGGTCATGTCAGGATGAGACTGCAGGAAGGGTACCACATGAGAGATGAGGATGTCTTCCCTGTAACGCACAGCGTTGAGATTGCCTGTAATGACACAAGCTCAGTTCGATGATGCTGTGACACACCGCCCCAGACCATGATGGACCCTCCACCTCCAAATCGATCCTGCTCCAGATTACAGGCCTCGGTGTAACGCTCATTCTTTCGACGATAAACACGAGTCCGACCATTATTGCGACTTGTTAGTGAAGAGCACTTTTTGCCAGTCCTGTCTGGTCCAGCGAAGGTGGGTGTGTGCCCATAGGCAACGTTGTTGCCTGTGATGTCTGGTAAGGACCTGCCTTACAACAGGCCTACAAGCCCTCAATCCAGCCTCTCTCAGCCTATTGTGGACAGTCTGAGCACTGATGGAGGGATTGTGTGTTCCTGGTGTAACTCGGGCAGTTGTTGTTGCCATCCTATACCTGTCCCACAGGTGTGAAATTCGGATGTACCGATCCTGTGCAGGTGTTGTTACATGTGGTCTGCCACTGCGAGGACGAGCTGTCCTTCCTGTCTCCCTGTAGCGCTGTCTAAGGCGTCTCACAGTACAGACATTGCAATTTATTTCCCTGGCCACATCTGCAGTCCTCATGCCTCACGCAGATGAGCAGGGACCCTGGGCATCTTTCTTTTGGTGTTTTTCAGAGTCAGTAGAAAGGTCTCTTTAGTGTCCTAAGTTTTTATAACTGTGACCTTAATTGCCTACCATAAAGATCTATAAAGTTATTTGGATTTTTACAAAAGTATCTTTAAAATACAGTGTCCTGAAAAAGGGAAATTTCTTTTTTTTGCTGAGATTATATACAGTATAAATACAGTATATATATATATATATATATATATATATATATATATATATATATATATACAGTGCATCCGGAAAGTATTCACAGCGCTTCACTTTTTCCACATTTTGTTATGTTACAGCCTTATTCCAAAATGGATTAAATTCATTATTTTCCTCAAAATTCTACAAACAATACCCCATAATGACAATGTGAAAGAAGTTTGTTTGAAATCTTTGCAAATGTATTAAAAATTAAAAATGAAAAAAATCACATGTACATAAGTATTCACAGCCTTTGCCATGACACTCAAAATTGAGCTCAGGTGCATCCTGTTTCCACTGATCATTCTTGAGATGTTTCTACAACTTGATTGGAGTCCACCTATGGTAAATTCAGTTGATTGAACATGATTTGGAAAGGCACACACCTATCTATATAAGGTCCCACAGTTAACAGTGCATGTCAGAGCACAAACCAAGCCATGAAGTCCAAGGAATTGTCTGTAGACCTCCGAGACAGGATTGTATCGAGGCACAGATCTGGGGAAGGGTACAGAAAAATTTCTGCAGAATTGAAGGTCCCAGTGAGCACAGTGGCCTCCATCATCCGTAAATGGAAGAAGTTTGGAACCACCAGGACTCTTCCTAGAGCTGGCCGCCCGGCCAAACTGAGTGACTGGGGGAGAAGGGCCTTAGTCAGGGAGGTGACCAAGAACCATCTCTGCAGCACTCCACCAATCAGGCCTGTATGGTAGATTGGCCAGACGGAAGCCACTCCTCAGTAAAAGGCACATGACAGCCCGCCTGGAGTTTGCCAAAAGGCACCTGAAGGACTCTCAGACCATGAGAAACAAAGACTGAACTCTTTGGCCTGAATGGCAAGCATCATGTCTGGAGGAAACCAGGCACCGCTCATCACCTGGCCAATACCATCCCTACAGTGAAGCATGGTGGTGGCAGCATCATGCTGTGGGGATGTTTGTCAGCGGCAGGAACTGGGAGACTAGTCAGGATTGAGGGAAAGATGAATGCAACAATGTACAGAGACATCCTTGATGAAAACCTGCTCCAGAGCGCTCTGGACCTCAGACTGGGGCGAAGGCTCATCTTCCAACAGGACAACGACCCTAAGCACACAGCCAAGATAACAAAGGAGTGGCTCTGGGACAACTCTGTGAATGTCCTTGAGTGGCCCAGCCAGAGCCCAGACTTGAACCTGATTGAACATCTCTGGAGAGATCTGAAAATGGCTGTGCACCGATGCTCCCCATTCAACCTGATGGAGCTTGAGAGGTCCTGCAAAGAAGAATGGGAGAAACTGCCCAAAAATAGGTGTGCCAAGCTTGTAGCATCATACTCCAAAAGACTTGAGGCTGTAATTGGTGCCAAAGGTGCTTCAACAAAGTATTGAGCAAAGGCTGTGAATACTTATGTACATGTGAGTTTTTTTAATTTAGTTTTTTTTTTTTTTTTTATTTTTAATAAATTTGCAAAGATTTCAAACAAACTTCTTTCATGTTGTAATTATGGGGTATTGTTTGTAGAATTTTGAGGAAAATAATGAATTTAATCCATTTTGGAATAAGGCTGTAACATAAAAAAATGTGGAAAATGTGAAGCGCTGTGAATACCTTCTGGATGCACTATATATATATATACATAACACAAAAGGCTTTTGTAATTAAATGTGTACATGTCATTTATTTCTACACTTGCTTTCATATTATATCATATATATGATTTTCTACTCCCTATTTGCTGAATTGTTGTTGTTGTTAGGCAAATGTTAATTATAATAATAACTATAAAACCAGCAATGATAAAAATGATAATAAAAATAATGGAATCGGAGTAAATTTTAATTATGAATTTTATTGAATTCATCCATCTGCTCAACAGCAAGATTTGTTTGGTAGCAAACCTCAGAAAACAATTCACAAAAACAACAACATTACTAACTCTCTTCAAAGCTTCATTTGAACTTTTTTTTTTATCTTTCTCTATGTCTCAAGGGGCTGAGTGCTCTGACATCACAATCCGTGAGTGCTTTCTCCCATTCAATGAACACTGTGTGACTGTGGCAAATTTTTGCAAAAGAAAATTATGTGGTTCATTACACGTCTCAGGGCAGTTCTGAAGTGAAATGTCCACGTTGTGGCACTAAAAGTAAGTGAAATGTTCTCACGAATATATGAGGTTTTTAAGGTTAATGTTCTATCAAGATTTAAATCAACAAAACAGACCTGCCTACCCTAAACCTTAAAGGAACGTTCCGGGTTCAGTACAAGTTAAGATAAATTGACAGCATTTGTGACATATGTGTTTATTACCACAAAAATGTATTTAGACTCGATCCTCTTCATTAAAAAAAAGTAAATATTGAGGTTACAGTGAGACACTTACAATGGAAGTGAATGAGGGCAATCAAAGTGAACGTGGACAATTTTTGGAGGGTTTAAACACAGAAATATGAAGCTTATAATTTTATAAAAGCACTTACATTAATTCTGTTGACACTCATGTATTATTTGGCTGTAATGTTTTTACAGTAGTTTTAGGGATGTTGACATTACATTGTCATGGTAACAAAGTTGTCAAAATTGCCTATAACGTTACACAGAAAGGGCGAATAAGTGATTTTATCACAATAAAATCATGTTTACACACATATCCTTTATATCTTGAGGCTATACTTTTGAAAAAGTGAGTATTTTAACGTTAAACAATTTGGCCCTATTCACTTTCATTGTAAGTGCCTCACTGGATCCTCAATTTTTGCTTTTTTAAAGAAAAGGAGGAACAAGTTAAAATAAATGTTTGTGGTAATCAGCATTATGCCACAAATGCTTTCGACTGAGCTTAACTTGTATTGAACCCGGAACATTCCTTTAAACCTAAACCTAACCGATAGTGTCTTAAAAAGCAAATGTGAGATGAAAAACACAATTTCTGAAGCAACCACGTCATTTTGTGGTGCTTCTATGACACTTTCAGCTCACGTGTCGACTTGCATTCTCTTCAGGACTCGTACCCCAGTCCTTTGTATCGCATATGCAAAGCTCTATCAGTTGAGCTACCGTGCAATTTAATCACACTTAAACACTTGGTTATGTAATGCAAATGTTAAAATGAGTCATGTGGTATAGTAAAAGTGTTTAGATGTCATAAGATAGCATTGTGTGAGGAACAGAGCGAAAAGTATGTGTTTATGAACTGATAATCTGCCGTTTTACTCGGGATTTGAGTGAAAGGGGATAAAATTAATTGGTTTTTTTAGCATCTCTAGTGTTCATTTCACCAGGAAACTTTCACATTACGTACAACAGGACACATGAAAATCATTTTGCAAAAATGTAGTTATTGTAAGATGATTCCATGACCAGGTTTCGAATGTCACTGGGGGAGAAATACGACAGTCGTCAGAGACAGTAATAAGGTGACAACACACCAGTCTAATTTAACATCCCTCTCACACAATCTCCTCTCTTGATTTCATTCTAGCAAGAAACAAGTTACTTTTTACTTTTTTAATACTTTAGTACAATTTAATATGAATACTTGTTTACTTTCACTCAAGTATGGTTTTGGCTAGATACTTGGACTTTTAATTGAGTAAGACTTTCACTCAGTATCCATACGCCCTGGTAGCAAATACCTCGAGGAGTGACAAGTTGTATGGGTACATGTGTGAATATGCTGTTTTCAGCGCTCTCAGAACAGTTCATGTTAGAAGCTGCCGGGTTCAGGTCAGTTTATCAAGTAGGACTTTGGGTTCAGGTTTGTAATTTATTAAAAATGATATAGGCCTTCCGAACTTCACAGATACGCACAAACAGATGAGTTAGGGTCGTTCACCCGAATGTGTTTTTGTGTGCGTCTGCTCGGTTTTTTCATTGTTTTCCAAAGTAAATGTGCTAGACGAATGTCCTTGACTGCTGCACCGCATCTCGCTGTTTCTACAGTGCCTCATGCAGGTCTGAAAGTTGTGTTTGAGTTGTGCCTGCAATTTTGGTTGCCTGCTTGATGATGATTCTTGTGAGTTTTCCTTACTTTTCACTGTTAGAAAGTTATATCAGGATGCAATATTGAATGTGAGGACTGATTCGATGATTAACCAGTATAGTACTGTTAAAATATCCTGTCTAACATTAAAACCTTTCAACCTCCTCCGGAGAAACATGTGCTGTTGGGCCTTTTTGTTGACCCCATCTGCATGATGTGTGAAGGACAGGCGATGGTCGACCTAAGTGCCCAGGAACTTGAAGTTATCGACCAGTTCCACCACCTGCCCTACAAGCCTGAGTGATCCAGAGAGAGGGTGTGAGGTGTCAGGTGCTCACCGCCCCCCGCAACACAGCTTTTTGTTCTTGCTAATGTTCAGTTCCAGGGAGCTTTCCTGGAACCAGAGAACCATAGTGTCCACATACTGCCTGTATGTGGACAGAAAGCGCTCCTCTGTGAGGCGGGCCACCAAGGCCATATCATCAGCATATTTAAAAAGTGATAGTCTGTTGCTATTGGGGCCTCAGAAATCGAAAACCCGCCCCTGGACAGGGTTTGAAATTAACACCCACCAACCCGTCAACTGAAAATCAACAGTGGTGGGTAACGCTGTCAACTCACTAGCCAATTTGGCGGGTTAAAATTTGAAGTTCTATCACAATGCAGGCCATCTATCTCAGTGATTCCCAACCAGCAGTATGTGTACCCCAGGGGGTTCTTCTCATTACATCTCGATAACAGGTCAAAAGGGAAATAGAACAGAGAGAGAAATGGCAAAAATGTAGAACATCCTAAAGATTTACTTTTTTATTTAATTGCTTCTGCAGCAGTGCACCGTTTGACTGACAGGAGGCTTTGTGTGTGCGTGCGTTACATCGCATGTGCTTCGAGAGTGCTCATGGTGCAGATACGGTCAAATGCACTTCAAAATATGGCCAAAATGCCCATCTTGAAAAGCCTGGATGTAGGGAAAACATATGGGAACATCAGCCAGGCAAAGCTGTTAATGCATAGCAGAGGAGGAGAGAAGAAAGTTGAGGGAGAGTGTCCACTGTGAAATAAATTTCTGTGATGAAAGGATGTTTTTTGTCATTTCTGAATAAAAGGGAGAGCGGGGCTCAAACTAACGCAGGCTAGTTGTAACTCATGGAAGTTTCCACAAACACTGGTAAGATGAAACTTAATTTGTTTACATGTTGCCATATCAACACTTTGTAGAGAAAAAATGTGGGCCAAAGAAAAAAAAAAAAAGCTTTGAAAGATATCACAAAAAGTTCATTTCACAGTAGCAAAAGTAAAATTTCATACAAAAGTTATCACTTAATGTTCTATTTTCATCTCTGTTTTTAGTGTGTATTCAAAACGAGGCAAACTTGGTACAACTTTTGATACAATTGACCCTTCGCTAAGTTCCGCCCTCCTTGGTTATGGTTGCTCGCTCTGACAAGCTCTGCAGAACTCCCCATAGGAATGAATAGGAGATTGAGACACGGTTTTTGGCTAAATATTCTCATAAATGGAATGGATAATATTTCTACAAGGGTTGTATAAAGAGTGACATTGTAATGCATATTTAAGTTTTTCAAGTTTTTTGTAAAAGAAATTGTTAAATTACACTGTAATTTAATTAAAAACTGTGGAGACTGTGAATCAGAATCAAGGCAAACGATTATTACAGTCACTTGAAAATTTACAGTCATTTAATAGCGATAATACATCTAATAACATTAGCATAAGTGAACAGAACTGTTCATAATGTCTCATAACACTCATTTTGATGCTGTTTATTTACTATTGTTTTTACTATGACCTGAATCAATACATAAATGAATTAACGTTCAGTTATTAGCTTTAATTTACCTTGGAGCAAATTGTAAGTGTCGTTGCAGATGATATATGTTCATTTGGGAATGAGGGCTGACACAGTTTAATCTGTAACATGCTCTTCTCCAGATTTATTTAAAGATTATTTTTTAAAAAGAAAGAAAAATACTGCGGGTATCCTCTCTGGGTTACTCGTGTCACTATTACAAATGACCTGGTAACAACGTGTTTTACTTTTTTTTAATGATTATTTTGATAAAATCTCACTCAAAAGTACTCAAACACACATTAATTCCATAGGCTGTCATTGGAAAATAGCAAACGCGTGTCAGAGTAATGGCAGCAGGGCAACAGTTGCTAAGACAGGATTGGTCAGAAGTGCTTTTAAGGCAGGGTTTTGTCGAAGGGTCAGAGGGTTGTTAGAGGGGAATTTTATTCTGTCATATGGTCAGTGTCAATGTGGCCTGACTATGGGGCATGTTGTAACATTTCACTTCACTTCTTTCCAGGTAGATGACGAAAAAACTATATGCCGTATTCATGAAACAAAACCACATATTTGTACCATACGTGTAAAGTTAATGTGAAAACTCGGAATTAAAATTACTCTGAACCCCAAGAGTATTTACACAAACTTGAGAAAACCAAAAAGTGTTAGTTTGGGCCCCGCTCTCCCCCAAGACATACAGATATGCATAATTCACTTAGAGAAAATCATCAATACCATCACATAGAAACTGAAATGTTGCTCTGGTTATTCTGAAATGCCAGACACAAAGCTTGTCATCAAAATGCTTGGCTACTATAAACTCCCAGAAATCTGTGACATCAAAGTTCCTTTCAAGGCAAGACATTCCACTTGGCGGCCATCTTTGGAACGCTCCCGGGCAGGCTGGGCAGCTATCTACTTGAACGAGGAAAGACAGAAATCTCCAAAATGGTTGGTCAAGTTTACGATCAAAGAACTTATTTAAAGTCAGCAGTAAAAATCTGACAGCAATGGTATCATAAATTGTGCTTCTTTAGATCAGATCACTGTCAAAAATGCTATTTTTCAGGCTGGTTCAGGCGATGTCTTTATCTAAAAGGTGATTGGCTCTTTTACCTAAAAGGAGGGACTTCCTTTTCTACATCGGTTCTTCATCCAATTTCTCCCATTCATTTCAATAGCAGTCTCTGGTGACACACTTTCACTCCCAGATATAAGGCATCTGCCGCTGAACGCTAGCAAACATGAGGTTTGTTCTAAACCCCAAGTAATTCATTATGTACATTTAATAAAAGAGCCACTGTGGCTTCAACTTCCATTCCACTTTCTGTTTTGTGCCAGCTTCTCCATAAGTAACAATTTTGTTCTATTAAACAAACGCGTTGGAAGCGCTGCTTTATCTGCAAATAGTTTTTTGCGATATTTTCAGATTTTGCACATAAATTAAATTTGTAACTTGGATGGAAACATAGCTTGTGTCTTAAAAGTAGTCCATGCGACTTGTTCAGCATACTCTGAATCATCTGAAGGCATACAATTAGGTGAGAAACAACCTGAAATTTAAGTTATTTTACAGTGAAAATTGCTTTCCTTTGCACGTTCAAATAATCGGGCTGTTCACGTGAGAACTTGAACTGTTTTTGCTTTCGAGAGCCATTGTTTTTGAGAGCCATCGAGCTTAAGAAAACACATCATACTGTCTGCTGATGACCAACAATGCTAGTCTTTTCAAGAGAGAGAGCAGCTGAGGATAACTGCAACATCATTACGGATTGTTATATCTGACAAAATCTGATGTGTCCATGACATCTTGCTTTTGCTGTTTCCTGACTTCTGCCCTGACTGTTTCTCTAGATTGTGAAAGCAAGCATTTTCACATGGCTTCCTCCTTTCTCTCTTTCACTCCTGTGTGATTGGTTCAGAGCAGGCTTTGTCTCTGCAGGTCTGGGATCAGTGATTGCTTGTAGGTGTCATGGTGCTGGGCAGTGAAAATGCTCTGTTCTTGTGGAAATGAGACAAAGAGGTTTATAAACAATAACCCTGTTAACCTGCCTAGGCTAAGAGCTTTTACATGTGTACTTCAGGAAGCTGCAATGGATGCCTGTTCTATAGTAGGTTTAAATGAGAGGAAAAATGGAATCCTTTGTCAAGAAGACAGAATTGGCCAAATCTGATATAGTCTAAATTTGATAGGATGAGTGCTAAAAATATATGTAAATGCATGTTAGTACATATTCACATATATATTTAAATATAACGATAAGAGATGGAATGTCATTGGTGCTAAAATTCTACATTCTATCAGTTAATATTATAAGGGAGTGCTCTACATATCCCACTTTTAAGATTAATCTCAAACAATGGCTTAAAACAAACCAGATCTGTGATCACTTTAACTTGGCATGCTGCACAATGTATATTGCCCCTTTCTACTTGTGTATTTTACTTTTTACCATTTTACATATCAAATTCATCTCCCATGACCCATTTCAAACAAAGGTTTAAGGCAAACCAGATCTGTGATCACATTTAACTTGGCATGTTGTATAATGTATTTAGCCCTATTCTACTTGAGTATGGTGTATCTGTAACTGTATGTTGTCACTTATGTATTGTATATTTGTATCTGTATATAATCACTTGTAATGTCTCTGTTCCCTGTCTGTCACTCACTCGACGTTGTGTCGATGTAGTGACACTAGGGGTTCGATCTTGAGTGCCCCAATCACCTTTGCTTAAAATAGAAAAGGCCAATGAAAATTGGCTAGTGGAATTTGCATGCCACTCTCCGCCCTGGACATACGGGTATAAAAGGAGATGGCGTGCATCACTCATTCAGATTTTTTCTTCGGAGCCGAACGCATGCATTGTGTTCATCCTCTCACCTTTCGCTTATGCTGCTGGATTTTACGGCGCATATCAGCAGTCACCCTCGCACAGTCAAGTGTTGTGCTTCCCATGGGTGCTTCGGCGGCTAAGTCCGCGGGTGCTAAAAGAGTATATTCAAAAGAGTATATTTCATTCTAAAAGAGCTTGCGCAAACGCTTGCCGTCTTTTGAAAGATGTCCTTCCGCATTTGCGTTACTGGATGTGGCCGTTATCTCTCTCCTCCGGACAGCCATGAAATCTGTCTCAAGTGCTTGGGGCCCCATGCCGAGGCAGCTTTCGTGGAAGGATTATGTTCTCATTGCGAGAACAAGCCCATCAGAACGTTGCGGTCATGGCTCACTTCCTTCTTCCTGAAGCAAGGAGCCACCGTGGCTGCTCCCTGACCCGCTCTGTCCTGGGCTGATGCTCAGCCGGCCGGATCGGCAAGCGCCGCGGGCGATCTGGATGTGGATATGGGAGCGTTTTCGCCGGCTCAACCCCCGCGGACCTCCAATCCCCCAGCATGCTCATTCTATCCGGAAGAGCTGTCGAGCGATACAGGCGGTCCGCCTCAGGGCGGATTTAATGTGTCATTCGCGGCTCGCGACGAGGATGAGCTTTCGGTCGCAGCATCGGAGGGTGGGCTTCTGCTATCGGAAGTGGACGAATCTTCTGAGCTCCCACCCACGGGCGGTAGAGCATAGGATGAGGCGGACGCTGAGACGGCAACCGTGCTTACCTGGGTGGCTGCGAACATCGGGCTGAAGTGGAACACCCTGAGTGTTCGCGGTTGGATGATTGGTTTCTGGGCTCGGAGCGTGACTCACGGCTGCGCCCCACCCTGGTGCCTTTCTTCCCGGAAATGCATGAGGAGCTAACGAAGTCGTGGAAGGCACCTCTTTCTGCCCGTACACGCTTCGCGGGCTCGTCCATCCTGACTACCCTCAATGGCGGAGCAGCTAAGAGATATGTCGAGCCTCCCCAGGTAGAGCATGCTGTAGCGGTGCATTTATGCCCGCAGGGCGCAGCCACCTGGCGCGATCGACCAAGGCTCCCTTCCAAGGCCTGCAAGTTCTCTTCCTCAATGACGAAGGCTTACAAGGCCGCGGGTCAAGCCGCTTCCACCCTGCACGTCATGGCCAACCTGCAGGTTCACCAGGCCAAGGCGCTTAAAGATCTGCACGAGGGTGGGACGAGACCCAGGGCTGATGCAGGAACTGCGTAATGCGACTGACCTCACCTCGACCTGGGCTGGACGATGTCCACTCTTGTGGTCCAAGAGCGGCACCTGTGGCTCAACCTTGCGGAGATGCGTGACACCGAGGAAGTCCGCTTTCTCGATGCGCCCATCTCCGATGGGGGGCTTTTTGGTGACACTGTCGAGGATTTCGGCCATCAGTTCTCGACGGTGAAGGTGCAGACTTAGGTGATTGAACACATCCTGCTGTGGTGCGACCCGGCCGACTTCAGGCCACAAAGTCCTCCCCTTCGGTCTGTCCCTATCTCGGTTGGACTCGGTCACTCTCAAGGAAGACCTTCAGGCAGAAGGTAGCGGTGCCCGTGAAAAAATTTCAGAGGCTTCTGACACATATGCTATCCTCAGCGGCAGTTCTCCCCCTTGGGTTGATGCATATGAGACCGCTTCAGCACTGGCTACAGACTCGAGTGCCAAGGTGGGCATGGCACCCGGCGTGTGACCATCATGCCACAGTGCCGTCAGGCTTTCAGCCCTTGCTCGGACCTGCCGTTTCTATGGGCAGGTGTTCCCCTAGAGCAGGTCTTAAGGCACGTTGTGGTCATGACAGACGCCTCGAACTCGGGCTGGGGCACCGTGTGCAACGGGCAGGCAGTCTCGGGGATCTGGACAGGGCCGCGACTCCTTTGGCAGAGCATCAACTGCTTAGAGTTGCTGGCGGTATTGCTGGCCCTGCGGAGGCTTCGGCTGTTGATTCAGGATGAGCAGGTGTTGGACCGACAACACAGCGACCATAGCCTACATAAATCACCAAGGCAGCGTACGCTCACATCGCATGTCTCAACTCGCCCGCCGCCTCCTCCTCTGGAGTCAACAAACATTGAAGTCGCTGCGAGCCACTCACATTCCGGGTGTTCTCAACCATGCAGCGGACACGCTCTCACGGCAGGCGCTGCTTCGTGGGGACTCCACCCCCACGTAGTCCAGCAAATTTGGGAGAGATTGAGGAGGCGCAGGTAGACCTGTTCACCTCCCAAAAGTTCTCTCACTACCCCCTTTGGTACAGTGCATCCGGAAATTATTCACAGCGCTTCACTTTTTCCACATTTTGTTATGTTACAGCCTTATTCCAAAATGGATTAAATTCATTATTTTCCTCAAAATTCATTATTTTGGCACACCTATTTTAGGCCTGCCATAGCAGCTCACCACGATACACTGGATGGCTGTCCCTCACGACAGTGCAACCTGATCAACAGGTTCCTCAAAGGCGCGAGGAGATTGAATCCTCCTAGACCGCGCCTGATCCCCTCTTGGGATCTTTCTGTGGTCATAACTGTCCTACAGAGAGCCACCTTTGAGCCCCTGGAGGAGGTCGAGCCCAGCACTCTGTCTCTGAAGACGGTCCTCCTGGTGGCGCTCACTTCCATCAAGAGGGTGGGGGACCTGCAGGTGCTCTCTGTTACCAGCGAATGCCTGGAGTTCAGGCGTGCGCACTCTCACGTGATCTTGAGACCCCAGCCCGGTTCGTCTTGAGATCTACGTGCCCAAAGTTCCCACCACTCCTTTTCGGGATCAGGTGGTGAACCTGCATGCGCTCCCTTCAGAGGGGGAAGACCCGGCCTTGTCGTCGCTGTGTCCAGTTTGTGCCCTGCGCATCTATCTGGACTGCACGCAGAGCTTTAGACGCTCAGAGCAGCTCTTTGTCTGTTTTGGGGGACAGCAGAAGGGGAAAGCTGTCTCCAAGCAGAGGTTGGCCCATTGGATTGTGGATGCCATTTCTCTCACATACCAGTCTCAGGACTTGCTGTACCCCATGGGAGTCCGTTCGCACTCCACTAGAGGTGTTGCATCCTCCTGGACACTGGCAAGGGGGGCCTCTCTGGCAGACATATGCAGAGCTGCGGGTTGGGCTATGCCCGATACCTTTGCGAGGTTTTATAATCTACACATAGACCCGGTTTTGACCCGAGTGTTACGCGGTAACAGCAGGTAGACCGGGCAGCCAGTTGGGTGTACCGCTTGCATCAAAGGTGATAATGCGTGCTTTTTGTTCACAGCAGTTCCCCGTACCGGTGAACTCCGTATGCCTCTTTAATTCTTTAGCATTGTCTGGTGACGAACGCGGCGGAGGAGTAACGCCACCAGGCCAAGTACTCATGGTATTCCCCTTTTCAGGTGAGCCCGTGTGCTTGGGCTCAGTGCTCCATGCATGGTGATTCCCCTTTGGTAATCCCGTATGATGAGTTTCCACTGTTCGGTTTCCCCCTTAGGTGAAACCTGTGTTTCCCCTCATCAGAGCTTTCTCTGTCTCGGCCACTGTGCTGCGTACCCTCTCTGTAGATAGGGTCCTCCTGTGGTATCACTCCATATGTGTACTCCCTGTTGGTAAGTCCATGTGAGGTATGCTCCACATGTTAACCTCCCTCCGGCAGGATGTGGTCTCCGTAGTGCGCTCCTTCCTGGAGAGGGAAGAGCACTTCCCAGCGCTATTCTAGAAAGTGCTCGGCGGGAGATTGCTTAACAGCAAATTGAGAAAGGCACCACCGGTAGCCTACTTGGGTAAATGCCTCTCCCCCCTTAACGGGACTAGGGAGACGCCTTACCTAACTTGCTGGAAGGTCACGACGTGGTTGAGCACTCGCTGCGAGGCATGCAGCAGCTTGCCCGTGTCCACTCTTCCATGCCCCGTGACACGGTTCAGCGCCTGCAGCGATTCCTGTAGGAACCCCTAGTGTCACTACATCGACACAACGTCGAGTGAGTGACAGACAGGGAACATCTTGGTTGCTGATGTAACCTCTGTTCCCTGATGAAGGGAACGAGACATTGTGTCCCTCATGCTGCGGTGCTGAACCGGCCGCTGACATGGCCGGGACTCTCTATCGGCTCCTCAGCATAAATCTGAATGAGTGATGCACGCCATCTCCTTTTATACCCTTGTGTCCGGGGTGGAGAGTGGCATGCAAATTCCACTCACCAGTTTTCATTGGCCTTTTCTATTTTAAGCAAAGTGATTGGGGCTCTCAAGATTGAACCCCTAGTGTCACTACATCGACACAACGTCTCGTTCCCTCCATCAGGGAACAGAGGTTACATCAGTAACCAAGACGTTTTTGTTACCTGCCTAGGAACTACGGATGTAAATTAGCAGTGTTGCTAAAATCCGGCCTGTTTACATTTACTTTTCTACTGATGTTCATTAACGTGCATACTCCATATTAAATAAACAAACAAACAAATATCATTACATTGTACATATATAATAATGATATGAGCTGTCAATGTTTTTGAAATAATGTGTACAATTTACAAGTAACAATATTGAGTTTACATTGATTTGCATAGCAAGTGCTAAAATTGTACTGTCACTATGTACAGAGTTCAGCGTGCATCTCACAGTGCTCTGGTTTATTTTTAGCGCATCCATGCTATTTGTGATTAAAATTAATATTTTTTTTAACTTTTTTATATGACTGTAAAGAACAGAAAGTATATAAAAAGGTGCATTTTTCAATGATAGTGCAGTGTGGATTGTCATCTTTGATGGACACACATTACAAGGAAGAAATGTTCTAATTTAACCTCAAGAACTTTTCAACAAAACAAGGTGATTTTCCAGGTATTCCAGTACTTAAATTTCTAAAATCTGAAACCTGTTAACAGTTTAAAAAAAAATAGCAGTAGGGGTAAAATCAAGCAATAGAGAGATTATGATGTTTGTTGGGTCATTTCATTTATGATCACATGGACAGATTGTAATTTCAAAATAATAAGTTTTGCCTCGATATGGTTCGTCATTTTTTGGTTCGATATATCATCTCATCCCTAGTAAAGAGAGATGTCAATAGTCTGCCTAACATCTCCTTTAATGTCCCACAGCAGAAAGTCTTATGACTTTGGAATGACATGAAGGTTAGTAAATGACAGAATTTTAAAGCGATAATATACCCAAAAATGAAAATTTTCTCATTATTTACTTATCCTCATGATATCCCAGGTGTGTATGACTTTCTTTCTTTACCATAACACATTTGAAGAAAAATAGAAAAATATCTCCGCTCAGTAGGTCCTTAAAATGCAAGTGAATGGTGATCTGATTTTTGAAGCTCCAAAAATCACAGACAGTCAGCATAAACGTCATCCATACGTCTCCAGCTGTTAAATTAATGTCTTCTAAAGCAACACGATCACTTTTGGCAGGGGGTCCGCAAATTATTGTTTTATCCACCATTGCCAATTGTAATAATCACTCACATGCGAGCTATAGCTAGAGATAAGTGTATGTATTTTAATCCATCGATATGTTGAATTTCCTCACACCTGCATGCCAAAACTTCCTCTTTCTTTTTAATCCTAGCCTATATTCGTGCATCCTGTTGTATTTAGTTTTGAATTTATTGGAATGCTAATCACTATTAAAGAAAACTAAAAACTAAATTAAAGGAAAACTGAGCTAGTCAGCAGTGGACAAACCATTCACCCGCCCATGCTCATTATGAGCCGCTCAAAGTGCGACACACAGAGGGTCGCATGAGTAAACGCATCTGCTTTGCATTGTTCGTGCTGTGTGGTTGAGCAGATGACAGCCTACAGTTTCTTTTATTATTAGTTGTGTTTTGCTTTCAGAACAATAGCCTACTTGCATGGTGTAAATAAATAGTTACAGCTGAGATTATCAAGCTGGCATACATGGTCCTTAACGTTCCACACACAAAAGACTGCGACATAATTAAAGGTGTACTCAGTCATTGTTTTCCTCATTGCAAAGTTTAACTCCTAATTAAATTTTATTTTAAAATATATGTATAAAATGAGATGAAGACTCCATATTAGTAACTTTATAGAACTTGTTTTATTCTGCATGGACAGAGTCTGTCTGTCTGTCTGTCTGTCTGTCTGTCTGTCTATCTATCTATCTATCTGTCTGTCTTTCTGACTGTGTCTATCTGTCTGTCTATCTATCTGTATTTTTCTTTTTAATAAGGAGGGGCTATGGAACAGTGATTAACAAGGAAAATGAAAAATATCACTTCATTTCAGAAAAGTTGCAGACTCCTGCTGTGCGTTATTTAATGATTATTTAAAAATCTTTACAACATAAACATCATAAAGTATGTACACCCAATAATATGGTAGCCTACCATACACGTTTTTATAGGCATAAAACGCAATACTCAGTTTTACACAATATGTAACGGGGTCACGGCTCCGTCTCTCTACCCACCAAGAGGTCCCTGGTCTAAAAATTGTTGAAGACCCCTGCTCTAAATCAGGCTTCTGTTCAGAAGTGGTATGCACGTGTGACGTAATCACATTGGCATTTGAAACCAGTGAGAACTGACACACGTGAGTCACAGCCGGAAGAGCAGCGCTGTTTACAAGGGAGGAGGAGGAATGCTGTACAGAAGCTTGGTTGGTTTTGGTTTAGATCTGTATTTATCTGTTTCTTTACTCACAATGGTGCATTTATGTGCTTATCCTGGATGTCTCAACCGAGAGGAGAATGTGAGATTACGTCCGTATTATGGCAACGGTAATACGTCACATGAGAGACCGTGTAAAATTCAACCTTTCAGGAAGTTTACCCAAAGCGTTGGACTATAGTTAAAAAGTACTTACATTTGTTTGCTAAATTAGCTTAACAAGCTAAACTACCCTCATCAACCAGTTTCACCAGGTAATTTTACTGGTGAACAGCCCCAAATATGTACCATCCTGGAAAATTCATGCTGGTAGAAGTTGGTGTTCTCAGCAGGGGTAATACACCTGTAAAGAAACTCAAAGTAACCTTATAATCCCTATGACAAACACACACAAGAACTTCCCTCTTGATACTCACCCCCTGATGCCTGCCCTCTCAAAATAAACAAGTTTTGTGTTTGTAGGGGCACTGCGGAAAGATCTGGGCAGTTCTGAGTCTCAGAATGAATGTGGTTAGGTGATTGAGTCTCATGGGGATGAGGTGATATATAATGTATATGTCTGACAGCCGGTAGCTGGGACTGCTTTCGGCCCTGCAGCAGAGCTCTGATTCATTGTTGAAACATAAATAAAAGCCACTGGCTATTATTTAGAGAGAAGATGTTTTGAAGAAACCCTCACCCTGGGACATGAGATGGAGAGAGTGTGAGGAGAGAGGGAAGAGGGAAGAGAGAAGGATGTGAGGGAAATCTTCAATAACTAAATAAAATAAATAAATACAATATTTGTGTTGAATAGAAGATGCTCTTTTTTTCTGCTCAGGAAGGAAGGATCATTGGGGGCCATTGACCTGGGAGCCTCTTGGGTTGTTTGGTTTAATAGGCCTCCTGATTGGTTCTTCCAAAGGTTTTGGTAGTAAACACACTTAAATTAGTCACACTGTCTCTTTCTAGGTCTGTCTCTCTACACCACCAGCCTTAAGTAGGCTTGAATCCAGCGAGAGGCATAATTCATCATGGACATGACAAATTACAGAAGCCTACTTACCGGGAGAAGAGATTGAGTTGCAGTATCTTTGTGTGTAGGTGGGTGTGCGCTCTGTTATGTAAAAAGTGAGGGCAGTGATATTGGAAATTAGAAGGTAGATTTTGATTTTCTAAAGAGGAAAATGAAAAACAGTCAGGCAGAGGGGGAGGAATTCGAATGGTTTGTTTTGAGTGTGACGCCCACCCCGGGGACCCTCATGAGCCAGATGGCTAATAAGTCTGCTGAGGAGATTTGAGCTTTGCTTTGGGGCAATGGCTGAGGATGCTGAGATTGCGTGAGGATGGGAGGACCAGGTATGGAGGGAATTTGTTGGGCTGGAAACAGAAGGAATTTCTGAGGTACCTGGGGTGAGTTATGAACTCTGATCATCAGCGGTTTGCATTCCCTATAGGGCTAATAGATCCATGAGACATCCAAACCTAAATTACCACTGGGGAATTACTGTCAGATCAGCCTCTCTCGACATTGTCTACATCAATACATTTAATCTACAATTATGAACAATTTTACACAATGAAAATGGTCTTTTGTTTGCTCCTAAACCTCAGCCGCTTGTCTCAGCAAATGCAAATCTTGCAACTAGATGCATTCTAAAAGCCCCTTTAAGCTGGTGTGTATTTTTATTTTATTTTATTTTATTTTTTTATGTTAAAGAAACAGTTTAGCCAAAATTGATAATTCTGTCAATAAATTCTTACCTTCACGTCTTTCCAAACCCATGGGATGTTCTTTCTTCAGTGGAACACACAAACAGTGATTTTTTCCCATTCTTTTTTCTCTTTCACTCCATTAGCCTAACTGTAGGCTGTTTACAGTTGCCAAGCAACTTGGCGCATTAATATAGTATTCTATTGATCTGTGGTCACAGGTCAACTATTCAACGGCTTTGAAAGTGGCTTATCCAATCAGATTTCAGAGCCAGAACTATGAGTTTCTCAAAGTATAACTCTCAGCGGTGTTAAAGACTCTTGAGCGAGTGCCAGGCATGCTCTTTTGCTTCCGTAAACTGACTGCAACAGCAGGTGCAGGGTAATGGGAAGAGATCCCCTAAGGTGTTTGTGCACAGATTAAACTATTTAGATTCTTGGCTTTGATTGCATAGCTCACCCCTGTAAGTGCTGAGGGCTTCTCAAGAGCAGGGCAAGAAAAAGGAAATCTCGTCTCTGCAGAACTATTCAAGTGGCCAACTTTAGAAGAAATCTGTGACAGGATGCTTCCTCTACATTGCTAACTGACAGAATAAGGAAAAAAAACCTGCCAGTATAAATGCATAAAGGTGTGTTTATGGAGGTATAAAGAGACCTTGGTACAAAATGTGACCATCCGTAATCCTTTGTACATAGGCATTACAATAAGGACACATATGTTGCATAGCACAAGTGGGCTAAGGCTTACTAAAGAAGATATTGAGATGCATAGAATGATGGTCTCACCAACAAAATTCCCAGCAGGTATAAAAAATAACTAAGTGACACTAAGTGAAAGCTTCAGTTTAACAGGCTTGAGCAGAAGTTTTAGTATGATCCTCCTACGTACTTTAGCCACTGAAAAGTTCATTTGAAAACTATCAGTATTGAATGTCAATCTTTGTCAAGTCTTTTTCAAGCAAGTCCGTCCACTCTATTACCATGTTGGCAATGCCCCCGGACAGCTATTTCTAGTCATGCAAGTGCAGTTCTATCTACTTGAATGAGAAAAGACTGAAATAACATTACCATTGTTGTCAGATTTTATTGCTGATTTGACAGATGTTATTAAAACGTAATCTAGACAAGCAGTTTTGGATATTTCGGTCTTTATTGAAGTAGCAAAGCACTACAGATATATGCCTATTACATGAATAGAAAATAGCTACAATGATGGCCACCAAATAAACAGACCTGCCTTAAAGTGACTTGTGCATCCTTCAAGTGGAGTCGAAAATATTGTAATTACGAGATACGAGCACATGAACAACCAAACAAAGTCATATTTACCAGAGGAAACTCAAACTTCTTGATGATACCTAAGTTAGAAAGGGACTATTGTCATGAAATATAGTGGAAAAGAATGATTTTTCACAATTATTTAAATTTCAGGGCTTCGTTTCCATAATATTCATTTGTTATACAGTATATGACTTATCATATAGTCAACTAATCTAAAGCTAAGACTAATGCTTATTCACCAGTACAACAGAAAAAAAGAGCTTTTGCCGCCGTTCATTGTGTAATTTATTATGTTTGGCTTCTTCAGTATTTTGTTTCTGACTTGAATGCATGACAATGTATGCCTGACTCATAGAGGTCTGCATGGGCCTTAAAAAAATCCCTGAACCCGACCCATACCCGAGATAGTGTGGCCCGACCCTACTTGGCCCGAAAGGTTGAATTTTAAGCCCGAACCCCACCCAAACCTGAAATTGCTCACTCTCTTTATAATTGCTTCTCCAAGCAAGCATTGTGGCAATAGGCTGTATTTTATTTAAGCTTCATAGGCAACATTCCTAACAGTATTGTAACAATAAATATACACAGTTTTAACTAGGCATGGTAGCCCCTTAGCTCAAAAGAAAAAAAAAAAAAAAATTTACTTACGTTCAAGTGCTGAAACTGTGCTGTGGTGTAGAACAATCTGGAATCATATGAGACAATGTAACCTCACTTCTTTGCAGCCTTAACTTGTTCAGAATGTTGAATCTTTGTGACACCTGCGCTAAAAACAAGCTAAACGCAGCACAACAAATGAAAGAGAACAGTGTCTCGACATGCGTTTTTGAAACTTCTTTTAACTTGACACAGTATTTAAAAATGTGCTGGTCCTGTGCGAGATGCTGAAGAAACAGCGAGATGCATTGCAACAGTCAAAGACGTCCATCCAGTATGTGTTTACGTAGGAAACAATGGAAAAACAGAGCAGACGCGTGCAAAAGCATGTTCAGTGTAAACGGCCCCTAACGCAAGAGAATGTGAGCGAAACAAGTTAGGTAGGCCTGTTTTTTGTTTTTTTTTCTTTTTCATTGATTACAAACCCGAACCCAAAGTCATACTTGATAAAACCGTTCCAAACCCAGTCCGAAATCCGGCACTTTCTCAGGTCCCATCGGGCCCAGGTTGTGTTACAGACTTCTACTGACTCAAACATAGGAGCTTCCCAGGTGTACATGAAGGCAGCAATTCTTTCCATTCGTTTTTCGATGAGTTGCCTGTCACTTCTTTTATATTATGTGTCTTTAACCTTGTCCCCACAACAATCCAACTGACAGGAAGACAAGATGAGAAGGCCTTTAAACTAAGTTTGACCTGTAAGACAGGTGCCTTTTTTCCCTCTTCGTCTCTTTCTCTTCCGGTCATTGTACACCTTCCTGTCAGCTAATCACATCTCTGTCACCTCCTCCTGCTGGAATTGAGATCTTTCTCCTTGATCTTGTCTGATATTAAGGACGTCCAGCAAAGAGCTGCGCCCTGGCGTCACAGTGTCTGGAACACAGGGATATACAACCCAGGCTCTTCCTCCATTCAGAGCTCACCCTCTGAATTATTTAGATCTAAATCCCTCCACATTGAGGCATCTCATTGAGGCCTCCTTTCTACATATGTTTTCTTTTGGCCCAGCTGAGCTGGCAGCTCACAACTTGTTGTGGCAGCTTATCAGGTGCTGCCTTGTGGTGTGCATTGTGATTGCTTGTGCAAATCAAATCAAATCACTTTTATTGTCACACAACCATATACACAAGTGCAATAGTGTGTGAAATTCTTGGGTGCAGTTCCGAGCAACATAGCAGTCGTGACAGTGATGAGACATATACCAATTTACAATAAACTTCAGATTTACACAAGACAATTAAAATCTAATATACACATAATTACACACAACACAATATACAAATAATAACATACAATGTACATTATACAACAGCAGATGTAATCAGTGTTGGTGTGTCTGAGATGCTTTTTTTTCTCCGCATGAATGTGTTTACATTTTAAATTTTGCTTACTTCAGCAGCATGGAAATTTATGAGGGTAAGTGGGTGTAGCTGAACTGTTGATTTTGGCCAGATACGATAGAGATTTGAATACCAAGCCAAAGTTTTAAAACAATACATCTTAGTAGGGTAAGTAATTAGATATTTGATTTAGACAGTATTGATGCTGACAGTAGGTATCTCCTATTTCCTTTCTAGTTTACTGATGCATTCAATTAGAAGAAAGTTTTTGAGACATACTTGTAAGTAATCAGATTTTTATATCAAAAGCAACTTCAGTACTGTAACGTTGGGGTCTAGGAGTGGAAGAGACGCAGGAGCAGATTCTTTAAATCCTTTAATAATAATTGCTGGAGTAGAAACACACAATAAATCTTTACACTAGCAATCGCTGGAGTGGAACTAACAGTAACATAACACTTCATTTAACACAATGTAACACTTCAAGGACTGACAAAGGATGAACAGAACTAGAGGGCATTTATGCAAACAATGACTAATGATGGAATGGAGGACAGGTGAGGAGGATTGGAAACAGGTGGGAGTGATGAGTGCAGTGCACTATGAATGAAGTCTGGGGGAAAACTTCAAAATATAAGTCCTTGAAGAAAATGAGGGAGACAGACTGTGACAAGTACACTTATTATAGGGATAATCCCTGTAAGACTACAGTATATGCTCCCATTATAATCAGTGGAGCTGTTAGTTTTTCTTCAGTATAATGATTTTTATTTATAATATTTAATTTTATAATTATATTTATATTTAATCAGTTTTTATTACAATTTTGTTAATTTTTAATTTATATGTGAAAAATGTTTGCTAATTAATTTTATTTGTTATATATTTGAATAAATTCTGACAATTACATCAAAGCCAGCTCATGATGGCAGAAAGACAATCAATTAAATTACTTTGAATGAATAAAATATGTTGTCAAAAATTAGGAGCAAGTCCACAGGCCAGTTATGAGAGTGCGAAAACTCCGGCACCAACACTATTTCAATTGGTGTTATTTTTAATGGACCGACCCCTGCAGGATATGATTCAACAACCGATTGGTTAACAGCATAAACCTTTAACCAAGGCACCACACCACTCTTACTAGTTTGATAGTATTTTTACAGAAATTTGTGTGACCCAAATACTATACATCCTAAATATGCATTCACTTTTTATTTTATTTTTTTATCTTTTTAAATAAATTCAATTTAATATTAAATATCCCTTATAAGGAAGACTGACTTCCTTCCTTAGGGGTCCATTCACACCAAGCACGTCCTTCTGTCTAAAAAGGTTTGACAGAGTTAGAGAACACAGGTGTTTTGAAAAGCGTTGTTAAAGGGTTAGTTCACCCAAAAATAAAAATTCTCTCATGATTTACTTATCTTTAAGCCATCCCAGATATGTATGACTTTCCTTCTTCAGCAGAACCGAAATGAAGATTTTTATAAGCCCATTTCAGGGGCTGTTTGTCCATACAATGCAAGTAAACGGATGCCATCAGGCTGCTGGCTGTTTGACGGTCCAAAAGGCCATAAAAGTAATCCACACGACTCCTGTCGATCAATTAATGTCTTCTGAACCGAATCATTACATTTGTGTAAAAAATAAATAGATAATCAAAACTTTATTAACTTTTAAAAATCACTTCCCATTTATTTGCATTGTATGGACAAACAGAGCTGAAATGGGCTTATAAAATTCAGCCATGACAACTCTCGGTAAGGTTTGGCATGTTGAGGTAGGTAAGATAGATAAGATATCGGTCTTGGCAGACTAGATCTGTACACTGCTGCTGCTGCTGCAGCAGAGCAAGTAACTGTTACTAAATGAACATACTGAGTTAGCATGTGATCATGCTGCTGCTGCTGCTGCTGCTGCTGCTGCTGCTGCTGCTGCACAAAACACTGCAAAAGACATGCTGCATCGAGCATGAAAGACATGCTGCTGCACAATTAGGCATGCGTTAAATCCCATGTAGCAGATCTAGACAGGTGGGAACTGGGGATGGAGGTGGGTTTCAGAGCGAAACTAACTTAACTTACTAGTTAAAGTTTAGAAAATATGAGTGAAATTGATCATGTTAAATTTGACCATCTACAACAACTGAAATGAGTCCAACATGGTGAATTATCTAAATTTACCTCAGTTACCGGCTGCCTCACGGAAGGACACTGAAGGATAAAACAATTCAAATCTAAAGTGATATGCAGTGATAGACTGACAAAACATTGTGTAAAATGATGAATAAAAATACATTTATTCTTAACTTTTTCTACCGACACATCCACTGATGGTTGGCCTGATTCAAAAACGTGCATGCGCAGAACTCCGATTTCTCTAACCAAGTTTCAACATAGAACAAATGTTATGATTTTTGAATATTTGTTATATTTTCGACCTAACAACATTCTGATGTACTGACCAAATGGTGAATGTTGATTCAACATTGAAAATTGATCGACGACTGATCCCAACATCTTGCTATCTGGGTGGCCTGTCACTGAGATAATTGAGAGTCTGGCCTTCACTGTCAGATTTTCAACTCACACCAATTCACGCACAATTCAGGCATTAAAAGCTTAATCACAGCCCTCATTTAAGCGATTCCACTCTAGCACACTCTTGGTGCATAATTCATTGAGAGGATGGAGAGCCGTTTATGAACTGGCCATCATTTTCCCAAGCCAAATTTGACAATCGATATCTCCAGAGTTAAAAATAAAATACAAATGATCCCTCCCACCCTTCAAAATGCAATGTATCCGTCACCGTATTAGGTTTGGACCACAGTATACACGAGGATGCACGCCAGCAATATGCTGTGTGTTTCTTACTGTGGGCGACTGCTCTGATCTGCAGACTGCACAGTTCATGAACATGTTGCTAGTCCTCCCACATCTACTATATTTGAAGTGCAAGATCTATTATGCAAGTCAATACCAACTCCCACTAGCTAAAAGCAAAATCATTGATCATACAAATAAAACACACTCTTTATCTAATTCTCTCCTTCCTTCTGCATTCCACTTTTTTATGCTGTCTTTCCAAGAACAGTATTTGTACTATCAGTGCTTGAAAGAATGTACTAAGTAACTGTGTTCATTTCAGCAAAGACTATTTATTTTATTGAACAATATTAAAATGATAAAGTGTTGGCTACTTTCACCAAAGGCATAATTGTCTGTTTGATGCAAGGGGTCAAGGTTTGACTGGTTAGCATGGGCCAGTTAAGGCTAGTTTATACTTGCTGGGAGAATAGGCTACTTTTAGGCTACATCTACATTAATGCGGATACATCTGAAATGGCGTTTTCATTTTCAAAACGCTCTCCATCCACACTGCCGTTTTCAAGCATTTTCCAAAAGTTGCTCGTCCACACTGAAGCATATGCAAACGGTTAAATCCCCTTACTGCATATGCGAAAAATCACTGTTGCACGTATGGTCTGAAAAACAATTGTCCTCATGTTCCATCGCCGGACACCAAATCCAAGTAAACTTCCCATCGCCTTTGAAGGAATGCAATGTGAATGTTGTACAAAGTAAAATGTATCTTTAACAATCATATCAAACTGAATATCAGGCACAACAGTGCCACTATAACACAAATATGTCATTGTTTTCAGATATATCCGTTTTCCCAGTCCTCACTACAACGTGAAGACTGTGTATTCAAGGTGGAAAGGGTGGAAAATGATTATGTTTTACAAATATGTGACTTTTTTGTGCAAAAAACTTTACTAATATGATAAGTGAACCCCAAGGAACATATAAAAATAATAAAAAAGGCATGTCATGAGCCCTTTAAAGCTATAAATAAATAGGGTTACCTATCTTTACTAAAAAGTTTTGTGGCGGTACCATAGTATAATGAGGGTGTTTGGTGGTTGTACCTTGGTACTTCGATACAATTTTGCCATGTTATTTACATGGCTGTCTAAAAATCTTAAGAGTATACCATGAAATTACTATGTTAAGTCAAAAATAAAGTGGTATTACTGTGGTACCTTGTCCAAAAACATGGAAATATGATGTTACTTATTTAGTGTAGTCGAAGTACTATAATGCTTGATACCTTTCATATATACAGTCTAGAATCAGAAAATTAATTTCAAAAATCTTTTCTATATAATTTAGTCTTGAGGTATGAAAGGTGAGGTGTCAGTCATACATGGGGATGTTCAACTTCAGTTACTGTTTTAAATCTATAGAAAATGTTGAGTGGGATAAACCAATCTAACAATTTGTCAGACAAGGCGTTTGAAACCTCCCATTTCAACCAATGTGAAAAACAATACAGAGAACTGTCAAGTTATTTTAAGTCAAGCTATTTTATTTTTTATTTGCACAGCTTACACAGGGTACACTGGGCATTGAAATGTTTGGGACAAGGCTCAGGTCACAGAAACAAAGACAGTGCAGGACAATTTAACATACAGGCAAACAGCACAGATATAGAAGTAAATATAGGGAATGCAGATGCAGAGAGGTATTCGTAAAAAGACAGTACTGGGTCTTGAGTAGGGGTGGGATTCCAATATTAAACAATACTGAGTATTGAATATTCAGAGTGAATTTCATAAGAGACCTCAGTTTTTTAAACTCTCTGTAAAACACAAATCCTCTTTGATGGCTCCCACGGGAGCGATTCTGTTGAGTGAGCCTGGCTTCTTCCCTCTCATTTGAGAGTGCATCTCAAATCTATGCTGTCACTTCCATCGAGAATGCTCTCAGGGTAATTTTGACACTACACTTCTAATGCATTGAGCAATATACACTTTGTCTGGGCACAGATTTACCTCATTGCTCTCTGCAGGGGATACATTCACTTGCTGCAATGGAGGTGCTTTATTTGGTGAAACAAAAAGAGAGGGAAAAAAAGGGAACACCTTTTTGAATCACAACTAAAATAACAATTTTGCATCTATCTTTACAATTTATTCTATTCATTAAAGTAAATGTACAAATGAGAAATTTGAACATGCTGCCAATATTGACCTTCCAAGAGATTCTAAGTACTGAGAGGAGTTTAGAAGATTAAATTGCCATAGTAGTGACACTATATCATTTTCAACCCAATGAAACAGTCATGGTTTTGTTCACAATTATTTTGTCCAGCTATAGAATTGTGATGTGCCATTCCAAGAGGTTGTGTAATTGATATTTTGATGATGTACTCACAGTACTTGTGGCAGTTTCACAGGGTCTCATACAATCTTAGAAGTACATCCTGCAAGTACAAACATTGAATTCAATTTCAGGGCACTATTTGTGTTCAGTAAGGACTTTTAGAAATAAATTAACAGAACACAGTCAGAACACCAAAACACCTGCCACAGTACTTTTATACTTTTTCAGCTCTTGAAACACATTAATCTCTCCACAACCGTTCTTTTATGCATAACTATATCCTTCTATGAGTTAATGCATATGGATTGCAGGTTTGCACATCCTGATGTTGTGTGATTGCAGTTACTGATCAGGTGTTGACAGTTCATTAAAGGTGTGTAATTAATTAATTTAATGTATAAGTACTTTCTCCTATTCCATTTTAAAGTGCAGAGACTATACTGCAAATATGTAATTCGTAGGTTGATTTCCTCTCTGTGGCGCTATCAAAACGTTCCTCTGTTTGTTAGAGTATCCCAACTAGCATAGCAACATTAGCTGGGTTTCCATCCAAATGTTTCGCATTTAAGCGTATTTCTAAAACATTGACTAAAGAAAATGCAAATCAATGTGTGTTTGCATCCACTACATTGGAGCAATTGCAAATTGTTTTATTTAATGCTGCGAGGAGATACCATAAAATTAGTGTAATATCTCATACAATGAGGGCTGAGATGGCTGCTTTGATCATACGGATTGTGAGGACCCTCTTTGATGACGAGCTGTGGCTTAAACACTTCAGAATGTCAAGGACAGCTTTCGAAGAATTGTGTGCCAAGGTCAGACCTTTTTTTGGGCCAGTCACATCAAGCTATTGCACACCCATAACATGCACAAATGGTCAAAACACTTCATTGTTTTGCAAACAAACTGTTTCCATCACCTTAATGCACATTTTGACTTAAGCAAAACTCTAACTGTGCCTATACATACACTTTCAAGCTAATTTTGAGAGTTTATGTACATATCACATTTTTCCATTCAGGTTTTTTTAAGCACAAATTTGCATACAACTTGTTGGATGGAAACCCAGCTACTAGAACAATCAGTGGTGTATGTTTTGAGCTGGACTATCTGTTTGTTCCAACCATGGTAGAGAGGAGGTGTGCAATTCTGTTTGATGAGGCTAGTGACACATAAGATATGCACTTCACATTTAAATCTTCTGGTCTTCCTTGCATACCAGGATGTCATCCTTAAATTTTGCTACCTAATTTCCTAACCTGAATTTTGCAGCCTGAGTATTCAGACCTGAATTTCATGACCCAAATTTCTAGGAGGTGAATTCACACAAAATATTCACAAAGATTTAAAATTAACAGCAAAATTTCACAATAACATCCCCAGTTATGCATATACAGTAACCTCTGTTTCCTGAGATGAAGAGAACAAGACATTGCTATGGGGAATGTTCTTTCCTCGACGACCTAATTGAAACCCTTGTACAATAACGCAAATCTTCTGATTGGCAATAATATTTGAGCCCTGTCCCTTTAGGCGCACGTCAGGCATATATAAGCAGGTGCTCAAGCATTATTACTTCAGATTTTCTGACTGAGGGACAGAGGGCATTACTCTTTTCTCAAATCAATGAAGTAGTAGTGCAGCCAGCTTTCTCAATGTCTCGTTCCCTTCATCTCAGGGAACCGAGGTTACATGCATAACTGGAGACATTCCCTTTCGATTCAGTCCACTCAACATTGCTATGGGGAACAGAATCCCATCCCACCACACTACGTGACGTCACACCCCCAGTGGTAAAACACTTAAATATAGACATGTATAAAGAGTCACAGGCCTGCAGGCTGATGACTAGTAGAAATGCCTTAAGTGTATTTATATAATCAATAACCCCACATGGGTAATACTAGATGGGGGCTAATATAGTCTGGGAATCTATACTGTATACAGTAGATCACACAATGTGATTTTAACCCTTTCACAACCCTGGTTGGAAAAGTAGGTTTTATTTTTATAGGGAGTGCTTGAGAATTCAGATGGGGTATCATAACAACAGCTTACATATTGGTGGCTGTATTAATTATAACTGGTAGCCTACCCATAACCAAGGGTTTTGGCATACTCATTGGATATATAAAAAGTGCTCTAAACAGAGAGGACTTATGAAGAGATAGATGCCACGTCCAGGTTGTAAAACCTCGCAAACGTGTTTTGCGAAGACCAGAAAGTTGCCAGACATATGTCTTGTAAGGACACACCATTTGTCCATGCCCATGAAAAGGATATGCCTCTAGTTGAATGCGCTTTTATGCCAATAGGATAATTCACACCCTATGATTTGTGAGCGAGGGCGATCACATCAACAATCCAGTGAGAGAGCCTCTGTTTGGAGACGGACATGCCTTTCGTGCAACCTCCATAACAAATAAAGAGCTGATCTGACAGTCGAAACTGGTGGGTGTGCTCGACATACACTATATTGCCAAAAGTATTCGCTCACCCATCCAAATAATTGAATTCAGGTGTTCCAATCACTTCCATGGCCACAGGTGTATAAAACGAAGCACCTAGGCATGCAGACTGCTTCTACAAACATTTGTGAAAGAATGGGCCGCTCTCAGGAGCTCAGTGAATTCCAGCGTGGTACTGTGATAGGATGCCACCTGTGCAACAAGTCCAGTCGTGAAATTTCCTCGCTACTAAATATTCCACAGTCAACTGTCAGTGGTATTATAACAAAGTGGAAGCGATTGGGAATGACAGCAACTCAGCCACGAAGTGGTAGGCCACGTAAAATGACAGAGCGGGGTCAGCGGATGCTGAGGCGCATAGTGCGCAGAGGTCACCAACTTTCTGCAGAGTCAGTCGCTACAGACCTCCAAAGTTCATGTGACCTTCAGATTAGCTCAAGAACAGTGCATAGAGAGCTTCGTGGAATGGGTTTCCATGGCCGAGCAGCTGCATCCAAGCCATACATCACCAAGTGCAATGCAAAGCGTCGGATGCAGTGGTGTAAAGCACGCCACCACTGGACTCTAGAGCAGTGGAGACACGTTATCTGGAGTGACGAATCACGCTTCACCATCTGGCAATCTGATGGACGAGTCTGGGTTTGGGGTTGCCAGGAGAACGGTACTTGTCTGACTGCATTGTGCCAACTGTGAAGTTTGGTGGAGGGGGATTATGGTGTGGGGTTGTTTTTCAGGAGCTGGGCTTGGCCCCTTAGTTCCAGTGAAAGGAACTCTGAATGCTTCAGCATACCAAGAGATTTTGGACAATTCCATGCTCCCAACTTCGTGGGAACAGTTTGGGAATGGCCCCTTCCTGTTCCAACATGACTGCGCACCAGTGCACAAAGCAAGGTCCATAAAGACATGGATGAGCGAGTTTGGTGTGGAAGAACTTGACTGGCCTGCACAGAGTCCTGACCTCAACCCGATAGAGCACCTTTGGGATGAATTAGAGCGAAGACTGCGAGCCAGGCCTTCTCGTCCAACATCAGTGTCTGACCTCACAAATGCGCTTCTGGAAGAATGGTCAAAAAGTCCCATAAACACACTCCTAAACCTTGTGGAAAGCCTTCCCAGAAGAGTTGAAGCTGTTATAGCTGCAAAGGGTGGGCCGACGTCATATTAAACCCTATGGATTAAGAATGGGATGTCACTTAAATTCATATGCGTCTAAAGGCAGATGAGCGAATACTTTTGGCAATATAGTGTATGTGTGTAATGCCCGCACATGGCATAACAAATGCAAAGACTGCTCTTCATCTGAATTAAATGGTGGGGGACAGAAGACATGCTTAAAGGCATTGATAAAACCTTAGGCACGGTTTAATTGTGGCCTTTGAAAGACCTGGTCCGAACTCCAGTCATGAGCTGTCAGTAGACAGCGCCTGTATGTCACCCACCAGTTTAAATGAGGCCAAATGTAACAGGAGTGTGGTCTTTAATGAAAGCACACCCAACTCGACAGATTCCAATAGCTCGAACGTGGGGCTCGTGAGTGTGTTCAGCACTAGATTTATGTCCCAAGTCGGCACCATAGCAGGGCGAGAGGCGTTCAGTCGCCTTGCTCCTCTAAGGAATTTTATGATCAGATCATGTCTGCCTATAGAGGAACCCACCTCCGGAGCATGAAACGCCAAAATAGTCGCTACATAAACCTAAAGCATTGACGGGGTAAAACCAGCATCCAATCAATCTTGAAGGAATGTAAGAATCTCAGCTATGGAGCAATTCTCTGTGTCTTCGCTATGTGAAGAGCACCAGTTTGCAAACACCTGCCATATTAGTGCATAGACACGTCTCATGGATGGTGCTCTAGACTGTAAAATGGTGTTTATAACCGACTGAGCCAATTCCGGCTGGTTCGATGTGCTCTGTTCAGATGCCATACATGCAGGTTCCACAGCTCTGGCTGGGGATGCCAAATCGTGCCTTGTGCTTGAGAGAGGAGATCCCTCCTCAGTGATATTTCCCACGGAGGGCCATCCAATACTTCTGTCATATCTGGAAACCAGGACCGATTGGGCCATTTTGGCGCAATCAACAGAATTTCCTCATCCTCTCGGACTTTGCTGATGACAGAATGAAGGAGGCGTTCTGGGGGAAATGCATATTTGCGTTTCACAGGCCATTTGTCACATGTAGGGAGAGGAGATGACGCTCGCTCCATTGGAGGAGACGTTCTCATCCTTTGTGTTGATCAGATTCCGCCCTGGCGATTTATGTACACCACTACTGTCATATTGTTCGAATGAATCAGAATGTGGTGATTCTTATTGTCAGAATGGAAAGCCTTCAAGTCGAGAAAGACAGCCAGTAGTTCTAGGCGATTGATGTGCCATGCACTCTTCGCATCTGTCCAGGTGTCGAAAGCCGGGCATCCATCGCACACCACGCCAAAGACAAAGTTTGAATTGATATGCAGTTTGTGAACCATCCTGGCAATGAGCAGCGTGTGAATGTGTGCCTCTTGAATAGGTGCGATAAGTACATTTCTGATTTATGTGACATAGTTTATGTGAATACAGTACACAGAAACAGCATGCATGAAGCACATGTGAGAATGTTGCTTTTGTGAACAAAACACACAAAAAAGAAATTTATCTACAATCCCGGCATACCCAGCAGGGATAAGTAGTGTGCAAATGTGCGCATCACGGGCAGCGAGTGCATTCCTGTTTCTTGTGAGAACACAATACAGAAACACATCTGTCTACCTTCCTGCTGTACCTGGCTGGAATGAGCCGTGTGTGAATGCGCGCATCACAAGCAGCAAGCACACCTGTTTCTTATGAGAACACAACACAGAAACACATTTGTCTACCATCCCAGCGTACCCGGCGAAGATAAGTAACATGCGAATGTGCGTGTCACGAGCAGCGAGCCCATTTCTGTTTCTTGTGAGAAAACAAAGCAGAAACACATTTGTCTGCCATCCTGGTGTTCCCGGCGAGGATGAGTAACGTGCCTATGTGCGCGTCACGAGCAGCGAGTGCATTTCTGTTTCTTATGAGAACACAACACAGAAACACATTTGTCTACCATCCCAGCGTTCCCGACAAGGATGAGTAACGTGCCTATGTGCGCGTCATGAGCAGTGAGCGCATTTCTGTTTCTTGTGAAAGCACAACACCGAAATATATTTTTCTATGAGCAGTGTGTAACTGTGTGCATTTCGTATCACATTCATGGCTTAGTCAAGGCACATACTGCATCGGCTTGTGTCAATGGCTGGTTTGAACCACGGTCCTCTGACTCTAAGGCCAACACTTATAAGGCGAGTTAGCACGCAAGCCGGATCTATGTTTCCGGCTCGGCTGGAGGAGATCATTCTAAACAGAGCTCTTCAACCACCTGCAAGAGGACTCGAATCAGCTCTGTATCAGTGGCATGCGCACGCTCCTCACCCTCTCTGGGGGAAGGGATGGCAATATCCTCCATGTACCAGTCATATTTGATGCTGCGAGGTACACGGCGTCATCCCCATCATCAGAACCGGCAAACAGGATGAGGCTGTGTGCTCCAACAGAGGGCCGGAGCTCATCACACACATATTGTACTGGCTAAATCTGAAGTTCCTGGTACTCATGGGGCTTGCGCCGGCACAAGGTTCTCCCTGAAATCATCCAACTTCACCTTGCGGCCCCACCGTGCCCCCTCATGTGGTTCCTTGGGCGATCCTAGAGTGTAACATCTGGAGACTCTGTCTCATGGAAACTTTTTCCATGAGAGCTGCTTCTGCGTGTATACGACCCCGTCAACACAGCTCTCATGATCGTCTGATGGCGGGATGTGCCGATCGCATGAGGAACACCTGTGAAACGACATCTTTAAAAAGACACGCTGCGCACAAGCGGCTCTTTTTGTAAAAGCCCAGAGGCTTATAAAAAATATATCTTTACAAAAACATATATATATATATATATATATATATATATATATATATATATATATATATATATATATATATATATAAAGAAAGCATACAGTCGAGCGTCTGAAGCAAAGAACCCGTTCACCCGGGAGCGTCTTCGACGGCGAGGTGGAGAAAACGTATAATTATTATTCTGATTCATTTACATGGATCATTCTTATCAAATGTTACACATTAAAGGAATACAGGTGCATCTCAATAAATTAGAATGTCGTGGAAAACTTCATTTATTTCAGTAATTCAACTCAAATTGTGAAACTCGTGTATTAAATAAATTAAATGCACACAGACTGAAGTAGTTTAAGTCTTTGGTTCTTTTAATTGTGATGATTTTAGCTCACATTTAACAAAAACCCACCAATTCACTATCTCAAAAAATTAGAATATGGTGACATGCCAATCAGCTAATCAACCCAAAACACCTGCAAAGGTTTCCTGAGCCTTCAAAATGGTCTCTCAGTTTGGTTCACTAGGCTACACAATCATGGGGAAGACTGCTGATCTGACAGTTGTCCAGAAGACAATAATTGACACCCTTCACAAGGAGGGTAAGCCACAAACATCCATTGCCAAAGAAGCTGGCTGTTCACAGAGTGCTGTATCCAAGCATGTTAACAGAAAGTTGAGTGGAAGGAAAAAGTGTGGAAGAAAAAGATGCACAACCAACAGAGAGAACCGCAGCCTTATGAGGATTGTCAAGCAAAATCGATTCAAGAATTTGGGTGAACTTCACAAGGAATGGACTGAGGCTGGGGTCAAGGCATCAGTTGTCGTATTCCTCTTGTTAAGCCACTCCTGAACCACAGACAACGTCAGAGGCGTCTTACCTGGGCTAAGGAGAAGAAGAACTGGACTGTTGCCCAGTGGTCCTAAGTCCTCTTTTCAGATGAGAGCAAGTTTTGTATTTCATTTGGAAACCAAGGTCCTAGAGTCTGGAGGAAGGGTGGAGAAGCTCATAGCCCAAGTTGCTTGAAGTCCAGTGTTAAGTTTCCACAGTCTGTGATGATTTGGGGTGCAATGTCATCTGCTGGTGTTGGTCCATTGTGTTTTTTGAAAACCAAAGTCACTGCACCCGTTTACCAAGAAATTTTGGAGCACTTCATGCTTCCTTCTGCTGACCAGCTTTTTAAAGATGCTGATTTCATTTTCCAGCAGGATTTGGCACCTGCCCACACTGCCAAAAGCACCAAAAGTTGGTTAAATGACCATGGTGTTGGTGTGCTTGACTGGCCAGCAAACTCACCAGACCTGAACCCCATAGATAATCTATGGGGTATTGTCAAGAGGAAAATGAGAAACAAGAGACCAAAAAATGCAGATGAGCGGAAGGCCACTGTCAAAGAAACCTGGGCTTCCATACCACCTCAGCAGTGCCACAAACTGATCACCTCCATGCCACGCCAAACTGAGGCAGTAATTAAAGCAAAAGGAGCCCCTACCAAGTATTGAGTACATATACAGTAAATGAACATACTTTCCTGAAGGCCAACAATTCACTAAAAATGTTTTTTTTTATTGGTCTTATGATGTATTCTAATTTTTTGAGATAGTGAATTGGTGGGTTTTTGTTAAATGTGAGCCAAAATCATCACAATTAAAAGAACCAAAGACTTAAACTACTTCAGTCTGTGTGCATTGAATTTATTTAATACACGAGTTTCACAATTTGAGTTGAATTACTGAAATAAAGGAACTTTTCCACGACATTCTAATTTATTGAGATGCACCTGTAGTTCTTCCATCTTTTACTCACCCTCGTGCCATTCCAGAAGCTCTGTAGGCCCATACAATGCATGATGCAAGTAAATGGGGACAACATTTTTGAAGTTCCAAAAAGCACATAAAACAGCATAGAAGTAATCTGTATGACTCCAGTGGTTTAATACATGTCTTCGTAAGTGATGCTATCGGTTTTGGGTGAGAATAAACCAAAATGTAAGTCATTTTTTTACTGTACATCTTGCCATTACATTCTCTATGCACAATCATGATTTCAAGCTCAATTACACTTTATAGTGCTTGACACATGCACAGAGAACTAGATGGTGCAAGGAAGTGTAATTAAGTTTGAAATCATGATGGTCAAGGAAATTTAATGTGAAAAAGGAGTTATATTTTGGTCTGATCTCACTGCAAAAGATTGGAAAACTTTACAAGACATGGATTAAACCACTGAAGTCATATGGACTACTTTTATGCTGCATTTATGTGCTTTTTGGAGCCTTACAATTTTGGTCACCATTCACAACTTTATGGACCAACAGAGCTGAGATATTCTTCTAAAAATCTTTGTTTGGGTTCTGTATAAGAAAAGAGAGTCATACACATCTGCAGTGGCATGAGGGTGAGTAAATGATGAGAGAATTTTCAATTTTGGGTGAACTTTTCCTTTACTGATTGCCACCAATAATTATTCTTAATAATAATAATTGATCTCAACCCGTTCTTTGTGATTCTCCATTCCTTTCCCTTCATACTCTACCACTGTCGGTCCTACCACTCAGTTCACTCCTCATCCATTCGCATTGCATGTCGCATCTCAGCTTTTACCTCATGTCAAACCAAATGATGCTATACAATATGTGATTTAACCGGGATAAATACTAATGTAGTACATGTGTAGTTGACAGTATGTTTATAATTATGTTCCCCACCAAGCAAAGTCATGACATGATGCTGCATTAACCAGTCATCAGTTGATGATAATTCATTAGTTAACAATGAGTTTATAATTATGTTCCCCACCAAGTTAAGTCAGGACATGATGATGCATTAACAAGTCATGGATTCATGGATAGCTAATAATGAGTTAGCAATAATACACATGCACTAAGGTGAGCCTTACCCTTTTGCACCAGTGAATTAAAGACCAATATTTTTTTAAGAAATGTATATTTGAAAATACAAATCCACCAGCATATATGACATTACAAAACACAACATTTAAAGAGAAAAACACCTTTAATGTGAAGAAAAAAACAATACTGAAAGTCAAGTGTCAATCCTCCACCAAGATGCTTTAAATTAATGAAAATCCAAACATACCTGTTAAGACATACAAGACACTTTTAAATGATTTATAAGGTGTGTTTTATCTCTATCTCTCCTGATGTCAAATCGGAAATGCTAAAAATGCTAATGTTAATGCTTAATTCGTTCAATTCAAATAAAATGTATTCAAATACTGCACATAACGTCGTCAAAATTGATATTATGAACACTCTGACCTCAATCCTCAATTCAGCCTAACAAAACAACCAATAATTTTAGATTAAAAATCTCAGCATTACCATAGGAAATAGTGGCTATGTCTCGTTTAAGAGGCTGTGCACTCTGGAGGTTGCATTTGAAGGCCGGATGCGTCATCAAGGCTGTCTCGTTTCAGAAATGCAGGTAGGACACTCCAAATGCAGCCTTCGAATGCGACCTTCTTTCACTCAAATTCGGAGGATGCTCGAGTTGTATCCTTTGTGGGCACTCACAACCCACAATTCTTTGTTTAACAGAAATTAACATCATTTGTCTGGTACAAATGTCCCCAATTTGCCTGAAAATATGATGTTCAAATGCAAGTAATGTTAATTCTCAAGTTGAAGTACCTCAGTAGATGGGTGTAAATATGTATATGTAAATAATTACAAAATATAATGTTGGATGAAGTATTATACAGTAAATATAAATGTAGAACCGCAAAATCCTTTTTATTTTCCCTCTACATCAATATAACTCTCTTAAAGTTTACCTCAATTTCCCTTCTCACTTAGAGCGCTCACACAGCTTGAAAGCCAGTTGTGCGTGCCGTCATAGCAACCATGTTATGTTCTGTTTCCGTTTGTCCTACGAAGGCCATCTCGTTTCAATGAAGCCTGTTTAATCAAGGACGCTCCGTATACTGCAGCCTTCAAAGGACGATACACAGGCAGTGGCAAGTAGCCAGCCAATTCCAAGAGAGCGCCGCTTATAAGTGCCCCATCAGAAACAAACTCTCCACATACTGTAGTTCCAGGCAGAAATACTATCTGCACTTGAAATTGATGAAGTTCACACACAATAAATGATTGAATGTTTACATGCACAGATGTTAACAGGAATAATAAAAAAACAAATTATTATTATTAACAATGATGTTGATGATGATGATGATGATAATGATCCAACAATTTTCATCATTTATAATTTTGATTTTGAGTACTGATAAAACTCACAAAGTAATCAAGAAAAATACTGAGAAATATATATATAACAAAAACAAATACTGATCCTGCAACATAAAGACAACATTTCCTATTTCTATGGTCCAGATGACGAGAGAATTTAGTGATAGGGTGAGTATGAAATAAAAGGGACAGAGAATAATGTAAAATGGGTTGAGATCAAATTATTGTTGGTCATTATAATTTTTGTGTCCATTTAAAAAATGACAGAATTATACTGCATCATTCAATGACGTTTTGTTTGATTTAGTTTATTCCCTAATGTTAATTAATGCATTAACTATTGAACATGTACTAACATGTAATTGTGGTTAGCTCTTCATTAGTTTCTGATTAGTCCATTCCTTAACTCATCATTAATTTATGCGGAAGTAACTATTAATTCAGGTATACATTTATGATTATTCATGTACTGTTATTATAAAGTGTTACCAAAATACTATGGTATTACCATCTCATGACTCCATCACTATACCATGGTCACATCAGAATAATTTTTTGTAAATGCCGGCAATGACAGGTAGAGTGACTTAAAGCCAGAGTGTGAAATTTCTGTGCCACTAGTGTCACTAAACAGAACTTTTGATAGCATCACAGAGAAAGTGGCTGTTTCTCAATGTGCATTCTTTTGTGTTCTTACATTCTCGTGGATTCGTTCTACGTCATCATCCACTGCCGAAGTTCGATTCCAATCCTCAAGAACGCAAGTACAGAGAATGCAGGAAATTACCCGGATGTGTCCTTGAAATCAAGGATGCATCGGATGGTGACTTGTGGGCAAGAACTCAGTACTAAAGTGGCAGACGAAGGACATTTATCATTTTGTTTTTCTATTTTCCCCAAGAGTTTCCCGCTGTAAGCTCGCAAAAGTCTGATGGCTCGTGAGAGTCACTCCTTCAACATTTGTTGTTTTTTTGGGCATCATTATAATACAGTAATAAACATGGAGAAAACAAGTGTTTACAGACTTTATTCTTTTAACATGTCACTAGTCCTGCAAAACCTCACTGGTGTGATGATAATGCCAGTAGTTCTCTCACTGGATTCAAATGTGCTGTGATGGTTAATTACACGACAGGAAGATAGCAGCACGTCTCAAAGCTCGCAATAGATGCGTTCTACGTCCTCCTGTCCTTCCGAGTTTGTTCTTCCAAGGTAGCTTGGCAAAACTGTTCTTCATAAGAACACAAGTCCATTCTCTGTGTTCTTAGAATTGAGAAACACCCAGTGTGTTACAGTTTTAGACAAAATCAGCCTACGAATAGTCTAGCTCACTTATAACAGACTCTGCATATAAAGCTGCATTACAAGAAATAATTTTAACATTGAAATAATCACAAAAACCAGACTTATTCAGCAGTTTTCAAATTTGTGTTTGACAGTCTTAGCTATCATGTGCTAACTTCCTAAAATACAGTAGCATACAAGCTTTTAGTTAACAGGCTGGCTATCACCTCAGCTCTCCCGGATATAAAGCACCTCAACACTGCAGTCAGCTCACTCCAAGATTTGTGACCAAACTATGCATTCCTTTGCCTGAGGGAACTGGCTTTGCATTTATCATTTTTTTTTCTTCTACCTGTTCAATCACTCTGCGGCCAGTACGCTAGTCCATGAACACTGCATGTCTGTCCCGAACACTTTTTAGATTGACTGCATTCATTTTCATGGAGATTTTCGAACACTTCATTTATTCATTGTGGAATAGGCCCATCTTCTGCGATCTGTCATCTCTTTGACAATAAAGTAACTGGCAGGGAGTTTGCATACACACACAGATCACAAAGACGTTCGCTTTGTTCCACAAAGCAATCTCTTTGCCTTTAATGTTGTCTTTTTTTTTTTTCATCTGCTAACTTCAAAGTGGCTGTTTTTTTTTTGTTTTTTTGCACACAGCATGCAAAGGTCCCAATTCCCCCCTTTTTGTTTGTATCAAAGGTTTAATTTGGTTTGTTGTGAACAGATTTCAGATTCAACCTGGTAAGCAGAGTTTTTGTCACATCAGATTATTTTGTTCATGAAGATATGAGGCTCTCTTCAGTGGAATGCCGTGATTAGTCAGCCCGAGCAACCTGATTGTGTGTTGACACCAACTTTGTCCATATTTTCTCTAATTAATTGATTTCAGATGAATGAAAGAGCCTGATTCATTTGCATATCTCATGGGATGGATGTGTGCCACTTTGGAAATAGCTCTTTTTGTTATATCAACAAACTAAGACTGGACCATTTAGAACATTTAGCTCAAATCTAACTTGACAAGCTGATGATTTGAATTCCTGGAAATCATGTTTATCTGAAATAACTGTATTTCATTTCCTTTGACAGTAGGTCTCTATTTTAGTTTTAATAGCCTCTGCATGGTAGCTGTCACCCTTTTGTGCCTTGTTTTGCAGATTTACATTGGTCCTAAACATGACAGACTATGTGTATGTGGGGTGAATTTCAGCTTCTGCGCATAGGTTCACTCTTTGAAATGGTTAGTGAAAAGCTTATAGAATCCTGTCGATAGTAAGGGAACTGTCTAACCTTTTATTATTGGTGAGTCAAAGGTCTATTGCGGGGTGGCAGGACCCTCTAGGGTCTGGCCCTTTCCTGTTCCCAGGCATATTATACTCATGAAGTGGAAACAGAGCAGAGGATTTTTTTTTTATTTATTTATTTTTTATTTTTATGATCATTAACTATGATTCAATCCCTATCACTGAAGTAACAAAAGGCTTTTTTGAAAGGGAAACAGGATGTTCGAGATAATTACTTTGAATATTTGCATTGTATGATTTTTTTTTTTAAAGCCTACCATCACTCTCATTAATCATGGTTTTGAAGTAATACATTTAAAACAAAGAAAACAACTGCCTTTTTTTTATTCCAGTTTTAACATCCAAGAAGTTGAGTTTAATTGATAAGATCACAACTCTTATTAAGGGTGTTTTGCACAGTTGGTTTGTTTCAGTGGTCTAATGAATGCAAAGTGCTTCAGAGTCACTTTATTTTCACATTTATTCTTGAACTGCTTTGCCACATCAAAGTGAAGAAATTACAATATTAACATATTGCTTTTCCGTAATAATATTCTGATCTTTAATTTAATTAAAAAGTGCATTTAATTTAATATTTAGATAAAACAATTAATAATAAAGCTAGTATCATATTTATATACTGTATAGTGGTCTGTGTTCCAAACTGTCGCTCTGAGTTTGTTTGGAGCATTCATGTCCAAATATGTAAAAACACCCTTAAAAAAAAAAAAAAAAAAAAGAAATATCTACACAAAAATTGTGTTTTACTGCAAATTACCTATTATGAGGAACAAAAGCAAGACTGAGTCAAAAACAAGAATGAGAGCTAGGCCATCATCACTCTATTTGTGCCACATAATTGACGATTTAATGCTTAACTCTCTCTCTCTCTCTCTCTCTCTCTCTCTCTCTCTCTCTCTCTCTTACTCTCTCTACCTCGCTCTCTCTATAGAATGGAATCATATCAGGAGGAAACACAGTGGTGTTGTAGTTACGAGCGAATCATGGAGATGAATATATAAGCTCACTTGTCTGTTCCGCTGCTCTAAAGAACTGCTGAACTCTGCACTTGAAATCAGGGAACTGGTTTATGATGAACCAGAACCTCCCCCACCAACAGCACAGGGCGACATGTGGCCTAATCTCTGTCTCGGAGCGAGACACAGCAAATTATGCATTGGTTGGGAACACACACACAGGCTTGAGCGCAAAATCCACTTGTTATCTTAGTCAGGCAGAAGTGTCTTGATTTTAATGGCTGTCGGAGGCACAGTCTTGATGTGTGAAGAGAATGTGGCAGTAGAACTTTGTGACTAGACTGTGAAGTAACAGCTAAACAGTTTTAACTTAACTGAAAAGCTGATCAGTTAAAAAACGCATTGCATACATGGAAATGTGTGAACAACATTTTACATTTTAGTTAGTTAATCTCATAATAAAAAAAATTAATAGGTCAGAGTGTCATTGCAGAGCCGAGGAGGGCGGGGCCGGGCTGGAACGACGCACGCCCGGTCCCCAATCAGCCTGATGGGGCGCGCCAGGGATAAAGGCGGCCAATGACGAAAGTTCGAGAGAGAGAGAATTACAGGCAGCTGTACTGTGTGTTTATGGTTGTGTGTTTTTGGTTAAGTTGTTTATTAAATTATTATTTAAGTTGTCAAGCCGGTTCTCGCCTCCTCCTTTTCACTGAACCCCCTTACAGTCATGTAGTCTTTCATTACGTTTTAGCATTAACATCACTGTCTAATAATTTTTAATCAATGGCATCTCTGAACTGAAGTCAGTAATTTGAGATAATGACTAATTCTTGCTATGAATATTCACAAATCATGAAACATGATTATCAAGTAAACAATATCTGTGATCATGCACAGAATAAAAGCATTACGAAGATTATTATATATTCACATGCTGCTGGATATGATTATGCTTTTATTAAACAGTAAGTCTCACACCATTACTGGTGCTTGCTTAGGCAAGCATCACTTTTATTATTGTCAATATTTAGGGTTCGTGGTTTGTACAGAGGATTAAACTGTGGTGCGTAAGACAAAAGTATACTTTGGTCAGTACAGGACGCATGATGCAAATTTTGTCATCAGCAGAGTGCTCAAGCGCTGAACGCATGCTGCTAGATTTTTCTAACCACATGTACTCTGAACACACAGAATGCACATGCGCCTGCTGCCTGTGTACGCGCTCACAGTCAAATGAAGTATACTTTGAAAGGCTGACGTTTGACTGTACAAATACTCTAAATGTTCGCAACAAAAAACAAAGTATACTTTGGGCTTAAGTTGGCCCTCACCGTTTTCACAACGGACATGAATGCAACCAGGTTTCATAGAATCACGTTACTATACCTACATTTTTGCAAAATTATTTTTACGTGGCTCGTTGTACAGTATATATTGCAGTAGTTTTCTGGTGAAATAAACACTAGAGATGCAGGCGCTACAATCAGGGGCGTAGGAATGATCTGAAAACTACGGGAGATGCATTCTAACATCCTGTCTACACCAGACATGAGCAGCGCGTTGTGCCAAAAGCAATAGAACCCATTATAATCAATAATGCTGTCTACACTGGAAGCGTCCGTTGCGGCGCGTCACGTTGTGCTGACAAAACGGGTGTCCCATTCCCTTTTTGCGCTGCAACCACACAAATAAACTGTTTAGAATGTTCGTGACGAGTAGAGTACTTTTAGTTATTTCTAAAAGTGAGGGGACATGTACCCCTCAGTTATAATGGTTCCTACACCCCTGGCTACAACAATGACTTTTATTCACTTTCACACAAATCACGAGTAAACTTGCAGATTATCAGCTCTAAAACACCTACTTTTCACCCTGTTCCTCACACAATGCTATCTTATGACATCACAGCCCTTTTACTATAGTGCATAACTTGTAAGATGAAACATTTTAGTGTTTGCATTACATAACCAACAAAATTTACAAGCTTGTTCAAGTGCAATCAAATTGCGCGGTAGCGCAACTGATAACAACCACTTAGTAATGCCCTAGGAACCACCCAGGGTACCCTAACGACCGCATACCTGCAGCAATGCACGGAAAAGTACTTAGAACATCTTAGCAACTGCATAGCAATGCCCTAGCATTTTGGCAGCACGATTTGCACAAGTAAGTACCACTCAAATTTTCTCAAGAATTTCTATTTTTTATTTTTATAATATTTACTATGCGTGGAAGAAGATCTTTTTAGCCAATAGCAACTTATTTTTCATAAACTGAAATCTGGTTTTCAGATACTGTATATTTTTTTCTCTTGTCGTTTTAGATTCAGAAAAAAATATTCTGCAAGATTCTGTCCTGTTGTACCCATAAAATGCAAGCTGAGCACAAGTACAGCACAGTGTATCCATTAGTCAAAACAGCTTGATTCTGATGCTGTTGTATAACTTCAGTTACACTCTGCTAGAATTTGTGTGTGCCCTTGAATTCATTATCACAGAGCAGATGGCAGAGGTGACAATGTCATATTAGCTGTAAATATACCAAATGTCATTTTAAAGAATATGTTCTGAGCTGATGTCTGTTGCAGCATCCATGCAAAGCACAAGACACAACAGATCAAAAATCACAGGTAATCAAACCTTGTGGGATGTGATGAACAGTTCTATAAAGTGTACATGTCAACTCGAATGTGTTCGATCTCACAGAACCGTAAACGAAAGGTGTCACAATCAGCGTAGCAATAAATCAGACCTTATTTTATGTCAGAATTTTGACACAACCTGTGTTTCAGCTTTTAAAATGATTTGTTTATCCTAAGCTGTGTTCCCTATCATGAAAGAAGGGCTTGACATCATAAACAACAAATCAATCTGAATCTATTTTTTGGTGTTGTATTAGAAAGATCAGGCTTTCGGCTCTTTAAATTCGTTACGTTCAAATGTCACACTGACAAATGACAGTGATTTAGTCAGAAGTAAATAACATGCAGGTTCATCCAAACTTAATGTGACAGAGTCCCGATAGGCAGAATGAAACAGTGTGCATGGTGAATGCTCCTGTGAACTCACTGTGCCTGTTAGGCATTGTAGCTCTGTTCCAAAATCTAGATAGCTGCCTCACTGCCTGCTGTTTACATAGAGTTGAAGCCAGAAGTTTACATACACCTTAGCCAAATACATTTAAACTCAGTTTTTTCACAATTCCTGACAGTTAATCGTAGAAAACATTCCCTGTCTTAGGTCAGTTAGGATCACTACTTTATTTTAAGAATCTGAAATGTCAGAATAATAGTAGAGAGAATGATTTATTTCAGCTTTTATTCCTTTAATCACATTCCCAGTTGGTCAGAAGTTTACATACACTTTGTTAGTATTTGGTAGCATTGCCTTTAAATTGTTTAACTTGGGTCAAATGTTTTGGGTAGCCTTCCACAGACGTCTCACAATAAGTTGCTGGAAATTTGACCCATTCCTCAAGACAGAACTGGTGTATCTGAGTCATATTTGCAGGCCTCCTTGCTCGCACACACTTTTTCAATTCTGCCCACAAATGAGGTCAGGGCTTTGTGATGGCCACTCAATATGTTGACTTTGTTGTCCTTAAGCCATTTTGCCACAAATTTGGATGTATGTTTGGGGTCATTGTCCATTTGGAAGACCCATTTGCGACCAAGCTTTAACTTCCTGGCTGATGTCTTGAGATGTTGCTTCAATATACCCACATAATTTTCCTTCCTCATGATGACATCTATTTTATGAAGTGCACCAGTCCCTCCTGCAGCAAAGCACCCCCACAACATGATGCTGCCACCCCCATGCTTCACGGTTGGGATGGTGTTCTTCGGCTTGCAAGCCTCATCCTTTTTCCTCCAAATATAACGATGGTCATTATGGCCAAACAGTTAAAGTTTTGTTTCATCAGACCAGAGGACATTTCTCCAAAAAAGTAAGATCTTTGTCCCCATGTGCACTTGCAAACTGTAGTCGGGCTTCTTTATGGTGATTTTTCAGCAGTGGCTTCTTCCTTGTTGAGCAGCCTTTCAGGTTATGTTGATATAGGACTCATTTTACTGTGGATATAGATACTTGTCTACCTGTTTCCTCCAGCATATTCACAATGTCCTTTGCTGTTGTTCTGGGATTGATATGCACTTTTCGCACCAAACTATGTTCATCTCTTGGTGACAGAATGCGTCTCGTTCCTGAGCGGTATGATGGCTGTGTGATCCGATGGTATTTATACTTGTGTACTATTGTTTGTACAGATAAACGTGGTACCTTCAGGCATTTGGAAATTGCTCCCAAGGATGAACCAGGCTTGTGGAGGTTTTTTATGAGGTCTTGGCTGATTTCTTTTGATTTTTACCATGATGTCAAGGAAAGAGGAATTTAGTTTGAATGTAGGCCTTAAAATACATCCACAGGTACACCTCCAATTCAGTACACCTCCTATCAGAAGCTAATTAGCTAATTGTCTAAAGACTTGACATCATTTCCAGGAATTTCCCAAGCTGCTTAAAGGCACAGTTAACTTAGTGTATGTAAACTTCTGACCCACTGGAATTGTGATATAGTCAATTAAAAATGAAACAATCTGTCTGTAACAATTGTTGGAAAAATTGCTCATGTCATGCACAAAGTAGATGTTCTAAACGACTTGCCAAAACTATATTTTGCTAATATTAAATCTGTGGAGTGGTTAAATAATGAGTTTTAATTACTTCAACCTAAGTGTATGTAAACTTCTGACTTCAACAGTAGGTATAACTCTGTACCATCTAAGGCAGCTTCCTAACCATCATGGAACCACATATGTAATTGGTTTGGAAAGTTCTACCTAGGCAGCAACACAAAAAAGTTCTCTGCATGGGAGTATCAACTTACAATTGAGTTTGACCAGGGACAATATAAGATGAGACGAGTCACTAGTATACATATAAATGGGAGAAATCATAATGCTAAATATGGTGGCTGAAGGAAAGTCTCACTTTACTGTTAAAAGAGCCAATCACCTTTTTGATTGAGACTTCACATGTGTACTTGAAAATACACATTTACTATATCAGCCTGAAAAATAATTTTTGTATATGATTTAGGTGTATGACACGTAAATCCTTTTACTACTAGAAAATACTTGCCTGGAGGCATACTGAATATGGCCGCTGAGTGACCTGACTTGCCGAAAAGGGGTCATGACATGAGGAATCAAATTTTCCTTGATCTTGGTCATTGTACTATAAAAACATACTGTAAGTTTCAGAACTCAAGACTTCCTCCTCAGTGTATTTGTTGAAACCAAGCTGTCAAAATGACTCATTCTCTGCTTCCTCCACACTTTGATGTCACATTATGGTAGATATTTGCATCTGACCACCTCCACAACAACACATCAATGCCAACTTTATCTTATCACTTCCGTAGCTCCGTCCAGTAGCGGTGAGCAGTGAGATGGCAAGAAGAAAGCAGATCAATCATGAGCAGAGAGCCAATCATAACAGTGGGCGTTTACCGTTGAGTCTTAAAGGAGAAGTAGCACCATAACAGAGCATTTCTGACAGAGGGTCAGAATCAGTGTTGAAAATGATCATGTATACAAACATATGATTGTTTTTTGTGCAAAAAAATAGTAAATTCTTTATGATATTAAACGTTTTCTATCATTAGTTTTTAGTCGTATTGAATTAATTGTAAGTACTTTATGTTTATAATAGAACACAACAGTACCCGCCCACTTTTACATCTGGAAAAATCCGGTAGTATTTTTACCATTCTTTTTTCCATAATGCTGACTGAGGACAGAACCAAAGAGAGGATGGCTGAAGCCAAGGTCATCAATGCACAGTCAGCCACTTGTGAGTCGCTGCAGTCGAGATCTAGCGGGAGGATTTCACAGTTTTCAATTGTGCTGGGTAGACACAGCAAGGCAATAAAGGTCAGACTGGCAATCAAAGGGACAAATGGTGGCATAAATCATGTCAAGTGCGATTACAAGAGACTGACATCCTGACAGAAAAGGTCATAGTTGAGCCCTGTGCTGTGAAACAAAATGTTCCCTCAGGAAAACATATTTCCACTTCTGAAGTTCAAATCAAACTTGAAAATAAAGTTTTGTTTCATGACATTTGTCATTAGCATACAGCGGCCCCAAAAAGTATTTGAACTCACTTAAAAATGTTTAAATATCCTTGCATTAAGTAAGTGGCATTTATTTTGAAAAAGACAGTACAAGTACACTTTTTAAGCAAAAAAAAATGTTTGTTAGGTTGTAAATTATAAAACAATATATATTGTGTTGTTAAAAGGGAGAACAAAAAGGCCCGGCTCCTGTCAGCTACGCTAGGGTGGGCTGGGAGATGTCATAGACGATGATGCTGTCAACACACTAATACACCGTGTGTCCGCCAATACCACAACCCCTAATCATTGCAATTACAAGTTATCAGTTTGTTCATTCATTCATTCATATGGAATGTTCTGTGTGGTTTGCAAGGTTTTCTAAAAAAGTGAGTGCAGCTACAGGTTTCTGCCCACATGATGCAGCCTTTTCAGCAACTCATCATCAGTTATTCATTTTCATTATCAATAATAAATACCAATTTACCCAATAATACCCAATATCCAATGCCTATATTATTGCTAAACTTTAATTTCAAAAAGAGGTTACATGCTCTTTTACATGAATGAAATACAGTATGCATAGTCTACATGGCAATCGAGTACTGAATAAACTACTGTACATGCGCATTCTTTTCCCGCTATTCTCTTGCCATTAATTATGCTGCATTTTAGTCAGATCATTTGTTTTATTAACAATATGTCCTTAACAACAGCAGACAAGAGGCTGAAGGATGCATTGATAAAAAATGTAGGCAAGATTTAAGACTGTTGCGGTTCTTTTTAACCATCTGAATATTGATTTAGCTATGTTTAACTATAATCTCTTCTCCTCCTTGCTCCAAAAATGTGCTTGGCATATTACATACCGATACCGTGTATTATACCTGCCTGTGATTTCGTAGGTCTCAAAGTTAATGTATAATGGAAATGTGCAGATAGGGCTACAAATAGATATTTTGTTAAAGAGGATATCCAAAATAAAATATTTACATATACATAATCTAAATAAGACCACATTTCGACAAATATCGAAATATTCTAGTTCACATAAACATGCTCACTCATTTATTATTACATTCAGTCAGTCACTGACTCGTATTTGCGTCACTTAAAATCAAAAACTGAAGTCAGCGTGCACTGGCACACCGGAGCATAAGCACAAAAAACATTCGTACCCATGCTTGTCAGTTGACATACACAAAATAACATTTTCATGTCAGTTTCTGCCTTTGTAAATCCCAGTGTGTTCCTCACTTTTGACGGAGGATCAAATCAATGGAATTTACAATCAAAACTGATCGTACAGTACGTACGTTTTATTACTGAGGCCACCAGTCCAGTATTTCACTTACATCCACTGTGTGATTTTGGAGAGCTGAGGCGGAGAGAAAGGGAGATATATGCCTGTGATACATTAACAGAATCCACATGGTCACTGTTAGAAGCACCACCAGGCTTCTTTACGGGCACTAAAAATGTATGGATTGCACAAAAATATATCTTATTACAGTTGCTTTTTTGTGATTGGTTGGGGTGGTCTACAGCCCATCCTAAATGTTTGCAACACACAGCCTGTCCCCAAACTGCTTTTAACCAATGCACAAATCATAATTATTATTATTATTGTTATTATTATTATGTTTGCCAAATGTTTGATTGGGTGGGCAAGACTCTCGTTTGGGTGGGCTAAGCCCACCCTGCCCATGCCTGCATCCGACCCTGATTTGGACACTTTCTGGTCATCAAACATTAGTGGATCATGCCCATAGTTAATGTGCTGAACTTCACATGGTTACTCTGCAATGAACAGTGTTGGGTAAATTACTGAAAAACAGTAATCCACTACAAATGAAAAATTACTTCTAATTACAAAATGACTAATTACTTCTCTAAAATTGTGTACTTCAAAAGTTTACTTTACTGATTACTTATTTGAAAAAAATAATAACATTACCAATCACTTTACTTTTAGTGACAATTTTCACAAAAAGGTTTTTGTTTTTTCACTTAACAAATTCAAAATAATGTATATTTCCTTCTTGTTCATTTTTGAAAGAAGAACATTGAAGTTAGTTCTTGCATCATATGTTTGCAGATTCATATTCGCTTTAATATTTTGTTTCTAGTCCAATAAAATTCCTGCATTTTCAAATGTGTGGCTTAATACTTTTTGGGGCTACATTAGTAGATAACTAGCCATTAATCTTTTTTATACCCAAAAGGCAAAGTTCTAGACAGAGTTTAATCCACAAAATATTTTTTTTTCATGAGATAACACGTGTGCAAAACCATAATACTATTACGCCAATCAATGCTTGTAACTGCAAACAGATACACTGGTTTCATCGTGCACATTTCTATGATCTATTAGTCAGTGATAACACACGCACACCCGGATACATCACTTTTTGCCTCATAACCACAGACTCAATAGCCCATTGACTTTCAGTGGAGTGAAAGTGCCTTTTCTCACTCAACTCATACGTACGGAATTTGCGGTGCATATATATTTCTTGATTTGAAAATAATGACTAATTCTCAGGCTGACAGGACGTTTAGTTCACCCCAGGTACACAAACACAGATGTATACAACCTTGGCCTCAATGTAACTGTAGCCTACAAACTGAGTCTGACAGAAATGCACTGTAGTCGGGTTCACCTCAAATTTAGACAAACAAATTAGGTCTTAAAAGGTTAGTTCACAATCAACAGAATGTACTGTCATTTGTCACGGCTGGTTTGGACAAAAACTCTGATTAACTTAGAAAATATACCTTTTATCATGTGTCATTTGCCATCAGGTTAGGAGACGGTGTGACTGTAGCTGCCTTCAGCCTCCTCTGTCTATCTCTCTCAGTTTGATTGAGAACTCTGTTATGTTCTGCACCGATGAAATGGAACAACAAGGATTACGATGAACTCCGATTCTTTGTTTAATTCTGCATGCAACAGCATAAGCTTAACATGTTCACATCATCAGTACTTCTTCACTCAAAGTACTTCTCTACCTTTCTCACCACAGTGCAACACCTGGCATTCTGAATGAACATAACATATTCCCCCCTTACTTAAGAGCATTTTCCCATAAGGATTCTACATAAGCAAAATACATTTCACTTCAATATCAGAAATTAACTCTTACTTTACTCTGTTTGAACTATAGGTAAATTAACTATAATAACTATAATATAACTATACTATACTATACTATAACTATACTATACTATAACTATACTATATAACTATACTATACTATAACTACTATACTATACTATACTATACTATACTATACTATAACTATAACTATACTATAACTATACTATATAACTATAACTATAACTATAATAAGTAGATCACAATACAACAACAGTTGCAATTTCAAAGCACTCACTTTCAGTTTTTTCTTGAAGCAGCTGCATAAGCTAATCAGTCAAAGCAGCTTTAGTCTGGCTGTTATAAGACCGTGTCAGCTGTGAAGCATTGCCATTTCTTACTGTCCGAAAAAATGAACGTGTTCAGTCCCACTTGTTCTCTGATTTCCATTGGTTCGGAAAATCTTGGATGTCCTTTGGAAGCTTAACACGCACATTGTCCCCTCTTTTTAAGAGAGTATGGTGTGTTCTGCACTTTGTGTCAAACCACAGCTTCATTTTAGCTTGCTGTGAAGGTATTTGTTTGCGCACGGCATCTGTGGGTGCACTAAAAGTTAGAGAGGGCAAGACATCAAGGCGAGTGCACATTTTCCTTCCATGCAACAATTCGAAAGGAGTCACTCCCGTAGTGGAATGAGGAGTAGCTCTGTAAACGTGGAGGAATTCCGTGACAGTCATTTTCCATGGTATGGATTGAATGATTACAGACAGTACGCAACCTTTAAGCACTCTGTGAAAGCACTCTATTGCTCTGTTAGCAGCGGGGTGGTAAACTGCCGTGTGCACATGAGCAATTTCCCTCACTGTAAGGAATGCAGAAAATTCAGAGGCTGTAAATTGAGGTCCGTTATCCATCACTATGCACTCAGGGTTGCCATGATGACTAAACATTAAGGTGAGGAGATTAATCACTTGTTGCGTACTCACTGAATACACAAACGTAACTTCGGGCCATTTGCTATGATAGTCTACTAGAGTCAGCGCATAACGACAGTCCCAGGTTGCTGACTCAGACCACATCCATTGCGAGTTTTTTCCATGGTTCAGCAGGAAAAGGTACAGGCTGAAGTGGAGCAGAATGAAGATTTGTGGTTTTATCCAAAGTCTGGCACAGTTGGCAAGTTAAAACAAAGTGCGTAACGACTCACCCATGCGCGGCCCCAGTATAAGTCACGTAACCGTTGTTTTGTATGCACGATACCCTGGTGTCCCTTGTGTGCAAGCACCACCAACCTATGACATAATGACACAGGTGCGACAAGGCGTGAGCCCCTCTAGACAAATTCACCCGTTACAGACAGTACTTGTCTGACATTGTAGAATGGCAGCAGAAAGGGTTCAACATTTGAAGAAGGAGACGGCCAGTGTTTCTGTATCTGTGCGTGCAACTTATGCAACACAGGACAGGAGGAAGAAGCAGCGGCAAACTTTTTTGGAGTTACAGTGGTTAATGCAGATGTAAGCAAGGCAACTAGTTCAGACTCAATGTCCGAATAATTTTCCAGGGGTCCAGCAGGCAGAGAAAGATGTGACAGGCAATCTGCAGTGGAATTGTGACAGCCTGGTCAGTAAATCAGGTCGTAATTGAAACAAAGCAAGTGTGCAGCCCAGTGCATAATATGCATTCCTGCACGATCACCTCCTTTAGTGTTAAGTGGTTAATGCCTGATGACCCGTTTTCTTTTGCGTGACGACGATCGGTGAAACCCAGTGTGAAGCATCAATTTTCTCAATTATCCCCTCTTTGAGAAGGTGATTCAATTAATCGGAAACAGCAGAGCGTACCGACAGTGGCAAGCGGTGCAGTTTTTGCGAACTGGAGCAATGTTGTCCGTGACTTTAATCTTATGGACAAAGCAATTTGTGCATCCCAGTGCACTTGAAGGAGAGGCTGGTGTCGAAAGGCACATGACAGCAGCAGAGGAGGCCTGAGATCCAGCAGAAGGAAGAGGAGAAAGCAAGCGTTGGCCCTCAAAGCACAAACATAATCCTTTTATTAAATCCATGCCCAGCAGTGCAGTATCGATATCAAATATGAAGAGTTTCGCAGAGCAGGAGACAGTATCTCTGGAAACGGTGGCTGACAAGCAACCTAACACAGGGATCGGCGCACTTGAGTATGTGACCAGACGAGCAGTAGATGGCTGCATTTTATTTGCGATTGTTTGGTCATGCGGTTAAGGACAAGCTTCACTTGTCCTTAACTGTACTGCTTGCACAGATAAGGAATGGTCCCCAGCAACGCACTTTGCTTTTGCACTTGCGGCCTCAATCTGAGTGGCAATCATAATTGTTTTTGATAGGGTTAAATCCGAGCAACAGTCTCTCGCGTATGCGATGACTCGCAATGTGTTCAATTAACTGGTCCCAGATCATGTCATCTGTATCAGCTCCAAACTCACATTTAGAAACCAAGTCTCTTAAAGCTGCAACATAATGTAGCACTGATACACTGTGATCTTGTGTACGTTTGCGAAAAGTATGTCTCTCTGCTACCACATTGATTTTGGGGTTAAAGTATATTTGCAAAGCAGTAATTACCGAATCGAGCGTATCACCTGTATTGGGCAGTGTATAGAAAAATGTGTTGTCCCTCAGATCTGAGACAATGAAGAAGTGCTCTTGATTCGGGCCATTCATTACCCATCGCATTAATTACTTACAGGTAGTTGCAGAACATTTTCTCCCACGTTGTAAATGGTATTGCCAGCTCTCCCGGGCATAGAAGGAAAGGGCTTGGAAACGGGACATGTACAGCAGACATCCTTCTTCAATTCAGTGCATAGGCATTCAGATACCTCGTCGCCAATTTTGTTATGTACTGCACCGATGAAATGGAACAACAAGGATTAGGATGAACTCAGATTATTTGTTTAATTCTCCATGCAACAGCATAAGCTTAACATGCTCACATCATCAGTACTTCTTCACTCAACGTACTTCTCTACCTTTCTCACCACAGTGCGACACCTAGCATTCTGAGTGAACATAACAAACTCTGTTTCTAATAAATGAGGCTGAGCATAGAAATGCATCTATTCTCCGACTACAAACTCATCTCATCAGACATACTGTATATAGTAAGTTATGTTCTCTGGTTTATGTGCAGCTGTGTTGTGTTCTGTTGTTAATATTGTTGTGGCGGACCTGTTTTTAGATAAACAAAATGGGTTTTCACTTGAACACCCCAGCTTGCGACAGATTCTGCTCTCGTGGAGTCACATGAACGTGCAGTGGAGAGCAAATGTCGATCAAGAGTTTCACAAAATAACACATTAGATTTTGGTTTGTTTCTCAAACTGAACCTCATTGTATGCTTTCAAAACAATCATGAGTCTCACAGAATAATTTATTAGACTTCTGAATTATTCTTTTTCATGCTTTTGAAGCTTGAAGAGGTGGTCACCATAAACTGCCATTGTATGACATCACTGAGCAAAACATTTTTTCACAATTTCTCCCTTTATGTTAAGAAACATAAAGAATACCAAATTGGTTTATAACAACACATGGGTGAGTAAACAATGACTGAATTTTCATTTTGGGGTAAACCAAAATTTGCCTAGATTTATTCTATGCAATGGGTTTTCAAAGTGCATCATATGTTCCCCAAAATTGAACTGTTTGTGAGCCATGTGTTACTCCAGAAATTGTCTAGTGTTTGTTGGTACATATTTTAAAGGCAGCATTTCCTTAGGAAGGTGTGATGAGGAGGAGGGCGGGGCCGGGCCACATGCAGCTGCAGTTTTGTGTCTTTTTGTTTTCATTAAACATTATTTTGACGGTTCAGCCAGTTCCCGCCTCCTCCTTTCCCAACCTTAACCTTGTTACAGAAGGGTTTATATTTAAATGATCTTCTTAGGGTTTGGTGTAGCAGCAGGGGGCTGCATCTGTCGGACAAGTTGATATTAAACTGTGGAATATGGCAGACATCCTTTTTACTGATGTGAGAGAGCTATCTGCAGACGTGGAGCTTAACAGAAACTTTGAAAAATGAAATCTTGGTCTTTGTTTGAAGTTTTCCAGTTTCCTGTGCCCTGCTTAAACACTACTGATATGTGGAGCAGGTATGGGTGGTGTACACAAGGAGAGGGATATTTTAAAATGTTAAAGGGTTAGTTCACCCTAAAATGAAAGTTCTGTTATCATGTCTTACCCTCATGTTGTTTCTCTTATAAGTGGGATATGAAAGGCAATGGTAGAGAGAATGTTTACGCTGCTCTTTTCCATACAATAAAAGTGGATGTAGACAGACACTCCAAAAGTGACAAAAAGCACCACTAAAGTAAAAATGTGTCTATAAATTAGCTTTCTGCGAGCAACAGACTGACATTTAAGTCAATAATTGTTTAAAATATGGCTCTCAGATCTAATTTGTGTACAATATGGCTCCTTAAGATGTGCCATGACAGGCGCATTAACAGACTAATATCACAGTGAAATTGAAAACAGTAGGATGAATCATTCTGTGCTTACTGAAATGCGAAACGTTACCCCCAGGGGCCAAAGTGGTAAGTGTTGTTGTGCATATGGGCATGTGTGAGCTCCATTTTCTGGGTGAAATGTCCATGGAGTGGCGCCAAAAGCAAGTTGTGAACCGAGTTGTTTTCAGCTGTACAGGCTTTAATACAGTGAAGACGAATGCATATTTTATAAACTACCCCCCAACCCAAATCCTAAACCTAACCATCAGTGGAGTAAATATGTAATATTAGAGCGAAAAAAAGGTGCATCTTCTGAATCGCACTCATCACTGATTATGCAAACATGATTACTTTCTTGTTTCAATGCAGGATCTGAACCAAGGTGAACGGAAGTGGACAGAAGAAAGAACATCATATGGGAGATAAATTATGGCAGAATTGTCTTTTTTGGGGGAGATATCCATATTCTTTGATAACCAGTTCTTTAAAATCTCATCCGCATATATCTTAAGTGACAAAAAAAAAAAAAAAAAAAAAAAAAAAAAAAAAAAACAATATTAAAGAATCATAAGTAGTCCATCTCATGCACAATATTCCACGTATTCTGAAGCCATACCGTAGCTTTGTGTGAGGAACATACTGAAATATCTCACCTCTATTGAAGCCTTGGAGGAAAATGGATTTGAGAGAGTCTAAACTTCTCTTTCAAATCCACTTTCCTCCAAGGCTTCAATATAGTCAAAATCTAATTTCTAAAAAGAGTATATACACTTTGGTTTTCATAATTTACATGGGTGCAGAATCTGGTTTCAGGTTGCCAAGGTTAATGTGATTTAATTAATAACACAACATGCTTGATGTATTATCCCGGAATGCAGCTCCATTTTGGAGAAATTAAAGTATTTCTCAAATCCAGATTGTTTTAAAGGCAGTAGTTTTCCAGAGGCACATAAGTGTGTTATGTGATTTAAACCATAAAGAGGAAGTGTCAGGGCCGTTTTTGAGCACACGGAGGCCCTAAGCAAAATCATACTTGGAGCCCCCTACCCTCCACATTAAAAATAAATGACTGTAAATAACAATAAATAACTATATACAATGGGACACAACTGCATTGTGTTAGCTAACTAACTGTTGGAATTTAATGCATGACAATGAACAAACACCATCTAGCCTTACATTCATTTGTTTTCTCCCCTTTTCACCCCAATTTGGAATGGCCAACTCCCAATGCGCTCTAAGTCCTCATGGTGGCGTAGTCACTCGACTCAATCCGGGTGGCAGAGGATGAATCTCATTTGCCTCCATGTCTGTGAACATCAGTCCGCACATCTTATCACATGGCTTGTTGACCGTGTTACCGTGGAGACATAGCACGTGTGGAGGTTTCACGCTATTCTCCGCGGCATCCATGCACAACTCACCACGCGCCCCACCAAGAGCGAGAATCACATTATAGTGACCACGAGGAGGTTACCCCATGTGACTCTACCCTCCCTAGCAACCGGGCCAATTTGATTGCTTTGGAGACCTGACTGGAGTCGAACTCACGACTCCAGGTGTGGTAGTCAGCGTCTTTACTCGCTGAGCTACCCAGGCCCCCATACATTCATTTCTTACCAGTGATCTGGCTGCGTTTCTCCTTCTCCTCCTGTTTCTTTTTTCTTTTTTCCACTCTTGACTTATAGGTGCACTTCATGATGACAAAAAACCCTTTGGCCGTGTGCGTGCCTTTCACATCTAGCCAGAAATCTCTCCATGCAGTTATATTCTCCCTTCCCTCTCAGGCCACAAGGGGGCCCCCTATAACTGCCTAATTGAGCCAAAACAGCTGCCTGAGTCTTACTCGCAGCTTTTAGTATATTTAAAAATAAAATAAAATAAAAAAACACCCGGCTTTGCGGGGGCCCCTGGTGGCTCGGGGGCCATAATCCTCCACTTAAACTGCTTATAGCTAGAAATTGCCCTGGGAAGTGTTGTAAATAACAAACTGTATTGCTTCATGATTTCTTGAAAGTAAAACCACACGTTGTAAAAGTCTCCCTGTTTAAAAATGCCCATGTATCAATGTATCAAACTCTTATTAAATCAAGGCAAAAATATTTGGAGTCTGGAGCTATTTCAATACTACTGCAAACATAGGCTACTCCACAGAACCTTGAACTGTGGTCAACAGGGGAACCAAGCAGTATGGACAAACAAGTCATCTTACCATTAACATGCATCTGAGATTTTACTCTGACTCCATATAGGGCAGACATATAGAGTCCAGCATTCTGACAGCTCTTAAAGGCCTTGTTCTTACTACCATATAGCAGAATGCTAAGGTCAGTAACAGGTTTTTCATGTTGTTGTTGTTTTATGATAAAGTGGCTCTCTCAAATGAAGACATGAGGATTTCTCCTTAGGAGAGAAGGGGGAAAATTTGACAAGGTTGTGAAACCAGGTTTAGGGATGGGTCATAATTTTCAACTAGTCATCCTACAATGACTACTGTATAACAAGTATTTTTTCTTAAATATATATTTTTTTGCTTCAGTATTGCAAGCAGCATTGATTTAATTCAGCATGCCGTGCTTTAGCTTTTAGACAGTTCGCATGGTAAAACCCTCTCTGAAAAGCTGGCTCTTTAAAATCATTGCCTTTAAAGCACCACAGATATAGTACAGACATCTACAGAAATCTTTGCCTGTTGTGTCTCAAATTGTCCTGTTTTATGAACATCCCACCACTTGGGTTGTGTTTTTTAGATGCTGTGTCAGTTTAAAAATAGCATTCTTCTCTACTCCCATCTGATCCATCATGTTGTGCTCTGTCTAGCTGTTTTTGAATGCAAGAACATGTCTTATGTAAATGCCCACTATGAAACACATCCGGTTGTTTTCAGGAACCACAATCCCCTAAACCAGCATAATTATACAGGGCTTTCTGTCATCTCTTAATCATCCTAATATTGTTTCAAACCCATATGGCTTTCTTCCATTGAATACAAAAGGTGAATTTTCAAAAAAGGCTTAACATGGTTTATTCGTCGAATAGTAGTGAGTCAGGGCTGTTAAGTTTGAAGGACAATAAAACAAAGCAAAAAGTAAAAGTAATTGATACAACTCATGCACTAAATTCCAAGTCATCTGAAATTATACAATCACTTTGTGTAATGAACAGAATGAAATTTAAGAAATTATTCACTCTCAAATGCATATCATAATAAAGTAAAGTGCTAAAACCAAATATAGCAGCTGTTCATAACATCAAACCTCACTGGTACTCATAGCGCCTTGTGACCAAATGTCATGATGTAATTTTTTGATTCAAAAGTGAATATCAATTTAAATGTAATTCTGTTAATCACACAAAGTGATCTCATTGCTTCGGAAGACCTGAAAAATAGTGCATGAGTAGTATTAATTTCTTTTACTGTGGTTTTACAGTGTTTCTCTCTCTCTCTTTTTTCTTTTTTTTTTTTTTTTTTTGGCCTTTTTCAAGCTTGACAGACCTGAGTTACTATTCAGGTTTATCTAGTGTAATGGATGACAACCAAAATGCAAAGATAGACTTGTGATTTTTCATTAACACATTACTGTATGTCTTTGATAGGGAGCTGACAAGTGCAAAGGTTCGGGAAAGAAGTAGGTGATACCTTACATGGCAACATAAGGCTGCAGGGTGTCTCCAGTGACAGATCTCATGCAACTTTTCCACAAATATAGAATTTTTTCATAAGGTGTCACTGAAATTGCATTGCATTATAAATGAATAATATGACATGTCCTGGGTTTATGACTGGGCTGTGCCCCCTCCCTGGAGACTTTAGGGGAGGTTCAAACAGAGGAGAAAATGAATCTTCCTGCAATCTCTTTGACTTATCTGCTACCAGCCATGTTTAGAAAGAAACCCCTGTCAAAGTGGGTTCAACTGAAAGTTGATATGTTTTTGTAAATGGCAAATGGTGGCGAAAAGAATGCCAAAATGTAAACATTTTCTTTTCATCACACGGCCTGTTTAAATTGTTTCTTGTGCTCTGTAGACCTTCTAAGATGAAAAGGTGATTGAATATTCAAAATAGTTCAGCAGCTTTGCTAACTTCTGCCATTTCTATAACACATGTTTTCTTCAATGCCATGCCCTCAAAAGTCATGTCAGCAAACCTGATATCTGCAAACCCAAACATGAAAAATGATAGACAGGCAGGGGCCGTTTGTGAATGGCAAGTTCCCTATCTGTCACTCACTCGACGTTGTGTCGATGTAGTGACACTACGGGTCACTCTTGGGAGCCCAAGACACCTCTAGTCTTTGATAAAAGGCCAATGAAAATTGGCGAGTGGTATTTGCATGCCACTCCCCCAGACATACGGGTATAAAAGGAGCTGGTATGAAATCACTCATTCAGATTTTCTCTTCGGAGCCGAATGGTCATGCTCATTGAGCTGAATTTCTACTGTTCATTCACCTCTGCTGGATCTGACGGCGCATTTCAGCGGCTTTTCCCTCCTTTGCACTGGTGCACTGCAGAGAACGCCCCTGGGCGCTTCGGCAGAAAAAAGAGAGTATATTTTCTGAAAGAGTTTAATTCTCTAAAAGAGTATATTTCTCTAAAAGAGCAGCACACATGGAACGTCTTTTTAAAGACACGTCTTTTTAAAGATGCCTTTCCGATTGTGTGTTATTCCTGGTTGCGGTCGTTATCTCTCAACTTCGGATGGTCACGATCGCTGTCTTTCTTGTCTGGGCGTGACCCAAACGGAGGCAGCATTCGTGGATGGTTCATGTTCTCACTGAGAGAACATGACCATGGCAACGTTGCGGTGGTGGCTTGCTTTCATAAGAAAGCAAGCCACCCCAGCGGCTCCCCGCCTCGGTCCTTCTACCTACGGGTATGAGGCCAGCGCGGCTAGCACTGGGGGCGATTTGGGGACCCCATTGCGTGGAACTTGGATGCGTGGCTTGCGCTTTCCAATCCGTCGCGATGGCTGGTCCGGACCGTCCGACTCGGCTACGCAATTCAGTTTGCCAGGCGCCCACCCAGGTTCAGCGGTATCCACTTCACCTTGGGTAAGGACGAAAACGCTGCTACCTTGCGCGCGGAGATCGCTACCCTCCTACGGAAGGGCGCGATAGAACCTGTCCCTCCGGCCAAGATGAAGAAGGGGTTTTACAGCCCCTACTTCATCGTACCGAAAAAAGGTGGTGGCTTGCGGCCAATCTTGGACATGCGAGTACTGAACCAGGCTTTACACAGACTCCCATTCAAGATGCTGACGCAAAAACGCATTCTGGCGAGCATCCGGCATCAAGATTGGTTCGCGGCGGTAGACCTGAAGGACGCATACTTTCATGTCTCAATCCTACCTCGACACAGACCCTTCCTGCAGTTTGCATTCAAGGGTCAGGCGTATCAGTACAAGGTCCTCCCTTTCGGCCTGTACCTGTCTCCTCACGTCTTCACGAAGGTCGCAGAGGCAGCCCTTGCCCCGTTAGGGGAAGTGGGTATTTGCATTCTCAACTATCTCTATGACTGGCTAATCCTAGCTCACTCTTGGGACATGTTGTGTGCACACAGGGACTTGGTGCTCTCACACCTCAGCCGACTAGGGCTTCGGGTCAACTGGGAAAGAGCAAGCTCTCCCTGGTTCAGAGCGTCTCCTCCTCTGGAGTCAGCAGCACTTCAAGTCACTGCGAGCCACTCACATCCCGGGCAACCTCAACACTACACTGTCACGGCAGGTTACCCTCAGTGGAGAGTGGAGACTCCACCCTCAGGTGGTCCAGCTGATTTGGAGTCGATTCGGACAGGCACAGGTGGACCTGTTCGCCTCCCAAGAATCCTCCCACTGCCCGCTCTGGTACACCCTGACCAAGGCCCCCTTCGACATAGATGCACTGGCACACAGCTGGCCCCCTGGCCTGCACAAATATGCGTTTCCCCCATTGAGCCTACTTGCACAGACCCTGTGCAAGGTCAGGGAGAATGAGGAGCAGGTCGTCCTAGTAACACACTACTGGCCCACCCAGACATAGTTCTCAGATCTCATGCTCCTTGCGACAGCCCCCCGGCAAATTTCCCTGAGGAAGGACCTTCTTTCTCAGGGACGGGGCACCATCTGGCATCCGCAACCAGACCTCTGGAATCTCCATGTCTGGCCCCTGGATGGGATGCAGAAGACTTAAGTGGTCTACCACCCACGGTGGCAGACACGATCACTCAGGCTAGAGCCCCCTCTACGAGGCGCCTGTATGCCTTTAAGTGGTGTCTGTTTGCTAAGTGGTGTAATTCCCGACGGCAAGACCCCCAGAGATGCGCAGTCGGATCAGTGCTTTCCTTCCTGCAGGAGAGGTTGGAAGGGCGGCTGTCCCCTTCCACCTTGAAGGTGTACGTTGCCGCCATAGCAGCACACCATGACACAGTCGACGGTAAGTCCTTAGGGAAGCACGACCTGATCATCAGGTTCCTGAGAGGCACCAGGAGGCTGAATCCCTCCAGACCGTGCCTCGTTCCCTCATGGGATCTCTCTGTAGTTCTTCAGGGTCTACAGAGAGCCCCCTTTGAGCCTTTGCAGTCAGCTGAGCTTAAAGCACTCTCCTTGAAGACTGCCCTCCTGACTGCGCTCACTTCCATCAAGAGGGTAGGAGACCTGCAAGTGTTCTCTGTCAGCGAAACGTGCCTGGAGTTTGGTCCAGGCTACTCTCACGTGGTCCTGAGACCCCGACCGGGCTATGTGCCCAAGGTTCCCACGACCCCTTTAAGGGATCAGGTGGTGAACCTGCGAGTGCTGCCCCAGGAGGAGGCAGACACAGCCTTGTCGTTGCTGTGTCCGGTGCATGCTTTACGCATCTATTTGGATCGCACGCAGAGCTTTAGAATCTCTGAGCAGCTCTTTGTCTGCTTTGGTGCACAGCGGAAAGGAAGCGCTGTCTCCAAGCAGAGGATCGCCCACTGGCTCATTGACGCCATAGCTATGGCATTTCACGCCCAGGACATGCCGCCCCCCTGTAGGGCTACGAGCCCATTCTACCAGGGGTGTAGCAGCCTCCTGGGCCCTGGCCAGGGGTACCTCTCTAACAGACATTTGCAGAGCAGCAGGCTGGGCAACACCCAACACCTTTGCAAGGTTCTACAACCTCCGGGTGGAACCGGATTCGTCCCAGGTAGTGGCACACAATACAAGCAGATAAGCCTGTGATAACCGGCCGGGTGTATCGCTTGCACATAGTGCCTTCCACCTCTTTTGAGCTGAAGACGTGTGCCATTAATTCCCAGTAATGTTCACAAACTATGTTCCCTGGTTGACTTCCTCCGAGCCCTGTGGCAGTCGAGTTTTCGGAGAGACTCACTGTCAGCCCAGTACATGTGCTAACTAAGAGCCCTGTTCTGGGGTAGGTGCTCCGCATGTGGCGGTTCCCTGTAAGGTAACCCCATGCGATGTATATCTTCCGCTAATTAGTTTCCCTGTTGGCAAACTGCGTCTTCCTTGGGTAGAGCCCCTCTGCTCCAGTCTCCATGTTGTAGTAACTCCTCCCCTGTTGGGTAGTATCTACCTTGAGACTCTCCAGATGATCATCAAGACCATGTGATGTATTTTTTCCACTTAAATATCCCCCCCTCTCTTTGGGTGAGGTGTGGTCTCCGCAGTGTCCTCCCCTTGGGAGGGACACCCCCTGACTAGACCTGGCGGCCCAGTCGGATAATCCCCCTTCTTTATTAGGGAGTGGAAAAAAAGAAGGGGAAAAGAGGCCACGACTGGGTTAGCCTGTCTCTATCTCTTGGGTAGTCGACTTGTCCCCAAAGGGCGGTTCGACACTCATAACTATGTTGGGGGAGGTTACGTGTTGGCCTGGTGCGCTGGCTACGAGGCATACAGTAGTCTGCCCGTCACACACCGCCAGTTCATGTAACACAGTTCAGCCATTTGTGGCGTTTCGTATAGGGACCCCTAGTGTCACTACATCAACACAACGTCGAGTGAGTGACAGATAGGGAATGTCCTGGTTACTTGCGTTCCCTCCACTGATGGAGGGAACGAGACGTTGTGTCCCTCCTGCCACAACGCTGAACTACCCGCTGAAATGACCGGACCTTGTCTCGGCTCCTCAGCATAAAGCCTGAATGAGTGGTTGCATACCAGCTCCTTTTATACCCGTGTGTCCGGGGGAGTGGCATGCAAATACCACTCGCCAATTTTCATTGGCCTTTTATCAAAGACCAGAGGTGTCTCAGGCTCCCAAGAGTGACCCCTAGTGTCACTACATCGACACAACGTCTTGTTCCCTCCATCAGGGAACGGAGGTTACGCAAGTAACCAGGGAGTTTTCTGATTGGGTAAAAAAAAAAAAAAAGCATGGGCCATAGTCATGACAGCACCTCTAATTTACTTTTCATCATTACCAAAATGTGTTTAGCAAAGGCCCAGCCCACAACCTTATTTAGCTGATCAAAGCTTTCTATTGTTTCCAGGGACGACACTTTGTGGATCTCTCCTCACAGGGTTATGCAAGGGATGAAAACTGAAACCTTAAACTTAGGTCATGTAGAGTTTGGTTTATGCTGGTAGGAAAATGCTTGCTGCAGACTTTGCCACAGTAAACTCAAGACATAAGTTATGAATGAAGATGTGAGTCAGAGGATGCAAAACATACAATGACCGCTTAGTTTTTGTGTCTTTTACCCCATAAATGTATAATTTTTTTTCTTCGCCTTTCCTGTGTTATTCTATTTATTTATTTGTGCTGTTTCTTAGTTTGAATTGATATTGATTCTCATCCAATCATCTGGCTCCACTGGGATTAGTTTGGTCAATAGCACTAATTACATCCAGCCTTCCAAATCCTGTTCCTCTGCAAATTTGACACTGTCAATAAAAATATATTTGACTTGTGTTGTTGCATTGCATAAATATTAATGTGCCTTTGACTTATTCTTTATACATAATTGAAGTATGGACGTCATACTGGTTATGGGAATGACCTTGGGTTATTAATGACTTTCATTTATGGATGAATGAACGAATGAATGAATGCATGAATGAATGAATGAACGAATGAATGAATGTGTTAAGTTTTTATTTTTTATTGATTTTATTTATTTATTTGTATTTATTGGTAGAAACAGGGGAAGCCTGGGAGTCTCTTGAGTGTGTCAAAATGTATGCCTTAAAGGAATAGTTCACTGAAAAATGAAAATTCTGTTCTTTGTTCCTTGTTCAGAAATAATTTGTTTTGCTTTGCTTTGTTTTGTTCCTGTTTGGTCATTTACATGATTTTTGACCAATAAGTTATTTCATTGTGTATTTCAATGAAACTGTTAGGTGGATCCCCAGGAGGGATTCATCTGAGCCCAAATATTTCTACTTCATAGGAATGTTGTTGAGAGTTTACTTTGGAGTAGAGCAAACAGACGTGATAGGAACTCAGGTTAGCCAAATCCCTCCCTCACTGGAGCTAGCCAACATCACTGTGTTCCTGAATATCAGAGGGAGTTGCAGGAACCTCTTATTACTATTGAAATATATTGGAACACTTAGGAAAGAGTAAACATTAAGATAAGATTTTTCCAGCCCTGCCTCAGACCGCACAGTAAGATGATTAAACCATTGTGCTTTGTCTCCCCAACATAACAAGTTAAATGTATTCCAGAGGATTCATTCCAGCTATATTGAATTCATGCCAATGATCTGATTTGCACATGCTGTTCCTATTTATAAATGACAAAACAAGCAGGAAGGGGCATCAGGGTTTCTCTTTTTCACTTTTTTATTTTTATTTTTTAACTCAGTTATATTGCTCAAAATCATTACAACAATGCTATTTAATGTTATTTAAGCAATACCATGCATGTAAGATTGCTGTTTTACTGAATATCAGCATTGTTATTATTCGGTCATTATATAACAGTTCAATAAACAAGCAATGTATATTGAGTAATTTACATTATAGACACAATATGACCTGTTATTTTGTCTGTTTTTGAGGAATGGAACTAAATGTTGTATAACTATAAACGAAACTCATATTGAAATCAGAATGGGTCTTATTGAAGCAAAACTCGTAGTGGACCCGGTAGCTGCAAGCCAAAGTTTTAAAATTTTATTTGAGGATCATAAGGAGGGAGTAATAAGATGCAGTGTGCACTGTAACAAAAGTAGTCGCTCATTGGACGAAAGTTAAGTTGATCCCAAAATGAGGGAAATTGGTTTTCAGCATGGTGTACACAACATACAGCCCTGACTAGCTGAAATATGATGGTCATTACAGATTCATAAAACACTAGCTGTAGCTCTCATCAGCTGTGCCTTGCAAACATCTCAGAGGAGCCTTTCAACTGCCCACCAGCCTGGGAAGAGCAGCAAGGCGTAGAGAGAGAAGCCATGTGTCAAACTGAACTTTACAGTCCTTCCCATTTAAGCCTGTGTGGCAAAACCCTTTTGTTTGTGAATTAATCTATGTTTTGGCATATATAATTATTAATATTTGCCCTGTGGAATTTTTTTTCAGGGGCATTTTTTTTAACTTTATGGGGGCATATAGTATGTTCAATATTTCAGTTCAATCAATTAATTAAAATAAATTCTCAATCTAGACAAACCTATAAATCAACATCAACCCATTGAATGCCATAATGTAATGCCAGAACTTGGCCCAGGATATGATACTAACAAATATATCCGAATTTCAAATAAGAAATGTAGGATTTATGCACCCATTACAGCTTCACTGTTACTTCATGATATCTCTGAATTCAACAATGAAAACAGCCCTCTGGGCAATTCAAGCAAATAGATTTATATTTAATGATGGTGTTGATAGTTTGTTTTGTTTCATGGCTTTTGAGACCAAACTAAGCGTGATCAGCTGACTGTGAGACCACTGACCCCAAAGTAATTCTTAGTCATAGCTGACACTCCTTAAGGTCTGATAATACTCATCCAGTTATATAATACGTCTCTTGTCATTTCAAGGCAGGAAGTCTTAAGAGATGAACACCCAAACCTTCTGACTTGAAATTACACTTACATTTATGCATTTGGCAGAGGTTTTTATCTAAATTAATGGTGCATTTAAGGTATACGTTTTAGCAGTATGCGCTACCCGTTGAGCTACAGGATATCCACCATTTTCCTGGGGGGTCTTTCTGGGGAACCGAATATGGGTGCGACTTCCACCGGAAGCCGTTCTATAGCATTCGCTGTCATTTTAGACCCTGTTTACAGCTGGTATTAAGACGTGTTTCAGATGATCTGATCGCAAATGGTCAGCGCTATACAGTTGTAAATGGGGTGCAAAACCTTTTTGTGATTGGATAAGAAAAAACACATACAGTGGTAGTCAAAAATATGGCCACATCACATTTAAACGCTGTCCTGATGCGTCCTGGATGTCTCAAAAGCACCACCTCTCACCTATCAATCACCCGCGGCCTGCCAACAAAAGTTTAAATTTACGTGTGGATTTAGAAGGAAATTACTGTCCGATCGGACAACTTGAAAAAGCGATTACATACCGAATGATGAGAACTTCACGGCTCTTCCTCAGTGTGTCTGTCTGATATCAACATGTAAGGTGACAAGATGACAAGCACACACATCTGAAGCTGAACTAACAGGTACGCTACTACACTAAAACAAAGGACAATTTTGATCGAAATGTTGCGTTTGTGCTTATATTAAATTTAATCTGCATCTGGGAGAAACAGTGCGCCGGTTTTGTTCACATTTTCTTTGTCTTTATGACTTTTTTGCAGTTTATTATCATTCAGTAACACACTGACATAGTGATTGATGTATGTCATCATAAGATGCAGAAATGCAGCAACAACTGTGTTTACTTGATAACGGATGAAATGCCCACATTTTGCGCTAAGCATCACATGACATAGGAAAAAGGTGGATATAACTGTAATAGAACATATCACTTTATATCTTAAAGGTATAGTCCCCCCCCCCCCCCCCCCAAAAAAAAAAATCCATCATCATCTACTCACTCATGTCATTTGTTATTTCAATATCATATAGGTGTGCTACAACAAAAGCGAAAAAAAATCACATTTGCTTAATAATTAGTGATTGGTGTTACAGCAAAATGCCAAAAGACAGTAAACAAATCATAGATATTTATGATTTCACACTGGAGCAGTTTTAGAGCTTGTAATGGATATATTTTTCTTATTTTTGAACATGTGATGCTCTCATGGTTTTTATTGCTTACCAGTATGTCACAATGACCTTTTGATACTGACAACAGAACTATTCATAACTGTTTCAAAACAAATAAATGTTAGCAATTCACAATTCATGTAATTTTAATGTAATTTTGGTAACTTTATAAAAAGGTTCCATTCGTTATCATTAGTTATTGCATTAGGTATCATGAACAAACAATGAACAATATATTTTACAGCCTTTATTAATTATAATGTTAGTTAATAAAATTAATACAACTTTTGATTTAATAAATGTAATAGTATATGTTGTAACTAACATTAAGTTCATTAGTTCATGTTAGCTACAGTAGTGTTGTTAAATAATGGAAACTTTTTGTAGTGTTACAGTAATTTTACTGTCTGGGGCATAAACATATAACTGCACAATATAACTTGCACAAGTGTGGCAAAGGTCACTTCGGTTAAAAAATTGGTATCGGTACGGGCCAGACTGGCACATGCGAGATGGGCAGACCGCTGTGTGTCTCGTAGCCAACGCACCAGGCCATCACGTAACATCCCCCAACACTCGTCAAACGGTCCTTGGGGAACAAGTCGACTGCCCAAAAAATAGGGATAGGCTAGCCCAGCCATGGCCTCTTTTCCTCTTTTTTCTCCCCAAAAAGGGTGGATTTGTTAACCGACTGGGGGCCATAAATGTCTACGTCGGGGGGGTGTCACTCCCAAGGGGAAGACACTGTGGAGACCACACCCCGCCCAAAGAAAAGGGGGGGGGGTATTTTGAGTGGAAATATGTCACATGGTCTTACCGAGTCTTGTTGGAAGTATGTCATGTGGAGAAGTCCCATGATAGATCCTACCCGGGGGGTGGGGGAGGAGTTTCTACAAGCAGAGGGGCCTCTGCCCAAGGAAGACACAGTTTACTGACAGGGAAACAATTTAGCAGAAGATATCACATGGGTCACCTACAGGGAACCACCACATGTGGAGCACCTACCTCAGTTCAGGGCCTAATTAGCACACGTACTGGGCTCCGCAAACTCGTCTGCCACAGGGCTAAGGAGGAAAGTCATCCAGGGATCACAGCTTGTGAACACGACTGGGAGTCAAAAGCACACATCTTCACCTCATGGGAGGGGAAAGGCGCTATGCGCAAGTGGTACACCCAGCCAGCTGTCCTGAAACTTACCTGATCGTACCTGACAATACGCGGGACGAAACTGGCTCAACCCAGAGATTGTAGAACCTTGCAAAGGTGTTGGGTGTTGCCCAGCCCGCTGGTCTGCAGATGTCTGCCAAAAAGGCACCACTGGCCAGTGCCCACTCCTAGTAGAGTGGGCTCATAACCCCATGGGGGGCGGCACGTCCTGAGCATGATATGCCATCATGATGGCGTCAACAACCCAGTAGGCGATCCTCTGTTTGGAGACAGCGCTTTCCGCTGTCCACCAAAGCAGACAAAGAGCTGCTCAGAGCTTCTAAAGCTCTGCGTGTGATCCAAATAAATGCATAAAGCACGCACAGGACACAGCAACGCCAAAGCTGGGTCTGCCTCCTCTTGGGGCAGTGCATGCAGGTTCACCACCTGATCCCTAAAAGGGGTCGTGGGAACCTTGGGCACATAGCCCGGTCGGGGTCTCAGGACCACGTGAGAGTAGCCCGGACCGAACTCCAGGCACGTTTCGCTGACAGAGAACGCTTGCAGGTCTCCTACCCTCTTGATGGAAGTGAGCGCAGTCAGGAGGGCAGTCTTCAAAGAAGGTGCCTTAAGCTCAACTGACTCCAGGGGCTCAAAGGGAGCTCCCCACAGACCCTGAAGGACTACAGAGAGGTCCCATGAGGGGATGAGGTGCGGTCTGGAGGGATTCAACCTCCTAGCGCCTCTCAGGAACCTGATGATCAAGTCGTGCTTCCCCAAATACTTACCATCCACTGCATCGTGATGTGCCGAAATGGCAGCTACATACACCTTCAAAGTGGAGGGGGACAGCCACCCCTCCAGCTTCTCCTGCAGGAAGGAAAGCACTGATCCAACTGAGCATCTCTGGAGGTCTTCGCGTCGGGAAGAACACCACTTAGCGAACAGACGCCACTTCAAGGCATACAGGCGCCTCATAAAGGGGGCCCTAGCTTGCATGATCGTGTCTACCACCACGGATCTTCCGCTTCCCGTCCAAGGGCCAGACGTCGAGATTCCTAGAGGTCTGGTTGTGGGTGCCAGAAGGTGCCCCGTCCATGAGAAAGGAGGTCCTTCCTCAGGGGAATTCGCCGGGGGGGAGGGGGCTGTCGCAAGGAAGCGTGAGGTCCAAGAACCACGTCTGGGTCCTCATCCTCCCTGACCTTGCACAGGGTCTGTGCAAGTAGGCTCACTGGGGGAGACATGTATTTGCGTAATCCCAGGGGCCAGCTGTGTGCCAGCACGTCTATACCGAGGGGTGTCTTGGTTAGGGCATACCAAAGTGGGCAGTGGGAGGATTCCCGGGAAGCAAACAGGTCTACCTGTGCTCGACCGAATTGACTCCAAATCAGCTGGACCACCTGGGGGTGGAGTCTCCACTCTCCCCTGAGTGTAACCTATCATGGCAGCGCATCTGCTGCAGTGTTGAGGTCGCCCCGGGATGTGAGTAGCTCGCAGCGACTTGAGGCGCCGCTGACTCCAGAGGAGAAGACGGCGGGCGAGTTGTGACATGCAATGGGAGCATAGACCGCCTTGACAGTTGATGAATGCTACCATCGCTGTGTTGTCCATCCGGACCAACACGTGCTTTCCCTGGATCAATGGCCGGAAACTCCACAGGGCAAGCAGTACTGCCAACAACTCAAGGCAGTTGATGTGCCAATGCAGCCGCGGGCCAGTCCAGGAGCCAGCGGCTGTGTACCCATTGCATATGGCGCCTGGCCCATCTTGGAGGCGTCCGTCGTAACCACAACGCACCTGGAGACCTGCTCTAGGGGAACCCCTGCCCGTTGAAATGCAAGGTTGGTTCAAGGGCTGAAAAGGCAGCAACAGATCGGCGTGACGACCACGCGATGTATCCCGCGGCGCCATGCGGCGCCATGCCCATCTCGGGACTCGAGTCTGAAGCCAGTGCTGAAGCAGTCTCGTATGCATCAACCCGACGGCGTGGCCACCGCTGAGGATGCCATATGCCCCAGGAGCCTCTGAAAATGTTTCGGTGTAACCGCTGTCTTCTGTCCAAACGCCTTCAGACAACTCAGCACCGACTCGTTTGTGAGGCGTGCCGTCATCGAGACTGAGTCCAACTCTAAGCCGAGAAAAGAGATGCTCTAAACCGGGGAGAGCTTGCTCTTTTCCCAGTTGACCCGAAGCCCCAGTCGGCTGAGGTGCGTGAGCACCAGGTCCCTGTGTGCACACAACACATCCCGAGAGTGAGCTAGGATTAGCCAGTCATCGAGATAGTTGAGGATGCGGATGCCCACTTCCCTTAGCAGGGCAAGGGCTGCCTCTGCGACCTTCATGAAGATGAGAGGGGACAAGGACAGGCCGAAGGGGAGGACCTTGTACTGGTACGCTCGGCCCTTGAAAGCAAACTGCAGGAAGGGTCTGTGTCGAGGTAAGACCGAGACGTGGAAGTACGCGTCCTTCAGGTCTACCGCCACGAACCAATCTTGATGCCGGACGCTTGCTAAAATGTGCTTTTGCGTCAGCATCTTGAAAGGGAGTCTGTGCAAGGCCCGGTTCAGTACTTTCAGGTCCAAGATTGGCCGCAATCCACCGCCTTTCTTCGGTACAATGAAGTAGGGGCTGTAAAACCCCTTCTTCATCTCGGCCGGAGGGACAGGCGCTATCGCACCCTTCCGTAGAAGGGTAGCGATCTCCGCACACAAGGTAGTGCCATTCTTACCCTTCACCGAGGTGAAGTGGATGCCACTGAACCTGGGCGGGTGCCTGGCAAACTGAATCGCGTAGCCAAGTCGGACAGTCCAGGTCAGCCATCGTGACGGGTTGGAAAGCGCGAGCCACGCGTCCAAACTCCGAGCGAGGGGGACCAAGGGGACTATCACGTCGGACATACCGGCGGGTGGGGCCTCGCGGCGGGGCGAGGGGGCTCGAAACCCGTGGCCGTGCTGAGTCCAGTGACATCGAAGCACTTACCTGGTTCCTGACGCCCACCATAAGGTTGGTCAAAGAAGTGCTGAGGTGCGAAGAGGTGCTGTTGCTGCAGGAGGACGCCCATGGCAACTAGCAGATGGGGTGCAGGGTCTTGGGCCATGCCGGGGCAGGATGTGTTGAATAGCCTCCATCTGCTGCTTCACCGCCAAGAACTGCTGGGCAAAGGCCTCGATGGTGTCGTCGAACAGGCCAACCTGGGAGATGGGGGCATCAAGGAACCATGCCTTGTCAGCCTCTCTCATGTCGACCAGGTTGAGCCAAAGGTGGCGTTCCTGGACCACCAGGGTGGACATCGCCTGCCCGAGAGACCTTCGTCGCCCGGAGAGCGAGGTCGGTTGCTGAGCATCAATTCCTGCATCAATCCCAGGTCAGAACTACCCTCGTGCAGCTCTTTTAGGGCCCTGGCTTGGTGTACCTGCAGGAGAGCCATGGCGTGTAGGGCGGAGGCAGCCTGTCCAGCTGCACCGCAGGCCTTAGTCAGAGACAACGTAACCCTACAGGCGCTGAACGGGGGTCTCAGGTGGCCCTGCCAGGTGGTGGTGTTTCGCGGGCACAGGTGCACCGCAACCACCTTATCCACCTGGGGAATCGCCGAGTACCCCATGGCAGCCCCACCATCGAGGGTAGTGAGAGCAGAGAAGCTCAGAGACCGGGTCCGGGCAGTGAAAGGTGCCCACCACGACCTCGTGGGCTCCTCATGCACCTCTGGGAAGAATGGGACCGGGGCGGGGCACGGCCGTGAGTGGCGCTCTGGGCCCAGGAACCAATCGTCAGGCTGCGAGGGTTCAGGTGGGGTGGAGGGTTCCACTCCAGCCCGTAACACGCAGCCACCCGGGCAAGCATGGCTGCACGACTGGACGGCCCGCTCTCCAATGCTGCAATCGAGAGCTCATCCACTTCGCGAGCACCAAAACAAGATTGCGAACTCGCCCTGAGACGAGCCAGCGGTCTCATCCCAGCAGGGCAGATGAGCGTACTGGGGAATGGGAGGTCCGTGGGGAGTTACCCGGCAGAGTGGCTCCCATTGGGGTCCCCAAATCGCCCCCAGTGCTAACCAACGCGGCCTCAAACCCATAGGTAGAAGGACCGAGGCGGGGAGCCACTGGGGTGGTCTTTCCCTCTAACGAAGGAAAAACCTCGACTGCAACGTTGCCATGGTCACGCTCTTGCAGTAAGAACATGAGCCGTCCACAAATGCTGTTTCCGCGTGGGCAGTGCCCAATCGTGGCCATCGGAAGCGGAGAGGTAACGACCGCAAACAGGAAATACACACAAACGGAGAGGCATCTTTAAAAAGACGCTCTCCGTTAATGCCACTCTTTTAGAAGGGAAAATATACTCTTTCAGTAGGAAGAATATACTCTTTTAGCTGCTGAAGTGCCCAGGGGCGTTCTCTGCACTTCACCAGTGCAAGAGGGGGAGAAGACACTGTAATGTGCCGTACATCCAACAGCTTTTTGAGGTGAATGGATCGGCAGAGTAATTCAGCTCGCTGAACACAACCGCTCGGCTCCGAAGAGAAAATCTGAATGAGTGGTTGCATACCAGCTCCGGGGGAGTGGCATACAAATTCCACTCGCCAATTCCCATTGGCCTTTTTTCAAAAAGCAGAGGTGTTTGGGGCTCCCAAGAGTGACCCGTAGTGTCACTACATCGACACAACGTCGAGTGAGTGACAGATAGGGAATGTCCATTTAAGGTTTAGTTTGCCCAAAAATGAAAATTCTGTCATTATTTATTCACCCTCACATATTGTTCCAAACCTGTATGACTTTCTTTCAACTGCTAAACCCAAAAGGAGGCAAAATGTTATAGGGATTGACAGTCTCAGTCACCATGCACCTTTATGGTATGGAAAAATGATGCAATGAAAGTGAATGGTGACTGGGACAAACATTCTCCTTTTGTGTTCCACAGAAGAAAGAGTCATATAGGTTTGGAACACATGAGTTTGGGTAAGTTAATGGTTATAGAATTTTTAGTTTTTTGGGGAACTATCCCTTTAATAAAAAAGTTAATGACACTAGTTTGAACTCTTTTTGCACCTTGTGTCTCCATGACGGCATGTCTGCAGTTAATATCTGGAAAGGGCACTGCAAGAGCACTGAAACGCACTCGAGAGCCACACACATTGCTGACTTGTGCAGCTCTGGGCTGCTGTCACTGCTATGATGCAAATCATTTGTTTTGGTGAGTTTTTCTGCTCATCAGCACAAAAAAAGACACACTGAATGGAAAGGTAAAACAGGTGCAGCGGGTGCTGATGTTCTCCACAATGGCACAAATGCAGTACAAAAAATGAACAGGATAGGCTGGAGATTAAAATTGTGTTTTTGACATGTTATTAATGCATAAGTCTCACTTGAGTCCCACTGCTGTAATCTTGCTGCAAACATTCATCCATTATGATGCAGTTATGGAATGCTATAATAGAGCACTGACACCTGCCTGAGACGTAAATCTGAAAATTATTTTTGCTTGCATTTGTGATATTTTCTCAATCAGCATGCACAAACATATTCAGATATGTACAGTTTTATGGACATAAATTAATAAAATGAACTTAGAATAAATTATACCCACTGATAGTGTCATTTATTTGCACACGCTGTCTGCGATGTTTTGGCGCCGGATTCACTAAAGGAATTATGTAAATCAGGTATTGATATAAACATGCCCAGAAATCTTAAATTAATCAGTTTTTCAGCTTTCAGGTCGGTTATGAATGTTCAGTTGTGCAGGATGCAGTATTCAACTCTGATTCTGGAGATCCACTGTACTGCAGAGTTTAGCTCCAACCCTTATCTCAACTGAACCAGTTTATCGAGGTCTTCAGGACTATTTAAAAAATTACAGGCAGGTGTGTTTGATTAGTGTTGGAACTAAACTTTGCAGGACAATGGCCCTACAAGACCAGAGTTGAACTGCCCTGCGTGGAATCGACATGATCACATGGGAAGTCAGCATGTTGTTTCAGAGAGTTCCAGTACCCCAGTAGCGGACACATTATGCAGACTTACTGACAAGCAGCATCTTCTGACAAACATTTTAGCATTGGCTCAAGCATGTTTACCTTCCTTTGTGTCAATCATGTTTACCTTCCCTTGTGTCAATGTCGTAGGAGCCCCGGATTCATATCCCGCATTAAAAACCAGGATGTAATCGCATTTGCATTATCAGTGAAGAATGCAATTCAGATGATGCGTTTTTCCCTCTAACATTACACATATTTACTACACTGATGGTTAGGCTTAGGTTTGGGGTTGGGGTTGGGCTGTTCAGATTATAAAATTTGCATTCCTCTTCACTGTACACCATCCTGTACAGCTGAAAACAACGCACTACACAACTTGCTTTTGGCACCCCTCCGTGTACATTTCTCCCAGAAAATGGAGCTCTCACTTGATACGCCCAACAACACAGTTACCATTTAGTCCACTGGGTACAGTGTTTTGCATTTCAGTAAGCATAGATTAACTGTTTCCAATTTCACTGTGAGATCAGTTATAGAGATCAATGTCACTCCACCACTCAGATCCAGACACATAAATCAGCTTTTAAAATGCTGAAAGTGTGCTTGACTACACCACACATCTTATTATACAGTATGTCTGGTTATAATGCTATTCTTCATCATTTGATCATCAATTGATGAATTACTGCTGCCGAGACTGCCAAAAAATTAACACAATCATCTCTTTTAAGAGACTAATTTCATGAATATTACGTGACTGTGGCAAGCTTTTTGCAAAATTATATTATGTGGTTTATTACACGTATCACAGCAGTTCTGTGGTGAAATGTCCACTGTGTGGCGGTAAAAGCGTGTTAAATGTTCTCCCAGACAGATATGTTTTTTAAGGTTAATGCGCTATCAGTTTTAAATCAACAAAACTGACCTTCTAACCCAAAACTTTAAACCTAAACCTTATAAAGGCAAATGTGAGATGAAAAACTGTTAATGTAGCTGGAAATGCAATGTAAACTTTAAAATGTATCGCCTTCTTCTGCACTATTGTAAAAGTAAATTTGATGTCATAAAATAGCATTAGCATTGTGTGAAGAACAGGAAAGTAAGTGTTTATGAAAGACCAGGTTGTCTTCTAAATACAGTTATGTTTACTACCCTCTTTTTGTGTTCACCGCCAAAATAAGCATTATCTATCATGAGCCTAATTTACATTGAAAGCGGGCATGTTTGTGCTGAAAAGAATGACAGTGCCTTAAAGGTACATGTAGTAACTTTTTGTTTGTGTCGTCTTGGACTTACAGTGACACCAAGTGGTGTGGATGCAGCATCATTCAAAATCAATAGTTTTCAGTATAGATTCCATATTAGAAATTCACTATTCACAATCAGCCATGATTAATCCAAGAGTAAAAGTGTCCAATAAAAAAACGGTTACTGAGATTACGCAAGTATTCAGCTGGTCATGTGATTCTAAAATTGCAGCCCCCATGATAGCGCCCCTGCCCCATGTAGAAACAGCTTTTATATGGTTACTGATATGACTAGAGTCCTCATCTCATACGAGTGGTTATGATTTTATAGATATACTTCAAAATTACAATTAATTTCTTTAGGAGAAAACTTTTTTAATGGGGAAAAAATTACTGAGTGCACCTTTAACTTAAATACTGATGCGCTGAAATACCACATGCAAAAGTGCCGCAGTTGGTCTAGCGAGTAACGCGCATGCCAGTTAAACTATGGTGCCCACTTGGACAATGCGAGTTGCATTCCTGCTCGTGTCATTTCCCATTCCTCATAATTTCCTGTATTCTCTCTTTCTGCTGTAACTACTTTGTCAATACTGTGAAAAAACTGTGTTGGCTAAAAGGCCAACATTTTAAAAAATGTGCTAGCAATGCATGCAGTATACTGTATGTCACATGCACATGTATTCTCAATACGCACACTTCTAATTTGTCATAGCAAATGTTCTTTCACTGGCTATTAACAATTATACAGTGAGTTTAGAAGCATGAATAACATGTGTCAGTTTTAATTAGTATGCCACAAGGCTGTTTGTAGTTCAGTGCACATGGCAGCTGAATCCTGAGTATTCCTCATGAACTTTGCCAACCTTCAGTTCTGCCCTTCACATCAGCACATTCTTTGGTGAGGATATTCTCTAATTATCATCCACTTACAGTATTTCAATAAATAATTAAAGCATAAGCCATCAATCAACAAAGAAACATTGATAACAAGAGAGGGAAAAAAAATCCAATATCCACTGAGCCCTGCAACTCAATACCATAAATAAGTTGTGTGTCCTAATATTAACATAAATCATGCTGCAAAATATTATGGAGTGTGCTGTGAGCGATGAAAATGTTGTTAATCATAGCAGATGCTAATAATTCGAAGTGTAAAAATGACACAGCCACCCTCAAATTCTAAAAGGCCCTGTGCTCATTGCTTGTATAAGAGCTAGCTCATATTTCCCTGGCAGTAAAAGTAAAGAAAATGCCGGCTATTGGAGAGATTGATAGCTATTGATTTAGCCTGAGGCAGACAGGCTCGCTCCTGTGGTTCCTGCTCTGTGGCATCTGTGGTTGTGTTGCACATTTACGGCAAATGTGGACCACCTGCAGAGCTATGCAGACTGGCAGAGAAGCTTTATAAGACTCTGTGGCGGCGGGGGCGTGGTTGAGCGTTCGTCCGGAGGGAGAGAAAGCGGGAAGGGTGCACACACCTGAGCGCTATAATGTCTAACACCTGTTTCTGAGTGCAGTAAGCACTGGGGAGAGCGATAAAAAGGGACCACGCCAGAGACAAGAGAGAGAGAGCTACCTGTCTGAAAGAGACTGTGTGTGTTAAAAGTCAACGTCTGTGTAGACACATACCTTTAAGTCACGTCTACAAAATAGGTAATGACTATTTCTGCTGTTCTCTGCAAGGAAAAAAGACTTGGGCAGAGCTAGGGATGGACTACCAGAGCTTAAGCCCTGGGTGTTTTTAGTAAAGCTCCGAATATTTTTATCATCTTGTAGGGATGTCAAAAGTACCAGTACTTTGATTTCAGGTTGATAATTAATATATAATATATATTGTAATATTAAGTAATATTTACAGTATTTAAGTAATGATACTTCTACAGTATCGGCTATGCCAAATACCAACTCAGTTCAGTAGTCAAATGCTGTCTGGTGTTTGCATGCATGCAAGAAGAGCACTTGTGAGTCCACTAGATAAGTATTTAATATTTAGACAGCCTCCAAAACAAAGAGTAATAAATGCTCATGGAATTTCCAAACTTTAAGACACAATGCCATGAACTATTTTGGTAACACTTTTAAATTAATAGATGTTGTAAAAAAATAAAAAATAAATATATATATATATATATATATATATATATATATATATATATATATATATATATATATATACTGGTGGCCAAAAGTTTGGAATAATATTTTTTGCTCTTATAGAAATAAATTGTTACTTTTATTCACCAAAGTAGCATTCAACTGATCACAGTGTGTAGTCAGGACATTAATAACGTGAAAAATTACTTAAACTACTTAAACTAGTTTTCATAAAAAAATCCTCCACGTGCAGCAATGACAGCTTTGCAGATTGTAACAACTTCACAGCAGAAGGGAAGGAGAACACAGGGAAGCGGGTTTTCCAGGCTCAGGTAAGAGTTTTAATCGGCCACTTCAGTGCTTTACAACTTCACAAACTCATCAGCTTCACAGGCACGTAGTTACTTAAACACATCAGCTTTCATAGGCACGTAGTTACTTAAATACATCAGCTTCACAAATACAACAGAATGAACGTAACAGCTTCAGGAGCACTGTGGCCTTCCTTGTGCCAAACTCTCTCCCTCCTCTGCTGGTGGTGTGGCTGCTTATATGCCGCTCTCCCCATGCTCACTGGAATTAGAGACAGGTGTTACACATAATCTAGCTCAGGTGCAAGCACCCTTACTGCTTTCTCTCTCTCCGGACAGATGCTTGACTGCGCCCCCACTGCCACATATCCCCACCACCGGGGAGACATTGCAGCTAATGTACAGCACCGGGCGCTCCTCCCCCTCCATCACCTGCGAGAGTACGGCCCCCAGCCATCTGTCTGAAGCGTCTGACTGTAAGACAAAAGGGAGAGAGAAATCGGGTGAGTGTAAAAGCGGCCCCCCACAAAGTGCAGCTTTAACCTGCATGAACGCCTGTTGGCACTGCTCTATCCACTGGACCGGGTCTGGAGCTCCCTTTTTAGTGAGATCAGTCAGCGGGCTGGTGACATCCGAATATTTAGGCACGAATCTCCTATTATAGCCAGCCAGCCCCAGGAACTGTCTCACCCCCTTTTTGGTCTTGGGCCTCGGACAGGCCGCAATCACCGCAGTCTTGTCAATTTGGGGACGCACCTGCCCGTGGCCTAAGTGGAACCCTAGATACCATACCTCCACACGCCCAATCGTGCACTTCTTGGGGTTTTCTGTGAGTCCCGCTCGTCTTAGCGATCTCAGAACCGCCCTCAGATGCTGCATGTGCCTCTGCCGATCGTGTCATCTAAGTAGGCAGCGGCGTAAGCCGAATGCAGTCTGAGGATTCGGTCCATGAGACGCTGAAATGTAGCCGGGGCTCCAAACAAGCCGAACGGAAGCGTCACAAATTGGTGTAATCCAAACGGCGTGGAGAAGGCTGTTTTTCATGGGAAATTGGTGTCAAGGGGATCTGCCAATAGTCCTTTGTCAAATCCAGTGTCTAATAAAATCGAGCAGTGCCCAACCGATCAAGCAACTCATCAATGCAAGGCACTGGGTATGCATCAAATTTAGACACTGCGTTGACTTTTCTATAATCCACACAGAATCATGCAGACCCGTCGCTCTTAGGAACTAGAACAACCGGGCTGGACCAATTGCTGTGGGATTCCTCTATTACCCCTATATCGAGCATAGCATTCAATTCTTCCCGGACAATTTTCTTTTTGTGCTTGGGCAATTGGTAGGGACGGCTACGTATCACCACCCCCGGCTCGGTCTCGATGTGGTGCTGTATGAGGTTCGTATGACCCGGTAGAGGGGAAAACACGTCTGCAAACTCCTTCTGCAACTTGGCAACCTCTGCGAGTTGATACGGTGAGAGGTGGCCTCCGCAAGTGACCGGGGTGAAATGATTGTGTTTTGTATTCACCTCTGGCCCGAGCTCCACCCTCTCCGGGACTACCATAGCCAGCGTCACAGGGACCGCCTCGCTCCACAATTTCAGGAGGTTGAGGTGGTATATTTGACATGCGCCCCTTCTATCGGTTCACTTTACCTCATAATCGAGATCCCCCACTCGTCGTGTGAACTCAAAGGGTCCTTGCCACTTGATGAGTAATTTGGAGCATGATGTGGGAAGTAATACGAGTACCTTATCTCCCGGTGCAAATTCCTGCAGCCGAGTTCCCGTCATACAGTCGGCGCTGTCGTTCTTGTGCTCGGAGCAAATTCTCCTGTGTTAGTTGCCCCAAGGTGTGGAGTTTTGCTCTAAGATCAAGAATGTTTGAATTTCATTCTTGCTGTTTGAAGGTCCCTCCTCCCAAGCCTCACGCATAACATCAAGCACGCCACGTGGGTGCCGCCCGTATAGCAGCTCGAATGGTGAAAACCCCGTGGAAGCTTGCAGGACCTCTCATACTGCGAATAACAGGGGATTGAGCCATTTGTCCCAATTTCTAGCATCCTCGTGTACGAACTTACAAATCATATTTTTAAGGGTTTTATTAAATCGCTCCACCAGGCCATCTGTTTGTGGATGGTAGACGCTAGTGCGGATTGATTTAATGCCCAATAATTCATAAAGCTCACGTAGTGTTCGTGACATAAAGGTTGTGCCTTGATCGGTGAGGATTTCTTTCGGAATCCCCATCCGGGAGATTATTTTGAAGAGTGCCTCCGCAACACTGCGTGCTGAGATGTTGCACAGAGGCACTGCTTCCAGATATCGCGTTGCATAGTCCACTAGGACCAATACAAAGCAATGTCCGCGTGCTGACCGCTCTAATGGCCCGACGAGGTCCATTCCAATTCTCTCGAAGGGGACCTCGATCAGCGGAAGAAGGCGCAATGGCACTTTTGGGGCAGCCAGTGGATTCACCAGCTGGCATTCGCGGTATGCCACACACCAACTGCGGATATCGCTGCCAATGCCCAGCCAATAAAAACGGGCTATTAGGTGGTTCAGTGTTTTTCTTTCCCCTAGATGACCCGCCATGGGATTATAATGAGCCGCCTGGAGCACCATTTCCCAACGGCTCCGTGGTATTAAGGGCTGTGTTGTATCTTCCTTTGTTTGAGCATCCTGCGTCACTCTATACAACCGCTCGTTTATAATTGCAAAATAAGGATATGAAAGGGCGACACCCGGCTGAAGTTGTTGACAATCGATCACTCTCACTTGGTCAAAGGCGTGCTTGAGAGTTTCATTTTGTGACTGCTCCAAAGTGAAATCCCCTTCGGGAAATCCCCCGAGGACGGGAGGGGCTGCAGCCTCTACCCCCCACGTCATCCTGACGTGGAGCAGACGAAGACGGCCCTGGATCCGCCTCCCCTGCCAGAGCATCACACATCTCACATCTCATGGCTTTAGTGCAGGACCCATCTGTGCATATTCCCTTTAATACATTTCTAAACTCAGGCCAATTAGTACCCACAATCAGCGGATGGGTGAGGCAGGAACTAACCGCGGCCTCCACTCTATGTTTTGTTCCCTGAAATTTAATAACAAGGGTCACTACAGGGTAGTTATGAAAATCCCCATGCACACACTTCACCCTCACTGTTTTCGCTGTGCCCAAAGCCTTGCATTGAACCAAGCGATGGTGGATAGTGGTTTGATTACAACCCGTGTCCACCAATGCTTGGTGAGTACCCCACTTGACACTTACCGGTATCCGGTACGCTCCGGCCCGATCGGGGCAGCCTGCGGAGTGTCGGGGATCTGGAACACCGTTCCCAGCTCCATGACAGGGCACTGATCCCGGAAGTGTCCCGGATCTCCGCAACTCCAGCAGACCGGCCCAGGCACCACGCCCGCACCTGCATCGGCGGGCACTTCCACCTGAGGGGGAGAGCAGCGGGGCACTTTTGCTGCTGTGGGCGATGGGAAACCCAGCGCATGGGGAACTGGCTTTGGTGGCAGGACTCCTCACCTCCATGGGGCAGGAACGGGCTCTGGGGAGAGAGCAGAGTGAGAGAGAAGAGGGGAGGGGGAAGAGATCAGGGAAAACATAGGGGAGGGGGAGAGAGAGTGGGAGGGCTCTTCCGCCATCTGGTACGCCGCCAAATGGTCCTCCGCCAGTCAAACGGCTTCCTCCGCCAGGCAGTGGCACTGGACCCACTCCGCCATTCCACTTGGCAGTCGATGAATTAGCTGCTCCAGTACCACCTGGTCGACAACTCCCGTGAAGTCATGATCCCCCGCCAGCAGCCATTTCTGGCAGGCGTCTCGGAGCTGTTGGGTAAAAGCAAACGGGCGGTCGGTCTTCTCCAGCTTCATGGATTGGAAGAGCTGCCAGCACTGCTCTGGTCTACGACCAACCCGCTGCAGGATGGACTTCTTCAGGTCTTCGTAGGCCAGGAGGTTAGCCACCGGCAGTTTTTGTGCCGCAAGCTGGGCTTCCCCGGACAGCAACGGGAGGAGCCGGGCCACCCACTGATCTCACGGCCAGCTCCAGATCTCAGCGGTCCTCTCGAAAATGTCGAGGAAGGCTTCCGGGTCATCTTCCACCCCCATCTTTAGAAGTGTGGGTGGGGGCAGGGGGCTGTGGTTGTCCGGGGTCATGGACGGGGCTCTCTCCTGGCTGAGGAGGCTCCGGATTGCATGCCGGTCCTCTGCTTGAGCTCGTAGGATCTCAAAAAAACGCCGGTCTTGGTCTTGACGCAGCTCAAGCAGGGATTGTTGGTGCGACTGGTGTACGCTGGCGAGAGACTTGAGGATCTCAGCCAACTGCGAGGACTCCATGGGGCGTACTTCAGATCTCCCGGGTTTCGGCACCAGTGTAACAACTTCACAGCAGAAGGGAAGGAGAACACAGGGAAGCGGGTTTTCCAGGCTCAGGTAAGACTTTTAATCGGCCACTCCAATGCTTTACAACTTCACAAACTCATCAGCTTCATAGGCAAGTAGTTACTTAAACACCTGAGCTTTCATAGGCATGTAGTTACTTAAATACATCAGCTTCACAAATACAACAGAATGAATGCAACAGCTTCAGGAGCACCGTGGCCTTCCTTGTCCAAAACTCTCTCCCTCCTCTGCTGGTAGTGTGGCTGCTTATATGCCGCTCTCTCCATGCTCACTGGAATTAGAGACAGGTGTTACACATAATCTAGCTCAGGTGCAAGCGCCCTTACTGCTTTCTCTCTCTCTGGACAGACGCTTGACCACGCCCCGCTGCCACAGAGATCCTTGGCATTCTAGCTGTCAGTTTGTCCAGATACTCAGGTGACATTTCACCCCATGCTTCCTGTAGCACTTGCTATAGATGTGGCTGTCTCTTCTCATGCACCTTAAAGTCTAGCTGATCCCACAAAAGCTCAATGTGGTTAAGATCCATAACACTCTTTTCCAATTATCTGTTGTCCAATGTCTGTGTTTCTTTGCCCACTATAACCTTTTCTTTTTGTTTTTCAGTTTCAAAAGTGGATTTTTCTTTGCAATTCTTCCCATAAGGCCTGCACCCCTGAGTCTTCTCTTTACTGTTGTACATGAAACTGGTGATGAGCGGGTAGAATTCAATGGAGCTGTCAGCTAAAGACGTGAGGCGTCTATTTCACAAACTAAACACTCTGATGTACTTATCCTCTTGTTTAGTTGTACATCTGGCCTTCCACATCTCTTTCTGTCCTTGTTAGAGCCAGTTGTCCTTTGTCTTTGAATACTGTAGTGTACACCTTTGTATGAAATCTTCAGTTTTTTGGCAGTTTCAAGCATTATATAGCTTTCATTCCTCAAAACAATGATTGACTGACAAGTTTCTAGAGAAAGCTGTTTCTTTTTTGCTATTTTGACCTAATATTGACCTTAAGACATGCCAGTCTATTGCATAATGTGGCAACTCAAAAACAAACACAAAGACAATGTTAAGCTTCATTTAACGAACCAAATAGCTTTCAACTGTGTTTCATATAATGGGAAGTGATTTTCTAGTACCAAATTAGCAATTTATCATGATTACTCAAGAATAAGGTGTTGGAGTGATGGCTGCTGGAAATGGGGCCTGTCTAGATTTGATCAAAAATGACTTTTTTCAAATAGTGATGGTGCTGTTTTTTACATCAGTAATGTCCTGTCTATACTTTGTGATCAGTTGAATGCCACTTCGGTGAATTAAAGTACCAATTTCCTTCCGAAACATCAAAAACTGTACATTATTCCAAACTTTTGGCTGACAGTGTATATATACAGTACTATGCAAAAGTTTTAGGCACTTGTGAAAAATGTTGCACAGTGAGGATTTATTCAAAAATAGTGCCATAATTAGTTTTCATTTTTCAATTAACATCACCCAAAGTCTAGTAAACATGAAAAAAAGCTAAATCAATATTTGGTGTGACTAACTTTGCCTTCAAAACAGCACCAATTCCCCTAGGGACACCTGGACACAGTTTTTTTTGGTTGTTGGTAGATAGGATGTTCCAAGCTTCTTGAAGAATTTGCCACAGTTCTTCTATATATTTAGGCTGTCTCAATTGCTTCTGTCTCTTCATGTAACCCCAGACTGACTTGACTCTTGTGAACACATATTTAATGCAATTTAACAACATTTTGTGTAGAGTTTTACATTTACCCAAAGAATTATCAACCAATGAACAAAACCGGGAGCTCTTTTGCCCAACATACTGTATGTTAACGTTTTACACTTTAATTTCATTTTATCTTATTTATTTTAGTTGTAACAATGTAACATTTAAAACACATGACAAATTACTCCTATAAAAATAAATAAAAACTTGCTCCAACCTGACATTTATGAAAATACAGATCAATGTTCCGAGAACACAAATCTACCTTTATGTGGAGGTGGGGGCATGGTCGAGTGCCGATTTGTAAATGGAGAGCGAGATCGGGAGATGAGAGCGGTAATGAGTCCCACCTGTGGGTGTTATCTCTAACAGCTGTTTGTGTTTTGCAGTGAGAACGGAGAGGAATAAAAAGGGGCAGTCCAGACCGAGAGGGGAGAGAGAGAACGACACACTAATTTGGCTGTCTGTGTGTGCATTGCAGTAAAATTATGTGCAAAATAAAAACTTACGTGGATTGTTTAACCAGCTCCTGCTTCCTCCTTGTCAAGAGAGTTAAGAACCTTGTCACACTGGTGCCGAAACCCGGGAAGGAGGAAGGATACACTGCTATGGAGTCCTCACCGCTGGAAGTAGTCTTCAGAACCCTTGCCGGCATCCACCAGGCCCAACTCCAGGCCCTCATGGAGCTGCAGAAGGAGCAGCAACAACACTTCGAGACACTCCTTCAGGCTCAACAGGAGAGGGCGTCTGCCGCAACCCCGGCAACAGCAAACCTCTAAGCGAGGCTTTCTAAAAGGGGGGACTTGCTAAAACTCCAGTCATGAATTGTCAATTGATAGTGCATGTAAGTCACTGTTTTACTGAGACCAGAGCCAGCAGTAGTGCAGTCTTAATAGAGAGCATGCGAGTGCTTTTAGGATCAAAGTTAGGTCCCAAGTCAGGACTGTAGCCAGCCGAGGTGGATTTAATCGTCTTGCTCCTCTAAGGAATTTTATGATTAAATAATGTTTGCCTATAGTAGCGCCACTTAAACTTTGAGCATTGATGGAGTGAGTCCTGCATCTAATCACTCTTGAAGAAATATGAGAATATCATGTATGGGGCAGTTTATTGGGTCTTCACCATGTAAAAGACACCAATCAGCAAACACATTCCATTTTGGCGCATAGAGGCATCTCGTGGACTGTGCTTTGGCCTGTAAAATGGTGTTCATGACTGAATGCATCAGTTCTGGCATGTTTAGCGTGCTCCATTCAGGGGCCACACATGCAGGTTCCACAGCTTGCGCTGGGGATTCCAGATTGTGCCTTGCGCCTGAGAGAGGAGATCCCTCCTCAGCGGTATTTCCCATGGCGAGCCATACAACATCTCTATTATTTCCGGAAACCATGGCTGATTGGGCCATTTCAGGGCAAACAATAGAATCGTTTCCTTGTCCTCTCGGACATTGCATATGACAGGGTGAAGGAGGCACACCGGGGGAAAAGCATATTTGCGTTTCGCCGGCCATTTGTGGGCCATTGCATCTGCTTCCAGCGGGGATTGGGAGATCGAGTACCAGAGGGACAGTGGGCTTTCAGCACTGAGGCAAATAGACCGATTTCTGCTTTGCCGAATATTTCCCAAATCCTCAGGACAGTCTGACGATGAAGTCTCCATTCGCCTAGTATCACATCTTGGTGTGACAATAGGTCTGCACCGTAATTCAGATGGCCTGGGACATATGTTTCTCTCAGTTAAAGGAGAAGACGCTCACTGCACAGGAGGAAGTAATGCGTCAGTTTCATCAGTGGTGGTGAATGAATTCCACCATGGTGGTTTATATACGCCACAACTGTCATATTGTCTGAGCGAACCAGAACATGACAGTTCACTATTTCTGACTGAAAAGCCTTCAAGGCTAGGAATACAGCCGATAGCTCTAGGCGGTTGATGTGCCACGCCCTCCTCGCACCTGTCCAGGTGCTGAAAGCCGAGCATCCATTGCACACCGTCCCCCAATGTATATTGGAAGCATCCGTAGTCACCAATTTCTGCCTGAAAATCTGCCCCAGCGTGACACCTCGCTGATCAAAGGCAAGAGCTTTCCAAGGTGCTATAGCAGCTATACAGTGGCGAGATATAGTGATGCGCATTCACCCATGGCGCCAAGCATGTCATGGCACACAGCGCTTGAGCCAGCACTGAAGAGGTCTCATGTGTAAAAGACCTAATGGAATGATGGTGGATGCCGCTGCCATAAACCCAAATACTTTTTGAAACAGCCTCAGTGGAAGTGCTCTCCCCAGTTTGAACTGAGACAGACACTGTAGAATGGCCTGAACGCACTCGCTCAACAGTAATGTGCACAATGGTGCTCTTGGGGTGACCGGTGGATTCACCACCTGGCATTCGCGGCATGCCACACATCATCTGCGTACATCCCCACAAATGCCTGGCCAATAAAAGCAGGCCATTATATGGTGCAGTGTTCTCTCTTGACCTAAGTGACCCGCTATTGGATTATGCTGAGCCTTCTGGAAAAGTGTTTCCCGATGGCTCCTCGGGACTAATAACTGGGTTGTATTTTCATGGGTTTGAGTGTCCTGTGTCACTTGAAACAACCAGTCACTAATCATTGAAAAATACGGATATGTGAGGGCAACATCAGGCTGGAGCTGCTGGCCATCGATTACTCTCACTGGCCATCGATTACTCTCACTGGCCATCGATTACTCTCTTGTCACGTGATGATCTCCTTCTTTTCTAGAGGGAAATCCCCCTCCAGGAACTCCCTCAGGCCGGGAGTGCCAGAGGATTCCCCTCCTGTGTCATCCTGACGCTGAGCAGACGTGGACGGCCCGGCTCTGCCTCCCCAGCCATCGCGTCACACATCACACACCGAGATTTCGGTTTGCAGGACCCATCCACACACAATGCTTTAATAATCTTTTAAATGCCGGCCAATTGGTCCCAGAATCAGTGGATGGGTGAGGTGGGAATTAACCTCACTTTATCCTCCACTCTATGCTTTACCCCCCGAAATTTAATGACGGTAGTCACTACCGGATATTTGTGAACATCCCCATGCACACACCTCACCTTCACCTTGTGTTTTGTACCCAAAGCCCTGTCATGAACCAAACCATGGTGAATTGAGGTTTGATTACAACAAGAATCCACCAGAGCTTGATATGTACACCCCTTAATTTTTACCGGTATACGGTGCATCCCTCTTCGATCGGGGACAGTCTTTGGCATGTCAGGGACCCGAATCCACATCTCTGCCTCCATTACTGGACACCGGTCTTGGATGTGTCTCGGTTCCCCTCAACTCCAACAGACCGGCCCAGACTTCCAGGCTGCACTCATGGCGGCGGAGACATCAACCTGGGAAGGATGACGGAAAGGGGTAGGGGAGGGGGCCGGCGCATAGTGCAGCCCAGGAAGGCGGGGCACCGGTTTGGGTGGAACCACTCCCCGGGTATAGGGTGAGAGGGAGGGACAAGAGGAGGAGGAGGAGAAGCAAGAGGGGAGAGAGAGAGAGAGAGAGAGAGAGAGAGAGAGAGAGATCTGGACTGCTCGTCGGCTTCCGGGTAGGCCGCCATGTGGGCTTCAGCCAGCTGTACGGTGTCATTCACCGATGTGGGGCGATGGCACTGGACCCATTCTTTCGGTTAGTTGCTCCAGCACCATCAGCTCGATGACATCTTCCATGGCGCGGCCTTCCTTGGCTAGCACCCATTTCCAGCAGGCATCACAGAGCTTCTAGGCAAACTAGAACGGGCGGCCGGCGTCGCTCAGGGTGAGGGAGCGGAACCACTGACAGTGTTGTTCTGGGGTGCGGCCAACCTGTTGCAGGACAGCGGTCTTAAGCTTCACGTAATCCAGGCTGTCCTTAGCTGGTAGTTGCTGCGCCGCGAGCTGGGACTCCCCGGAATGTAGTGGCAGCATTTGGAGGGCCCATTGGGTTTGCGGCCAGCAAGAGGCGATGGCTGACTGCTCAAAGAAACTCACAAATGCCTCCGGCTCATCCTGGGGGCCCATCTTTGTAAGCAAGAGATGCGGCTTCATTGCTGCCTACGGGGTCACGGCGGGGAATCCGCCTGGAGCTAGTCATCTCCGTAAGGCCTGCTGATCCTCAGCCTTTGCTTGGAGGAGCTCCTGGAAGCAGTGTTCTTGATCGAGGAGAGCTTGCTGGTGAGTCTCCTGGATGCTAGCCAAGGTGCAGATGACTTCACCCAGCATTAAGGTGTCCATGACGACCAGTCTTCTTCCTTTTCCCGGGTTTTGGCATGAGTGTAACAGTTCCAGCAAGAAGGAAGCAGGAGTATTTTATTATTCAGGTTTCCAGTCACACTTTTTGCCTTTTCAGGTCTATTTTAGAGTATACTCATCAGCTTCAGTGGTAACAGACAACATAAACTCAGAAGTATTACATAAACAACTTTGTAGCATTCAGGTTCTCGTAGTATTAGGTCTGCATTTCTGGGACTCTCTCTGTCGGTCTTTTGCTCCAGTGGCCTTTTAAAACCCGTCTCCATCATCACTGAAATGAGACACAGGTGTTTAATATCAATAATCACCACAATACACACACAAAATATCACAATATAACAATTGCTTTTAAGGATACACAGCACCTGCTGAATCACCACGTGAAATCAGGATGCTGAAGCGGCCCGTTCACCAGCGAAGCATCAAGCGGCAAGGCGGAGTGATGTTCGCCGGAGCACTGCAGGGGAGCGGAGAGTCTTCTCGTTGTGGTGAAGATCCCTGCTGCTGACTCGTGTAGTCGACGTCGAAGTAGTAGAGGGCTTCTAGATGAGAGATGAATCGCTGTCTTAAAGGAAGAAAATTCGGAGGAATGGTGTTTTCGCGCCTGCTTTTATAGCGGACAGCTTCGCGCCTAAAAGGGCGGGGCTCAAACACCATAGACATTATTAGAATATTGGCATCATTGTAGAGAGTTTTCAACTAGTTTGTGTGGAAGGACACTCCCTATATGCGTTAGCAGAATGCAATGTCAGGTGTACTAAGGGAACCATTGCTAGAGAAAACACACATTTGTGTAACTGGACTTTTGACTCAAAACCTTTTACAATAGTTACTGAAATATAGCCCTTGTGTACATACCTGCAGACATGTGCATGAAATCTATAACTTTTGTCCAATAATTGTTGTTTTCTTGCCTTGGGCAGGTCTTGGATGAGCATGATTGGTTGATATCTGTTGTTGCCACAGTGATTTTATGATGCGCAGATGCCCTGCTAAGCTCCTTATGCAGGCAAGTTCTGATAAGATGAGTGAAATTTAAGCCCCCAAGCCTCCTAAAAAAGGCAGCCCAGGATTGTTGGGAAAAGTTCTGCCACAGAAATTACTTTCTCCTCCCGCTGGCTTTACAAGGTTTAACAAACTCATCTTTGCAAAATACAGGAGGTTGAATGTAATGCCCTGGCCTCATTCAAACGAGAGGGTACATATTCATTTGAACCGCCTCTGTCTAAGAGTCAATGACAGTGTAACTGAAGGCTCCACACCAACACCAATGGGCCCATTACTCCGGCATGATAACATTGTCATGCACTTACCATTTTAATAAATGAAAACATTTTAAGTTCTCTTACGATACTGTCAAAGGTAACAACAGAGAGGACAATTTCCTTTTTTCACTATTTCACAATTTTCAACATCAACTTGAATATATTATTAAAAGGGATAGCTCACTCAAAAATGAAAATTCTGTCATTATTTACTCACCCTCAGGTCATTCCAAACCCATAAGCTGTTATTATTATTTTTGTATTTATTTTTTCAGTAGAACACAAAGGGTGAATGTTGAAGAATCCTCACACAGGTTTTTTTTTTTTTCTAGGGATGGACTGATATGAACATTTTTGGATGATACCGATTTTAGCCAAAAAATAGAAAAAAAAAAAAAAAAACCTTTAGGTTGATACTATGCATTAAAAATGTACAAAGAGGTATAAAAGCTATTTGGTTATTATAAAAATAAATTATTTTCATTGAACATTGATTCTATTTGTTGAACACGTGACAGGCCAAAATTTTAAGATCCACAATGAAAGATGAACAAAATACTAAAAAATATTTTATATATATATATATATATATATATATATATATATATATATATATATATATATATACATATATATATTTTTTTTTTTTTTGGTGCAATTTTGTTTTTGCATTTCTGTACAATAGAATTAACAATTTATGATAGAACATTACCAGTTAATCTTATGCATATTCGACATGCTTTACTTTTAGAGAATTCATTTAATTTGGAATGTATTTAAGGTACAAGGGCCGTCACTGGGGTACCCTCAACCTATTGTGTGATTTTAAAGGGGCATTTATATGTTTTGTTCAACTGGGACCAAAAAAAATAAAAAAATAAATAAACGTATACCTTTAAAAAGTTACCTTTTTACATTTTTAAGGGTACATACAGTTGTGCTCAAAGATCTGCACACCCTGGCAGAAATTGTGAAATTTTGACATTGATTTTGGAAATATGACTGATGATGCAAAAAAACTGTTTATTATTTAAGGATAGTGATCATATGAAGCCATTTATTATCACATAGTTGTTTGGCTCCTTTTTAAATCATAATGATAACAGAAATCACCCAAATGGCTCTGATCAAAAGTTTACATACCCTTGAATGTTTGGCCTTGTTACAGACACACAAGGTGACACCCACAGGTTTAAATGGCAATTAAAGGTTAATTTCGCACACCTGTGGCTTTTTAAATTGCAATTAGTGTCTGTGTATAAATAGTCAATGAGTTTGTTAGCTCTCACATGGATGCACTGAGCAGGCTAGATACTGAGCCATGGGGAGCAGAATAGAACTGTCAAAAGACCTGCGTAACAAGGTAATGAAACTTTATAAAGATGGAAAAGGATATGAAAAGATATCCAAAGCCTTGAAAATGCCAGTCAGTACTGTTCAATCACTTATTAAGAAGTGTAAAATTCGGGGATCTCTTGATATCTATCACTATCCTTAAATAAAAGACAGTTTTTTTTTTTTTTTTTTTTTTTGCATGATCAGTCATATTTTCAAAATCAATGCCAAAATTTCACAATTTCTGCCAGGGTATGCAAACTTTTGAGCACAACTGTATATTTACCCTAAACATGGGTACCACCCCAGTTTTTTCAATACGAATGTTTGTTCCGAACTAACTTTTGACCGGTAACAATGTAATCCTATGGCGTTATGCACATCAGGTCTGACAAATCGTCCGCCGACAATCCAAAGTTTTTTTAAAAAATTTTTATGGAGATTATTCAGATTTGTTTTTCTTCAGACTTCGATGAAAACTGACTGAACAATGAGATAAGAGCATTTTGTCAGTCATTGCTGCTGCTCAATCCAGTGCTAATCAACTGGAAAACACCGGCATACGTGCAGCTGATACACACCCCTGAAAATTATATAATTAAAAATAGTGGTCGACTGAAATTGATTTTTTTAATGCCAACATCCAGAGAGCAGGGTGGCCGACTGGCCGATACAATGCAGATTTAGCACACAATTTAATATAGTAAATAACAAACATAAAATTGCTAAAAATAATATAAATATATAAACTCTGATTTAGCACTATATTTACTAAATTAAAAAATAATATTATATTTTACATGGTAGATAGCAGTTTCTTCAGATTTCTTTTTAGTCATAAAATTTTAGCAATTTATTTGCACATGAAGAAATTGTTAATATATTAGGAAGAAGGAAATAACAGTACACACAGTAGTCCAGCAACCATGTATGGCACATACACATTAGCAATCGCATTTACTCTAATGTATAAAAATACCAAATCAAATCAATTGTACATACAGTGCATAGTGAATAAGACATTTACTTATAGCACACCACACGTGAAATGCTTTATAACAAGGTTAAAATGGGAATGGAGGAGGTGGGAACCAGCTGAATAATATTTAATGAAACAAAAAGACACACAACACAAATGCACACACATCAGCTGCGTGTGGTTCTCTCTCTCTCGAACTGCCACATCCCGCTGCACTTATCCCTCTCCTCGGCTGATTAGCCCTCCTCCTCATCACACTCCTCCCTCCTTTGCCTCTGGGCGGGGAACCCCCAGCATGACTTTTCCCCACCTCTCTAGAGCTGGGGAGGGGCACAAGAGGAGGGAAAAACAAAAAAAGAGGAGAGGGAAAGGTCAAGGCAGAGCGACAGTGAGAGAGAGAGAGGAGAGAGAGAAAAAAACGTGCTCACCGGTTCCCAGACACGCCGTCGCCTGGTCCTTGATCACTCCTCCACCCTCTGGCAGACGACAGCCACTCCTCCCTGGTGGACCGGAGTAAGTCCTCTGACCTCTGGCGGATGGAACGCCCCTCCGCATTTTGGCGGCCGGTAGGGAGCCCCTCCGCCCCTGGCAGCGGCACCCACGTAACATGGTTAAAATGGGAAAGGAGGTGGCGGGAACCGGCTGAACGGTCAAAATAATATTTAATGAAACATAAAGACACACAACACAAACGCACACATGGCAGCTACATGTGGCTCCCTCTCTCTGGAACTGCCACATCCCACTGCACTTATCCCTCTCCTTGGCTGAATAGCCCGACTGGGGGCCGGGCGTACATAGTCACGGCCCGGCCCTGCCCTCCTCCTCATCACACGTTTTTACCTTGGGCTGCATCCGAAAACATTGGCAGCTGGCTTGCTACCTTGCTACCTAATCAGTTAATGGCTTAACTGACAGCTGTTTTGAATGAATGGAACTCTTAAGGAAACTGGTCTCCAAATAATTAAAAAAAAACATACTTTCATCGTACCTCCGTATACATCCTCCAGAGACAGCATTTTCCTGGTTTCGGACTCAGCCTTGAAGTTGCGTTCATGTTCTCGTGTGGGTCCAGCGCGAGCCTCAATCTCCTGACAGTTTAAATGGCCTGGATCGCCTGCTTGGATTGTTACAAAGTGACCGTCATAATTTGTGAATCAGAGGAACATTTTATCCTGATCCTGAAGTTTTTGATTCTGGCTGATAGAATATGTGCTTCAGATGAAGATATTAGATGAGCACTCAACGGGATGAAAATGCTGGATTTTCATGAGGTTTGAATTACTTCTGTTTAAACTAGATATCTGCATATTTGCAAATGGTATGTAATAGAAGTTTTATTGATATTTGCCTTTTATCATTAGAAAAGAAACCAAACAGTGGAAACTCATCATACGGGATTACCAAAGGGGAATCACCATGCATGGAGCACTGAGCCCAAGCACACAGGCTCACCTGAAAAGGGGAATACCACAAGTACTGGGCCTGGTGGCGTTACTCCTCTGCCGAGTTCGTCACCGAACTGTGCTAAAGAATTAAAGAGGCGTCCGGAGTTCACCAGTACGGGGAACTGTTGTGGACAAAAAGCGCACATTATCACCTTTGAAAAAGGGGAAAGGCGCAATGCGAGCAGTATATCCAACCGGCCGCTCGGTCTACCTGCTGTTACCACATAACACTTGGGTCGAAACCAGGTTATGCGTAGGTTATAAAACCTTGCAAAGGTATTGGGTGTAGCCCCTTGCCAGTACTCAGGAGGATGCAATGCCTCTAGTGGAGTGCACCCGGACTCCCAAGGGGCACGGCAAGTCCTGAGACTGGTATGTGAGAGAAATGGCATCCAATGGGCCAACCCCTGCTTGGAGACAGCTTTCCCCTTCTGCTGTCCTCCAAAACAGACAAAGAGCTGCTCCGAGCATCTAAAGCTCTGCGTGCAGTCCAGATAGGTGCGCAGGGTGTGAACTGGACACAGCAACGACAAGGCCGGGTTTTCCTCCTCTGAAGGGAGCACTTGCAGGTTCACCACCTGGTCCTGGTGGGAACTTTGGGCACGTAACCAGGGTCTCAAGATCACGTGAGAGTGTGCCGCCCGTACTCCAGGCATTTGCTGGTAATAGAGAGCACCTGCAGGTCCCCCACCCTCTTGATGGAAGTAAGTGCCACCAGGAGGGCTGTCTTCAGAGACAGAGTGCTGAGCTTGGCCTGCTCCAGGGACTCAAACGGGGCTCTTTGTAGGGCAGGAAGGACCACAAAGAGATCTCAAGAGGGGATCAGGTGCGGTCTAGGAGGATTCAATCTCCTCGAGCTTTTGAGGGATTGCCGTCCAGTGTATCGTGGTGAGCTGCTATGGTAGCCACATACACTTTCAGGGTAGAGGGAGACAGCCATCTCTCCAGCCCTTCCTGAAGAAAAGACAGCACAGACCCAACGGCACTTCTCTGTGGGTCTTCCCCACGGGAAGAACACCAGTTAGCAAAAAGACGGCACTTCAAGGCATACAGCCGCCTCATAGAGTGATCGTGTCTACCACCGCTGGCGGAAGACCTGCTAGGTTCTCCACGTCCCATCCAGGAGCCAGACGCGGAGATTCCAGAGGTCCGGCCGTAGGTGCTGGAGCATGCCTTGCCACTGAGTGAGAAGGTCCTGCCTCAGGGGAATGCGCCAGGGAGGTGCTACTGTCAGGAGCATCAGATCCGAGAACCAAGTCCGGTTGGGCCAGTACAGTGCAACAAACAGGACTTGCTGCTCGTCCTCTCTGACTTTGCACAGAGTCTGTGCAATGAGGCTCACAGGAGGAAATGCATACTTGCGTAGCCCCTGAGGCTAGCTGTGCGCCAAGGCATCCATGCCGAGGGGGGCCTGGGACAGGGAGTACCACAGGGGGTAGTGAGATGAGTCTTGGGAGGCGAACAGGTCTACCTGTGCCTCCCCGAATCTCTCCCAAATCAGCTGGACTACGTGGGGGTGGAGTCTCCACTCCCCACGGAGTGTTACCTGCCATGAGAGCACATCGGCTGCATGGTTGAGGGCGCCCGGAAGGTGAATGGCTCGCAGAGACTTCAAGGTCTGCTGACTCCAAAGGAGGAGGCGGCGGGCGAGTTGCAACATGCGACGCGAGCGTACGCTGCCTTGGTGTACATAAACCACCACGCTATGGTTGCTGTGTTGTCGGTTCGAACCAACACATGCTTGTCCTGAACCAATGGCCGGAGCCTCCTCAGGGCCAGCGATACTGCCAGCAACTCTAAGCAGTTGATGTGCCAATGGAGTCAGGGCCCCGTCCAGAGCCCCGACACTGCCTGCCCATTGCACACGCTCGAGGTGTCCGTCGTGACCACGACGCGCCTTGAGACCTGCTCTAGGGGAACACCTGCCTGTAGAAATGCCAGGTCCGACCAAGGGCTGAAAGTCTGACGGCACTGTGGCGTGATGGTCACACACCGGGTGCTGTGGTACACATGCCCACCTCGGGACTCGAGTCTGTAGCCAGTGCTGAAACAGTCTCATATGCATCAACCCGAGGGGGAGAACCACCGCCGAGGATGCAATATGCCCCAGGAGCCTCTAAAATTGTTTCACTGGTGCCGCTACCTTCTGCCTGAAGGTCTTCAGGTCGATGGCTGCGAACCAATCCTGATGTCGTTCTGACGCCAGGATGCGCTTCTGTGTTAACATCCTGAACGGACGCCTATGTAAGGCCTTGTTTAGGGCACACAGGTCCAAGATTGGGCGCGACCCTCCCCCTCTCTTGGGCACGATAAAATAAGAGCTGTAGAAGCCCTTGCGCAACTCGGCTACGGGGACGGGCTCTATTGCTCCCTTCGCCAGAAGGGTGGCAACTTCCTCCCGAAGGACGACGCATCAAGAAAGTGGACTTTCTCGGCGTCACGCATCTCAGCAAGGTTGAGCCACAGGTGCTGCTCTTGGATCACAAGCGTGGACATCGTCTGACCCAGGGTGCGCGCCGTGACCTTCATCGCACGTAAGGCGAGGTCGATCGCAGTGCGCAGTTCCTGCATCGGTCCTGGGTTGGTCCTACCCTCGTGCAAGTCTTTTAGTGCCTTGGACTGGTGGACCTGCAGGATGGCCATAGCATGCAGGGCGGAAGCGGCCTGACCCATGGCCTTGTAAGCCTTCGTCATTAAAGAGGAAGAGAACTTGCAGGCCTTGGAAGGGAGCCTTGGTCGGTCGCGCCAGGTGGCTGCGCCCTGCGGGCATAAATGCACTGCTATGGCACGCTCTACCTGGGGAAGCTCGACATATCCCTTAGCCGCTCCGCTGTCAAGGGTAGTCAGAGTGGACGAGCCCGCAAAGCGTGTACGGACAGTAACCAATCATCCAACCGCGAACGCTCAGGGCAGGGTGGAGGGTTCCACTTCAGCCAGATGTTCGCAGCTGCCCGGGCAAGCACAGCTGCCATCTCAGCGTCCGCCTCATCCTGTGCTCTACCACCCATGGGCAGGAGCTCAGAAGATTTGTCCGCTTCAGATAGCAGAAGCCCACCTTCCGATGCCACGACCGAAAGCTTATTCTTGTCGCGAGCCGAGAACGACTCATTCAACCCATCCTGAGACAGACCGCCTGCATCGCTCGACAGCTCGTCCGGACAGAACGAGAGTGCTGGGGGATGGGAGGTCTGCGGGGGCTGAGCTGGCGGAAATGCTCCCATGTCCACATCCAGATCGCCCACGGTGCTTGCCGACCTGTCCAGCTGAGCGTCAGCCAAGGACGGACCGGGTTGGGGAGCAGCCGCGGTGGCTCCTTGCTTCATGTAGAAGGAAGTGAGCCGCAACCGCAACGTTCTCATGGGCATGTTCTCGCAATGAGAAAATAACCCTTCCATGAAAGCCGCCACGGCTTGCTGGTGCCCCAGACACTTGAGGCAGATTTCATGGGTATCCGGAGGGGAGAGATAACAGCCACATCCAGGAAGGACATCTTTAAAAAGACGCCAAGCGTATACGCAAGCTCTTTTGAAGGAAATATACTCTTTCTAATATACTCTTTTAGCACCTGCAGACTCAGGCTGCCGAAGCGCCCAGGGGGAGACACAGCAGTCAACCGTGTGAGGGTGACCTCTGATATGCGCCGTAAGAATCCAGTAGCGTAGCAAAGGGTGAGAGGACGAACACACAAGCATTTGGCTCTGAAGAAAAAAATCTGAATGAGTGAAGCACGCCATCTCCTTTTATACCTGTATGTCCGGGGCAGAGAGTGGCATGCAAATTCCACTCGCCAATTTTCATTGGCCTTTTCTATTTTAAGCAAAGGTGATTGGGGATCTCAAGATCGAACCCCTAGTGTCACTACATCGACACAACGTCGAGTGAGTGACAGACAGGGAACACAGATTATATACTCCTCAAAATGCATCAACACCATGGAAAGAACATAATGAAACAGTTATACCAAATTAGTAAATAAATGTTTTAATAGCGTTCATTATATTAATCTCTAACAGCTGAAGGTACAGACAGGAGACTGGTAAAACAACAACACCACAACAGAGTGAAACAGGAGTGAAATAGTTTTTAGTTTCATTTTTTATGGACTCTGTGAATAGACCTTCCATCAGAGGTTCGTCTCGTAAAATAGTCATGGATTTGGTGTGAACAGGCCTTTAGCCGGTAAATATTTTTGGAGGATTCATCAATGCATCCCTAGTTTTTTGCCATAAAATGACATTTGTATTGAACACTCTTGATAAGTACACATTGGAAGTAAATAACATCAAACATCATTCTCGTGTGTCTTTTCACCAAAACTTCATGATGTCAAAGCTATCCGATAGCCATCATATTTGATTTGAAGGCTGCTCATAAACTGCAGAGATTATCAGTAAATAATGACCTAAATTTCCATCTGTTCTACACACAATGTTATGTATGGCTTCAGAAGACTTGGAATTGTAGTGCATGAGTTGTATAAACTAATTTTATGGTGCTTTTGAAGTGCTGTTTTGTCCATTTTGGAGTTTGAGGTTGAGTAAATGATGACAGATTGTTCATTTTTGAGTGAACTATCTCTTTAAAGAAGTTTGTTTTCCATACAGACATAATAAGAGCTTGCAGTTGCAGCTGGAAATTTTTCATAAGAATCGTAGTTGCATAAATTTGTTCCCCAATGAATTACAATGCTTCCTAATCAGAGTTTGCCTTATATCATCAGGGCCATGTCATTTTTAAGATCGCATTGTGATGCTGCAACACTGCGTTTAATGTGTGATCTGTGTTGCCATGTTTGGGAAGTCTCCCTGGCCTTCCTTAGTTACTGGTGGGTGAAAAGGCATCAGCGATGCATTGGTAAATGTGTGATTTATGTGGTAACAGAGATGCAATCAAAAGTGTTCGGAGTCATCAATCACAACTATGTTTTTCTCGGCTGAGCTTCTGCATAGAGATGGTGATGCCCGCACAGTCCATTGACATGCAAACCAGAGCCCACCAGAGACATGGAGAGGAGTATCAAACTGAGGACTGACTGTTGAATGACTAATGTTAGCTTAAAGGTTGCCATCTCTTCTCCTCTCTCTCATATCATTCTTATTCCCTCCTCCTGATTAATATGCCACTACATCTCTTTGATTAAATGCCATGAAATGACTTAGCGCATCTCACAGGCAAACACGCATACAGTACAGTAACATGACATGAATGTGCTATATTGATAATGATGTAATATTCTGCATGTCCTCTCATTTGTAATAATCACTCCTGCTCAATCACATGATCAAGCTGTCATTGACAGTTCTTTCCTGGTATTTAGCAGCCATTTTTTAAATTGACTTGACCTGGCATTTGTGTTGATTCAGCCATGCACTAGACTAAAGATGCATGTATTTACAAAATGCTGCCTTAATCCTGTCCATTAGATTTAGCCAATATAAAAATAGAATGTAATCACTTTGTTCAGCATACAAGGACCAATGGTAGTTGAAATGCAATAGGTCTAATTTTTTAAACAGCATTTTGCTAATTATTTTTACCATTGATATGCATGCAGTTTTTATAACCTTTTAATTGTGCGACAACATGGGATATGTGTAGGGCCATTTAAAGAGAACTAAAAAGGAAAAAATTCATGTTGATTCATGTCTTTTATTTAAGCCCTCGTGTGTTCATTGCCTAGTTGTCTAGTATTGAATGTGATGGTATGTGATTGGTACACTGTAGTCAAGTCAAGCCATAGTCAAGTCAAGTCTAGTCTAGTTTATGTCAAGTTCATGTTTATGTCAAGCCAAGTTTCAAGTTTATGATTGCTTCATGTTTGTAGTTAGGGTGTTTCACGTTTATTAATAAACTGCACTTGGGTTCTTCATCTTCACGTCTTCGTCATTGCCATCATTGCCGCAGCCAACAACGTTACAAAAGGTGAATCAAATTATGTACAGTCAAAGCACCTAAAGTATATTATTGATACAGTCATTTAAAATTTGGACTTAAATCTTGATGTTGATTTGTTGATGTTGTTGTCACTCAACAATAAGTATGGCCAGGGGCAAGTATGGGTATATATTATATACAAGTGGGTATATACAAGTATATATTTATAAATAAATAATTTGGCACCTTAAGTGAGATCACACAATTACGCATTAATTAAAATTAAACACAGTAATGAATAAAGTAAAAAACAAATTCATTCTAAATTTACTTGAGTGAGAGTAAAAAGTACCCACTATTAAACCTACTCTAAAAGTAATTTTTTCCCCAAAAAAGTTACTCAAGTAAATGTAACAGAGTAAATGTAGTGTGTTACTACCCACCTCTGTGCTCTGCAGTATTATGGGGCTTTTCCACTGATTGGTACAGCTCGACTCGACTCGACTCTGCTCGCTTTTTGGGGGTTTTCCACTGTGGATAGTACCTGGTACTTTTTTTAGTACCACCACGGTCGAGGTTCCAAGCGAGCCGAGCCGATACTAATTGTGACGTCAAAACCCTGCAGATCACTGATTGGTCAGAGAGAATCGTCACTACCAGCATTACTGGATTTGCGCCACGGGACATCAACCCGCTAGTTTTAAAGTTAGCAACAGCGATAGCAGTATCATTTGTTCACGCGACTTTCAAATTGTAAAAAGAAATGGCTGTGCGCAAAACCACGCCGTGGTCAATAAACAAGGTGCAGACATTCCTCTCGTTAGTAGCCGAGGAGAGGATCCAACGAGAGCTGGATGGGGCGACACGAAGAGGTGGCGCAACTATGACGATCAGCCTATAATCCCACCCATGTTGAGGCTGCACTAAACTGCAGTGGAAAAGCAAGCTCAGAAAAGTAAAGCGAGCAGAGTCGAGTCGAACCGTAACGTGCAGTGGAAAAGTGCCAATAGTGAATTGCGCATTGACCTCGTTATTGCCGCTCATGTCTACAAGAGCAATCTCATCATTGGTGATCTCATCGGTCCATAGTTTGGGGTGAGGGGGTGCTTACACTTTGGCACCCCCCAAGCTGGTGGCACCCAAGGCGACCGCCTAGTTCGCCTATGCCTAGAAATGACCCTGTTCATGACAAATTTTTTACAATTGAAGTTCATTTAACTTGACACGGTGTCTTACAAATCCTGCGCTCATGTGCAAAATGTTGAAAAAACGACGAGATGTGGTGCATCATCAAAGACGTCTGTTTAGAGCGTTTACATAGCAACATAGCTATGTACATGCTACAAAGTTTCTGGAGTTTCAACTGCATTTAAATGCAGGAGTGAATCCCCTTAATTTTTATTCCATGTGGTTAAGGACTACAGGACTTACTCCCACATTTGCGATGGTTGACAAGTGGTGATCATAACGCTGCAGCGTCTCGCACCTGTGAAAAATGAATGCAACCAGTTTAACCGTTTTGTGTTTTTTGTTTTTGAGCAAAGAGATTACTAGAGACATATTATCATCTGGCAATGGTTAATTAGCTGCCGTTAAAAGAATCGCCATGTTTTGTTTATGTGCTTCTCTAAGCAGCTGTTGTTAAACAGCACGTGCACTCTGGACTGTAATGGGCTACCCCAAGACCACAGGGCTGATGAGAGAAAATACAATGGAGAAAATATGAATGAATGAATACATCTCTGTGTTGTCAGATCAAGGGATATTGATCACGTCATTAATAACTAGTTATTCAGTTCGGTTCCATACACATTGCGGGGAGTTATTTCAGTTGTAGAATGCGGTTGTCACTCCCGTATTTTAGCGAACTGTGTGTGTACAGAATAGGATTAAGCACTAAAAGGTGAACTGACAACCTGTAGTGTGTACGTGGCCATAGAAAAATGTGCAAAAACACATTCTGTGACTAGAAAACAGCTAGTTCTCTACGCATTACAAATATGGCTGCCAAGTGACTTGACTTGCCTTAAAAATACTTAAGGGTGAATGCAGGTCATTTGGGCCAGAAGTGAATGCAAAGTGGCCAAATTTACCAGAATTCACCCCAGTGCTCTTCAAACTTCCATAGAGTGCATTATATGAACAAACCCAATGCAGGATTCCTGAAGTTTCATATAAAACCTATACAAACAAGACACCTAAAACTCTTCATAAAGAGATAAAATAACAATGTGCTGCTCCTGTGAAGTTCGCAAACATTAAACGAGTCAGACACTCCTGACAAAACACAAGTCGGCACTTCACATCTCTTTTTCCTTTGAAGCAATTCAAATATAGAATCAGGGTGACAGTCCTAAAGATGGATGACATGGTTCATTGTGACTCTGAAAGTTTCATTATTTTAGAATATTCTGGATCCTTTTCCTGTTTTCCCCTGATGAAATAAGTTAAGAGGGTGAAAACAAAGATGGATTGAAAAGTCAATGTGAGTCACTCAGGAATTTTCACCTAACAAGGTTTAAAAAAAGACTAACAGACAAGATTTAACACATCGGTAAGTGTTTTCTAAATCCACGTGGAGCAATTCAAGTGTTATACTCAAATCTTGAGATTCTGCAATTAAAGCATTCACACTTTATTGTCTTGTGTGTATCTCTTCAATAGCATTAACAGACTTTGAAATGTGATCCTCTTTGAGAAGCTTTGTATTCTTTTGGTCTCCTGGGGATCATGGTTAGGCTGCATAGAGGCTCAGTCACTTCCACCCAGTGACATTTTATTATGACGTCCATTTAAGCCCCAGTGACGAGGTCAACCCGAGACAGTCTCTTTCGTCACATACTAATTGAGAGAGGTGAACCCACAGCTTTTGTGGATACTGACCGCAAGAACGACTCCAATTTCCTCAAAAGAGATGCTTTCCAATTATGAGCGCTCTGACCTTTATTAAATATCTGACCCCAAATATTTTAACCATATTAAAAAGCAAAAACTGTGACTATGTATCTTTTTTATTTCAATGGGTAAAAAAATTGATCTCTTTAATGTCTCAAATCAGTTGTTTCTCCAAAACACCAATGAGAATGGAAAATGAATGGAACTGAAGTCTCCTTCTTCTCAGATTTTTCACTGGATAAAAAGACCTTAGAATATCTTGAGTTTCAGCAACAATGTCCCACACTGTGCACAGATTTGCTAAGATACTAAAGTCTTCAAACAAAAGTCAGAGATTCATATATCAACTCAAACATTTCTAATCAAAGGATGACATCCACATTCAGTTTACTGTGTCATACTCTTACTGTATGTCAGCAGTTGTCTCATTTGTTTCTATTTATATTTCTGCTATGGAATTTTAGGAGGAACATCTGAAACAAAGTTGATATTTCAACGAGACATACCTGAGATCTCCATTAAGTCTCTCGCACACCTCTACTTGCAAAACTACAAAACTACTTGCACTTGTCAAAAGATAATTTTCATGCTTTACGGGCTCATTTCTAGGGACTAGTAAATTAATTTGGAACTGAAATTAAGAGGCCTGGGAACAGCCAAAGAGAGAGAATCATAAAACTCCCATTGCTTACTCTTTTTTTTCATGAAGTTCGGTCAAATATTGTGCTCTGAACGTCATGTCTGAAGGCAGAGGCAATCTCACGGGTCACTGCCTGCTCGAAATTAAGATACACACCCTAACTGATGCCTGTGGCACTTAGAGCCAAAATATGGGCACAATAAAATGTATACATAACCTTTGTTTGACTGGCCTTGCACTGTTTATAAACTAATCTGCTGGTGTTGATAGACACTGCTTTTGCATGTAGAATTATGCTTGAATTCATTGCACAGCTTAATGTGTGTTTGTGATTTTTGTCAGTGTGCTGCCTTATACTTGCTCAGGCATGTTTCCGTGTAAGTGAAATGTTTCCACTTTGCACAACATGCCATTATTCCGCAGACTTTGGTTTATCTAAACACTGCTTATTTTCTTGTTTTCTTTTTTTTCACTGTAGTTGCAAGCGAACCACTCATTATCTCCTAAACAGCACAGCATTAAGTAAAGAGCTGTCAGTGGCATGGTGCAAGACTGCAGCAGTTTGAAAGAGGAAAGAGTCAGCAATAGAAAGATTATTACAGAATCTTGTGGCTATTCGCCAGAGAAAACATGTTTTTGTTTGTCTGCTTTGACCCTTTGAGAGGAAGGGATCCTAAATGTTTGGAACAGGGTGGCGGACTGTGGATACTTAAACTCCTCCTGCCTAATCAAGTTGGAAAAGACCAAAAACTCTGGACAGAAGTGCAGCCTTTCTTGTCCACCTTTGTCAAACATAGGAAGAGCAGAAGAGGAGAAAATGTCAAAGGGCCAGAGTTTCGAACCTGACTTGTGTACTTATCAAGACTAATTTAAGTTGCTATTTCCCAGCACCTGCTAGAATGTGAAATCAGAGTTGAGTGAGGAAAGTTTAATGTTGAATTAAATGTTATGTGTGAAAATTTCATTCTGCAGAAAATGGTCACAACTGAAAATAATAATTAGAAGCAGGGTTGGGAAGTAATGGAATACATGTAACGGGATTACGTATTTAAAATACGAAATATAAGTAACTGTATTCCACTACAGTTACAATTTAAATAATTGGTAATTAGAATATAGTTACATTAAAACAGTATTTTGATTACTGAAGAGATTACTTTGCATTTATTGTCATTTGTTTCATTTAATATTTAGTCCTTTCAGATGGAAAACATTTATACATATAAATGATGCTATCCAAAGTGCATTTGAACAGTGGTGAAACACTGTCTTATGATGTGTTACATTCGTATGAGCGACAGAGAAGTAAGTTTGAAGTAAGTCTGGAGCAGAAAAAATTAAAATAAACCTTGTGTCAACTTTACGCTAACTTAAAATGCTATTTCTAGCCATTTTACATGCACATGTTACCAGGCATGATCATATTTTTTTATCAAGAAAATTCACGTTGGATCATAATTTCTTTTAAAATCTCTAGTAAGACTTTTGATATTAGGGCAAAAATCATATTCTGGATAATATTTTTTTTATTGTTTTCCTGTAAAAATATCAAAAAATCCTTAAAACAAGATACATTTATCTTGTTTTAGAAAAAACACTGCATAAGATATTTAGGTTTTTCAGAGAATGTATTTTTAACATGTGTATTTTGTCTTACTGTACTGGCAGAATTTTTATAGTCAAAACAAGTGAAAGAAGTACTGCTGAAGAAGTAATCCAAAGTATTTAGAATACGTTACTGACCTTAAGTAATCTAACGGAATATGTTACAAATTATATTTTACAGCATGTATTCTGGTATCTGTTGTGGAATACATTTCAAAAGGAACCCGCCCAACCCTGATTAGAAGAATGATTAATAAACACAAAGAAATGTTATGTTATAGGTTAATCACTGCCTTAAATGCATCTCAACATGGTTATTACATTTTCGTTGCACTAACAAAAGAGTACTATGGTAAGACCGTTTTTTGGACATGTACTTTGGTAATACCATGGTATTCTTTGAAGTACCTTGGACAGCAATGTCTGACCAAGACACTCTAGCAAATAAACCATAGTAATAATTTACTAAATATAGCAATTGATGCCAGCCATGATCACTTTACAAAAGAGTATCATGGTATTAACAAATTTTTGGACACTATCACAGTGGCAATACCATGTTTATAAAGTTTCTTGGAATACCATGGACTGTAAATACAATGGTAAATGAATACTGTATGTGAATCATTCAGTCTCATGATATATATCAATGTATTATGGTATTACAATTTGATATCATCAATGTACCATAATAAGGGTTGGGCCCAATAATAGAAAGAGCACTGTTGTAAATATAAGCTGAGGCCAGTTAAATGAATACAATATGTTTTTCTTCTTCAGTAAACAACCACTATCACTATATTAAAATATCTTGTGAAGTTCTGCTGATATAAAAACATGTCTTTGAATGGATTCGTTTTACTGCAGTACTGGCTTAATACCTCAATGCATTTTAAATGATGTCCTGTATCAGCAGTTTGACACTAATACATGACTAGTACACAGTGTCCATAGAAATGATGCTGTGCTTGCCTGCAATATTGTACAATAGGTATTTGTACTGATGATGTGAGTGAACTTTCAAGTGTACACTGTCATCATTTCTGTAGAGATCTATTGTACATAACACATTTAATTCCAATATAGGTACCCTTACAAAAATGTACCATGGTAACTAGAGTTTCCACAAAATACTGTATTGTTTCTAAAACAGCACTGTTTTGTTACAAATACAGTTATTGTTACTACTGGGATTAGACCTTCTGTTGAGGGTCAGAAATTGGAAACAGTGGTTGCCTTTTCTTTAGCTGAAATCGATTTTTGCCTACCAAAATGTGAAACACTGCCCCCAGTGGCCAAAATGGTAACTGTTTTTGGGTGTATGGGCACGTGCGAGCTCCATTTTCCAGGTGTAATGTCCAGGAAGGGGTGCCAAAAGTAAGCGGTGAAGCAAGTTGTTTTCAGCTGTGCAGGCAGTAATACGGTGAAGAAATCCTTGCAAAATGGAATCCGTACAACTCTTCCCCCTAACCCAAACCTAACCATCATATATCATATATATATATATATATATATATATATATATATATATATATATATATATATATGATTAGACAGACTGATTGATTGATTGATTGTTTGATAGCTAGATAACAAGACACAAATTGTTACAACATTATTCATGAGAAGATTTTAAGTCTGTAACAGCATAAGGATGGGCAACGAGGGGGCGGGAATGGGCTGAATAGTAAACATAAAGTTTTAATGTCAAACTCTTAAAACCAACATATACAAACATGCAGCACGGCCGTGTGCGTCTCTCTCTCTCGAACCGGCACCTCCGGCTGCCCTTTATCTCGCTCTCCTGCTGATCAGCTGATTCAGTGCCGGCCGTGCTCCATCACTGCCCGACCACGCCCTCCTCCTCGTCACACTCCTCCCTCACCCGATTCAGGCCGGACCGCCACTGGTCTGACTAACTCCCCCCCCCATTTCGGGAGGGGGAGACGCTGCCCTTCCAGCCGTTCTGTCAGCCGGTGGTCCACCCCACCTCCTGCAAACCTGGGGGAGAGACGAGGGGAGGCATGGGGAGAGGGAAAGGGCGAGCGGAGACACACAGAGAGAGACAGAGAGGAGAGAGAGAGAGAGAGAGAGAGAGAGAGAGAGAGAGAGAGAGAAGAACTTGCTCGCCAGATCCCGGACGTGCTGTCACCCAGTCCTCAACCGCTCCTCCGCCCTCTGGCGGATGCCAGCTCGCTCCTCCTCCAGCAGAAGGCAGCGAGTCCTCTGGCCCCTGGCAGACAGAACTGCTCCTTCCCTTTTCCAGCAGATGGCTGGCAGCGACCCCTCCGTCCCCAGGCATACGGCCATGGCTGCTCCCCTGGCAGATGGCAGTGGCGAGGACTCCACGACAGCGCATCCCTCCTCCCTCCCTGGTTTCAGCACCACTGTAACAGTGTAAGGATGGGCAAGGAGGAGGTGGGAACCGTCTGAACAAACTCAAACTCAACTTAAAACCAACATAAACAAACAGGCGCGGACTGGCCATTGGGAGAACTGGGACTTTTCCTGGTGGGCCAGCCACGAAATGGGGCCGCATGGGCCGCCGTGTTATGCAGAACGCGTAAAAAAACGGCGCCATGATATGCGGAAGGGGGCAGCGATATGCAGAAAAGGACAGCAACCCCCCCCCACTCAACAACTTTTGGGCCAGTTTCTATGTAAAATCCCAGGCCAAATTTTCTTCCCAGTACGCCCCTGTAAACAAACATGCAGCACGGCCGCATGCATCTCTCTCGAACCGGCGCCTCTGGCTGCCCTTTATCTCACTCTCCCGCTGATCAGCTGATTCAGCGCCTGCCGTGCTCCATCACGGCCCAGCCATGCCCTCCTCCTTGTCACAAGTTCCTTATGCTGATTTCTGTAACATTAATTTTACATATGTTGTTGACATCAATATGCATCTTATTCTGTGTTTTGCTGCATTAAACTGGCACTGTGTGTGTCTCTTTGTTCTGAATTGATATGCTCCTGTAATCACCAGCAGTTCTTCTGTTCATTAAGATGGCATTATGTGACATGACAGATGAGGTGATGATGTTGAAGTCTCTCTATGCTCTAAGACATCATTCCTATTTACCCAAATCTGCACAGCCCTGTCAGATATTTATGAGTTCAGACACTGTCCACTCACCTCTAAATATAGGACAGGAAAAACACACCTCACCCCTGGCACATGGAACTGGCCAGATGCCCAGCTACATGGATGTTCAGAGGAAATTTTACATCATTGCCATGTGGTGGACTTCTGAAATGCCCCTTTTCTGTGTTTACAGTAGGTGTTTTAAGTCCAATATAAATTTGTGTTCCAGTTCCATTTGATCTTAATACATTTTCCAAATACTTAATATTATTTATTAAAACCAAGACACATCAAAATCTCATTAAGATTATATGCTTTTAAACATTAACATTCCTTAAACTTAAAGGACTGGGCTCCAGAGCTTGTTAGGTGTGATTTGTTGGTTGTGATTCTCTGATTGGTCAATCTTTGTTGATCTCTTGGCTTGAAAAGTTGGAACCTTACTGTTGTGCTCTACTGCATTGACAACTAATCAGCCAATCACAATGTTGTAAAGGCACTGCCTCTCCTCATGTGACATTTTGCCTGAATTTCACAGTTCCCCCCTCACATTCATGCCATGCTTTAGGACCTCAAAAGTTGCCTCCCTAGTGCTGGTCTAGATGGTGGACCAGTATATAATTTATGCAGTTTATATGGAGTTTTCAGCAAAAGTTGCTGAGGCTGGTGCAGGGCGTGAATTAGTGGGAGTTATTTTATAGACCACTAAAGCATGCACAATGTGGCATTATTTTCTTTGTTGTTGCCTGTTCTTGTGATAAATGTAGAAATAGCAGTGTTTCCCATTAATTACCTAGACTGTGGCAGCCCGCCACAAATCAGGCTCAAATCAGTTTTGGATATTTGATTTGCTATTAAAAAGTGATGTTTGAAATATGTATTATTAGTTTACATATTTACATATTATTTTACGTATTTGTCTTTGAAAGAATTGAGAATTGTGGCAGAGGAAGCTGAGAAAGGGAGTTTCTGGCTATGGTTAAGAAGAAAGGACAAAAGTGGGGGGTTCAGATGTAGAAAACTGAGGAATAGGGAACCTGGGTCATATGTGGTGAGGGCTTGTGCTGAGGTAGAATGCCATATGGAACCTGTGACTCTGAGTTACCAAGAGATACAGTGCCAGTGCCAGTAGGGCAATGAGCTGGCGCATATGGTCGTGTTGAGGTATTATGACATATAGAACCCTGATTGCAAGTAATTCATGAAGGAAAGATGTCTGGATGGGAAGGCAAGGATGAGAGGCATTGGAGGGGATCCAGTGTCCAGCTGCGGGGGGTGGCAGGGAGACGTCCCTGACCACTGCCCCACCACCAGGAGATGTTCTCTCTGCCCTCCTCAAGACAGGGATTAACAGGGAGAGATACTGAAGATGGTGGCTCCTGGCTGATGACCCTGCTGCTGGGCTGAAGGGATTGGTGGAGGTGTGTCAAGCAATAATGTCCAGTAGGTTATTATAGCTACCTGTGCATCTGTTTAGTTCTCAGGGAAACCAGTGACTACTGTGAATAGGGCAGTTGGAGTCCAGGGAAGACTGGAGGATGGTCAGGAAAGACTGGCTGACTGCAGGAAATTCTGCACAGGGGTGGGCCGGACAGTTACCTTACCCACAGGTCCATACACAGGGGACACCCTTACTAATTACGAGTACAACTAAAGGAAAACAGCCCAGTGGTCCTCCGAGAGGCGGGATGGAAGATGGACTAATTTGGACAGACAATATGAACATGACTGGAATGGCCAAGTATAATGAGCAAAGGATCCTTAGAAGATGCAGTTGCGGGTGGATGAGGGTAACAACTTACAAAGGGCTGCAGATTTATCAAGGAAGGATGAAGTGTGGTGGGAGCAGCCAGACACAACCTCTTAATGGAAGGGTGGAGGCCAAGCTTATTATGTTTAGCGATATTGTGTACAAAGTATTCATAGGTAGATTTGGTGAAATAATAGTAAGGAAGAGTGTTCCCAGGGTGATGGGTCGGAGAGAGAAGGAGATACTTCAGCTTGTGAAAGAGTGGAGGCTGCTTTGTAAGGCTTAGAGAAAGGCAGCGGAGCAGGAGAAGAAGGGCTTGAATGTATTGTGGGATGGCATTAGGGCTAGATTAGCTGTCTTGAGGAGGCAGAGAGAATCCAACAGTGGAGAAGGAAGACGGAGTGTGAAAGGGCGAAATTAATCAAAGATCCTTTTAAGTTTGCCAGAAACCTTATGGAAGAAACGAGGAGTGGGAAGCTGGTGATGGCAAAAGAGGAACTAGAAGACCACATGGAACAGCAACTTGGTGACCCCTACAAAGACAACCCGCTTGGCTCCCCTGGATATGTCCCACGGCCAGCAGAGCCAGTAGTGGAATTTGACATAGCTCAGCTATGAGAGTGAGATGAGAAAGGTGGTAGAAAAAGCCAGGGCAACTTCAGCCCCAGGCCCGAATGGGATACCATACAAGCTGTATAAGAAGTGCCCCATGGTTCTCAAAATGTTGTGGAGACTGTTGAGGGTTGCTTGGAAGAAACAGTGCATACCTGCGGAGTGGTGAAGGGCAGTGGCCATCATCATACCCAAATAACAGCGATCCACCAACATTAGTCAGTTTAGGAGCATTGCTCTATTGAACGTGGAAGGAAAGCTTTTCGTTTCGGTGGTAGCAAGGAGGATGTCTGACTACCTCCTGAAGAATGGATACATAGACACAAGCTGCAAGAAAGCAGGTGTACCAGGTTTTCCTGGGTGTGTGGAACATGCATCAATAATATGGGAGCAGATCCAATCTTCCAAAACAGATAAGAAAGATATCCACATAGTCTGGCTGACTTGGCAAATGCCTATGGATCAGTTCCACACCAGCTTATTAGCTATGCACTGGAAATTTTCCATGTATCAGAGTGCATTAAGAGCTTGGTAGACAGCTACTATGGGGACTTGAAGATATGTCATGCAACACAGGACTAAACAATGCGATGGCAGTAACTGGAAAAAGGAATAGCGATGGGATGTTCAATCTCTGTTCACGGCTGCGTTCGAGATCATCCTAATTGGTGCAAGACAAATGGTCCAAGGAATCCGTGCACAATCTGGGGTGAGATTGCCAGCTCTGCGCAGTTATATGGATGGTGACACAAGCATCTTCCAGACTGCTGCATGTACAAACCGGCTCTTGATTGGCCTGGGCCAAAGTGAAGATTTAGAAAATCACATAGTCTTTCTATTAGAAAGGGGGTGAGGGACGATCAGATTTAATTTGAGGTGGAGGGGGAAAGAATCCTGGTTGTGGCAGAGCAGCCTATTCAAAGTTTAGGGAGAGAATACACAGCAGATCTTTCAGACAAACACATGGCAAAGTTGGTCCTGAAGCAACTGAAAGAGGGCCTGGATCAGACAGAAAATTGTCATCTCCCAGGCAAATTCAAGGTTTGGTGTTACAAATTTAGACACTAACATCACCTGATGTAGCCGCTAAAAATGTGTGAGATTTCTGCAGTGGCAGTGGCAAGGATGGATGCCAAGGCCAACAATTATATGAGGAAGTGGCTAGGCCTGCCATGTTTTCTTTCAGATGTAGCATTGTTTGAAAGAAATGCTTTACAGCTGCCTCTAAAATCACTCACTCTGGGCTACAAGCAGGAAAATGCCCGGCTTGTTTAAGAGCTATGGGAATCAACGGACCAGGCAGTGAGGGCAGGTCAAGTTCAAGTCTGAACAGGCAGAACTTGGAAGGCAGAGAAGGTCATAAACCAGGCGGTTTCAAGACTAAAGCATCAAGAGACTATTGGAAGAACACAGTTAGGAAAAACAGGCCTAGCATGGGGGATGGCTCCCAAACTGTGGTCAGCAGCCTCCCGAAAACAGAGGAAAGCAATGGTAGTTACGGAAGTAGCTAAGATGGAAGAGGAAAGGTATAAGGTTAGAGCAGTCAGCCAGCAGCAGCAAGGGTGCTGGACCATATGGGAGGGGACATCTGATAGAGTGTTAGGATGGGCTGACCTGTGGAAGGTGCCCCAGGCTAGGCTAAGTTTTCTAATAAGATCCACCTATGATACCCTGCCAAGCCCTGGGAATTTGTCTCTGTGGTATGGCAAAGAGGAGATTTTCCCCCTCTGTGAGGCCCCAAGAGCAAACTTGCAGCACATATTGGTTGGGTGCAAGACAGTCCTGGCACAAGGACGGTACAGGTGGTGGCATAATCAAGTCCTGCGGAAGCTGGCAGAGATCCTAGAGGTGCATAGAGTGAAGGCAAACAAAGGCAACCATGCTCCCCAGAGGCAGGATGTTGATTTTGTTAAAAAAGGGAAGTGTCACACAAGGCACAGTACGGAGGGAAGCCAGATCAATCTCAAATCAAAATCAAATCAAATCACTTTTATTGTCACACAGCCATATACACAAGTGCAATGGTGTGTGAAATTCTTGGGTGCAGTTCCGATCAACATAGCAGTCGTGACAGTGATGAGACATATACCAATTTACAATAACATCAAATTAACACAACACAATTTAAACATCTGTTATACATAATTACACTCAACTTAAAACATCACATTAACACAACACAATTTAAGCATCTGTTATACACATAATTACACTCAACTTAAAACATCAAATTAACACAACACAATTAAAACATCTGTTATACATAATTACACAACTTAAAACATCACATTAACACAACACAATTTAAACATCTGTTATACATATAATTACACTCAACAATATACAAATAATAACATACACTGTACAGTATACAATATGCTGTTTTTTTTTGTTTTTTTTTTACTATATAGATACTATATAGATACACATTCAATAAAAATTAAAAAATAAAAATATATAAAAAAGTGTATATATATATATATATATATATAGAATGTACAGTATTGTACTGTATTGACATTCAGGCTGTCGGTTGATAGTCAGTTGTTAAGAGAGACATAATATAATAACAGTAATATAATTTATGACAGTCCGGTGTGAGATAAAAGAGGAATAAAGTGCAGGGCTGATGTATTTTGATCGTGGGAGATCAAGAGTTCAGAAGTCTGATTGCTTGGGGGAAGAAGCTGTCATGGAGTCGGCTGGTGCGGGTCCTGATGCTGCGATACCGCCTACCTGATGGTAGCAGTGAGAACAGCCCATGGCTCGGGTGGCTGGAGTCTCTGATGATCCTCCGAGCTTTTTTCACATACCGCCTTGTATATATTTCCTGGAGGGAGGGAAGCTCACCTCCGATGATGTGTTTGGCAGTTCGCACCACCCTTTGCAGTGCTTTGCGGTTGTGGGCGGTGCTATTGCCGTACCAGGCAGAGATACAGCCAGTCAGGATGCTCTCCACAGTGCAGGTGTAGAACCGTGTGAGGATGTGGCGGTTCATTCCAAACTTCCTCAGCCGTCTCAGGAAGAAGAGGCGCTGATGAGCCTTCTTCACAACGACTTCAGTGTGGACGGACCATGTGAGTTCCTCAGTGATGTGGACACCCAGGAACTTGAAGCTGCTGACTCTCTCCACTGGTGCTCCATTGATGGCTATGGGACTGTGTTCTCTGTCTTTTCTTCTGAAGTTCACCACAAGCTCCTTTGTCTTACTGACGTTGAGGGAGAGGTTGTGCTCCTGACACCAGTGTGTCAGAGTGTGCACCTCCTCTCTGTAGGCTGTTTCATCATTGTCAGTGATCAGACCTACCACCGTCGTGTCATCAGCAAACTTAATGATGGCATTGGAGTTATGTGTTGCCACACAGTCATGTGTGTACAGGGAATACAGTAGTGGGCTGAGAACACAGCCCTGCGGGGCTCCAGTGTTGAGGGTCAGTGATGAGGAGATGTTGCTGCCTATTCTAACCACCTGGCGTCTGCTTGACAGGAAGTCCAGGATCCAGCTGCACAGCGAGCTGTTTAAGCCCAGAGCCCAGAGTTTCTCATCTAGCTTGGAGGGCACTATGGTGTTGAATGCTGAGCTGTAGTCTACAAACAGCATTCTCACATAAGTGTTCTTTTTTTTCCAGGTGGGAGAGAGCAGTGTGTATTGTAGATGCAATGGCATCATCAGTGGAGCGGTTGTTGCGGTAAGCAAACTGCAATGGGTCAAGATTGAGTGGCAATACAGAGCAGATGTAATCTCTGATTAGTCTCTCAAAACATTTGCTGATGATGGGGGTCAGAGCAACAGGACGCCAGTCATTTAAACACGTTATTTTTGATTGTTTTGGAACAGGCACAATGGTGGATGTTTTAAAGCATGTGGGGACTACAGACAAAGAGAGGGAAAGGTTGAAAATGTCCGTAAAAACACCAGCCAGCTGGTTCGCGCACGCTCTGCACATACGCTACAGAGACGGAGTGTGAACTAACCTCTGTAGCTTCAGCCGCGAGAGCTCTCTCCGCGAGGGCGGTGTTATTTCCCTCGAAACGAGCATAAAAAGTATTTAGCTCATCCGGTAGAGAGGCAGCGGTGTTCATGGCGGAGTTTTTATTCCCTTTAAAGTCCGTGATGATGTTAATTCCCTGCCACATGCTTCTAGAGTTGGTGGTGTTAAACTGTCCTTCAATCTTGCTCCTGTACTGGCGTTTTGCTGTTTTGATAGTTTTTCGGAGGGCATAACTGGCTTGTTTATGCTCCTCCGTGTTCCCGGAATTAAAAGCGGAGGTCCGCACATTAAGTGCCGCGCGAACATCGCTATTGATCCACGGCTTCTGATTCGGATAGATTCGCACAGTTCTGGTCGGAATCACTTCCTCTACACACGTTCTGATGAAACACATTACGCTATCAGCGTAAAGCTCGATGTCGTCATCAGAGGCGGACCGGAACATCTCCCAGTCTGTGCGATCAAAACAGTCTTGTAGCGTAGAGTCTGATTGGTCCGACCAGCACTGGATCGTTCTGAGGGTGGGTGCTTCCTGTTTCAATTTCTGCCTGTAAGCGGGCAGAAGCAGAATGGAAGAGTGGTCCGATTTGCCAAATGGTGGGCGGGGGAGGGATTTGTAGCCATCCCGGAACGGAGAGTAGCAATGGTCCAAAACCCGGTCCCCTCGTGTGTTGAAACTAATGTGCTGGTGATATTTTGGTGCGACTGATTTTAAACTGGCTTTATTAAAGTCCCCGGTCACAATGAACGCGGCCTCAGGGTGCGCGGTTTCCTGCTCACTTATACTCCCATACAGTTCCTTGAGTGCCCGGTCTGTGTCGGCTTGTGGGGGAATGTACACAGCAGTGATAATGACCGCTGTGAATTCCCTCGGTAGCCAGAATGGTCGACACAGAAGCATAAGAAATTCCAGATCAGGAGAACAGAAAGACTTGATGGAATGTACGTTCCTCTGATCACACCAGGATTTGTTGATCATAAAACATACACCACCTCCTCTAGTTTTACCTGAGAGGTCTTTCGCTCTGTCCGCTCAGAGCATGGAGAACCCCGCGGGTTCAATGGCTGAGTCTGGAATCTCCGCAGACATCAAAGTTTCTGTTAGGCAGATAATGCAGCAGTCCCTCGTCTCTCGTTGGAAAGAGATCCGCGCTTTCAGCTCGCAGAGCTTGTTTTCCAGAGACTGAACATTTGCCAGTAGAATAGTGGGTAGCGGGGGTCGATTTGCGCGGCGTCTTACTCTGATGAGAACGCCGGATCTATTTCCCCTTTTCCTCCTGCGTTTCCGCGGCCGTGCTGCCCAGACAAAGGGCTCCGCTTGCGTGTTTGTAAACAGCGGGTCGGCATTGAGGAATGTGAAGTCCGGTTTTCGGTGTGAGATCGCTGAACCAATGTCCAAAAGTGTTTGTCTGTCGTAGACAATAAGGCAGACAACATCCAAGACAAAAAACATAAGAATTGTAAACAAAACAAACAAACCATTGCTATGTTGTGTCGGAGCTCGCAACGCAGCAGCCATACTCGGCGCCATCTTGAGTCCATGTATCCAAGTCCAATCTTTATGCCTGGAAGTGATTGGTCAATGATGCTCGTCCTTGGCCAGCAGCTAAAATGTCCTACCAAGGTTGCCATTATCTTCTTGAGGCCGGATGTAGTGTTGTGGTCGACTTCAGCTAGGAAAATAGCAATGATTGAGCTTACTGTTCCACAGAAAGAGGGTCTGGAGACAGCCTATGAAAGGAAGAAGCTCAAATATGCTGATCTGGCCGCACAGTGCAGGAAAAATTGATTGTAAAATGGACTACCACCTACCCTGTGGAGGTTGGGTGCCAAGGATTTATGGGAACATCAATGCAGCACCTTTTTAGAGACATTGGTATCGTAGGAGCAGCTTTTAAAAAGTCTTTGAATGAATTGGCAGAGGACGATTCTGGCTATGGTTAAGAAGGAAGAACAAAAAGTGGGGTGTTCAGAAGTAGGAAACTGAGGAATAGGGAACATGGGTGATATGTGGTGAGGGCTTGTGCTGAGGTAGTATGTCATATGGAACCGGTGGCACTGAGTTACCGAGAGATACAGTGCCAGTGCCAGTTGGGCACCGAGTATGCATCTCTGTGCCAGTTGGCCAACGGGCTGGCGCATAAGGTTGTGTCGAGGTATTATGACATGTAGAACCCTGGTTGCTAGTAATTTGTGAAGGAAGGATGTCTGAATGGGAAGGCAAGCATGAGAGGCGTTGGAGGGGATCCAGTGTCCAGCTGCAGGGGTTGGCAGGGAGACGTCCCTGACCGCTGCCTCACCACCAGGAGATGTTCCGGGATTAATGGTGAGAAACATTGAAGATAGGTGGCTCCTGGCTGATGACCCCACAACTGGGCTGAAGGCATTGGTGGAGGTGCGGCAGGCAAAAATGCCTAGCAGGTTATTACAGCTACCTGTGCATCTGTTTAATATATATATATAATAAAATTAAAGCAAACTCTCTTTCTATTTGTTTTGTTTGTCTGTGATTAGACAAAACTAAATCATATTTATCTCCATTCGCTGTCTCTCTCATCATTAATGCATGATCTGCATGGCAGGCTCTTTAATCTGTTGGCTTGTTGAGGCACAGTTTTGATTTCCCTCTCGCTGCATTTTTCTGCTGCCAGGATTTATTGAAATTGAGAGATAATTCGTTTAAACAATCTCAGGCACAAAGAGGCTCTCCTCACAACTCACGAATGGGCCCTCCCCATCTTCCTGAACACCACTTCAAATTAAGATGGGTCTCAAATTGTGGCTTAGAATCCCTGACTCCATCTGTCATAACAAAAAGGGATGCCTGATATTTGTGATATTAATTTGTTTTTGAAGGAATAGTTTTTAGAAATAAATAAATTTCATTCATTTTTCAATCATTATTTACTCACCCTCATGTCACTCCAAACCTGTAAACTGTTATTTTTTCATGGACCACACATGAGTAGTTTTATAACAATCTTTACAGCTGTTTTCCATAAACCAAATGTCAAGCTCCAAAAAGGACCAAAAACCCTGTAAAACGAGTGGGAAACGTCAGGCCTCAGGTCCATAAAAGGCCCGCAAAACCATTTTACCTGGTCCGCGAGGCCATTTGAGAAATAATTTGAAAAGCAAAAAATGCCCTTGATTCCATTATCTTAAAAAAAAAAAAAAAAAAAAAACAACAGTAAAATGATGAAATATTTAAAAATATATATAATAATAATAACAATGCAAAATAATAATATACACACCTTTTTTTTTTTTTCTTGGTGCATGAGCATGTAACGGAATGCGTACATTAATTTCAACCCACAATCAGAAATTGCAAGCAGCCAGAAGTTTGGAATAATGTATAGATTTTGTTCTTATGGAAATAAATTGGTACTTTTATTCACCAAAGTGGCATTCAACTGATCACAATGTATGGTTAGGACATTAATAACATGAAAAATTACTATTACAATTTGAAAAGAATGTTCATAACTTCTTAAACTACTTCAAAGTGTTATCATCAAAAAATCCTCCACCTGCAGCAATGACAGCTTTGCAGATCCTTGGCATTCTAGCTGTCAGTTTGTCCAGATACTCAGGTGACATTTAATCACACGCTTCCTGTAGCACTTGCCATAGATGTGGCTGTCTTGTCGGGCACTTCTCACGCACCTTACAGTCTAGGGTTAAGATCCATAACACTCTTTTCCAATTATTTGTTGTCCAATGTCTGTGTTTCTTTGCCCACTCTAACCTTTTCTTTTGGATTTTCTGTTTCAAAAGTGGCTTTTTCTTTGCAATTCTTTCCATAAGGCCTGCACCCCTGAGTCTTTTTCTTTACTGTTGTACATGAAACTGGTGTTGAGCAGGTAGAATTCAATGAAGCTGTCAGCTGAGGACATGTGAGGCATCTGTTTCTCAGACTAGAGACTCTGATGTACTTATCCTCTTGTTTAGTTGTATATCTGGCCTTCCACATCTCTTTCTGTCCTTGTAAGAGACAGTTGTCCTTTGTCTTTGAAGACTGTAGTGTACATCTTTGAATGAAATCTTCAGTTTTTTTGGCAATTTAAAGCATTGTAAAACCTTTATTCCTCAAAACAATGATTGACTGACGTGTTTCTAGAGAAAGTTTCTTTTTGCCATTTTTGACCTAATATTGACCTTAAGACATGCCAGTCTATTGCAAAATGTGGCAACTCAAAAACAAACACAAAGACAATGTTAAGCTTCATTTAACGAACCAAATAGCTTTCAACTGTGTTTCATATAATGGGAAGTGATTTTCTAGTACCAAATTAGCAATTTAGCATGATTACTCAAGGATAAGGTGTTGGAGTGATGGCTGCTGGAAATGGGGCCTGTCTAGATTTGATCAAAAATGACTTATTTCAAATAGTGATAGTGCTGTTTTTTTATATCAGTAATGTCCTGACTATGCATTGTGATCAGTTGAATGCCACTTTGGTGAATAAAGTACCAATTTCTTTACGAAACAGCAAAATCTGTACATTATTCCAAACTTTTGGCCACCAGTGTATGTCCTGTGAATAATTTTGTAAATACTCAAATGGCCCTTTATTTGAAAAAGGTTCCCCACCCCTGCAAAGAATAATATAAGTAATCCATATTACTTGTGTGCAATATTCCAAGTCTTCTGAAGCCATACACTATTTTACTGCGAGGAACAGTCAGAAATTTAGGTTGTTACACAATGAAAATTATCTGATCACTATGAACTATGAATATACATAAAAGAGCTGTGTAAAAAAACAAAATGGTTGCTTACAGTATAAAATGACATGAGGGTGAATAAATGATGACAGAATTTTCCTTTTTGGCTGTGCTATTCCTTTAACCCTCTTTTATAAAGTGTCTAGATGGATTTTTAGCCGCTCTTGTAATTGCTGGGAATTTTGAAACACCTGCATACACAGCTCATCAGCTTTGTTTACTTTACTAGTCAATTTCTCAAAATACAGTCATATGAATGGAGTCAGCATTTCCCAGTGCTGGGATTTCAAAGAGCTTTGAGATGAATCTGCATCGCATCCTGGGTGATCTTTTCTAAGAGCAGTCACTAGCGTTTCTCCCCTCATGACAGAGTCACATTTTATATCTCTATGCTAATGTGATGAGCCTTCACTGGGCTGGGCTCATTAATCTCATGGATGAGTCTGCATGCTCTGGGCCTGAGCCACAAGTCAGACCACAGTGTGTGTCCCCACCCCTCTCTGCTCACAACCTGTTCCCTGAGGAGTCATGAGTCAAATCAAGTCATTTTTATTTGTATAGCGCCTTTCACAACACACATCGATTCAAAGCAGCTTTACAGAAAATCATGACAGCAGAATTCACACATTCCATCTTCCTTCAGTGCCAAAGAGATGCTGGGAGACAATGCAAAGGCTGCACAGAGGAGTTCTGTACTATATAGTCCTGATTCATATGTTTTGTGTTTAGCATAATGATGGAATGTAAAAACGAAAACTGGAAAAGAATCATAACAAAGTCATAATGTACATTAGAGTGTTTATGTTATAGTAAAAATACAGTAATGGGAAACATGAGCTGCAAGTGTAATTGTATTTTAAATTTTTTTACAAAATGTTTATTGTAAATGCATTTATAATTAGTGGTGCTTGCATCACTATTTCTATTTTTCATATAGTTAGATGCTTTTTCAAAGGGTTGTTCAAACCATAAGTGTTTTTGGATCTGTCTGCGATGGTTCATTAAATATTTGATTTTATCTAAAAACTGAGAGCGGACACCTTGATTGTTTGCCCGCAGGAGTGCCACGTTCTTTAGACACTGTGTCAAATTAAAGGTTCTGTAAGTAAAACTATTTTTTTTTTAAACAACATGCAGAAAACGTTCCTATTACTTGTCAGATATCATATTTATACATTTAGCAGTGACTTACAAAATTAAGAAGAATACAACATAAGCGAATTATCTTAAGGAGTAACATGAAATTAACATGAAAAGTGCTGCAATACTAAGTTTCAATTGTTTTAGGAAAGGTCTAGCCAAGACAGAGATTAGAGTGCAAACAAGATTTATTTTGTATTTTTTATTTTTTTGTGAAGAGCGTAGGGTTAAGTGCGCATGGAAACGTTGTGACTTTTACCATGTTTAGAAGGCAGAGAGGGAGTCTGCTTCACAGATGGAGTTGGGGAGGTCCTTTCACCATCGAGGTGCAGTCAAGCCGAAAGCCTGGGAAAGTGATATGGTGCCTCTTTGTGTTGGTATCACAAGGCGCCGCTCATTTGCAAACCTCAGCCTTCTGGTGGGAACGTAGCTCTGCAGGAATTATTGTAGGTAAGCTGACACAGACCCAGTGACTGTTCTGTATGCCAGCATCAAGACCTTGAACTCGATATGTGCAGCAACCGGCAACCAGTGTTGAGAGACAAGGAGTGGTGTAACATGCACTGATTTGGGTTTATTGAAGACAAGTCGTATTCCGGATGCATTCTGGATCATTTGCAGAGGCCTGATTGCGCATGCAGAAAGGCCGGCTGAAAGAGCATTACATTAATCCAGTCTTGATATGACAAGAGGGTTAACAAGGAGTTGTGTAGCATGTTCAGAGAGGAAAGATCTTATTTTCCTAATGTTGTAGAGTGCAAATCTACATGATTGGGGTGTTTTTGAAATGTGGTCAGTGAAGTTGAGCTGGTCGACAATGGTTAACCCCAAGTTTCTGACCGTTTTGGATGAATCCAGCTGAACGGTGATGTTGTGCTCAACAGCTGAGTTTGCTGGAAAGACAAGGAGCTCGGTCTTCGCTAGGTTGAGTTGAAGGTGGTGTTCCTTCATCCAGGCCGAAATGTCTGCCGGGCAGGCCGAGATCGAAGCAGTCAACGAGGCTCAGTAAACAGCAGGGAAATGATGACCACGGGTTGCGATCAGATCCTTTGTTAAGTCAATCATAAGACTTTCTGCACTTTCTGCCTGTCAATCATTGTGCATGTTAACAGGGCTGCCAATATGTAAGTGCAAGTACAGTGTCCTGCTCCCGTGAAATGCTCAGGGGGACCCTTCCGCCCTTCATCTTTTCCATCTCTGATGACAACGCTCTCCAAGTGTGTCTGTGTGCATGTCTTTGGAGTGTGGAGGCATGGCTAATTCAATGGCTGAAGTCTGATGGAAGTTCCAGAATGACTAAAATCACTTAGAGTACCTTTAAAAAGAACTTTTAAAACCTCATCTTGAGACACCTTCAATTTGTTATATTCATTGGGCAGCATCTAGCTTTTTTAGTGCAATAACGAGTTTAGTCTGAACAGCCCCTAATTATTAAACTTCAGTGTGAAAGGGGCTGTTCAGGCTGAATGCTTACTTGTGCTAAAAAAAGCAAGTTGAAATGAATGAATGCAGATGTCTGATATTTTAAAGGTTAGAGTTCCTTTTAACATGATATGGCAAACACATTGTGCTCTTGCATGAGACACTGAAAAAAAAAACAGCAAGATGCGATGCAACGGTCAAAGATGTCAGTCTAGTGCATGTTTACATAGAAAAATAATAAATGTTTTGTGCAGACAGACACAAAAAACTTGTTCGGTGTGAATGGCTGCTAACTCGTCCCATACAGTGTTTGTGTTACAGACAAGAAGGAGACCTCAAACCATGTGACTTGTTGATAAGAGTTGTTCTGTGACTTTCTAAGTAACTGGACTTGAATTTTGCCTGGTAGACAATAAAACAGGGATAGAATATTTAGGGATGAAAATAATATGAAGTCTTGGAGGTGGGCTCTTTTGACTGAGGTCAGAAAGTAACCATCCAGAACACCATAGCAACCATACAGCAACATGTTAACAACAACAATAGTTTATTGTGCACAATATGTTGTGTGTCATTAGGGTTGCCACCCATCCCGTAAAATACGGTATCATCCCGTATTTAACGATAAAATTATGTGTCCCTTATCTAATCAATACGGGATGTGATTTGTCCCGTATTTAAGCTGGTCAGATGGCGTCACGTGAAATCATTCCAGATCGCTAATTTAACATTGATATAAGTTGGAAAATGTGCCTATGGTGGGTAAAGGACTGTACAAAAAGTCCACAAATGGTGCTAAAACTGTGGATTTGTTTCTATATAAATGTTCAATAAGATCAAACAATGTATGAATACAATCACTAAGTCATAAAGACAAGTACAGGTGAAGGAAGAAGAAAAAAATACATATAAACCAACCAAAATGTATACATAAATAAGATAAAGGAGACAAATAATCGAAAAGATAAAAATTAATATATTTTTAACATATTTACATTTATGCATTTGGCAGATGCTTTTATCCAAAGTGACTTACAGTGCACTTATTATAGGGAACCTGGAATTAAGTGCCTTGCTCAAGGACACAATGGTGGTGGCTGTGGGGACTGAACCAGCAACCTTCTGATTACCAGTTATGTGCTTTAGCCCACTATGCACTCCACTCCACTCCACTCCACTTCTAATTCTAATTTCAGCATACAAGAAAGGGTATACAGTTTTTATTAATAATGCATATTAACTCAACGCATTTATTGCTAAAACTATGGAGGATGTGGTTAGGGGTCATGTCATGTTAGATTGCTAATTCAATGTACAGTAACTATTAAGTGTTCTCTGTAACATTGTATGATAGCGCTGTCTCTCTTAACCAGACAAACGTCATCACGAAAAGTTCACTGGGGTTACTGAAAACTTAAAAATCTCTTGTGCAGCACAATGTGACCTTGGAGCACTGACACACTTATAACCCAATATAAACTATCAGCAACTTGTAATATGACTTCTCTTTAATAAATAAGACCACCTGGGTGAGCTACAACCACTGATTTCTTTTTCATTAGTTCAGTACAGACTTGTTTGGACATGGATGCCACTTTATTCATATTTGTTTTTCTCTTTTTCTCATTATATTTTCTCTCTTTTTCTCTGTTCTCCAAATGGAGTAGATGAATAATTCATTTTATAATTAATTCATTTAACCAGCTTGATAACATTTCAAATTAAATGAAAAACCTCTGGGAACAAAACAAGGGTCCTTTATGCATTGAACAAAGTATTGTAAATACCCTCGTTTGAGCAGGTGCACAAAAACTGTCTTAAGAAAGATGTTAAAAACCAAGAGGAAACAATGACTCTACAGCCTTGAACAAGTAAACCAGCAAGGGAAACTTAAAATCACACACTGTTGGAAAGGCAACTACTATTATATTGACAGGCACTTCTAATTTTTACACTGTACTTTTCAACAGCAACTGCATTTTGCATCTCTCCTGTGCAGAGTCATGGGCCACCCATGTGAGCGGTGAACAGGGTTGGGGATTAACGGAATACATGTAACGGGATTACGTTTTTAAAATACAAAATATTAGTAACTGTATTCCACTACAGTTACAGTTTAAATAATTGGTAATCAGAGTAAAGTTACATTCAAAATGTATTTTGATTACTGAAGAGATTACTTTACTGTCATTTGTTTAATTTAATGTTTAGATTATTCAGTTGGAAAACATTTATCCATATAAACGATGCAATCTGAGGAGCTTTCGAACAGCAGTGAAACACTTTCTTAAGATGTGTTACATTCATACAAGTTCATACTGTTGTGAGTGAAAAGGTGATTATGACGTCATTGAAGAATTTTCCCTTGGGAGCTTAATAGAGGAGCTACATTACGTTTCTACAGCTTGAAAAGAAAACAGTTAGAATCGCTTTGACAGATGAAACATAAATCCAATAAATACACGATTACACAACTTGTCAATGTTTTTTTAAGATGTTAGGGTATTTTTACAAGAAATGCTAACCAATGTAGCCTTTAACATCATATAGAAAGCTACAACCAATATATCTATGACGAAAATGCACGTTGGAGCATGACTTTTTTTTCTCTAGTAAGACCTTTGATATTAGAGCAAAGATGTAATGCAAAAATCTTATTCTTAAGGAGAATTTAAATATTGTTTTTCTGTAAAAATATCAAAAAAATCCTTAAAGCAAGACAAATTTAAGTGAATTTTCATACTTTATTTACTTGTTTATAGTCAAAACAAGTGGAAAATTTGCCAGTACTGAAGAAGTAATCCAAAGTATTGAGATTACATTACTGACTTTGAGTAATCTAATGGAATACGTTACAAATTACATTTTACATAATGTATTCTGTAATCTGTAGCGGAATACTTTTTAAAAGTAACCTTCCCAACCCTGGCAATGAAGTACATTTAGCTGAAGTTAAATTTGATGCAGTGCCATTAGTGTGGTTTCTTGGCTAATAAGTAGCCAAAACTGTCTGTTCCACAGGAATTATGGAAAATAAATGCTTTTATATATATGTGTGTGTGTGTGTGTGTGTGTGACGAGGAGGAGGGAGTGGCCGGGCCGTGATGGAGCATAGCCAGTGCTGAATCAGCTCAGCAGGAGAGCGAGATAAAGGGCCGGCCGGAGACGCCGGTTCGAGAGAGAGAGGGAGACACACGCAGCTGCGCTGCACGTTTGTTTATGTTGGTTTTAAGTTTACCATTAAACTATACGTTGACTGTTCAGCCGGTTCCCGCCTCTTCCTTGCCCATCCTTGAGCTGTTACTAATATATATATATAAACAACTGAAATTGTTGAAGAGCATCACTGATGTCGTGAATTACTGGAGTAATGCTAAATTATGATCGCAGCCCTGTTTTTTGCAACACTAAATAATAATTAAAAACAAATAGCTAACCCAAATTTTCATAACCTGCATTGTTAGTGCAGTTTTATGAACAAAAGATGAATCAATATTATAATTTCCTCCACATTCTGTTTACAATAATGAGCAATTATTTATCTGCAGCAATTGGACTAATTCTAAACAATTAGAATAATTTGGTATCTTTTTGTAAATAGATTAAAGGAAGAAACATAAAGGATGGCTTTTATAACCTGTTCTAAAATGTAAACAAAGAACTTGAATCATGAGTGTGGTTCATACATATTCAAAAGGCCCTCTTTCCGTCATTTGTCAATTTCAGCTGGTCTGATTTGGAGACTAGTTGATCACTTAGCTTAACCAGCAGAGCACAGCTTAGCCAGGCTGGAAGAGCATCTTGGGCTGATTAAAGCTGTTTTTATTTATTTATTTATTTATTTGCAGCAGGGGTGTCTAAAAGGATTGTGACCCAAGAACTGTGAATATGAAACATTTGTTTCCCTCTTAGTTATTCAGAGCTTTAATGAAGATGATCAATCTAAATATTAAAGGTCACTTACAATCAAATTATTTTTTTAGCCAAGGTGAATGTGTGTGCCATGCAGAAACTCACTGACTTGGCAGTTCTCGGTTTCTATTGCTAAGTTTCCCATTTTCCCCACAACAACACTTTCCCAAATGAGCACAAGTAACTATATGAGATGATTCAGGACTTACAGCAGAATTTATCTCCATTCAAACTCACAAGGGCCAGGAATTCTGTGTCTTATTCTCTGTGGGGTAATAGTGCTCTATTTACTTACACTCCAATCCTGTCCATCTGAGGTAAGCAATACTCACACAAACTGCTGAAACACTCAAACACCCCTTATCTATTTAAGTCCACTGATATTACGAATTCAGCAACTCCACAGGCATTAAAAAATAGCTGCATAACTATGACCCAACACTCTTTTTCTCTCTCTCAATTTTGCTGGTCTTAAAAATGAACCTCATAGCTTGCTGTCACTGTGAGTGTCAAAACAAGGAATAAATAACTCCCACGTGTATCCGTTAAATCCGTGCACACCATTAATTTAGTCAAGGCTGCTGGGGAAATCTAAACCAAGGAGGTGATGGGAAAAGGTGAAGCTCTATGAGACCTGAAACATGCTCTTTGTAAGTATGCAAGTGTGAACGCTTGGTGAATGTACGTAGTGCATTTCATACCAGAATGGAGCTATAGACTTGAATGTGAAGTTGAAGTCGATTGAGAGGACTGCTCTCCCCTGACAAAATAACATAACCCACTTTGAGGAGGTGTTTTGACCTGAATGTGCAGGCTGAAGTTCAAGAAGTTCCTCAAGAGCATTTCAATGTATGGCAATGTTTCTTTATCAAATCCGTTGTTATTTTTGTTAGAAATATGTGCAAATGTAATTATTAACCTGTTGATGTGCATGCCCCCCTTATATAGATATTTCCTAGTGATATTTATTCAATTCAATTGATAGATTTCATTTCATTGATTTATTACACAGAACTGATTATGCCACTGTGACATTCCAAAGGAAATCCTCACTGATCAAGGCACAACGGTCATGTCATGTACACTTCGCAAACTATACAAATTATTAGGCATTAAATCTATTCACACCAGCGTTTATCACCCACAAACTGATGGGTTGGTCGAACAATTTAATAAGACTTTAAAAAACATGATTTGTAAGTTTGTACACGAAGACGCAAAAAATTTGGGATAAGTGGCTCAAACCCCTGCTGTTTGCAGTACGAGAGGTCCCGCAATTCTCCACAGGGTTTTCCCCATTTGAGCTACTGTATGGGCACTGGCCGTGCGGCATGCTTGACGTCATATGGGAAGCTTGGGAGGAAGGACCTTCGAATAGTAAAAACCAAATTCAATACGTTCTTGACCTTAGAGCAAAACTCCACACTTTGGGGAAGGTAACACAGGAGAATTTGCTCCAAGCGCAAGAACGTCAACGCCGACTGTACGACAGGGGCCCTCGACTGCGGGAATTCACACAGGGAGATAAAGTGCTTGTATTGCTGCCCACCTCGAGCTCCAAATTACTCGCCAAGTGGCAAGGACCCTTTGAGGTCACACGACGAGTCGGAGATCTCAGTTATGAGGTTAGGTGAACGAATAGGAGAGGGGCACGTCAAATCTACCACCTCAACCTCCTCAAACCATGGAGGGAGGCAGTGCCTGTAGCCTTGGCGACGGTAGTTCCGGAGAGTGCGGTGCTCGGGCCGGAGGTATCTCCCAAATCAAGTTCATTCACACTGGATTCACACCAGCATCTCACTGTCGCAGCTTACAGACATTGCCTGGTTGCAAGTGGAATCCGCAGACGTGTTTTCACACCTACCCGGTCACACAGACCTCATAGAGCACCATATCGAGACCACCCCGGGGGTGGTGGTTCGTAGCCACCCCTATCATCATCCTGAACACAAGAAAAATATTGTCCAGGAAGAATTAGAGGCAATGCTTGAAATGGGCGTAATACAGTAGTCGCACAGCGATTGGGCCAGCCTGGTAGTTCTGGTACCGAAGAGCGATGGCTCGGTCCGGTTCTGTGTTGACTACCGGAAAGTGAATGTGGTGTCTAAATCTGATGCTTTTCCAATGCCGCGAATTGACAAGTTACTCAATTGGTTGGGCGCGGCTCAATTTTACACGCCGCTGGACTTTACAAAGGGTTATTGGCAGATCCCTTTAACACCAATATCCCGAGAAAAAACTGCTTTTTCCACACCGTTCAGATTACACCAATTTGTGATGCTTCCGTTCGGTTTGTTCAGAGCCCCAGCCATGTTTCAGCGCCTTATGGACAAGATCCTCAGACCACACATGGCATATGCCGCCACATATCTGGACGATATTATAATTTATAGTGATGACTGGTGGCGGCATATGCAACATCTGAGGGCTGCCCTGAGAGCGCTGCGACAGGCGGGACTCACAGCCAACTCGAAGAAGTGTGCAATTGGGCGGGTGGAAGTTAGGTATCTGGGGTTCCACTTGGGTCACGGGCAGGTGCATCCACAGATTAACAAAACTGCAGCGATCGCAGCCTGCCCGGCGCCCAAGACCAAAAAGGGGGTAAGGCAGTTTTTGGGGATGGCTGGCTACTACTGAAGGTTTGTGCCTAGCTACTCTGATGTCACCAGCTCGCTGCCTGACCTTACTAAAAAGGGGGCTCCCAATCCGTTCCAGTGGACAGAGTCCTGCCAACAGGCTTTCCTTAAGGTAAAGTCCAAACTGTGTGCGGGGCCGCTTTTACATGCACCTGATTTCTCTCCCCTTTATTTTGCAGACTGATGCATCTGACAGGGGGCTGGGCGCAGTGCACTCGCAGGAGTTGGGAGGGGAGGAACGGCCAGTGCTATTTATTAGTTGCAAGCTCTCTTTCAGGGAGACAAATTATAGTACCATCGAGAAGGAGTGTCTTGCGATTAAGTGGGCTGTTCTTGCCCTCCGCTACTACCTGCTGAGGTGGGCCTTCACCCTTTGTTTCCGATCATGCTCCTCTGCAGTGGCTCCACCATATGAAGGATACTAACGCGCAGATCATCTGTTGGTATCTGGCTCTTCAGCCCTTTAAGTTTGGGTGATCCATAGACTGGGGGCGCAGATGCTTGTGGCTGACTTTCTCTCCAGAAATGGGGGGGGGGGGTAGGCAGGCCGGATGTTACCCCGGCCTGAGTCAGCAGTGGGGGCATGTGGCATGGGGGGCATGGTCATGTGTCGGTCTGCAGGAGAGGGAGAGCGGTAAGGCTCGTCACCTGGGTCGTAATGATCTCTAACACCTGTCTCTCATTATATTGATGGTAGAGGGAGACCTGAAAGGCATGCCAGAGTGTCAGAGAGGGGAGAGAGTGACCAAGAGAGTACGACAGCCTCGAACCGAGAGAGAGAGTGTTTATTATTTAGCGAGTGTTTATTATTATGAGTGTATTCATTTATTTACTATTTAGCCAAAATACATTTAAACTCAATTAAACACCATTAAACACAATTCCTGAAATTTAATCGTAGAAAACATTCTCTGTCTTAGGTCAGTTAGGATCACTACTTTATTTTAAGAATGCAAAATGTCAGAATAATAGTATAGAGAATGATTTATTTCAGCTTTTATTTCTATCATCACATTCCCAGTGGGTCAGAAGTTTACATACACTTTGTTTGTATTTGGCAGCATTGCCTTTGAATTGTTTAACTTGGGTCAAACATTTTGGGTAGCCTTCTACAAGATTCTCACAATAAGTTGCTGGAATTTTGGCCCATTCCTCCAGACAGAACTGGTGTAACTGAGTCAGGTTTGTATGCCTCCTTGCTCGCACATGCTTTTTCAGTTCTGCCCACAAATTCTCTATCAGATTGTCAGGGTTTCGTGATGGCCACTCCAATACCTTAACTTTGTTGTCCTTAAGCCATTTTGCCACAACTTTGGAGGTATGCTTGGGGTCATTTTCCATTTGGAAGACCCATTTGCGACCAAGCTTAAACTTCCTGGCTGATGTCTTGAGATGTTGCTTCAATATATCCACATAATTTTCCTTCCTCATGATGCTATTCATTTTGTAAATTGCACCAGTCCCTCCTGCAGCAAAGCTTCCCCACAACACGATGCATGTTTGGCTTTTTTATGGCAGTTTTGGAGCAGTGGCTTCTTCCTTGCTAAGCAGCCTTTCAGGTTATGTCAATATATGACTTGTTTTACTGTGGATATAGATACTTGTCTACCTGTTTCCTCTAGCATCTTCACAAGGTCCTTTGCTGTTGTTCTGGAATTGATTTGCACTTTTCGCACCAAACTATATTCATCTCTAGGAGACAGAATGCGTCTTCTTCCTGAGCGGTATGATGGCTGTGTGGTCCCATCGTGTTTATACTTGCATACTATTGTTCGTACAGATGAACGTGGTACCTTCAGGTGTTTGGAAGTTGCTCCCAAGGATGAACCAGACTTGTGGAGGTCCACAATTTTTTTTCTGAGGTCTTGGCTGATTTCTTTTGATTTTCCCATGATGTCAAGCAAAGAGGCACTGAGTTAGGTAGGCCTTAAAATACATCCACAGATACACCTCCAATTCAATACATCTCTTATAAGAAGCTAATTAGCCAATTGTCTAAAGGCTTGACACCATTTTCTGGAATTTTCCAAGCTGCCTAAAGGCACAGTTAACTTGATGCATGTAAACTTCTGACCCACTGGAATTGTGTTAGTCAATTAAAAGTGAAACAATCTGTCTGGAAAAATTACTTGTGTCATGCACAAAGTAGATGTCCTAAACGACTTGCCAAAGCTATAGTATGCTAATATTAAAGCTGTGGAGTGGTTAAAAACTTAGTTTTAATGACTTCAACCTAAGTGTATGTAAACTTCTGACTTCAACTGAATCTGTCCATATAATATGTTGACGTTAGTGTTTTGAATGTTTCTCAAAAAAAATTAAAAAAAGAATCTGTTCACTCTGTCGTGAAATAAAAATAAAGATTTTGTGTTTTAGTCCTGACCTTGGGATTAATGTTACCTCAACGATCAGTTAATCTTCAATCTTGAAGTCCACTCTGAGCAAAAATAAGAGAGATTCATTTACCTTTAAGTTTGACTGCTGCACAAATTAAAACCAGTTGCTGCGGAAGCCGCCTCAAAAAAAAAGTTAACAATCTTTGAACGATTCATAACAGATAGTTGTGGCAAACCAGTACTTTCATCAGTATTGTCACCATGCAGTGCGAAACCCCCTGGCAAACCTTACCGACATTCAGGATGTCTTAACAGTTCATTGGATCCTGATTTGACCTTGTTTGTGTCACCCTATGTTATAGATGTTAAAGATAAATTGTGTAATTTATACTGTTTATATACTTTTGCCCATCCCAGTTTAATGTGATGAGACTACTGTGAATGTCACAAAAAAATAAAATTAAAAAAATTTTATTAACATTGATTACTGATTGACTATAAAAAGTTTTTGAGGCATCAATATATTAACATAAGCCAACATTAAAATTAGAAGCCTAATTTGTGTGCTTTCCCATTTACAGACAGTTGGCCTTCCGTTTAATGTATTCTGGTGTAATAGCTTTGGGAGACCCTCAAGGGGGTGATATATTTCCTTAATACTAAATTATCGTCACCTCTGGCACCCCTAAATTTGTGCAGCTGATGTTTCACATAGTGTTAAGTTGTGGATAATATTACGCAATAGGGGATAAGTAAATTGGGGAGTTCTGGGGAAAGGGTAAAGGAGGCAAAGTTTGGAGTCATTTTGGATTGATGGAGGTGGCCAATATCCCATATGAACAGATATCATGGCGAATGGCAGGTATGTGCATCAAAAGGCAATAAACAGGTATAAACTACAATTGCAGAAGCTTTGAACCCTAGGAAAAAAATTATCAATTGATTCGGCACAGGCCAAGAAGCAAACAAATTGTGTAGCTAAATTTATAGTCTGCGATATGCAGATGCTTAAAGTGGTGGAGAGTCCCTTTTTCCCAAACATGTAAGAGGAAATTTAACTGGAGGCTACCACTCACACTTTACTAACGTTGCTTTAAGAAATACAATATGCATCAAGAAAGAAAGACTATTATGCAACGAGTAGCCCTAATTTTCTGATTATCGATGTGTGAAAAAGGCATAGATTCTAAGCCTAGCAGAGACAATTAAAAGTAATTCATTTGTAGGTTAATTTCCCCAAAATGTGTAAACAGGTAGAGAATCGTAATCACATCGAATCGTTACACCCCTAGTAAACACTGTTTTCTGTGGCACCCTGTTTGTTTGAGCATCCTGATTAGCTCAACACATTTACTCAACTAATGACATGAGTTTCTGGTGAGACTATCCTTTTTATGACCAAAGGAAAAAGTGTTCGGGAAACCAGACTGAAAACTGTTTGGAATGGACCACCAGCTCACTACTTACTGAATACTTCACAGTTTAGACCTTACTCACAGTAGTGCCATCTTTGAATAAAAATGAGGATGTGAGGGATACACATACTGTCTCTTCAATGGCATCCACTGTATCCTGTCACATCTAATTTTCTACAACTCGTGTTGTCTGGAGTGTTCTGTCTACTGAAATTTATTGGAAAGATGTTTTTTTAATGTTTCATCAGTGGAATGATCCAAAAAACACTTTAAACAACTGCACAACCCATTGAAGAGACTGTATGTCTATCCCTCACAGCCTTGCTTTTATTCCCAGAAAAAAATCATAGATGGTGCTGCTGTGAATAAGGTCTATATTCTGTCTGTACTACCTACTACTTTTTAGGAAAAGTATGTGAAACAGAATGCAATATTTGCAACAATAAATGTTTCAAATTGTAGTATGCTACATTGTTGTCACATGATCTCAGTACATTGTATGTTTCATTCAGAGATGCTATTCCAGGAATTGCCTTCATTTATGCAATTCCATTTGGTGCCTCTAGCAATACAGAAATTACACACTTTACATTAACCACATGTCAACTAACCTGTGTTTCCCTACAAGAAAACTTTAACACATAGCATCAGCTGTGCGTTGATTCTACTATGACAGTGGGGAAATGTGCGTAAGTGAAATAGTTATGCATGGTGGAGCCCACCTTGTGATACAGGAGTTGTAACTGCATAACAGAACCAGAGGGCAAGACTCACTTTACCATTCATCTCAGTGAAGCAACACAGCAACAAATGATCAGCCACAACGCGGCATTTCCATAGCTTCATAATGCAGTGGTTCCCCAGGCGCAATGATCGTGATATCAAATGACAGGCTTTCTGGAGGCCGCCGCTGCCTCTCAGTTGTAAATAAAAATATGTTAATTTGGCTTGCAGTATTTAAGCAAGCGAGTTGCAAACATCATTTGTTTGAGCTAATTTGTACAAGATCAGGCCGTTCTTGGAAGAGAAATATAAACTGGGGAATTACTGATGTTAGTGAATTCGCTTAGGAATGTACACATAGTACTTTGACAGATTATTAAAGCTTTGGATTAAATTGTTCTCAAGAAAGTTTTTTTGATTGAGTTTCACTGAGTTTACTTGGGTTTGCATTCATCTGCCATTGTGTTTGAAGTGGAAGAGGCAAATATTATTAAGGCAACATGCAGTAGCATTTAAGTATGAATAAACTGTTTGTGTAATTCTACTATTAGCATTTATACATTTTAATAATACAATTAATTAATTTTTTGTAATTTCAAGTAAATTTGTATGTAGACCATGCAATCCACACAAACTACAACAAAATATAGCAGATAATATTTTTTTGCTAATGTGGTACATTCTATTATTTTATAAGATACACTTTTATGAGGCAAAACACATTTATAACATAATTTATTACTACATTTCTCAATGCACAACTTCACACAGCTCTCAATACTGCCCACTAGCTGTGGAGGAGGAATCCAGCAGGACTAGCTCAAGCCTAAAGTTTTCTGTGTTGGTTTTATGTTTCACTGTTTTCCTCAAGAAGGGAAAAGGGAACTCTGATTCTGCACTATATATATATATATATATATATATATATATAAAAGATGATTTTTAACTTATCAAAGTAAAAACATGTATGGAAAAAATTCATTGTTTTGCTATTTATGTATTTTTTTTTTTTTTTTTTTTTTTTACTTAATGGGAAAACTAGCATCTGGTAAAAAAAAAAAAAAAAAAGAAAAAAAAAAGATTGTTTTTTTTTTTTTTTTTACTAGAAAACAAAATTTTACCTGTACTAGAAAAAGGATATTAAAGGAATATTGCAGGCTCAATACAAGTTAAGATCAATTAACAGTATTTGTGGCATAATGTTGATTATCACAAAAAATAATTTAGGCTTGTCCCTCCTTTTCTTAAAAAAAAAAAAATTAAATAAATAAATAAAATGAGGTTACAGTGAGGCACTTACAATGGAAGTGAATGTGGTCAATTTTTGAAGGGTTTAAAAGCAGAAATATGAAGCTTATAATTTTTAATAATTTTATAAAAGCACAAATTAATTCTTCTGTTAAAACTCATGTATTATTTGAGCTCTAAAGTTGTTCAAATTGTTGTTTAAATTTAGGGTTTTATGGTTTGTTGACATTACATTGTCATGGCAGCGAAGTTATAAAATTAGCTACACAGAAAAGGTTAGTAAGTGATTTTATCACACTAAAATCAAATTTACACGCATATTGTTTATGTCTTATGGCTATACCTTTGAAACAGTGAGTATTTTAATGTTAATAATTGGCCCCATTCACTTCCATTGTAAGTGCCTCATTGCAGATTTATTTATTTTTTTAAAGAAAAGGAGGGATGAGTCAAAACAAATTTTTGTGGTAATCAATATTATGCCACAAATTATGTCGATTGAGCTTAACTTGCACTGAACCCGGAATATTCCTTTAAGAAGCTAAACACAGAAAAAATAAAAACAGAAAACAATGCATTGTTATGTAGATGTTTTCACATTAAATTTGACATCATGAAACTAAATGTAGAGAGGAGCTTAGTTTAGAAAAATATATTTTGAAACTGTACTGTGACATTTCAATCGAAACTGAGGGCGTTCGCTAGAACCTTAATATTTATAGCTGTATAATTTAATTTGACATCATGTAACTACATGTGTAGTGGAGCTTAGTTTAGAAGAAAGAAAAAAAATGTCTTGAAACCAGTGGTGTAGTAGTGTCTGAAGAGGTGGGTATACTATGAATTTATGAAGGACCCCCCCAAACAAACAAACAAAACAAAACCATTTTTTAAAATAAAATAAAACAGGCACCTGGTCTCTAAAACTAATATATATCATAAAAAAAAAAAAAGAATATTGGCTGTTATAATTATAGTCCCACATGAACATGAAAATGTATATCAGGGTAATTTTCTTGTTGGCATGGTGTACAGTACACTCAGGGGCGTAGATTCCAGGGGGCGAGGTAACCTAATCTAATAACCATGGTATGGTAACTTTATGTTAAATATGTACTTAAATTAATAGGTGTCATTACTTTTCCTTTCATTAAGCTACTATGAAAATTGTTAATACTTTATAATTACTCTAATTAATAAACTAATACATACATAATATGCAATAAACTATTACGCATTGTATAGCTAATAGGAGTGTAAAATATTTCTTATATTATGTCATACATATTTCAAAATCACACAGAGGGGTAACCACTAGCATGTAAGCAACAGCAAGAGAGGAGCAGGCTATTTTACTTATATGAAGTTTTTCGCACCTGCATTCCAATCTACATATTAATGTAATCCTTCCTCATGATCACGCAGCGTGTGCAAGCCATTCGCACATCACAAGCCGATCAGCTATTTAACTCTTTTCGGTGAATTGCACCTGCAAAATCCTAAAACTTTATTTCCAGGTTTAATTTATATTTTGAAAAGACTTCGATTTTTTTAACCCCATGATTTGGGTTTATGTTTTCTCTTTTAATCGTTTAATGTAATTTTGAGTGTGACCATGGTTTAAGCAGAGTGTACCTGTATGCGAAATCTCAAGAATTAATAATGGTGTTACCCTTATTACATGACGTGTTGTTCTGAAAGCAAAAAGAAGCAAATGAAATATGGAATGTAGGCTGTCATCCGCACAACCTGACCGAAGCAAAGTGGGCACGTTTACTCGCGTGATTAACTGAAAGTGAAGTGCTGCCAATGATGCGCGAATTGCTTGCGCGCTGCACGAATCTGTTGGGTATACTGCAGTCTCCTCACATTTTTACTTTTTGTTTAGCCTCCCATTCAGCTCATGAAAACACGCTCATGAGGAAGGATAACATCATGATATAGATTGGAATGCAGGTGCGGAATTTATATAAATAAAAGAGTCTACTCCTCTCTCACCATGTCAGTGATTACCCCTCCAAGTGCCAATGCTGGCACGCCTGCCATAGGTTGCTGACCCCTGCCATATAGCCTTCATAAGAATTATGGTTATTTGTTTTATTTGTGTACTATAGTGTGCTTTTCTGTGTATAGTGAAATTGTTTTCCTACTTAGAAATATAAATTTTAATGATCTGAAATCACGAGAAAAAGGCACCACCAACAGCAGTACAAGGAATCTTTTTTTTTTTTTTTTTTTTTTTTTTACATTTTATATAATTAAGGGACACATAGTTGTCTAGCATCTGTGAAGAGCATCAAAAACTAGCACTTGTGCAAAAACATGCAGAATTTTCACAACATTTGATTGCATGTATATATTTACTTTTAGCAGGGAAATACATTTACAGTGCAAATTATGGTTACTCCAGGGATGCTTGTGCTTCAGCATTAGAGGCTGGAAATGTCCCGCCCATTACTGAAACGGAAAATATGATTGGTTAGCAAATATCTAATCGTGATATACATCATTTTTTTATTTATTTATTTTATATATATATATATATATATATATATATATATATATATATATATATATATATATATATACATACATACATACACATACAGGTATATCTTGAAACGTATTGTGACATTTCAATAGAAACCGCGGGCGTTGACTAGAACCTTAATATTTAACTCATTTTTGGTTTTGAGCGAGTCTGGAGCGCGCGTGTATTGGGAAAGTGGGTGTCGCTTTGCACGCGGGTGGAAGAGCTTCACATCGATGTGTCGAGGACTTTAAACACACTGTAGCCTGCACACACACACTGTGTCATACAGTGGTGGAAGAAGGGAGATCGTGCTCTACTGGATCTTACCCTGCAACATCCCTGATACAATGTGTCCGATCATTTACTTTCTGCCATAATGTGTTTGATTATTCACTTCTCGCGCGCGCTGCTCTGATCGCGGTGTGTTTACATGGAGACTGCGTATCGGTACCTTCAAAACCAGTCAACCGGGAAATGGTAACACATGAACCTCCTCACTGGAAGGAACATGGTTGAGAGGAGCAGCAAATTTCTGTTCATCGTGGTCGGCTCGGTTCTGTTCATGCTGATTTTGTATCAGTACGTGGCTCCGGGGATGATGAACTTCGGCTCTCCGCACGGGTACATGCTGGAAGACGATGCGGATCTCTTCCCGACTCCTGATCCACATTACGTGAAGAAATACTATTTCCCCATCCGAAATCTGGAGCGGACGGTGGATTTTGAAATCAAAGGGGATGATGTGATCGTGTTCCTCCACATCCAGAAGACCGGCGGCACCACGTTCGGCAGGCATCTGGTCCAGAATGTGAGGCTGGAAGTGCCGTGCGATTGCAGACCGGGACAGAAGAAGTGTACCTGTTACCGACCCAATAGGAAAGAGACCTGGCTCTTCTCGCGGTTCTCCACCGGTTGGAGTTGTGGCTTACACGCGGACTGGACCGAACTGACCAACTGCGTACCGGGGGTTTTGAACAAAAAGGAGAACAGAATGAAAAACCAAAGGTGATGCTTGTTTTTTTTTATTATAACTGGATGGCTCTTTAACAACATAGACAGCTGTCTACCTAGACAGCATTTTTGGGCATCGTTTGCTCGTTCAGGATTTTTGGGCACCATAGTGCAGCCTACCCACAAACGCTGTCTAGATAGGAACCTTAATAGGTTTTGATAACCAGCCCGTGTGTATTAGAACTCAGTTCTTCAATTTTAGTGAGTTACAATCATCTGCAGTATGTTCATGCTTTATACACAATTATAAAGTAGAATTGTCATTTACAAACCGGCATATTCCATCTATAGTAATGTTAGTTTCGTTGCATTTCTATGTTTTTATTTTTTTATTTTTATGAAACCATACGACAACCTTACAGAAATTTATCATGGCAACCACCAAAGTACCATAGTAATTTACTATCTAAAAGCATAGTATACTATATATATATATACTATAGATAAAAAAAAATATTACTGTTATCACTGTGAAGTCATAATTCTTTAAAATTGGATCTTCAAACAATGTAAGAAAATTTACATTTGTGAGTTCTCTCAACAATTGTCTTAATTGTCTTCAGTAACATTGCTTTGTTTAGTCAATTTGTTTGTTCACTAAATGGAAACATTCTTGTTGAGTGAACTACTAATTTCTTGTTCAGCCTACTATCAATTCTCAATATGAGAACTTTCATTTCGTCACCTTTTGAGTCTTATGTATGGTTTTTAAATTACTTTTACATGAAGTTAACTGCATTCTTTGCCTCTAAGAAAGGTATGTTTTGCATTTCAAGACAGTATGTACAATTGTTTGACATAGACTCATAATAAAGCTGACAATTAAAAAACTAATTAAGTTAAAAGATGAGCTCTTAACATCACCACACGACAATTAACAAACAGTGGCGACAAAAAACAACAACAACAATAGCAGCATAAATAAAGTCAACAAACAGCAAAACATAAGCCTATGACACTAACCGCATTTTCTTCATGTTGCAACGCATGCTTCAGGAAACTCGCAAATCAGCAACATTGTTCAGTATGAAATTGTTCATTCAGACAACTCTGTTAGGCTTGTTGGGACAATATTTGGGGGAATATTGTTGGTCTACCATGTGTTTTTATGTAGATACAAAGTAATTACCATTTTGTAGTATCTGTGACTCAAAAAACACCATAAGCTGTATAAAATGTAATATATATATATATATTTTTTTTAAATGGCAATTTTGGTTGAAACTATGGTTCCTATGATACATTTTTGGAGAAGCTCTTATGGTGTCTATTCTTTGTATTATCACAGGTGGGAAACAGTTGAAAAGACTTCGCTACACGTTTCCTTTTAGATTACTCCATATGTGTGTGTTTTCTTTCCAATGCTGCTGGTGGAAAATTACTGCGTTTTAAAACTGGTACTTGTAAACATTGGAGTAAGTTCTGCCAGGATAGTGTTTATGGAATATATTCCATATATCCCTGTACACTCTATAGCAAGACTCTGTGTAAGGAATAGCCAGCTATTGGTAGACAGTGCCATTTTGTTGCATGTTTGATATGAACTGTCTAAATGAGTTAACTATCTTTCCCCACTTACACATGATGGGCTCATAAAATTGTTGAATCTGATTCAGTCAGATAAAAAGGCACTGGAGCTGTTTGCAAAGCATAGTAAGTGTACTGTTGGAATAATGAAAAACCATTGCATAGCCCTGCACATAGACTATGTTTTAGTTTTAATAGGATTTTCTGGATTAAATTATCTAAGCCCGGCAAAGTCAAATACATCAGATCAGATTTACCAAATAATCACCAGCCCAACTCCTTTTCCTAAAAAACACATTCTACATCCATCATACCCTCGAATAAAAAAAAAAAAAAAAAAAAAAAAAAAAATGACATCACTGGTTTGGATATCCCGATATCACAGAGATGTCATTACTCATGTTGCTTTTGGCAACCTTAGGAATGCAATGCTGATATGGATGCACATTCCTCTCTTTGATTAATCTCTCCTGTGATCAAGGCAGACAGACCACACCAGTGTTATTCTTCTCTAATTCATCACACATGTGTACATGGGCACATTGTGAATTTTACACAGGTCACCAGTGAGAGGAGTTTGATCATTTCTCGTTTTTTTGAAATCTGCATTATTCTGATAATTAGATGACAAATAATGTGCGTAGATAATTTTAATTTGACACGGTGCTTTGTTGCGTAGGTCTAAGCACTCTTTTTACATTAGTCTCATTGTAGGATGAATTGAAGGATAGTAACCTTGCTCATCATCATTTCTCAAAACCTTAAAACTAAATTATAAGGGTAACTTAAAGACATTGCATTAGGCATTGATTTTGAGCACTCGAAAACATTAAAAGTCTACTTATTGGGGGCCTGGGTAGCTTAGTGGTAAAAGACGCTGGCTACCACCCCTGGAGTTCGCTAGCTCACTAGTTCAAATCCCAGGGCATGCTGAGTGACTCCAGCCAGGTCTCCTAAGCAACCAAATTGGCCCAGTTGCTAGGGAGGGTAGAGTCACATGGGTTAAACTCCTCGTGGTCGCTATAATGTGGTTTGTTCTCGGTGGGGCGCGTGGTGAGTTGAGCGTGGTTGCTGCAGTGGATGGCGTGATGTCTCCGTGGCAATGCGCTCAACAAGCCACGTGATAAGATGCGCAGGTTGACGGTCTCAGACACGGAGGCAACTGGGATTCATCCTCCGCCACCCAGACTGAGGTGAATCACTACGTGACCACAAGGACTTAAAAGCACATTGGGAATTGGGCATTCCAAAATGCCCCCCCCCCCATAAGTAACTTTGTTTGATGCATAACAAAATATGCTTTTTGATGCATATTTTGAAATGGTATTTAAAGGGATAGTTCACCCAAAAATGGAAATTGTTATATTGCAGAGGCTGATAAATCAGCCAATATTCTGACTTTTTTAATTATCGGCATCAGCCAAAACATTTTCCCGTTTGGCCGATTTGTTTCTTGAAAATCACCTGCTTGCATGTGAAGTGACCAGTCATGGTTCATTTTGTTGTTACATGCCATCATGTTACTACAATAATAGACCGGGTTTGCAACGCAGTCTCATTTATACGGTCTGTATTACAGACGCGTTTGAGCTCATAATGTTAAAGTGCTCGCCTGTATCATTCTCCCTCTCTCTACTCAGCAGTTCCCTGTAACTTTTAACTGTCTTGTCTAATGATAAAAAGGCAAATATCAATAAAACTAATATTATATACCATCTGCAAATATGTGCATATCTCATTTAAATAGATATAATAAACAAACCTCACAAAACTTATGCAGATCCAGCATCCTGTGGAGCGCTCATATATCTTCCTCTGAAGCATGTATTCTAACAGTCTCTCCTGAGCAGTTCACTGTAAATTTTAACTTACTTCTCTAATGATAAAAGGCAAATATCAATAAAACTTCTATTAAATGCTGTTTGCAAATATGCACGTATCTTGTTTAAACAGATGTAATTCATGAACCTCACGAAAATTCTTCCCGTTGAGCGCTCATCTAATAGCTTCCTCTGAAGCGCATATTCTATCAGCCAGAATGAAAACTTCAGAATCAGGATCAAAAGTTCCTCTGATTCACAAATCATGATGGTCAGTCCATGACAATCCAAGCAGGCATTCAAGTAGATCTCATTCCATAGAAGTGTGAGCACCCCTGCTGTAAATGATGGGGGTGGAGGATTTTCTTTGACCACCATACGTAACATTATATAACTACCATATGACAAAAACCTCCATATGACAAAAGCCTCCTTCCCTACCCAGTGCAGTTTACATTTCTGTCCCATAGAATCGAGTTGATTGCAGAGCTGTACTATTGGCAGGGCCGTTTCTAAGCATATTGGAGGCCACCCACAATAATATTATTTACAACTTGGACATTGTGGAGTCCAGCTATACGATTACACAAACACCTGTTTTCCCTATTCTCCAATATCCCTTAATATAAATACTAAAACTAAAATAAAAACTAAATATACTGAAAAACTAAACTTTTCAACAAATTACTAATGAACAAAACTAAAACTAAACTAAAACTAACAAAAAACTAACAAGTAAAATGAAAACTAAACTAAATTGGAGTGAAAAATGTAAAATGAAATAGAAATAAAAACTAAATGAAAAATTCAAAAATATTATAACCTTGGGTAGTAACTGGTTTAGAGATTTGCATTTGCTACCAATATAAAGTTTACATTTTCCACTGTAAAATTCTCAAAAATGAAATCAAGAACAGCAGTACCACAACCCATAATAAAATGCTCCATTAGTGTGGCTAACGCTATCTAACAATCTACCACGCTAATGTTAAAGAGCTACCTGGCAAACCATCGGTCCAATAAAAGATCTTACTTGTCAAGTAAGAAAAAAGCCATCTCTGTGTCTGTTTTAAATCCTTTTCCCGACACCTCTGAAAAACCAAACCGATGTTGATTCATGGTTTATTACGGGCTCTGTCGCTTTCCCTTTTTGCTTGAAGATTCTTCCCGATTCGAGGTTTCTTTATTTTTACAACGGTTGATTCCCCAAAGGTTTGCCTTTTTGAACGATCCCTAGTCACTCATTTGTTGTGACTAAAAGCTTTCAGCTTCAAGCTACTACCACACCTTCCACCGCACCATACAAGCATCAGACCTTCTTTTCTTTATTTACGGACATGACGTAAACACACAAGGATGAATGTCAGAAGTATCCAATTTCCAATGAAATCCATCCCAACAGCTCTTAAATATAAATCATTATTATAGGCTTACCATGGTGAATCGAGGTAAGAAAAAAAACACTGTTTGGAAGATGGATTTTTGGTGTACTCGCTCATTAATGATTTATTTTTATTTTTATTTCTAACCAAAAATTTTTTACATAGTGTAGCTTTAAAGTTTATTTGCCACATTCTTAGTTGGAATGACAGTGAAATGCTTTGAATCATTTTGAGATGGTTCAGGATCCTGCTTGCTTAAGCCTTACCTTCTTAAGGCTTGACTGTGCTCCTTCAGATTAGAAGCATGCTGGGTGGCCAAAGCACAGGCCTGTTGTCAGTCTAGTGAGTTACATTTACATTTATGCATTTGGCAGACAATTTTATCCAAAGCAACTCACTTATTGCAGGGACAATCCCCCTGGAGCAACCTGGAGTTAAGTGCCTTGCTCAAGGACACAATGGTGATGGCTGTGGGGATTGAACCAGCAACCTTCTGATTACCAGTTATGTGCTTTAGCCCACTACGCCACCACCACTCCGCGGTGCTTAGTTACAGTTCTCAGAAGCCAGCAGCATTTCCTGCATCAGGTGGGAAGCCAACTGACAGCTGTGTCAATCTGCTTGTTTGTTAGACATGTTTAACAAGGTTGTTTACATTTAAATCTCCCAGACGACAGGACTGTTTCTTGTGTCGTCTCATGTGCTCTTCATCGCCCATTAGAGTAGGGAAGGACAAGCTTTTAATTACAAATAGGTCACATTCGGATTGGCGGGATTTCCAGAGTCACATTTTCTGAATCACATTCACGGTGGGTGGCTCTCTGGGGAACTGGGAGACGTGAGAGCGATGGGGGCATTTTAATTGCTTAACTAGATGTGAATCACTGCATTCTCATTGAAGCACCAGTTTGAGTCGGCAAGCCATCTGGCATGCGGTGTGTGTTGCTGTCAAGCATGAAGCACAGGGGTTGCAGATAGACCGGTGAATGGAGGCCAGAGGAGAGTGGCTGTTTGTGTGGGTGTGAGGTGGGAGAATATGCTTCCCACAGCGATAGGCATGTGTAATCAGCCACCAGCGATTGTGTGCCCCCCCCCCCCCTCCATGGAGTACCAGGCACTACCCCTGCTGCTCTAGGCTGTGTATAATCGGTTTAATGAAGGGTCGGCATCTGCTCTTCAGGCAACACATTCAGTGGAACAGTAGAAATGGGGCCCCTATCTTTCAGACACCCTTAAAGAGTACATTTAATAACACATGTTAAGGCCAGTTCACACTGCCCCAACAAACACCAACACTTCAAACATGCAATAATTGGCTGTTGTATTTAGAATTTTGAGAAACATAACTCGTGTTCACACTGATCCAAAAACAAGGTCGTGTCTAGAAGGTAACCATCTCATGTCAAGATTCTTGCGCATTCGTGTTTTGTTGATGCTTTCGTCGCTTTCATGGGATGCGAAGTGGGGAAACTCATGAATATTAATTAGGTTATGCACAGTAAAAGATTATTATTATTATTAGTTGTTTTTTTTTTAAACAATTTATTTTCTCCCCTTATTCTCCCCAATTAGGAATGCCCAATTCTCAATGTGCTCTAAGTCCTTGTGGTGGCGTAGAGACCATCAATCCACGCATCTTATCACGTGGCTTGTTGAGCGCGTTACCGCGGAGACATAGCGCATGTGGAGGCTTTACGCTATTCTCTGCAGCATCCATGCACATCTCACCACGTGCCCCACCGAGAGCAAACCACATTATAGCGACCACAAGGAAGTTAACCCATGTGACTCTACCCTCCCTAGCAACTTAGGAGACCTGGCTGGAGTCACAGTAAAATATTATTTTAAATTTTCTGTTCTGAGTGGCTAAATAGTCGTTCTTGATGACAAATTTAAATAAAAATTTCACATAATTAATTTGATAACTTCAGCTCTAAATCTGCTACTGTCTGTCATGGGATATTGTTAGCAAGTGGTAAAATACATCAGTTGGCTCCACTGTTTGGAGTTTGACTGGTTGGGAATGAAGCCAAACATGCACGATTTACAGTATATATATATATATATATATATATATATATATATATATATATATATATATATATATATAATGTGAGATTGATTAAACATGTTTAGCGAATGTGACATTAGGCTAAAACACAGTAAATACAACTACATTGTAAAAACGTTTTGTGTTTGCTGAGAACGTATTTATTCGGAGAGTTCTGTCGGAGGACAGCAATCCAGTGGTAAAAAAAATATTTTACACATGAGATTATGTCCATAACATTTTGGGAAAGTTGATATTTTAAATTATTTGCATTTTCATTTTCTATGATTTGATGGCATTTGAGAAATAAAGAATCTGTGTTTTTCTTGCAAGTTAGAAGAGCACTTCAGCACAAATCCCTGTCCGCTTCTTGGCTACTTGTACAAATTCCCTCACAAGTTTCATCCACACAAACTGCTGAACCCAACACACATATAATTTTGTTTTCTTTAGAAGGGAACGGAATGCTTTATCAAATTCTCTAAATGTGATTGACTGCGTTTCTCCTGATCTAACTATGCAGTCGCAGCCACGCACATTCATTTTCTATGATTTTACAGGGACACTTACGTCATTGTTATGGCAATGGTTTGTGATGAAGTCCGATTATGTCAAAGTTTATTGGAGTTTGATGGAAATCATACCAAACTGCTCAAACATTCCAAGACCTGACAAACGCAGATTGAGCATGTTCAATTGGTGAAAACAGACAGCAACGAATGCCAACAATCAGCAACAGGGTAAACACATTGATCTGACAAAACCCAACAACTGTTGGATGTTTTTGTTTGTTGGAATTTGTTGGAATTTGTTGGGGCAGTGAACTGGCCTTTAGAGCTGCATGTCGGAAGAGATTGCAAATGTTTGATTAGTGTCAACTTGAAACGTGCTTGCACCCTGTTATACTTCTGTAATGTTATGTATTACTGAGTGAAACTGTATATTCAATGAGAAAATGTAAGGAGGGACTTAATTTTATCCATCAGGAATTGGGCTGCACAATTAATCAAATAAATAATAAAGATTACAATTATAGCTGCCACAATTATCTAATTGTCAAAAGGGTCAATTACAGCATTCCATATACAGTAGGTCTAATCCTGTTGCATGATTAAATCAAATGTGGGTTTTTTTTTTTTCAGCGTTTGAGCAATGTAACCAATCACAGACAGCCTGTTTCAAACTTTCTGCGTACAATTTATTCAAAATTTGAAACACAATTTTGTTTATCAAGTTGCTAAAAGAGCCACCATTCACTGTTTAGTCAGTATTTTGTTCTACTGATGTGTAAAACAGCTATAAAATAGTTCAGCAACAGTTGTCAGCTTGTTTTAAATGTGTAGCTCACATTATATATAAATATGTCATGAGGATGCCCCAACAAAATAAGTATTTTAACACCACACCTTGTGTGTTAATTCTAATAATTAATGGCAATTACATTGTCAAGAGAAATAATCGTTAATCTTCATTTTTGTTCTAATCGTGCAGCCCTAATCGGTAATTGATCGGATTATGATAAGTGGTCTCTAGGTGACAGGTGGTTAGAAGGAAAGGGTTGAAAAATAAGAGTGAATTAGTCATTTTAAACTTCATAAGGAACATATATAAAGAAAGTAAATCGGATCAATTTTGATTTCATGTTGACTTTAAAGAGGAAGTTCACAAAAACCCTCACTCAGTTTAAACCCCTATAAAGGACAAATAAATAACAACAAAGAAGTCCACATGACTCTTCTCTTTCACTTCTTCGAAAGTCATATGATAGTTGTGTGTGAGGAACAGTCTAAAATGTAGCCTAGGTCACTTTTATGACAGACTTTTCTTTTTTGGGTGAACTGTCCCTTTATGTATCCACATAATCTATTTGATGTGATTTATCATTTCTAGCCATTATAGACAAGGATAGAATCAGGATTGGGGCAGCCTGGTCAGGAGGGCTGGCGCAGTGATCAAGCAGACATAAATAACTTGAAATGGCAAGTAGGGTTGCAACGGTATGAGATTTTCATGGTATGATAACCGTCTCAGAAAATATCACGGTATACAGTATTACACAATTATTATTATCAGTTACAATGACCCTTTTTTTTTTTTTTTGGTTGAACAAATGATTTATTATAATTGAAACTTGAACCCATTTTTTTAAATTGAAGTATGTGTAAAAAAAAATCTCCCTTTTGAAAATAAATAGAATAAATAAGAAAGCTAACAGAATTATAATAATAAACCGAATTAGAAACATGATAAAAAAAAATAGCATGTAACTATAACATGTTATATAACTAAAGCATGTTAGTTTACATGTTACAGTGCATCCGGAAAGTATTCACAGCGCTTCACTTTTCCACATTTTGTTATGTTACAGCCTTATTCCAAAATGGATTAAATAAATTGTTTTCCTCAAAATTTTACAAACAATACCCCATAATGACAACGTGAAAGAAGTTTGTTTGAAATCTTTGCAAATGTATTAAAAAAAAATCACATTTACATAAGTATTCACAGCCTTTGCTCAATACTTTGTTGAAGCACCTTTGGCACCAATTACAGCCTCAAGTCTTTTTGAGTATGATGCTACAAGCTTGGCACACCTATTTTTGGGCAGTTTCTCCCATTCTTCTTTGCAGGACCTCTCAAGCTCCATCAGGTTCGATGGGGAGCGTCGGTGCACAGCCATTTTCAGATCTCTCCAGAGATGTTCAATCGGGTTCAAGTCTGGGCTCTGGCTGGGCCACTCAAGGACATTCACAGAGTTGTCCCGGAGCCACTACTTTGTTATCTTGGCTGTGTGCTTAGGGTCGTTATCCTGTTGGAAGGTGAACCTTCACCCCAGTCGGAGGTCCAGAGCGCTCTGGAGCAGGTTTTCATCAAGGATGAAACATTTCATCAAGCAGTACATTGCTGCATTCATCTTTCCCTCGATCCTGACTAGTCTCCCAGTTCCTGCTGCTGAAAAACATCCCAACAGCATTATGCTACCACCACCATGCTTCACTGTAGGGATGGTATTGGCCAGGTGATGAGCGGTGCCTGGTTTCCTCCAGACATGACGCTTGCCATTCAGGCCAAAGAGTTCAATCTTTGTTTCTCATGGTCTGAGAGTCCTTCAGGTGCCTTTTGGCAAACTCCAGGCGGGCTGTCATGTGCCTTTTACTGAGGAGTGGCTTCCGTCTGGCCACTCTACCATACAGGCCTGATTGGTGGAGTGCCGCAGAGATGGTTGTTCTTCTGGAAGGTTCTCCTCTCTCCACAGAGAAATGCTGGAGCTCTGTCAGAGTGACCATCGGGTTCTTGGTCACCTCCCTGACTAAGGCCCTTCTCCCCGATCGCTCAGTTTGGCCAGGCGGCCAGCTCTAGGAAGAGTCCTGGTGGTTCCAAACTTCTTCCATTTATGGATGATGGAGGCCACTGTGCTCATTGGGACCTTCAATGCTGCAGAAATTTTTCTGTACCCTTCCCCAGATCTGTGCCTTGATACAATCCTGTCTCGGAGGTCTACAGACAATTCCTTGGACTTCATGGCTTGGTTTGTGCTCTGACATGCACTGTTAACTGTGGGACCTTATATAGACAGGTGTGTGCCTTTCCAAATCATGTCCACTCAACTGAATTTACCACAGGTGGACTCCAATCAAGTTGTAGAAACATCTCAAGGATGATCAGTGGATACAGGATGCACCTGAGCTCAATTTTGAGTGTCATGGCGAAGGCTGTGAATACTTATGTGCATGTGATATTTTTCATTTTTTATTTTTAATAAATTTGCAAATATTTTAAACAAACTTCTTTCACGTTGTCATTATGGGGAATTGTTTGTAGAATTTTGAGGAAAATAATTAATTTAATCAATTTTGGAATAAGGCTGTAACATAACAAAATGTGGAAAAAGTGAAGTGCTGTGAATACTTTCCGGATGCACTGTAGCATAGCATGTTAAATTAACTACTAAATGAAAAATAACATCAACTGTTTGAGCTTTTAAAGTAATGTCCTATGATTATTAACAATTATGATATACTGTAGGTGCACGACAGTGCAGCCAGACTGCTCCTGTCTGCTGGTTCTCAACTGGTTTTGCTTCAGGACCCAGATTTTACATTGGAAATCAAGTGGTGACCCACCATAGTAAAAATGTAACCTGTATTTCATGTATCCTGGGTCGCATTTCCTTTTATGTTGCATAGATTTGTTCATGGTTTTCAAGTACAAGGACATGCATCAAGTGACATTATTTTTGTTGTTGACGTCAACAACAAAATCTACAGGAAGTTTTCTCTCCCCCCTTTTAAAAATTGAAGAGCATATTTACTTATATGAGCCCATTATTATCCCATTTGTTTCTAATTTCAAGCTGAAACATACACTATATTGCCAAAAGTATTCGCTCACCCATCCAAATAATTGAATTCAGGTGTTCCAATTACTTCCAAGCCACAGGTGTATAAAATGAAGCACCTAGGCATGCAGACTGCTTCTACAAACATTTGTGAAAGAATGGGCCGCTCTCAGGAGCTCAGTGAATTCCAGCGTGGTACTGTGATAGGATGCCACCTGTGCAACAAGTCCAGTCGTGAAATTTCCTCGCTACTAAATATTCCACAGTCAACTGTCAGTGGTATTATAACAAAGTGGAAACGATTGGGAATGACAGCAACTCAGCCACGAAGTGGTAGGCCACGTAAAATGACAGAGCGGGGTCAGCGGATGCTGAGGCGCATAGTGCGCAGAGGTCGCCAACTTTCTGCAGAGTCAATCACTACAGACCTCCAAAGTTCATGTGGCCTTCAGATTAGCTCAAGAGCAGTGCGTAGAGAGCTTCATGGAATGGGTTTCCATGGCCGAGCAGCTGCATCCAAGCCATACATCACCAAGTGCAATACAAAGCGTCGGATGCAGTGGTGTAAAGCACGCCACCACTGGACTCTAGAGCAGTGGAGACGCGTTCTCTGGAGTGACGAATCACACTTCTCCATCTGGCAATCTGATGGACGAGTCTGGGTTTGGCGGTTGCCAGGAGAACGGTACTTGTCTGACTGCATTGTGCCAACTGTAAAGTTTGGTGGAGGGGGGATTACGGTGTGGGGTTGTTTTTCAGGAGCTGGTCTTGGCCCCTTAGTTCCAGTGAAAGGAAATCTGAATGCTTCAGCATACCAAGAGATTTTGGACAATTCCATGCTCCCAACTTTGTGGGAACAGTTTGGGGATGGCCCCTTCCTGTTCCAACATGACTGCGCACCAGTGCACAAAGCAAGGTCCATAAAGACATGGATGAGCGAGTTTGGTGTGGAAGAACTTGACTGGCCTGCACAGAGTCCTGACCTCAACCCGATAGAGCACCTTTGGGATGAATTAGAGCGAAGACTGCGAGCCAGGCCTTCTCGTCCAACATCAGTGTCTGACCTCACAAATGCGCTTCTGGAAGAATGGTCAAAAATTCCCATAAACACACTCCTAAACCTTGTGGAAAGCCTTCCCAGAAGAGTTGAAGCTGTTATAGCTGCAAAGGGTGGGCCGACGTCATATTAAACCCTATGGATTAAGAATGGGATGTCACTTAAGTTCATATGCGTCTAAAGGCAGATGAGCGAATACTTTTGGCAATATAGTGTATCTTGAAACTTTACAACTGTCACTGTTGATATAAAATAAGGTCTAATAGATTCTACCTTTAGATTATTTCATATGAAACTATAACATTTTGTCAAAATATAACAGTTACTTTTCCTCATGTAAAATCGTGAAACAATTTTGTAAAGGTGATGATGTATAATGAAAAAAAAAAAAAAAAATTGCGCATAGCACAGTCTTGCTCTTTTCATCCTAAGTGCTGTTTGGCATGTCAAGGCTGCCCAGTGTTTGATGGGTTTGATTTGACTTCCTCTGTAACGCTTTAAACTAGAGAAGTCTCACTAGAATTGAAATTGGTCACATCAGTTTTGTGGTCTGTGCACCGCACTATCGAGGGAAGCCCGGTTGTTGCACGTGCGCGCCAGAGAGAAGAGCAGATCATGATCGTGAGCTGGTTCCGTTACACTCGTGCGAAAGTGGAGATGAGAAGCCTTTAGCTGATTGCGAGATTATCATTAAATCTGCCTCGGCAGTCCTAAATAGGCTATCACTTGGGAGGCCGCCGAAATATCTTCAATGGGAGAACTGTGGCATTGTTTTTTCCCTGCTGGATGCGACTCAGTCCAAATAGATCTGCGACCCACCAGTTGAGAAACACTGCTTTAACTCACACACACACACACACACACACACACACACACACACACACACACACACACACACACACACACACTCACTTATGTCAGACACCTTCGCCTCGCTTCTCTCTGACATTTTCTCCACTGCATGTGTGTGTGTGTGTGTGGCGCAAGTTGACTAGTCTGACAGGCAGACGAGGAGGAAAGGAGATGCGCATGCGCAGGTGAGATTCTCCATCTGGTTGCATTTTTTTTCTCAATACCGTAGATAAGCAAATGTACATGGTATGATAACCGTCAATTTTCATACCGTGGTATACCGTGAAACTGGTATACCGCTGCAACCCTAATGACGAGGTGCTGATGGGGTACCAAACCTCATTGTCGAGTTGCTGTTTTTACTATATATTTATGGTGATTATTTCTAGAAGTAAATGAAGTGGTACATTTTATTACCATTCAGTTGTGAGCTTCAAAGAGTAATTTGAAAATAAACCCATCATATTAGGCCTATATGAGTGAGAGAAGATCTATCACCAATATAAAAAGATTAAAGCACATAAAATAGAAATAAACATGTTTATTTGAAACAAAATCCTTGCCTGTGTATGTTTGTGTACATGTGTTCAAGGGATGAGAGAGAATGGGCTGTGTAACTGTCACTTTTATTCCCCTGTCCTGTCAATTTAAAGATATTGTGGCAGATTTTTAATCCCAGTCCAATAAACTGGCATAGAAAATCCTGCAGTACTGTTGTCACTCTTTTCTTTTAATTTTGTAAATATGTTCTCTCTCTCTCTCTCTCTCTCTCTCTCTCTCTCTCTCTCTCACTATCTCTCTCTCTCTCTCTCACCATCTCTCTCTTTTCCTGTTCCTTTAGTGGCGTCAGTCTCTAATCAAACAGACAAGATATTTTTCCACACTGTGGATTTATATACCCCAGGCATGACTAAAACATTAGAAGGAATGTATTTTCATGGAACATTTACTGTAATGTTTAAAAATGGCAGGTCTTACAAATGGACAGCAGCCTTCTATAAAATGGATAACAATACTTGGTGTACACTGGCATATGGGAGACCACTACAACCCAGTGCGGGGGCCCCTTTCATGGGGTTATGAACCAATGAGTTCTAGATAGATTGCCCATGTAGGAGTGTCTAAGAGTTTGTCAGCTGCTTTTCTGTGAGAAGAAAAGTTTAGAAAAGTAGCTCATTCTTAGCAGCAAATTCTGGTTGGTCCTTATTAGTCCAAAATTTCATATTTCAGGCAAGCCCACTGGAGACCTGCCACATTGAAACCTTCTAAATCTACAAAGATAAAAAGTAAATATCCCAATGGAGCATAGTAAAGGCAAAATAAAAAGAAGGCTAAAGATCAGAGAGCTAAATTGCCCAGAACAACATCACTGTTTCCATCAGTAAAGCTATTTTACTCCTGCTACAAACCAATGTAATGTTTGTACATTGACTACATAACAGTCAATGTACAAACGCTGTAAATGTACATAGGGTCCCTGTCAAATGTTTGGAAACACCTGACTGAACGTGTTTGTTCCTCATGATCGTAAATAGTCTTCCTTTTGTTAAATAGTTTACGTCATGAAGATAAAGGTTGGCTATTTCAAAGAATATAAAATGAAAGATTAGTTTTGAAATAACATGTTTTGACTGGTACTGCTGTATAGAAATTGAGTATAGGAAAAAAAAAAAAAAAGTAGTGCAAGTAGACACAAGGTAGTGCTACAGGAGAGCTGTGAGGTTTCAACCAGCATGATTGTCAGACTCCTGTTTGTAGTTCCTGAATGTATGTTTGGAGATCCATTAAGATTGGAGATCATTGTGTGTAATATATGGGAGTAGGTGATCAAATAGGGCAAATGTGTGAAGTGCAAAACACCATTGGCCTGAGTAATTTAGCAAGAGTTCTCAAGTAGTGCTTGATATTCGAGGGAGATGTTCTCCACTGTGGTCAATTATTGAAGATGTGTCCTCCACGTCTGGCCGCAGGGGCTAAGGGGCCACACTGTCATAGGTCTGGCTTACTGCTTAAGGGTGTGTTCACACTTGTAGTTTGGTTCTCTTGGTCCGGACCAAAAAAGAAAATGATACATTTAGTCCTGGTTCGCTTAGCGTTCACACTGGCATTTTTAACCGAACCTAACGATACAAAACCAAAGGTATCAGGAAAAAGTCACAACCTGATTGGACAGCTTTTATGATGTATATTTTTTAAAAACCAAGATATGCTGAATGGATGGCTGACAGCAGTTCCGACTCCTGTACCGAACTGTAATCGGCAACATAGCTCCTATGATGAGAAGAACCAGGTATGCTTGAGGTCAGTATTAGGCAAATTACTTCCTGTTTTTGGTCCGTTTAGATGTCTTTGGTCCATGTTGCGTTCATATATCAATCGAACCACACCAGAGTTCGTTTGGAAGCGGACTGAGACCCACTATTCAGGCGGTCTCGGTCCGCTTGTTTGGTGCGCACCAAGGTTCGGATGACAGCGTTCACACTTGTTAAAATGAACTGCACTAACAGAGCAGTCGCACCAGAGTTCGTTTTAATCGAACCAAACCTGCCAAGTGTGAACACACCCTAAGATTTTGTGCGCGTGCTGGTGTGGGTTTGCACACTCCACAAATTATAGTCTGATGTGGTTAGTGGTTGAGTGATCTTTGTGGTCTGGAGGTCAGTAGGTCTGAGCTTATAAAGTCCTGCAGCTCTCTGTGTGAATCCAAATTCTGGCTCTGGAAGTGTGAGCCAGATGCCTTGGCGGTCTCCAGATCTGCTTGGAGCAAAGTGTGTAGGTTCTGACGGGCCAGTTTTCCCAGGCCGGTAAGAAAAGAGTTTGGAGCCAGGCCTGGTAGCAGCAGCCTGACCTCGATGTGTTAATCCCATCAGATCAGTGTGGATTAAATACAGGCTGCTCAAAGCCCGTTATGTGGTAATGCAGAATCAGTGCTCACCCACCACAAAATCAGTAGGAATTATTCTAAGAACAGACAGGGCCCTATTGTAAGAGTGCTAGTGTTACGCGCAGCGCTATGCCATAAGTCATAAGTGCAAAGTCAGTGGGCATGGCCATGAAATTTTGGTATTTTCGTGCAAGCATGCACTAAGTCTAGGCACAAGTAGGTTTGGCGAAATCGCACTTGGGAATAATTGCAATTTAATTCTGAGGTTTTCTCTGGTTATTATTCCACCGTCTGCATCCTATTATAAGCTAAAATGTATTCCCTCAAGCACCAGCGATATAAACCAAGACTGCACATTCATAAGAAGTTGGTAGTGTAAATGGACTGTATGCAGTGAATTAGAAGAATTGAAAATTACGTTCTTTTGTGCATTAAAATGAGTCCTTGATGATTGTTGGGCATATTCCTATGATAGTGTCACACTCTTTTTATATGCATGGAAAATGTGATTCTCGTCGGAATTTGGATGTAGGCTCCATTAAATAAAAGAGAATGTAAGTATTATTAATCATTTTCATTTACTGACACACAAATCATATTAATAGTAATTTTATTGGCACGCACTTCACTTCTACGGTTGATTTTGATTTTAAAAAATTGTATTAATTTCTTGTAACATAAAAACAAAAAAAAAAGAATCCAAAAATATTTCTAAATTTAAATTGCACTTCAAACTAAATTAAAATATAATCAAAATAACAAAGTGGTCAAAAAAATCATAGCCTACCAATTCCAAACACTTCTTCCACCGGCCCATTTTGCAGTGACTTGAAAATCACTCTATGACAACAATTGGAATTTACAGATTCCAATTGATTTACAAATTAGACCATGAATACAATTGTAAATTTACACATAATAATAATAATTGAAAAATAAACCATGACCTATATATAGTTTAACACAAATCTCATAAATATTTTTTTTTCATATAAGACTCATATAAAACTCTGATTGTCAGGGACATAATTTGATGATCCAATATATTTTCATGGTTTGGACATGAACTTTATTACCACCTGCTGGTGGAATATCCAAACTGCAAATACAGGAACTGAGTTTAAACTTTGCGCTGAGTTAAGACGTGGTTTTAGTGCAACAACCTATTCACAGGAAAATAGAAAATTGCGCTTTGCACCACTTCATTACCATACAATAGACCCACAGTTTGCACACATACACCCACAATAGTGCAAACACTCCCACCCATGCCCACTTGCGCTTTGTGCTTGCATGAAAATTGTGATTAGAATTAGTGCTCTCATGAAAATTGGATAAGATGTTGCGCACGGTTGTTGCATGTAGCGCTGTGCTTTGCACGCTCACAAAAATAGAGTCCTTCGTTTCTATGTATGTTTGCATTCTTTCCTCATTTTCAATATAAGAAGAATTTTGAGAAACATATTAGTCTGTTCATTATTTCTTTGATTAATCAATTAATTGGATTTTCCACATATGCTTGCCTTCAATAATTGGCAAATTAAAGTCTATATAATGTATGCAACATATTGTATTGAAAAATTGGTTAAAATAAAGACTACAATACAAACTTTTATATTATATGCTAAATGTTATACATTTTACAATATAAAAGTTTGCATCCAACAGGTAATATTGTTTTGATTGAAATGATTGCACTTCCTTTCTCTTTTTATCTTTGATTGATTGACATGCCTGCACACTCACAAAGTATTTCATAGAAAGTAGTGAGAAGTAAGTTTTAACGACAAAAGCCGACAAAGAGCAAAAATCTGGCTAATTGATTATGAAATTTGTTGTCAACTATTTTCATTAGCAAATTTTAGCATGATTGTCGATTATTTGTTTCAGCCTTAAATAGAAGACTTTTATAAATAATTAATTTTAGGGCCCAAGCACTGAAAGTGCAAAGGCCCTACTGTTCTTCTAAGGATTATTATTACTATTATTATTGTTATTCTTTCCAAGGTTTTGGGTACTTTTGGGACACTTAACATGCTTAAAAACTCTTTTGCACACATCAGAGTTGTCGAACATTTGGGCTGGGCAAAAGTTGTAGCAGGTGGTGTGTGTGTGTGTGTGGGGGGGGCTCTGTAGCACCCCCTTGAACATGGGCGTGTAAGGGGGGGCTCTGTAGCACCCGCTTTTTTACCACAATTTATTACTACTATTATTGTCAAGGTTTTGGGTGCTTTTGAGGCACTGAACATACTTAAAAAACTCATGAACTGTTGCACACACATAAGAGTTGTCGGCCATTAGGGGGACTCTGTAGCACCCTCTTTTTCACTTACAGTCACCAAAGTTGGTACATTTATAGTTCTCATCAAGCCAGACAACTTTCATAATTACAGTCATTAACCCCACAAAATTGCAGGCTCTGAACTTTTAAATACTCCTCCTAAGGGATTCATGTGACTGTCACCAAATTAAGGCAACATTATGCCAAGACATTGAAGATGATAAATTGCGAACTGATTTTTGATATATTGAACGGTGTTGCCATGGCGAGGCAATAAATTAATGGAAAAAAATTGGAAACAGGAAGTGTCTCATATCTTCTGCGTGCATTGTGTGATTTAGGTCAAAATTGAGCTGTATGTTTGGTAATGGGGGCTGATCATATGGATGTGGCTATTGTTGTTCACGGTCATAGCGCCACAACATGGCAGCAGGAAGTGTGGCACTTACAACATGCTTTGAAATAGTCCTCTTACATTTACCCAAATTGCTTCAAAATTGTTTAGAATAATGTCTGATGTAAAATTGTGAAGGGTTACTTGATATCTTAAATCGTGTTGCCATGGCAATGCATTAAATGTTGTTATTATTCTTTTCTTTGTATATTCATGTGTTTTTGAGGCATTTGTCTTGCTTTCCTCAACAAAATGCATGTGTCCATCATGCATTGTTTTCCGAAAGCCACCGGGTGGATAGCTTGCAGCTGTATTTATAATTGTGTTTGTAATTTGCTAATAGTGAACACTTGGAGCAATGAAAACATTGTGGCCAAGAATGTATCTTCCTTCTGTTTCTGTGATTGGATGAAAGACAGTTTTCATCTCAATGGCTTTGACTGCTGAAAAGCTTCTTGTTTACCTCAGTCTTTGCTGACTATCTTGGCCCATTTCTGCTTGTTGTCTGTGGAGGTTTGGTAATTGCTCGACTGTGTTCAATAGTGTTTCTGTTAGATAATAAAAAATAAAAATAAATCTTTTTTTCCAACAAAGAATGCCTTGCGCTAAGACGTGCTATCAATCACATTTCAGAGACAATGCATTTTCTATCTCACCTCCACTGAATGAAGACAAAGTGCTAACAGAGATTGTAAGTGTGTATGAGTTGATTTAGGGCAGTTCAAGGAAAGGTGGTGACATGGGCTGCCTGTGTTTTAGTATCGGCATGTTTAGCTGAGGTCCAGCAAACAATCGTGTTTACCCTGCTTACCTGGAGGGGTTCAAAATGCTTGTGTGTGTTTGTTGTAAAGCTACAGATGTTAATTTAAATATATAAGCTTAAATTCCAAGTGCTGAATAGGAGTGTGGCAATTCCACCCATGCTAAAATATGTTAGCATTGATATTTAAAATACTGTTTTTTTATACTAAGCTAAGGTCAAGAATTTTTATTTTATTTTTTGCATTAGAGAGGGGATAATAATTTATTTGTGAGAGATAAAAGGGATCAGGGCATGTCGCAGACTGTGCTTGAACCCATATCATCTGTGTGAGCACCAGGGCTGTGTCAACCACTAGGCCACAGCTCCAAGAAGTCAATCAGTTCTATCCTTCATATGGGGCTTTTCCACTGCACGGTACAGCTTGACTCGACTCAACTCTGCTCGCTTTTTGGGGGTTTTCCACTGTGGATAGTACCTGGTACCTGGTACTTTTTTTAGTACCACCAAGCGAGCTGAGCCGATACTAAATGTGACGTCAAAACCCTGCAGATCACTGAGTAGTCAGAGAGAATCGTCACTACCAGCGTCACTGGATTTGCGACACAGGACATCAACCCGCTAGTTTTAATGTTAGCAACAGCGATAGCAGTATAATTTGTTCACGCGACTTTTGAATTGTAAAAAGAAATGGCTGTGCGGAAAACCACGGCGTGGTCAATAAACGAGGTGCAGACATTCCTCTCGTTAGCGACCGAACGAAACGACGCAAAACGAAGAAGTCTTTCAAGAAGGGTCTCAGCTATTGGCCGCACACGGACCACAACAGCCAGAGTGGTTCAAACAGAAGAAAGTGGAAGTGGTTCGACCAAGTGGACGCCATCTATGGCAATAGACCGGCGAGCAATGGGAGGGAGAGTGCCCTGCCACGGCGTTGTTGGAGTCCACGATGGAGGATGGTAAGTTTTGTAACGTTAACTCTATATTCTACTTGAAAGCTTAACTTTATTTAGTTGACCAGCTACTGGAAAGCTTGCTTCTAAAACAACCAGGCCAATTTAACTGTGTAAAATCACCATGCAACAACTGCTTTATGCAGCACAATGAGCTAGTAGCTAACAGCTAGTGGTTGTGTTATTGTTTATGGTCAGTAATGTTTGTGTCGTTTTTAAGATGATGTCACGGCAGTAGAGGCGGCGCAACTATGACGGTCAGTTTATAGTCCCACCCATGTTAAGGCGGCACTAAACTGCAGTGGAAAAGCAAGCTCAGAAAAGTAAACCGAGCAGAGTCGAGTCGAACCGTAACGTGCAGTGGAAAAGTGCCAATAGTGCATACATATGAGTTGCATATGACACAACTGATCACTTATTTGTTTTAAAGTAAAAAAAAAATAAAAATAATAATCTAATTTGAAATTATTTAAACTGTAAAAAGTAAAAAAAAAATGTTAAAGCTCAACATTTAAATCATCAGGTCAGGTGTTGTTCTTTGTTTCTGTTGTCTTACCCCACGGCCACGACCTCTTTATGGATATCATTGAGATGAAGGAAGGGCCAGGCTGCCATACGCAGTCGCACGATAGTATGGATCTCATGGCCTGTAAAGAGAAGTGTCCGCTTGAGCTGGACTCAATGTCTGCACTGCATGAATGACTGCTTCAGTGCCTCCTCTATCTCTAATGGCTTTTTGATAAACACAGACCTGACCACCCTTAAGCCTGCCCTTTGTGTTTTGCATAAATGAATACATGAACAACTCTACCTCTAATGCTCGAGCGAACATGTGCTTGCTCTGGTCCTCTCTCTCTCTCTCTCTCTTTTCAGCTATCTCTTCATATGTGTGCAGTTTTCTTTATCTTACAGTGTTGTTTACTAAAACACTCTTGCTTAAAAATACTCTCACTGCCTCCCTTCCTCTCGCTCACTAACTTTTCCCTTGTGATTTGGAATCTTATTTTAAGATTCCAAATCAGTTTGGCCTCTGCCGAAACATTCCTGGCATTGTTCTTATGATGGACGTTGGCTTTGAAGTCTTGTCGTGCACCGCACTGCCAGGTAAATCCCTTAACGATGGCACCAAATTGATTTCTGAGTGCTGTGGACAAATTGCTGTGCAGTGACTAATTAGCAATCATTTTTATAATTCATAATTAGGGCTTCCACGCTCCCTGTGTGAGCTGGCTCACAGCCAAGCTTTAATTTGTAAAGCTATGAATTCCACATCAGAATTGTAAAGCCTTACACACCTCCCCCCCAATGTATAACTGAGGCAAATGTCTTCCCTCCTTACCTAAAGGAATAGTTCAACCAAAAATAAAAGTTCTGTTATTTTTTACTCACCCTAATGTTGCTCCAAACCTGTATGACTTTCTGACGTCCATGGAACTCAAAATTATTTGATTAGGGAAAAATTAATTGATTGGGCAATGCAAATGGGAGTTGATCAATGATTTGTTTTGAGAGAAAATAACATAAATCTGTTATTACAGTCTGTTCATCACACAGAGTAATTGAATGGTTTCAGAAGACTTGAAATATTGACTACATTTACAGTGGTTTTATGTAGGGATGTGCAAGACTAGTCGACTAAACAGTTCTGATGCTGCTAGTCAACACTGGAATTACTAGTCGAATAATATTTTTCCCCATTAAACTGTTCAACATTTTTACACATTTACGTTTGGCTTTATATGTTTACAGAGGCTGCACGTTAATGACAGGCATATTAATGTTACACATTTTAAATAGAATTAATAATACAAATGTTACTTAAGAGGATATTCTGGAGCAGATACAAAGTTTCATTTCACTGCAGGCTGCGCGTGCTTCTTCCCTCTCTCACTCGCAGCGCGTGCAGGACAATGTCCTCTTGCTAGATAAGCAAACTCAGCAAAGTAGCTATGAAATCACTTCTGTTTTCGATTTTAATAAAATAAATAAATAAATAAAAAAATGATCCCCTTTTGTCCCAATATGGAATGCCCAATTCCTACTACTTAGTAGGTCCTCGTGGTGGCGCGGTTACTCACCTCAATCTGGGTGGTGGAGGACAAGTCTCAGCTGCCTCTGCTTCTGAGACATTTAGTCCACACATCTTATCATGTGGCTCGTCGTGCATGACACCACTGAGACTCCGCATGTGGAGGCTCATGCTACTCTCCGTGATCCACGCACAACTTACCACAAGGCCTGTTGAGAGCGAGAACCACAAATTGCGACCACGAGGAGGTTACCCCATGTGACTCTACCCTCCCTAGCAACTGGGCCAATTTGGTTGCTTAGGAGACCTGGCTGGAGTCACTCAGCACACCCTGGATTCGAACTCGCGACTCCAGGGGTGGTAGTTAGCATCAATACTTGCTGAGCTACCCAAGCCCCACATTTGAGTCTTCTTTAAATATGTGGATGCTTTTAAATTATTTTCCTGCCGAGCGTGCTTTTTCAAGCTCAGGATTGTCATCTCAGGTGAGTCAAGTCCCGTCTTTCACCGGACCATGTTGACATGTTAATTTTGCTCATTAAAAATGTATGCTTTTGAGTAAGTAGCCTAGAAAATGACTGTTTTAGGCTAGGAATGCCTTTTTTTTTTTTTATCTGCTGATTAAGAAGGCTATTTGAGGTGCCAACTGCTTAACAGGTTAAACTGTCTTTTATTCTGTGTGCACATAATGCTTAGAATACATTACGTTTATTGTACGCTACATCACAGGTCTATTTTTTTCTATCCTATAGCTTTTTCTTTTTTACATCGTAACTGTTATTGGTTAACGTTCTTTACACAACAGCTGTCATATTAGATCAATGGCTAATGAAATGCATGCAACTTTTCATCTTTTTTCTCTCTCTCATAGATTTGGCTTAGCCTACCTGTTAATTATTTTCAACAATGTCCTGACTGTTTTAATATGTTCAGTAACTTTTACTTGGTGAATTCCATTTAGAACAGACTATTAGGGTTGCGCAATTGGTCCTGCACTATTCATTCAGTTGTTTTCAATAAAAAAACCTGTATTCACTAAAGATGAAAGCGTGTCATGTTCTATAATGTACAATGATGATAATGCAAGGCGAGCACATCATAGTTGCCCCTTTTCAGCTGAATTTAGCGTCGGATTTGGAATAGATTAAGTATTTTAAATGGGTCACATAAACAATTTTTTTTTTTTTACTGTTTTCTGAAGGTTGTTTTCTTTTAAGACTATTCAACTCCAAAAATTTATTTTAAACATCAGTGAAATAAGTAGTTCCGCACATCCCTAGTTTTATGGTGTTTTTTTTTTCTTTTCTTTTTTTTTTTTCTCGCCATTCACTTTCATTTTCCCTTTTGTTTTCCATGGAAAAAAGAAAGCCATTCGTGTTTGAAGGACATTAGGGTGCAAATAATGACAGGAGTTTCATTTTTGAGTGAACTGTTCCTTTCCTCCTTTGTGAGACCTTCTGACTAATGTTAGGAGGCTGTTGTAGTGTCCACATCTGTGAGAAAACTCTAAATAATCTTAAGCTGTCTCTGAAAAATGTCCGCACCATGTCAAAAAGACAATAACTCTGAGAAACCATTTGAGTAACTGTAATAGGAGAAAGTTCTACAGATGAAAGTGCAATTAAAGACAACCTTCCACTGGACTGAATGTGAGGTGAACGTTTGAGAGCAATAGCACATTGTCGATGGAAAACCTTGTGAATGAAAGACAAGTAAAGTTTCATTTCGATTCATTTGCTTTTTGTTGAGTGGGCTATAACACCACAAGTGTTTTAAAGGAATATTCCGGGTTCAATACAAGTTAAGCTCAATCAGAAGCATTTGTGGCATAATGTTATTTACCACATAAAGTAATTTCGACTTGCCTTTCTTTTACAAAAATCAAAAATCTTGGTTCCATTGAGGCACTTACAATGGAAGGGAATGGAGGCCAATCTGTAAACGTTAAAATACTCACTGTTTCAAAACTATTGCCACAAGACATAAACAATATGCATGTTAACATGATAATAGTGTGATAAAATCACTTGCTAACCTTTCTGTGTAAAGTTATATCCAATTTTACAACTTTGTTGCCATGATGATGTAACAAACCCTAAAACCCTAAAATGACTGTAAAAATGACCATTTAAACAACTTTACAGCTCAAATAATACGTGAGTTTTAACAGAAGAATTAATGTAGGTGCTTTTATAAAATTATAAGCTTCACATTTCTGCCTTTAAACCCTCCAAAAATTGGCCCCTTACACTTCCATTTTAAGTGCCTCATTGTAACCTTGATTTTTGCTTTTTTAAAGAAAAGGAGGGATTAGTCGAAATTAATTTTTGTGGTAATCAACATTATGCCACAAATGTTGTCGATTGAGCTTATCTTGTATTGAACCCGGAATATTCCTTTAAGCGTACGAGTAGGGTTGCTCCGATACCAAATTTTTTGCTTTGGTATGATACCAGCCCTGGTACCTCGGTATCGATACTGACTCGATATTTAGGCAACAAAAAAATAAATAAAAATAAAAATAAAAAACTCAGATTTTTGATGAAATTACACTGAAAATTACTTGACTAAAAGAACTGCATAATGTCTTATAGATACAAATTATGCCTTTTCTTTTTTAATTTTTCTGGATTCCATGTTAAATGTTTTAATTAAATGTTATGATCAAATAGTGTTTAATCAAATACATGCTGTACAGCTTTAATCAAATGAAAATATAATCATTTTCAAAAATATAGAGCCAATAATAATATTTCAACAATTATATATATTCTGGTAAAAAACTAAAAAGATGCACAGCAGAGTTGTACTGTATTAATGACAACATTAAATGAAAACAATCTGATTACCTGAGGCAAAAGGCTGCCATGGCTGAATCACAACATGCTGATATTCAGTACACTTGCTTTTGTGATATTGCTTACAGATAATAATAATATAACCATTTAATATTATATTATTGTTATTATGAGTATTATTGCGACTACTTTGAATATTACACTTTTATACAGTAGCAATATTTCCCTGTCATAATGTCTTCTATTTCATGCATCCTGTTGAATAGAGCTCTTATTTCAGCGGGACTTTTATTTTGAAAGACCTTTGAAGTTCTTCCTGTTTGTGAAGGGTTCATTATATCAAGCTTCCGGTGACTCGCGAGCTGAAATCTCTGAGCTGCAACGGTGAATACGGTCATTTGAGAGTTCACAGCTGATTATACACTAAACACACTGCTCTGCGGCTGGATAGTATTGGACACACTGCATGAAAATCAAGCATTAGTAGTGTGTGCACCTGCTTCTGTGTGTGTGAAGGACAGAGCAGGACGGAGCCTCTAATTCATTCTGTGGCATGCATGTGACTATATTATTTCATTAAATGACATCCTTCTGCTGTTTAATGATCACACTTGGGCATATCGAGACTTTTTTATGATTAATTTCAAATGGTCTTTGATTTCATCTCAAAACTCTCACATTACATTACATTTTGCTAATAGCAGCATACTTTAATATGGTACCGAAATTAACAGATGATATCGTACCGTTTAAATTTTTTTGGTACCGTGATATTTCGTTAATATCGGTATATTGCGCAACCCTACTTACAGGTATCGTTTATGATTGGGGGTGAGATGGGGGTCAAGAGACAGTCCGTAAGAAATTATTTTAATGAGTGTAATTCCTCATAAAGCAAAACCACTGTAAAACGCCAAGTTTTTAACCTTCTATAATGCACAGTTGCTCCCCTTTACAAGTATGATGCAAGTTAATTATCTAAACCATTATAAAAGCTTGTTTGTAAATGGTTAGGTGCAAAACAAATGAACAGAAGTTTCTCAATAATGAGTTTATACTTGCCAGTTTGCCTTGTGGCTGTGGTATTTTGTTGTATAAGGTGTCTCTTGCTTAACAAGTTTCTATTTAACGAGAATTTGCCTTCATATAACCACATGTAAATTGTATTCTTAAATGAATTTAACAAGTTCAAACTTTGCTCATAAACAAATGCTATAAAAGACTATTTTTCAAAACATTTAAAAATGCATGCCCCACTTTTAAGCAGCTTCCATGCATTGCAGTTGTTTTTTGCTTATCACTTCTTTGAAACTATCAAGGATTAAAAGATGTTGAAAAATCTTAAATTATAAATATTGAGTGTTGTTTCCTGTATAATTTTCTGTATTTAAATATAACACTGCAATATTTTACTTTATATATGTAAGTAAACATTTAACATTTAAATAAGCATTTAAATATGTATGTTATTGTTATTTTGCTTTTTGCGAGAATAAACTTTAATTGCAGATTTTCAGGAACAACATTTGCATGCTAATGCAGGGTAAATAATTCTCTGAAATGCTTAAAATTGGATTGGGTGAAGTACTAAGCATGCAAGAGCTACACCTTCATAAACTTTGGAAAATGCATTGATCTTGATTTAAAGATGACTCCCAGTTACCTACTGATGCCCTTTGATAATGTTTATAAGAGAAATCAGAAGTCAAGGATTTATCTTATCATTTCTGAGTTTTAGAGGTGTATTCAGATTAGGGCTATCAAATTAAAATCGTCAAATTTAAGAAAATAGTGCACATTCAAATGCAAAAACTGTGCATTTGAATTTTAGATGTGTGCCAAAAACTGACGAAGACGATCGATCATATTCTTGCGCTAAAAAAAAACTAGACACAGTGCAACAAATACAGTTTAACAGAAATCAGGTGTTTCCAGATGCTTTTTAAATCTCTTTTTAATTAGACACAGCATCTAAACAGCAGCGGTCCTGCACGAGACGCTGAATAAACAAAAACAAAGCTAAAAAAAAAGACGTTCATCTAGCGCGTGTTTACAAAGAAAAACAAATGGATAGCTGCTAAAGTATTCGGTGTGAGCAGGCCCTTACAGTTGGTGGAGGTCTTTGGCTGTTGTGTCTTGCTCTCTTATAAGTGTTTCTCAGATTAAGCAATGCGTTTGTAACAAAGGTTTGTTGTTGGGCAAATAAAGGAGGAAGCGGGAGCCGGTTTCCATTTGAGTCAGTTTTTAATTTATCAACAAACAGAAAACGCTTTTCAGCTTACACACAAAGGGTTCGCTTCTCAGCTTATACAAATAAAGATCCGCTTTTCAGCATGCATAAACACTCATTAATAGACATGTAGTCTCTCGTGTGCCCCTCTCCCTCTCTCTGTTCACCGGGCCGTTTTTATCTCACCCGTCTCTCACTGCAAACACAGAAACAGTAATTACCAGCAAATTAATCTCAGGTGAACCTCCTTACCGCTTCCTCTCTCCCTAGACAGGTGCTCGACCACGCCCTCGCTTTCACATACCCCCAAAACCCGACTCGGGCTGGGGGAACTGTCTGGTCTGCCCAACACCCCCCCCTTTTTGGAGAGGAAGTCCACAACAGCCATCTGCCCCCCGGTCTGTGGACCACCTCAAACTTAAACGGCTGGAGTACCAGATACCAACGGGTGATCTGGACGTTGGCATCCTTCATTTGGTGAAGCCATTGGAGTGGGGCATGGTCTGAACAGAGGGTGAATGCTTGTTCCAACAAATAGTAGCAGAGAGTATGGACCACCCACTTGATGGCCAAACACTCCTCCTCTATGTTGATGTACTTCATCTCTCTCATAGAGAGCTTCCGACTAATGTACAGCACCAGGCGATCCTCCCCCTCCTAATGTACAGCACCCAGCCCCCTGTCCGATGCATCTGTCTGTAAAACAAAAGGGAGAGAGAAATCAGGGGAGTGCAGAAGCGGCCCGCCACAAAGTGCAGCTTTTACCTGTGTGAAAGCCTGTTGGCACTGCTCCGTCCACTGGACCGGGTCTGGAGCTCCCTTTTTAGTGAGATGACGTCCGAATAATTAGGCACAAACCTTCGATAATAGCCAGCCAGCCCCAAGAACTGTCTCACCTCCTTTTTAGTCTTGGGACTCGGGTAGGTCACAATCGCTGCAGTTTTATCAATTTGGGGTCGCACCTGCCCATGCCCCAAGTGGAACCCCAGATACCGTACCTCCACTCGGCAGTTGCGCACTTCTTTGGGTTTGCTGTGAGTCCCGCTTGTCGCAGCGACCTCAGAACAGCCCCCAGATGCTACATGTGCCGCTGCCAATCATTACTGTAAATTATAATATCATCCTAATAAGCAGTGGCATATGCAGCGTGCAGACTGAGGACTCTGTCCATAAGACGCTGAAACGTAGATGGGGCCCCAGACAAACCAAAAAGAAGGGTCACATATTGGTGTAACCCAAATGGTGTGGAGAAGGTCATTTTCTCTCGGGACATCTGCATTAAGGGGATCTGTCAATAACCCTTTGTTAAATCCAGTGTCGAATAAAAGTGAGCCATGCCCAACCGATCGAGAAGTTCATCAATACGAGGCATTGGATACACGTCAAATTTCGACATCAAGTTGACTTTCCTATAATCCACACAGAATCGGACTGAGCCATCGCTCTTAGGCACCAGAGCCACCGGGCTGGCCCAATCACTCTGGGATTCTTCTATTACCCCCATATCGAGCATGGCCTTTAATTCTTCCCGTTCTACCTGTTTTTTGTATTCGGGTAACCAGTAGGGCCGACTACGTACCACTACCCCGGGATTGTCTCGATGTGGTGTTCTATGAGATTAGTGCGGCCGGGGAGAGGCGAGAACACATCAGAGATTTTTTTTTGTAATCTGGCAACCTCCGTACATTGTGATGGTGAGAGGTGGTCTCCACAAGGGACCGGGGTGAACCGATTGGCTTTTAGACTCACCTCCAGACCAAGCTCCTCCCTCTCCAGAACTACCATTACCAAGGATACGGTGACCGCCTCTCTCCATGGTTTTAGTAGTTTGAGGTGGTAAATTTGATGAGCCCTGCCCCTATCCATATGCACTACCTCATAACTGACTTCCCAAACTCACCGTGTGACCTCAGAGGGCCCTTGCCTCTTCACAAGTATTTTCGAGCAAGATGTGGGCAGTAATACAAGTACTTTTTATCCCAGTGCATATTCCCATAGCTGAGCTCTGCTGTTATACAGCCAGGACTGACGTTCTTGTGCCTGTAGAAAATTCTCCTGTGAAAGACACCCCAGTGTGTGGAGTTTCGCTCTCAGGTCAAGAACGCATTAAATAAAATTTTTGCTCTGTGAAGGTCCCTTCTCCCAGTTTTCCTTCATGACATCTAACACGCAACGGGGCTTATGCCCATATAACAATTCAAACAGGGAAAACCCCGTGGAGACTTGCGGGACCTCTCACACTGCAAATAACAGGGGCTCGAGCCACTTAAACTAATTCCGAGCATCTTCGTGCATGAACTTACGAATCATATTTTTTAAGGTCTTATTAAATCGTTCGGCCAAGCTGTCTGTTTGTGGATGGTACACGCTTGTCGAATCGATTTAATACCCAATAATTCATACAGCTCGCGTAGTGTACGTGACATGAAAGTAGTGCCCTGATCAGTGAGGATTTCTTTCGGAATCCCCATTTGGGAGATTATTCTGAAGCATACTGAGATCGCATCTGGGTATCACATTGCGTAGTCCACCAGATCTAGTACAAAGCTGTTCCCACGTGCTGACCATTCTAATGGCCCGACGAGGTCCATGCCAGCTCTGTTAATGGCAACCTCGATCAACGGAAGAGAGCGCAATTGCACTTTTGGAGTGGCCAGCGGATTCACCAGCTGACATTCGCGGCATATCGCACACCACCGGCTAACATCCCCGCGAATGCCCGGCCAATAGAAACGGGCCATAAGACGGCTTATTTTTTTCCCCTGTCCCAAGTGACCTGCCATCGGACTATGATAAGCTGCCTGGAACAACATTTCCTGATGGCTCTTTGGTACTAACAACTGAGTTGTATCTTCCTTTGTCTGAGCGTCCTGCATCTCTCAATACAACCGATCGTTTATAGTTGAAAAATACAGAAATGTGAGTGCAATGCGTGGCTGAAGTTGTTGACCATCAATTACTTTAACTTGGTCAAACGTGTGCTTAAGGGTTTCGTCTTGTGTCTGCTCCAGAGGGAAATCCCCAGAGGGAATTCCCCTAAGGGCTTCCCCCTCCTTTACGTCATCCTGACATGGAGCTAACGTAGACGGCCCCAGCTCCGCCTCCCCAGTCAGTGCATTGCACACCCCACACCGTCCCTCTGTATTACAGGACCCATCCACACACAACCCCTTTAACAACACTGAAAAAGCCAGCCAAATAGTACCCAAAATTAGTGGATGGGTGAGGCGGGGACTAACCACAGCCTCAATATTATGCTTTTGACCCCGAAATAGAATGGTGACGGTCACTACAGGATAATCGTAAATATCCCCATGCACACACCTCACCCTCACCCCATTATTTGCATCCAATGCCCCATTTTGAACCAAGCATTGATGAATGGAGGTTTGGTTACAACCTGAATCCACCAAGGCTTGGTATGTACCCCTCCTAATACTCACAGGTACGTGGTACGTCCCTGCTTGATTGGGGGCTACCTGTGGAGTGTCGGGGACCCGGATCAATGCCTCCACTTCCAACAAACAGAAAGAAACAGAAAAAGTAATTACCAGCAGATTCATCTCAGATGAACCTCCTTACCGCTTCCTCTCTCCCCAGACGGGCACTCAACCACGCCCTCACCTCCACAGCATTTTTAAACACTTTGTCAAGAAAGGAGTTCAACTTGGAAATTTTTGTCTTGAGATCCTTGCGTTCAGTTCCATTCTGTTGTGTTCTGTCTGATTGAACAGCCCCTGGCCTGGGCTCATAGCCTGAGCCGCTTTCCCACCGAGTTCAGCCGAATACCACAGCTATCTGGGAATATTGCTACCATACATGCAACTGTAATGAATAAAAAACATTGTGGTATATCGCTGTTATTATAGCTTGAGTTTGGAGTAGTATACTGTGTGCAAGTGTAACATCATGTGGACTGCCTATTGAAGCCCCCCCCCCCCCCCCCATTTTACTTTTGACTTAACATTTGAGAATATGGACCGACTAAAACTTTTTATTTATTTTATGCACATTAGTTGAAAGGGGAATGCTCTTTTTTTTTTTAACAGCAATGTCCTTTGCAATAATTTGTTGATGCATGGTTTATGTATTCAGTGTGCCTTCTTGTGGATTAAGGAAACAACGTCAATTTAAAAAACAGCTCACTATAAAATTGTAATATTATTTGAATTTTGAAAATATTTAAGGTAAAAAATCTAATAAAGTTTCTCTGCTCAACTGATAGCCCTAATTCAGATGGGTATTCATTAGATCAGAAGTGTGAGTGCCAAACATGATACAAGGAGGAGATGTAGAAATTTGTTTGACATCACTCAGGGGTAGAGTGGAATCTGATTGGTTGACTTATCGTGCCCCTTATGTTTAGTGTTGGCTTACCCATTTGTGTTGCAGTGAGCCCTGGCAAGAAGTGTACAAACATCAGAAAATTGTGCCTAGTACCGGCTGGACATCTGCTTAAAGGCACTTTTTACTTGAACTGTTGGTGGATTCATCTCAAATGTAGTTAGTTTGGTTGATTTTAAATGCTGCTTTCTTGGTCCTCACAAAATGAGGGGTATGATTAATCTGGACTCCTGTATAGTTTGCAGTTGGTGTGAAATCCATAAATCCAGACTAACTTGTGGAAGTTAATCAATATCGATGACGTTCAGACCAAACTGGATCTTGCGTTAAAAAAAGATATATATAGGGCAACAAATGGAACAGCTTGCAGGTGTTCTTGATAACTTAACACAACGTCTTAAAAAGGCAGCGTTCGTTTGGTGTGAAAGGCCCCATAAGGCCAAAGTACTAAATAATTTGGTTTTCCACATGCCGATACATCTTGTGCAGTAGGACTGGATATCACCAGCCACCTCACGATACAATACATATTGCAGTACACATGTCGTGATTCGATATATCGCAATACACCACAATAGCTTTTAATTTCAATTCATTTGGGTATATTTCAGTTATAATGAATTAATGATAATTTTGCTTACAGTATGAAAGAAATTCTCTCAGCTAATGCTGTTATTCAATATACAGGGGACCTACTAACTTGTTAAATTATGGACATACAGTATACATTTTTTTAAATGTCATCATTTTGGTGACATTTTTGCTTTTTTTCAAACATAGTCCATGTATTACATCAGTAAACATGATGTATTGAAATTGCATATATTATATTGGATATATACAGTATATTGTTACATTTTTGTTGTTTACATGCCTAATTACCTAAATGTACTATTTGCAAGTATGTACTTATATGGACTTTGACAGTAGTGTTTGCTTGGTCGAACGGCTTCTTTGTAGCATCCATGCTATGTGTGATTAGAATTAAATGTTTCTTTTGTTGTTTTTGATAAATAACTGACTGTAGAGAACAGAAAGGATATTAAAGAGACATTATTAAACAACAAATGGTTTGCTTGGATCTAGTCTTTGGACTCACATTACACTGAAAGAGTCAAAACTTTTACTCTCAGCATGCATTGAAATGATCTCGGTGCGAAACTTCTTCACCACTACACCACTCAAACACTGCTGAGTGAAATCTAAAAAAATTACCTGCCAGTGGATAATTACATACATTTTTTTGTAGCATATGGGAAGTATTTATGCACATATGATTGTAGGGGATTGCAGATAGAAAGAAAGAGTGATCTTGGCATTTTAAGAATCGACATTGGGTTCGTACAAATGAAGATTATGTAGAAAATCCATATTTTTGCCCGGCCCCAGATCCAAACACGTGAATCCTGCAGGATCAGTTTGTCTCTTTCGTGCCTCATAGAAGCATCTCAGACTGCACTGAAAATATCACAATATATCACAATACATGGATCTAATTATTGATACAATATCGTGAGAAAAAGTATCGCGATATATCGATATTTGATTGTATCGACACAGCCCTATTGTGCACAGTGTGCATGATGCAAATTACATCATCAGCACAGTACACACAGACTTCCAGTGTGCAGCATAGTTTTTCTAGACACATTGTCATGCATGAACTTGCCATTGTCTTTGCTGAAAGAGTATCACAAAGCAGTCATAGTGTGCATGCGTAAAACGCGTCCGTACGAGCTCGCGGCCAAAATAGGATATTTTCAAAGACTGAGCATTTGATCATGCATGAAATGGAACGGCACACGAAAAAACAAAGTATACCCTTTACTTTAGATTCCCAGCCTCCCCTTGCCTGTGTCCTGTGCTGTCCCACTCCACAGAGCACTGATGTGGGGAGGAAAGTTTATTTGTGGGGGCCGTATGATGGCACATAATGTTCCTGTATTATATGCTTTTCTGCTGATACGGCCATGCTGTCAACAAATCCACTGAGCTGGCAGCTCTGTGAAGAAGGGAGGGAGGGAGAAAGAGAGATTTGATAAATTTTTGAAAAAAACCTTATTTACAGTAACTCCACACAAAATCAAAGAACAAAAACAGAAAAAAACATTACAAGTAACCCTTTTTAAAAAAAATTACATTAAGTTCAAGTGAAATAAATAAATAAAATAAAATTACAAAAAAAATATCAAATCACCTTCATAAACAGTACACAGTGCTTCATGACTACACCAGATCATCTCAAAGGTAGACAAATTTTCCATGGTTTCATAAAATTTGAAATCAATCAACACACTTTATTTCACCAAAGTTGAAAAACAAACAGTGATGCTTTGACAAGGCTTTTGCTCAATTTTGTTTTTTCTACTGATATAAATTGCCAGTTTTGCTTGTCCCAAAATAAAGTTCAACAACTGACAAGCAAAACGCTTGTTCTAATTATACTTATAACCCAAAAAAGTCTTTACAGAAAAAATTTAATTAAAGCAGCTGAAAAGTCCTTTTAAGAGCATAAATAATGGTTCTAATCTAAAACATTGCATAAAAGCATGAAACACAGTTTTCCTTTGAGAACAAAAAAGACATTCAGAGCTAACTTCTGGATTTAAAACAGAAATAAAAGAGTTAACAGCAATGATACCATGAAGGATTCTCCACTGTATATCCCCTACCCTCTTAGATAATGGTGGCTTATACAAAGATCTCCATTCAGGTTTTACATTCTCATTCAGCTAAAAAAAAAAGAGCGCCACGGTATGTCAACCTTTCTGTCAAAACTTTTTTGTTAAAAACCATAACACAGGCTCAACCACACAGATTCCCAATTAAAAAAAAAAAGACATGTACACCCATCTAGATTAGGTAGAAGTGTTAAACAAGGAAAACAGTCTTGAGCATTGGGAGTGCTTACCCCCGAGTAATAGTCCTTCAGCATTTGGTTCTCTTCAGCTGTGAGAGCCGACTTCAAATTAACCACAAAAAAAAAAAAGAGAAACCAAACGAACAGATCTGATTCCCAAATGCTGGGATGTTATCTCTGCATTCTTCAAATTTGAGCCAGCCAAAGTCAACATCTGACCCAAGATGATGATCCTGGATTTTTGGAGTAAAGTACTAAATCCATGTAAGTTTCAACTGTTAGTAATGTCCAGACGGGCTCCGAGTATCAAAGGTTCCTCTAACAACCAATGAAGAGAGTATGAGCTTTCAGTCTTTTGAATGTGAAACAAACTCCACACTTTAAAAAGGTTTCGATAAAAAGAAGGCATCTCTGACAAATCCATTTTCAGAGGGTTCAATAAAAAAAAAGATGTTTATCCAACCCAAACCCCCCAAATATTTGCAGTATGACACAGGCAATAGCTCTCCAGCTAAAATCAGTTGCACCATCAAACAATCTCTGTAAAAACTGCAAACGAAAAGCAGCAGCTCTGCTTTGTAAATGTATCAGTCCTTGCCCTCCTTCTTCCTTAGGTAAGTGTAAAACACTCTGTGGAATCCAGTGCAGTTTATCCCAGAAGAAGTCCACAAGAACAGCTTGAGTTACAGCTAAAAGGTGTAGTGGAGGATCCACACAGGCCAGCCTGTGCCATAGGGAGGATGCAACCAAATTGTTTACAACAAGAGTGCACCCTCTGTAAGACATGTTTGGTATCAACCATCTACATTTTTCTAGAGGCTGATAAAATGCACTCGTGCCCCACAACTTCTCCAACAGCCATGCGACATTCCTCAACACTTGCCGCAGATGCCACTTTAACTGCATGGCGCCGCATGAGGAGACTTGTACTCCCCACACCTGTGGTCGCCATGCTTCCTCCAAACAAAGTGGCAGCACGCTGCCCAAAAAACAAGTGCACACTCCCAATTTCCCCAAACCCTTTGTGCACAACACCCCAAACAAAAAAATATATATAAAGATAGATAGAAAAAAAAATTATGCTCAACACAACAACCTCATACACACTCACCACGCTCCACTCGCTCAACAGACGCTCACTCATGCGCACGAGAGAGAGAGAGAGAGAGAGAGAGAGAGAGAGAGAGAGAGAGAGAGAGAGAGAGAGAGAGAGAAATCCCAGGCTTGATTTATTGCCTCTGCAGAGGAGAGCATGAGAGAGGAGGGGTGAAGAGTGAGAAAGAGAATTCTTTTTTTGATTTGACTTGACGAGTTTGAGTTGGAGACTGACTGTAGGACAAATCCAAATAAATGAAGAGGTGATGATTTATTTTCTCCCATAATCTCTAGGAGACTTTCCTCCAATTCTTTCCTCTCCACAACCTCTGTTGCCTCTCTGTCTCTCTCTCTTGGGAACCTGCTATAGACCTCATCTGACCAATGCTTAACAAAAGCCTCTTGGAAATTACCCAGCATGCCTCTAGGTAGACAGAGAGTTCTGCCTTGATGCTTTTCTGGTCTTGGAGTGAGCGAGAAAGAGTGAGTGAGAGATAGCGAGAGTGAGAGATACAGAGAGATAGAGCGAGACAGAGAGAGAGAGAAAGAAAGAGAAAGAGAGAGAGACTGTTTCACTCTGCTGAAACCCCTGCTGTGTTATTAAGCTCTGTTAGAATCTGGACTCCACAACAGCTTCTGTGCAACTTTTCCCAGTTTATTGCTGTGTATACACAAAGTAATTGCATAACACATGGATTAAAATTCTTATAATAAGTTACACATTACCAATGTCTGGTCAAGACACTCTAAGCAAATAGACCTTAGTAAATAATTTACTAAATGCAATGAATGATCCTGGCACTGATCACATTGCAAAAATGTGCTATGGGATTCCTATAGGTTTTTGGGCACTACAAGTTATGCCCTATAGACTTCCATCGTAAGTCTATTACTATAAACATGATTTAAGGACAATTTGAAATTATTCTGTAATCTACAGCATGTCAAGGATACAGTCGATAACCACACAAAATAATTTCAAATTGTCCTTGAATTTGAACAAACAAGCAAAAATTGTGTTTATATAACGCACAAAATATTATGGATTGCACAGATTTGAAAATTTTTGGTTGATACAATACCGATATTGATATTTTACCGTATTTTGTCATCCGATTACAGTTCTGCTCAGGAATTATGTTTTAAAAATATACAAAGAGATACAAAAGCTTTTTATTGTTCTAACAATAAATAATTGCCATTGAACATGGATTGGATCTGTTGAACACTAACTAAATTTCCATCCAAAGATTTTTTGAGAAAAAAGTTTTAGCGCATCAAAATAAAGCTGATAGAAACGCAAATTATTGATAAATTTTGCAAGTGTCGACATAATATTATTTTTTTTAAGTTTAGCGCATAAAGCCTATGTCGACACGTCAGTTGTCATGAAAAACTGGCTTGGAAACAATTTTTGTCAAGAAAAATGGCATTAACGCAAAAATGTAGTGTCACATGACAGAATTTACATCACATTTGTCCTTAAACAAACAGCATAATGGAGAGGAACTCTTGAGTTTTCTTCAATTTCTTTAAAAGACACATTACCTTTATTCCTGATGGAAGTTTTTCCAGACTTTTTACGGACTGCGTTCCCGAGTCGGTAAATATTACGCCGTGTTTTACCAAAACGTTTAAACGTATAAAACGTTTTATCAAAAGGAACGAAACACCGTTTTACGTTCTATAGTTGTATAATGGATATAGACGTCCAGACGCTAGAGGGCGCAGCTTGCTTACACAATGCTGACTGAAGCGCTGATTGCAGTCCATTTTTAAACACAGCCTTTCATGTTTTAATAATCGTGTAAGAACATATTGCGATTTCAATCTTAACTCAATTAATTGCGCAGCCTTAATGGATACCATACCAATGACTCAGAAGTCAATGTTTGCTGGTTTCAAAGCATTTTGGATGGTTTTTCCTCATGGATAGGTAAGTGCCGCTTTCAAAACTGTCATGTCTGTAACAACGGTTTTTCCTCATTAATTTGAGAGCGAGAATGATTACAAATTATTACATGTTCTTTGGAGTGCCAAACCTTCTATTTTCTGTGGCTATCATTAATTTTGTATTGTGCATTTGAATTCACAGAGTTTTTATAAAGTGTGTTGATAATTAATTATAAATGAGCCATCCGTTTTTCATATCTGCATTTTTATGCTTAAAACCGTTTTGCCAATGGTTTTAATTTGGTCAGTAATTGACCCCAGCTTAGCTGGAATATGTGAAAAAAAGAATTTCACTGTATATGTGCAAATGTATAATGTGTGATAAATAAATATAATTAATTATTAATTATAATTAATTATTAATTAATTGGCCGATAAATATTGGTGGCTGATACATCGGTGCATCCCTACTAACAATGGAGGTAGGGGCAATGCAAAGAGTTTAAAAGCAGAAACATGCTGCTCGTATTTTTAAGCGCTTACATTAATTCTTCTGACAAAAATGTTTGACGTTTGAGCTATTATAGTTATCTAAATCGTCCTTTTATGGTGGGATCATTGTTCTATGCAGTTTATCTTTTTTTTTTCATTAATGAGTGCATATACATGCACACCATTCCACTGAGGACTAACAAAAATCAGCTTATTTAAAGGAATAGTTCACCCAAAAATGAAAATTTGCTGATAATTTACTCACCCTCAGGCCATCCAAGATGTATCTGAGTTTCTTTCCTCATCAAAACAGAATTTAAGATTTCATTTCAGGCCTCCTCCTCTAAACAATGCAAGTGAATGTCCTCCATTTTTGCATCAAAATAATCCACACAACTCCAGTCGACAAATAAATTTCTTCTGAATGCAAACGATTGATTATTTTTAGAAACAAAACAATACTTATATACTTTTTAACTACAAGTGTTTGCTTCCATACATCTCTGTGACGTGCGCTCATGAGAGGGATGATGTAAGCGCGTTGGTAAGATCATGCGTCACGTGGAGGAGCAGTCAGGACATGCGTCTTGGATGGCCTGAGGGTGAGTAAATTATCAGCAGATTTTCATTTTTGGGTGAACTATTCCTTTAACACGATGTTTGCCTGAGACTTGAAATCATTTGAAAATTATCAGCTTTTGACGTCAAAATGTAAACAGGCATGCACCATTGCACATAACACTTGGGCATATTGGATAAACCGTTAAAAACAGCTGTAAATGTGTTTGCATGCAACAGGAAATAAGGGTAATAGGCAAAAATATTTGTGTGCTTAAATGGTTTATGACCTTAGCCCGATTTAAAAAAAAAACAAAAACAAAAAACAGGACTGTACACGTTGTCTGCTTTTTAAGCATAATCAGTGTAAGAAGAACATGCATGTTAGCACACACACACTGACATACTTTCAAAACTGAGGTTTTTTATGTTTTTTCCGATGCAATGTTTTGCCCCATATATTTCTATTGTAAGTGCATTACTTAAAGTATGAATTTTGTTTGATTTTACAAACTGATTAAAAAAAAAAAAATGCTGTGGTAATCAACAACGTCACAGATGCTGCCGATAGTGCTTAACTTAACTTATAGTAATCATATAGTACCTTGCTATTTATTAAAGTAACATCATAGTATTACCATCTAAAGCTTTCAGTTAACCATCAATATAACTGCCACAGTATCTTTTTTGTAAGGGCATTTCCTGATTCCATTGCTCATTTAAATTTTAGCCATGTTTGTTCACAAGTGTCTGTTTCCTGAACATTAGAAAAACCATACTCTGTATTGACACAAAAGGTCTTTATGTTTGGGGATGTTTATTTAATGAAGCATTCATTTGAAGCACATAAATCTTTCTCTGCGCTCAGCTGTGCCCATTCAGACCGTCAGTCATCCTGTGTTAGTGGCCCAAGGAGGGAATCTCTCTCTCTCTCTCTCTCTCTCTCTCTGAGCAGTAGGAGGAAGATAGGATCTGTGCAAATGGGAGGCCTCTTAAAAACATGCTTCCAGATCTCTTGTGTTTTCCAGAGAAAACCAGTAGGGCCATTGTTTATTAAAAAGACCTCACCATACACATTTAACAAGCTTGGATTGACGTTTGGAAGAATCTGTGTAAGTCATGCAACTTTAGCTGTATTTATTTATTTATTTTTTTCCTTTTCTTCCCAATTTGGCATGTCCAATTCCCAATGCGCTCTAAGTCCTCGTGGTGGCGTAGTGACTCACCCCAATCCGGGTGGCGGAGGATGAATCTCAGTTGCCTCCGCATCTGAGACAGTCAGTCCGTGCATTTGATCATGTAGCTTGTTGAGTGTGTTACCACAGAGACATAGTGCCTGTGGAGGCTCACGCTATTCTCTGCAGTATCCACGCACAACTCACCACGAGCCCCAACAAGAGCGAGAACCACATTATAGCGACCACGAGGAGGTTAACCCAACATGACTCTACCCATCCTAGCAACCAGGCCAATTGGTTGCTTAGGAAGCCTGACTGGAGTCACTCAGCACACCCTGGATTCGAACTTGTGACTCCAGGTGTGGTAGTCAGCATCTTTGCTTGCTGAGCTACCCAGGCCCCGCAACTTTAGATTGTTATTGTTGGGGGGGTTTGTTGAGGAAACACTTTATTCTTTAGAACATTTTTAATGTTGCACCAGAATAAACGTTACATTTAGCATAAAGTTGGCTATAGCGATGTAGATTCAAAAATATTTTGGTAATACATAGAAAGAACAATAGACCAGAACCTGGTAATCCCACAGCTAAAAAGACAATTTTAGAGTGAGAGTGTTTTCAAAACTGCTTTGTTTTTGATGGAGGACACAACACCATTGTCGTGTAAATGAGAGTCGTACATGTAGCCAAAATATTGTTTTATTTATTTATTTTATTTTATTTTTTAAACGCAAACATAGTGTGGACGTGGCCTAAATCAGTCACAGTCACTTATGAGATTTCAATTCGATTCCATAAGCAGCTGCCCATAGGCAGTAAACAGTGAGCCATCTCGCTAGATTTTGGTTCAGAGCTATAGAAAGGACAGATATCATTAATATTTGGGTCCATCTGTATTTAAAAACTGGGCCTTGTTGGAGTCGTAGCCTAGTGGTTAGTGCAGATGTTTTGGACTCTTGCAAGTGATCCAGGATCGAATCCGACTTGCAACGTTTCCATGCAATGATTCCATTCCTTCTCTTTCCTCAATAATGTCCTGTCCCCCGCCCATCTCTGTCAATAAAAAGTGTTGAAAAGCCCAAAAATGACACAAAAATGGGGACTTAAGTGGCAAAAGCCACCATGATTCACCCTTCTGGGTTTAAACTGACTCCAGTGATAGACTGACTACTAACTGCTTCACAGACTTTTTTCGGGGGTTGACATTTCAGAAGATGTTGATACACTGGTAAACATGATGGATGACTCACAAGAGCTTTGTTGACTTGATAGTAGTTCGCACTATAGCTTTTTGTAAAAGCAGGTCTGTGCAATGACTGAAGTTAATAGTTACACAGTCATGGGCCAGACGTGTAGGCACGGATTCATGCTTATGAAAGATGGGATCAGAGTGTTAACTGCACATTTTAGCTGTCAAGTTCTAGACCATATTTCATACTTTTTGGTGTTTGTGTTTTAAAAGTCCCAGTTTGAGTTACTACAAGTAAGAGGCAGCCTTTGGAATTTAAGTAATTCCAAAGGCTTTTTTTCTGCATCTCTTGCAAATTTCAAAGCATGTGTGCTGGAAAGACAAGTAGGGCTGTGTGTCATCAGCGTAGCGGTGGTAAGAGAACCCATGTGCTTGAATGATGGGTTCCAGTGATGTTGTATATACAGAGAAGGGAAGTGGGCCAAGCACTGAGCCCTGAGGTACTCCAGTAAGTAGCTGATGTGACTTGGACACCTCACCTCTCCAGGTTACCTTGAAAGACTTACCTGAGTGATAGGACTTGAACCAGCCAAGAACAGTTCCTGTGATGCCCAGAGTAGAGGTGGTGGACAGGAGAATCTGATGGTTGACTGTGTTGAAGGCTGCAGATAGGTCCTGCAGTATAAGGAAAGGTGATCTGGATCAAGCTCTCGCCTGTCTCTGTGATTCGGTGAGAGACAGCAGGGCAGTCTCGGTGGAATGTCCACATTTTGCTGGACAAGCCATAAGATATCAGTATTTGTTTTCTTATTTATTAAAAGTTCCATATTCTAAATTTTTGTAGCATTTAATTGTCTATTTATTAGTGTTGGCAAGGTTTCTAGCACCAAAAATCAGTCATTACTTAGTTTTATGTTACCATTTTCCAGCCTCTCTTTGACCCTTAATTAAAAAGGCAGTTTTTCTATATGTAAAACTATATGACTTCTATATGTAAATGACATCTAAAATTACTTTTCTTTTTGGCTATCATCAACAATCTGTCTTACCATCACCAGGCTCCATTCACGAATGGAATCCCCACTTTTCATGATTCAATATACTATATCCGATGGATAAAATCAAGTCCCACCCTGCATTTTTCTCATTTAATCTTCTGAAATACATCAAAGTCTTTATAAGGCAAGTCAGGTCACTCTATGGCCATGTTTGTTACACTTCCGGACAGCTGTTTTTTATCAATACTAATAAAGCTTTTATCTTCTTAGATGGGGAAAGACCGGAATCTCCAAAATGGTTGGTCAAAATTACAATTGAATAACATATTTCAAAAAAATAAATTGTACATTTGTAAATTGTGCTGCTTTAGCTCAGATTGTGCAAAAAACAGAACACTGTTTTCAGGCTGGTCCAGCTAATGCATACTCTCAAGTAAACATACAGGCAGTGGATAGCTCTATTAAAAAGGTGATTGGCTCTTTTAACTGTGAGGTGGGACTTCCATTCCTAGAGCCTCCATATACAGTACAATGTTATGATTTTTCCCATTCATAAGTACACCAGTAACCCGTCTCATACCGTCTCTGAATACATAAGATTTCGGAAATAAAATTGGTTGCAATGCAGAAAGCGTTTTTATGTTGACTTTAAGCCAAGAGCATGTCGCCTTTGTCAGACTGCTTTTTTATTGAGGGCACACTGGGGTGAAACTCTGAAAATATTAATATTCCCTAGCAGCACTCTACATTTTAGTATGTTTGTTTGCTGATTTACTTAGTTTTGACCAGTTTATGTCATTTGCCTACACTATATATATATTTATATATAAATACAGCTCTGGAAAAAATTAAGAGACCACTGCAAAATTATCAGTTTCTCTGGATTTACTATTTATAGGTATATGTTTGGGGGGGGGGGGGGGGATGAGTAAAAGAGCAAGAAAATGAGTGAGGTGAAGGGAGGAAGTGAATAATGAAAGGAATGTTGGAAAGAGAAGAGAGGGTGAAGTGGGGTGGAGGGTAAACATTCCGTCATAATCCAGCTGTTGCCGTGACATTAATCAGATGACCTTTGGCTGTCAGCATCTCAGTCTATTACAAAATATGATCTGACATCAGCGAGGGAAGAATAACACTAGAGCGGCTGCAGAGAAAGTGGAAAATATGTGTGCATTTCACTGACAGAAATCCATAATGTAAAAGAGGGAGATGAAGAGAGAAGGAAATGAAGAGTGAGGGAATGAAAGAGTGAAGGAGTGCAAGCACTTGGAAGGAGCACCATGAGATGTAATTTCCCTCTCTTTTGTATGGTGATGTATTGAAAGGATTTGTCAGACTGCCATGAGTGTGAGTGACCCCTGTGCTTTCCTGTTGTCTGTATCACTTTTCATTTTTTACACACACTGTAAACCCCTCCTGATGTCCACACACAAACACACACACACACACCTGGACCAGCAGGCATTCATCTTGGTAAATGGATCATGATAACATTGGGTCGCTGACAAATAAGGGTGTTCAAGATTTAAAAAATGAGAAGTTTTTAAAAAATCCAGTTTAAAACATGTCAAGTTTGTAGTGTCCATGTTGCTTTCATACATTTTTGAAAAAATAAATAAATTATATGTATACAGATGAAGTCAGAAGTTTACATACACTTAGGTTGAAGTCATTAAAACTCATTTTTTAACCACAGATTTTATATTAGCAAACTATAGTTTTGGCAAGTTGTTTAGGACATCTACTTTGTGCATGACATGAGTAATTTTTCCAACAATTGTTTACAGACAGATTGTTTCACTTTTGATTGATTATATCACAGTTCCAGTGGGTCAGAAGTTTACATACTCTAAGTTAACTGTGCCTTTAAGCAGCTTAGAAAATTCCAGAAAACTTTAGGCAATTAGCCAATTAGCTTCTGATAGGAGGTGCACTGAATTGGAGGTGTACCTGTGAATGTATATTAAGGCCTACCTTCAAACTCAGTGCCTCTTTGCTTGACATAATGGGAAAATCAAAAGAAATCAGTCAAGAACTCAGAAAAAACATTGTGGACCTCCACAAGTCTGGCTCATCCTTGGAAGCAATTTCCAAATGCCTGAAGGTACCATGTTTATCTGTACAAATAAGAGTATGCAAGTATAAACACCATGGGACCACGCAGCCATCATACCGCTCAGGAAGGAGACACATTCTATTTCCTAGAGATGAACATAGTTTGGTGCGAAAAGTGCAGATCAATCACAGAACAACAGCAAAGGACCTTGTGAAGATGCTGGAGGAAACAAGTGGACAAGTATCTATATCCACATTAAAACGAGTCCTATATCGACATAACTTGAAAGGCTGCTCAGCAAGGAAGAAGCCACTGCTCCAAAACCACCATAAAAAAGCCAGACTACAGTTTGCATGTGCACATGGGGACAAAGATCTTACTTTTTTGGAGAAATGTCCTCTGGTCTGATGAAACAAAAATTTAACTGTTTGGCCATAATGACCATCGTTATGTTCGGAGGAAAAAAGGTGAGGCTTGCAAGCCGAAGAACACCATCCCAATCGTGAAGCATGGGGTTGGCAGCATCATGTTGTGGGGGTGCTTTGCTGCAGGAGGGACTTGTGCACTTCACAAAATAGATGGCATCATGAGGAAGGAAAATTATGTGGATTTATTGAAGCAACATCTCAAGACATCAGCCAGGATGTTAAAGCTCGGTCGCAAATGGGTCTTCCAAATGTACAGTGACCCCAAGCATACCTCCAAAGTTGTGGCAAAATGGCTTAAGTAAAATTAAAGGTATTGGAGTGGCCATCACAAAGCCCTGACCACAATCCGATAGAAAATTTGTGGGAAGAACTGAAAAAGCGTGTGCGAGCAAGGAGGCCTACAAACCTGACTCAGTTACACCAGTTCTGTCTGGAGGAATGGGCCAAAATTCCAGCAACTTATTGTGAGAAGCTTGTGGAAGGCTACCCACAATGTTTGACCCAAGTTAAACAATTTAAAGGCAATGCTAACAAATACTAACAAAGTGTATGTAAACTTCTGACCCTCTGGAAATGTGATGAAAGAAATAAAAGCTGAAATAAATCATTCTCTATACTATTATTCTGACATTTCACATTCTTAAAATAAAGTAGTGATCCTAACTGACCTAAGACAGGGAATGTTTTCTACGATTAAATGTCAGAAATTGTGAAAAACTGAGTTTAAATGTATTTGGCTAAGGTGTATGTAAACATCTGACTTCAACTGATATATATATATATATATATATAGTTGTGCTTAATAGTTTGCATACCCTGGCAGAAATTGTGAAATTTTGGCATTGATTTTGAAAATATGACTGATCATGCAAAAAAATTGTCTTTTATTTAAGGATAGTGATCAAATGAAGCCATTTATTATCACATAGTTCTTTGGCTCCTTTTTAAATCATAATGATAACAGAAATCACCCAAATGGCCCTGATCAAAAGTTTACATACCTCTGAATGTTTGGCCTTGTTACAGACGCACAAGGTGACACACACACACGTTTAAATGGCAATTAAAGGTTCATTTCCCACACCTGTGGCTTTTTAAATTGCAATTAGTGTATGTGTATAAATAGTCAATGAGTTTGTTAGCTCTCACATGGATGCACTGGGCAGGCTAGATACTGAGCCATGGGGAACAGAAAAGAACTGTCAAAAGACCTGCGTAACAAGGTAATGGAACTTTATAAAGATGGAAAAGGATATAAAAAGATATCCAAAGCCTTGAAAATATCAGTCAGTACTGTTCAATCACTTATTAAGAAGTGGAAAATTCAGGGATCTCTTGATACCAAGCCAAGGTCAGGTAGTCCAAGAAAGATTTCAGCCACAATTGCCAGAAGAATTGTTCGGGATACAAAGAAAAACCCACAGGTAACCTCAGGAGAAATACAGGCTGCTCTGGAAAAAGACGGTGTGGTTGTTTCAAGGAGCACAATAGGATGATACTTGAACAAAAATGAGCTGCATGGTCGAGTTGCCAGAAAGAAGCCTTTACTGCACCAATGCCACAAAAAAGCCTGGTTACAATATGCCCGACAACACCTTGACATGCCTCACAGCTTCTGGCACGCTTTAATTTGGAGTGACGAGACCAAAATAGAGCTTTATGGTCACAACCATAAGCGCTATGTTTGGAGAGGGGTCAACAAGGCCTATAGTGAAAAGAATACCATCCCCACTGTGAAGCATGGTGGTGGCTCACTGATGTTTTGGCGGTGTGTGAGCTCTAAAGGCATGGGGAATCATGTGAAAATTGATGGCAAAATGAATGCAGCATGTTATCAGAAAATACTGGCAGACAATTTGCATTCTTCTGCACGAAAGCTCTTGGACTTTCCAGCACGACAATGACCCTAAGCACAAGGCCAAGTTGACCCTCCAGTGGTTACAGCAGAAAAAGGTGAAGGTTCTGGAGTGGCCATCACAGTCTCCTGACCTTAATATCATTGAGCCACTCTGGGGAGATCTCAAACGTGTGGTTCATGCAAGACGACCAAAGACTTTGCATGACCTGGAGGCATTTTTCCAAGACGAATGGGCAGCTATACCACCTGCAAGAATTTGGGGCCTCATAGACAACTATTACAAAAGACTGCATGCTGTCATTGATGCTAAAGGGGGCAATAAACAGTATTAAGAACTAAGGGTATGCAGACTTTTGAACAGGGGTCATTTCATTTTTTTTCGTTGTTGCCATGTTTTGTTTTATGATTGTGCTATTCTGTTATAACCTACAGTTGAATATGAATCCCATAAGAAATAAAAGAAATGTGTTTTGCCTGCTCACTCATGTTTTCTTTAAAAATGGTACATATATTACCAATTCTCCAAGGGTATGCAAACGTTTGAGCACAACTGTATATATATATATATATATATATATATATATATATATTAGGGGTGTAACGGTTAAAATATCTCACAGTTAGGTTTGTATCATGGTTTTAGGGTCACGGTTTCGGTATGGTTCGGTATTTGTTATGTTCAGGGGAAAAAAAAAATATTTAAAATATTAGTATAAAGTTAAAATATTCTATTTGGTAACAGACACTTCAAGAGATTTGCCTTCACTACAAATCACCATGGTTTTACTACAGTAACCATAGTTTAAATATTGTATTTATAGTAATCACAAAATTACCATGGTTACTTTCATGATTACAATACTATAGTAAAAACAAGATTACTATATGGAAACTACAGTATTACTGTTGTAAAACAATTGTATCAAAACTATTATTTATGCCAAGAAAACAATGGTGACAGCAGTCCCCACTTCAGTCATGGCTACTACAATATTACTATAGTAAAACCATGGTTACTATATGGCTACAACAGTATTATTACATAAAACCATAGTTAATTCTATCAAAACCATGATTTCTGCTAAGAAAACCATGATGACAACAGTCCTTGTTATTGCAGTCATGGTTACTACAATATTACTATAGTAAAACCATGGTTAATTTTCGTCGTTTAACTAAAAAAAAAAAAAAAAAAAAGCTTTAATTACTAACTCAATATTTTAACTTAATACCTGCATTATTACGGTACATGCGTCAACGTAAAGTGCATTTCAAACTCAACTCAACGTATATTCAACGTTCGGAATCTGTACATCACTATAGAAAAAATAAACTTGTTTTTAAAATGAATATGAGAATGGATGTCGTAACGCGACTCGAGTATTTTAATCATACGCGGAAATCCCACATCTTCATCAGCGGAGTAAGGGCAACATAACGTTGGCTATGAACACCCCAATCGCTTTAGTTCTTGTTCCATGTCTGTCCGAACTAGCACCAAGTGCCTGTTTAAAGATGGAAGGGAGTGTGTCTGTGTGCAGTTTCGGGCTCACCTGCGGCTCTGTGTGCACCGCGTGCTATATATCCTCAGGTGATGTAAGCTTAAATAATCAAACATTGATGTATTACTAGTATATGGCACTCATGTCGAGCAATGTCTGCAAACAGCGCTTGTTTTGTAAACGTTTTTTGACCATGGCAGTTGTAATTGACTGCATAAAGAAAAAGTTCCCAGACAGGAGACTTAAATGACACAGGGGCTTCTCTCTTGCGGCTTGTTTTCTCAGCTTGCCATTTTGCCAACTAATGCATGCGAACTGTGATGTCATCAACTGATTTAACATACTAACAGTTAATAAGACCTATGTGAAACACAGGCAGAGTGTGTCCATCTACAGAGCCATACAGGTGCATTAACAGAGGTTACAACTGCGCATGTCTATTTGGCACTTTATTTTCTTTGCCAAACAGTATGATCCAAATGGGTTATTAAACTACAGATGAACCGCGGAGCAAATGCTTACCAAACCGTGGTTGGCGAACCGTACGTTTTGTTTTTTTAACGATAACCATTACACCCCTAATATATATATATATATATACATACATACAGCCACTGCAAAATTTTCAGTTTCTCTGGATTTACTATTTATGGGTATATGTTTGAGTAGAATGAAAATTTGTGTTTTATTCTATAAAGTACTGACAGCATTTCTCCCACTTTCCAAATAAAAATATTGTCATTTAGAGCATGTATTTGCAGAAAATGACAACTGGTCAAAATAACAAAAAAGATGCTGTTTTCAGACCTTGAATAATGCAAAGAAAACAAGTTCATATTCATTTTTAAACAACACAATACTAATGTTTTAACTTAGGAAGAGTTTAGAAATCAGTATTTGGTGGAATAACCCTGATTTTCAATCACAGCTTTCATGCGTCTTGGCATGCTCTCTACCAGTCTTTCACATTGCTTTTGGGTGACTTTATGCCACTCCTTGCGCAAAAATTCAAGCAGCTCGGCTTTGTTTGATAGCTTATGGCCATCCATCTGCCTCTTGATCACATTCCAGAGGTTTTCAATGGGGTTCAGGTCTGGAGATTGGGCTGGCCAAGACAGGGTCTTGATCTGGTGGTCCTCCATCCACACCTTGATTGACCTGACTGTGTGGCATGGAGCATTGTCCTGCTGGAAAAAGCAGTCCTCAGAGTTGGGGAACATTGTCAGAGCAGAAGGAAGCAAGTTTTCTTCCAGGATAACCTTGTACGTGGCTTGATTCATGCGTCCTTCACAAAGACGAATCTGCCCGAATCCAGCCTTGCTGAAGCACCCCCAGATCATCACCGATCCAAGTATATTTATATATATATATATATATATGTATATATGGTGATGTATATATAATATATATGAAACCTGTGGTTACTCTGCTAGGGCACTTTTGTAAACTTCAGACTTTATACATCCACTAAAAATTACCCCAAGACTAGTTGGTTAAAAGTAATTGTAAATATATGAGAAAATGAAGGTAGTTCTGAGAAAAGATCTTGCACTTATTTTTAGATTTTATTCTTTAATACAATTACATTGATACGTCATCATGTCCATATACACTTTGGGGCCACTGTACATAATTAGACGAAAACTAAGAGAATTATATACTTGGAAGAGGCTCTGTTTGCTTGCTGTAGCTGGAATTCAAACAGAGGCATGTGTGAACCCACCCCCTGTGCTTGACAAGCGTGCTAATTGAATTGTGGGAAAATGCTAATCATGTGCTGTTTCTATACATGTAGGGGAATGTTGGTTTCTTTCTGCGCTGCTTATGCAACAGATTCCTGCAAAGCACAAAAGCCCATCTCTGTTGTTGAGATGCAGAAATGTTTCTATAGCCTGTTTTTTGTGTGTAAATTCTATCAATTTATCCCATTAAGACATGGGATCAAACATGCTCAGATTCTGAGAATTTTATATGTACAGTGTTCCATGCTAGTGGGTGGTACGTAGAGGTGTAGTGGTTCAGCCTCAGGGGTGGTAACCAGAATGTTGCTGATTCAATCCCTGGGGAGCGAGCAATAAGCCGTCTCCATAGTGTACTTGAGCATGGAATATTTGACCAAAAAATTATTTCATTTACACTCACTCTCATTTAATTCCAAACATGTATGTTTTTCTTTCTTCATTGGAACACAAAAGGAAATATTTTGCAGAATGTCCAAGCTTTTTTTTTTCTCCATATCATTCCATTTCTATCCCATTTAAGCAAAAATAGACAGTGATTCACACAACCAAAAAACATGGTAAAAGTGCCATTAAAGCTGTGAGGCACAAGATTTGAATGTGTGCGAGTTTGAATGAAATAAATAATGACAGAATTTTAATTTTTGTGTTAACTGTCCCTCTACATCCCTGTATTAAGCTTGTGATGCTGTTCAATTACTTTTTACAGTGTGCAGCCTCATGTAACAGCACTGACCCAGAAATCAGTGGTTTAAAAACAGCAAATATTGTTACTGTTCATGTTTCAGAATGTTGTTAGTTGTCGTTGTCCAGTTTTAATTTCTTCGTCAGTGCACAAGACAAGCACACATTGAATAAGCTGGTAAGAATACAGATTAAAGTGACATTAAATCAGGGCAAAAATCTACCTGTGTCGATTGGTTTATGCTAAAAACATTCATGACCTTACCCCAATAAAGGAACGCGATTTAATACGTTTACATGACCACACATGTTGTTGGCTTATTATGCAAATTTGCCGTAAGATTGTGCATGTAAACACGCACAGTGTTTCTCAATGCTTGTTCTGGAGTCCTCCAGAACCAGAATTGAGAAACTCTGTCTTACGTAATAAGAGTTTGGACAGGTGATGTGAAGTTCTCAGCCGTAGCTAAGGTGGTCTTGACGGTTACCAGCTGAGTTGTGCTCTACAAGCTGATGCCAGTGAAGATAAAGAGGAAAAGGTGTCTGACAGAAGGACCAGAGTGTGGCGAAGTGTTTCTCAGATATACACCATCTCCGCCCTCATAGTCACTTAGCATTTTGACAGAGCAACTCGAGCTTTTCAAGCTTCAAGACTCTAAAGTGTACTTAACAGCTTACTATAACAACATGTTTTTGCTGTGCACTCGAGGCCTGCACCAAAGAGCACTTCCTCAGATGTGGGGTCGAAGATGATGCGCTTCTTTCTCTTTAACTCTCTCTCACTCCACTGTGTTTATTTTCACATCGTCTTCATTCACTCGCATCTGATTGACAAGCCTGCTGAATCATTGGGAGATGGTTAATGCACATTTCATGTCTCGCCGAACATTTGAACTGCTGAAAGTACATGTGGTAAAATTCGCAGTCGGAGTGTGGCTGACTTGTTTAGCTTATCAGGAGTAATGACTCTAGAGTGTTTGTTTTCACACAGCTTTGCAACTTATTCTGAGAGAGATCATTATGGGTAATTATCATGTATGCATAATGCAGCATGGGAACTTCTACCTACATGAATTATAGCCACTCGATGTGTGTGTTTAAGTGCATTTGAGAGATGTGAAGTATGTTTTTTTTTATTATTATTTTTCACTTAGAGGTAGGGGAAAAACTAATGTGTCTAAGTATTTCCATTTGACACAATACTATATCGGCATCCTAAAGCCAAGAATCAATATTTTTAATATATACATTTTTTTAACATTTATATTTTGGGGGAAAAATGGAGCTGAGTTAAGTCATTGCACACTAGATTTTTTTTTCTATTGGAGCAAAATGGAAACACAAAAATAGCTTAGTGTCAGCATGAACAAGGAGAGAGATGTTAGTGAACCAAATTGCAGTTTTTAATGAAGAGGACAATGTACAAATAGAAATCGCACAAGGCTTAATACAACTTAGCTCTATGCCACTATAGACGATGAGTGATGAAACAAGAGGGAATATATACAGACATGGGAAATCACAACACAAGGAACAGCTGGGAACACTGATGGGAAACAGGTGAATGTAATGATGACGGTGCTTGCTGGGAAATGTAGTGTGGGGAAAAACTACAACATAAAAGTCCATGAAAGAGTTAAACTAAGAGTTTGTGATTATGAAGGGATGGTGACAAGAAGGGATGTGACACTTGGAGTATAAAACCTCAAGTCTATAACTTGTTTAGTTTGTAAGGATCCCAGCCCTTGAAACATGGTAGATTTTTTTGTGACACTGATGTGCCTATGCTCTATGTTATTACTACAAATCTACGATGAAATAACAATTGAGTAAAATATTGCAATATAATGTTTTGATTCGCAAAACATTAAACTATAGGGCTGGGAATTGCCACAAACCTCATGATTCGATATTACAACAATATTTCCTAGCCGATTCGAGATGTATTGCGATATCACGATTCTGTAAGTATTGCGATTTGATGGTTTGAAATAAAAACTTCATCAAAGATCAAAACGTTAACTCCTTTTTCTCAGAAAGAAATGTCTATTGAAGAACAGTTGTGTCTGAACTGACAGTTGTTTTCACCGTAATATATAATTTGCATGTAAAAGGTAGGGATGTGCAAAACTTTTGGTTATGGTTGTAACCTGGGTTACATTGCGTCGCTGATGCTTATGTGAAAAACTCCTTTTCACCGATTTCTGAACTCCTATTTGGGTCACACCAATTCAGATGCAACTGAATTGAGCCAATGGCATTCGTGCCCGCTCAGCCAATGACATTGAGCGTGCGGCGCTCAGCTTTCTATATAAGCAGGCGGCATAACGCCATCAATCAGAATTTATCTCCTTCACTCCTGGCTTTCACCGTCGAATCGCACTTACCTGCAGTGGATAGTGCTTCCCTTCCTGAAGATGACCGTTCCCCTGCCGTGCTCCGGTGAGCTAAAATAGTTAAATATTTCCACACTTGCGCTGACTGGACCGTCTTTTTCAAGATGCCATCACGTAAGTGCAGATGTGGGAAACCCGTTCCCACGTCTGATTGAATATATATTTACCGTGTTTCCCACACAAATACATTAATATACTTGTGTCTCGGTCATGCCTTAGACACTCATTCTCTGGTTAAAAGATAGATATGCGCTCTGTTCCCTGAGATGTCGGGAACGAGACATTGCATAGCTAGCCGTGCTACTGGACGTCACTATCAGGCGGCTCAGCCGCTGCTTTCAGTCGATAAATTCTGACTGATGGCATTATGCCGCCCGCTTATATAGAAAGCAGAGCGCCGCACACTCAATGTCATTGGCTGAGCGGGCACGAAAATGCCATTGGCTCAATTCAGTTGCATCTGAATTGGCGTGATCCAATAGGAGTTCAGAAGTCGGAGAAAAGGAGTTTTCCCATAAGCGTCAGTGACGTGATGTCTCGTTCCCTACATCTCAGGGAACCAAGGTTACATACGTAACCGGATACATTTTACAACCTGCCCCTTATTGACTGACAGTATTAAAATAGTCAGCATTTGACTGATACTAAACAGTACTGATGTTTATTTAGCTATTTATTGTTTTTTTATTTATTATTTATTTAAATAGTCAGCAATTGACTGATACTAAACATACAGTACTGATGTTTATTTAGCTATTTATTTTATTTGAATTTATTCTTTTTTTTAATGGTCAGCAATTGACTGATACTAAACATACAGTACAGATGTTTATTTAGCTATTTATTGTATTTTTATTTATTCTTTATTTAAATGGTCAGCAATTGATATACTAAACAGTACTGAAGTTTATTTAGCTATTTATTGTATTTTTATTTATTCTTTATTTAAATGGTCAGCAGCTGGCTGATACTGAACATACAGTACTGATTTTATTTAGTTATTAATTGTATTTTTATTTATTCTTTATTTAAATGGTCAGCAATTGACTTACACCAAACAGTACTGATGTTTATTAAGCTATTTATTTTATTTTTATTTTTTTTTTATATTCTCAGTGTTCATTTTATTATCAGAATTTGTTGACAATGTATAATAATAATGTCAAATATTCTTTTGACTGATCCACACAGGCGATAAGTGTGTGGGACAGCACTCAATGCGTTTGATCAACACAGGGGATACGTTTGTGTGACAGTGCTCTGTGCATTGACTGATCCACATGGGATAAGTGTGTGTGACAGCACTATGAGTTTGACTGATCAACACAGGGGATGAGTGTGTGTGACAGCGCTCTGTGCATTGACTGATCAACACAGGCGATAAGTGAGTGTGACAGCACTCTTTGCATTGACTGATCCACACAGGTGATAAATGTTTGTGACAGCACTCCATGCGTTTGACGGATCCACACAGGTGATAACTGTGTGTGACAGCATTCTATGCATTTGACTGATCAACACAGGGGATAATTGTGTGTGACAACGTTCTGTGTGTTGACTGATCCACACAGGGGATAAGTGTGTGTGACAGCACTCTATGCGTTTGACTGATCCACACAGGCGATAAGTGTGAGTGACAGCACTCTGTGCGTTGATTGATCCACAATCAATTCCCAATGCACTCTAAGACCTCATGGTGGCATAGTGACTCGCCTCAATCCAGGTCGGGGAGGACGTATCTCATTTGCCTCCACGTCTAAGAGCGTCAATCCACGCATCTTATCACGTGGATTGTTGAGCGCATTACTGCAGAGACATAGCGCGTGTGGAGGCTTCACACTATTCTCCGCGACATCCACACACATCTCACCACACGCCCCACCGTAAGCGAGAACCACATTATAGGACAACGAGGAGGTTACCCCATGTGACTCTACTCTCCCTAGCAACCTGGCCAATTTGGTTGCTTAGGAGACCTGGTCTGGCCCAGATATTGATATAACAAAGATTTCCACCCCAACTGTCAGTGTCTATTGCTTTGAAGTTTCCCTATGACGGGAGGAAGTGATGTGTCAGGAAGAGAAGGTCAGTGATCAGAAAAGAGATCAGATCTCTGTCTGCGATAGGGCAATAATTGGGCTCAAATTATGTCATGTGATCTTCATCTTGTATCCTCTGAGATATATTTCTTCATATGCAGATACCCTTTGTTGGAGGTCATTGAGCTACTGTGCTATCAGAGATCAGGAGTCCATCAATAGGGTTTTTCAGCTGACACTTTTGTCTTTCACTATTATATTGATGATGGAGCACACCTGCAAATGTGTGGTTTATTTGTTTGTGAAGTGAGACAGTTATTCTTTCTGTATTACTTTTTGTCCTTTTTTGTATATGAGAAAGGAAAATCTCTTTATTATCTCATTGGTTTCTCCAAGATTGCATTGGAATTAAATGGAGAGTAAATGGAGACTCTTAACCTCATCTGGGTTACAGTGAGGCACTTACAATTTAAGTGAATGAGGCCAATCCATAAACGTTAAAAAAACTCACTGTTTCAAACGTATAGCCAGAAGACGTCAACAATATGCATGTTAACATAATTTTAGTATGATAAAAAATGCTCAATAACTTTTTCTGTAAAATTATATACAATTTTACAACTAAAGTTATGGCCAATTTTAATTCATTGCCATGAAAATGTAACGCCATAAACCCTCAAATAATCCATGAGTTTTAACAATAGTAATATGTCCTTTTATATAATAATGCATTTTTGCCTTTAAGGCTTCCAAAAATTGGCCCCATTCACTTCCATTGTTAGTGCCTCACTGTTACCTCACATTTTTGTTTTTTAAAGAAAAGAAAAAAGTGATGAGTAAAAATTTATTTAATTAATTAAATTAATGGTAATCAAGATTATGCCACAAATGCTGTCAATTGAGCTTAACTGTACTGGACTTGAAATATTCCTTTAAAGTAATTCTCAGTTGTGTTTTGTGAATTATGTAAAGGGTCAACTTTGTCTCATATGTTTCACCTAAAATTCCTTAAAAGAAATAAAAACAGTCAATTGTCAATGCTAAAATAGAGCAAGAGATGGATAGCATAGCTCAAATATTTACTCATTCTTAATAAAAGTTTGTTAAAAAACGCTATGGGATGTTATTTTTTTATTTTTTCATTTAATAAAAGTTTTAAGAATTAATTTGATTAGACACTATTTTGATTGAATTAAGATTAAAAACATGGAATTCTGGGATAAAAAGGAAAACTGGATTTGGGGAAAAATAAAACAGATTTCAGACACATAATTGAGAAACACTTGAAGGAAACAAGCTTTTCTTTTCATGTATTATTTACATTGAAATTTAACCTTACATAGGCTAATGAAGTATGTTCAATAGCACATTACCATATTAGCACATTTTTGCTGTGGTATGGAAATTAGTATCGAGAAACATGACATTTCATTGGTAGTCTGTTGGTATGGAATAATGACATTTTGGTAGCATGAGGATACTCTAGATTAGACTTGTAAAATTACAATTCTGAGAAGCAGGAGACTTAAGCATATTACTCAATTTGCTCTCCATTTAATCTCATTGCTATTTTGGCAAAACAATTGAGATTAAATAGATCTCAGATTAGGCCTAAAACTATGTTCAGATTTGCAGAGAGTTTCAGATGAGATCTCAGTATCTCAAAGTATGCTTAGATTTACCAAAACATCAAAGTGTCAAATTAAAGTCAAAAAGATTTTAAAATAAACTTGAATATTTCTCATTAAAAATGTATCCAAGACCAAATTATTTTAACTATGCTGTCCACAATAATTTTATAACCCTATACTCCTACTGTATGACATAAATGTTTAATGTGTGTCTATATTTAAATCTCCTAAGGAGTCTTAGCTGAAACTTATGATAAAAAGTAGATGCTTCGATGATACACAACATAAAATTCCATTAAATCTCCTAAACATTGAAAGCAAAGCTTCTGAACAATAGAATTGTCCTCTTGGATTCTAACTGGAAGGAAACCCTGACAATGGCATTCCACGAAATGACCAGCTAATAAAAAGAGGTTGATGATTGTGCTGGAGTCCTCTTCACTCCAGTATCTCATCTATCCGTCTTAACTCTGCTCCTTACGGTGCACAGAATGGAATTCTATCCCCCCTCAGCCCTATGGAGGGCTAGCATTTGTGAAAAATTGTTAAGCAGCTCTCTTTCCCTCGCTTAGTTCAGCTCTGTTCTTTGTGCTCAGGCAGGCGTGTTCCAAACTCTTGACATCAAAAGAAGGCGTAACTCATCAGTCTCTCACCGGGGAGACTCTTTTCACTGGGCTGCAGAACGGGGAACACGAGCGTAAAAGGAACTGTTTAGGGGCCATGAAGAGCCATGGGGGTGATTTGTGGTCCCTTTGTGTGTTTGAGGGGGGCGGAAGGGACAAGTGGAAAGTGAGTGTGCAGTAGCCTGTCTACACTGGGGCACTGGAAACATAAACACAGGCTCATAATCTCTACGCTGATCATACAAACACACATGGCCCTCATTCATCAGTTTTTGTTCACATTTGCATCACGTGTGTGCCTTCCCGTTTTTGTTTCTTCCTCCAATTCTGTTATATTTTCACAGATTAACTTTCTTCTAAACACTTCTGTTGAGTTTGAGTTAACTTCCACTTCTGCATTTAATGGAACATTCTGGGTTAATACAAGTTAAGCTCATTCGACTGCATTTGTGTCATATTGCTGATTCCCACAAAAATAATTTCAACTCATCCCTCCTTTTCTTTAAAAGAAGTTAAAAAAAAAGTAACTTAATGGGGATAATTTTTGGAGGGTTTAAAGGCAGAAATGTGAAGGTTATAATTTTATAAAAGCACTTGCATAATTCTCCTGTAAACCCTTGTGTATTAGTTTAACTGTAAAGTTGGTAAAATCATAGTTTTTCAGTTGTTTTAGGATTTTAGGGTTTACTGCTTTACATCATCATGGCAATGAAGTTGTAAAATGGGATATAATATCAAACAAGTGATTTTATCACACTGAAATCACGTTAAGGCTATACTTTTGATGCAGTGAGTATTTTTATGTTTACGGATTGGCCCCATTCACTTTCATTTTAGGTGCCTTATTTTAACCCAGATTTTTTGCTTTTGTTAAAGAAAAGGAGGGACAAGTCTAAATTAATTTTTGTGGTAATAAGCATTATGCCACAAATGTTGTCAATTGAGCTTTGAACCCATAATATTCCTTTGTCAACCTAATTTGCTCTTCCCTTTTTCTGTTTTCTGTCACTTTTTTACTTTCTGTTTCATTTATTCATTCATTCACGAATTCAATCATTCAGTCACTCATTTATGCATTAATCGACTCACTAATTGCTCACACACTCATTTATTCTTTCATTCATTTGCTCATTAACTCACTAGTTTATTCACTCTCTAAAGCGCTAATGTGTGCTTACTCAATGACTAACTCACTCACTCTATTCACCCAATCACTCACTCATTCATGAGGGTTCTTGGGTTTTATATCTGTTAAATAAATAGCAAGCGAACTGCAAAGTTTGAGCCCTGTTATTTCTTCAATTGATATTTACAAAATGTTCCAAGTTAAAAGGTACCCTCTATAATTAACACCTGTAACCCTGTAACCAAATTAATCAGAATCGAATCAGATACTATCCGAATGGAATCAAATCAAGAGCTTAGAATCAGATTGGGAAATCTGTATCGTTACCCAGAACTATCACTCACTCACTTGTTTATTCAATTGTTTATTCTTTTGCTCACTAATATACATTAATTAATTCACTGACTTGTTTATTCACCCACTCACTCCAAACTTCATTCTTTAAGTTCTTTAAAATGATCTCCTCGCTATATCACACTTTTTCTCTCTGCCTCTCAGCCAGTCATCCTGCAGTGTGAAATGGGTCCGCCAGTATAATTTGCATAGCTCTTCTGCAGCAGATTGTATAACATAACTTTGGCAAAGAGCTCCATATGGCTCCCCGTTCACTCTCTGGCCCTGCACACTGACTAATACTTCTCTCATTGAGCCTGAGTGCTGCATTAACATAATTAAAGTGGCCACACACACACGGATGGACACACACACACACTCCTTTAGCCTTGGCCTGTGTTCAAGCACCCTGCTCTGATCCATGTCAATATGGCATCTTGGTGTTCAGTTTGATTAGAGCAGTCCACGTCTGTTATTGTCATTAGATATTTTTTATCTCTCGAACCCAAACAGATGGTTGCCATTTGATATGTCAGTTCAGCAGTGGATTATAACTGTAGTTCAGAGTGTAAGATAAACCATGTAGACCCCGTCAGCTCATTTTATTGTTTGCTCTTATATGAAATGGCAGTGTAATTATTCATATATTCCTGTGTGCTAGGATGTTATCTACTTATCATTAGTTTCATGAAATGAAATGTCAGTCCACATGTTGACTTAAGCTGAACAATACTGGATTTATCATTAATGTACGATACTGTAAGTGACTTTTATTGATTCAGTGGTCCTGTATGATTTTGTCGGACATGTAACAGGTTAATGAATACACATCCTTGAATATTTCACACACTTTGAAAGTACCAGCAATATGGATCCCACTTTATATCTGGTGTCTTTAACTACTATACTTAAGCATTTGATACAATGTACTTGTTTTTGCATTGTACTTGTATTTAAAGTACCTGTGTTTAATTACATTTGTAGTAGGGCTGTCACTGTCGATTATTTTGGTAATCGAGTAATCTAACAATTTTTCTGTAAGTGAGTAATCGGAAAAATGATATAATAACTCAGATTGCATAAAGTTGTCGAGGTGAAGTCACGTAATGCTAAAATGCATTAATTAGCTTAAGTTTTGATGTATTTTATGATTGAATAACGACAACAACAATATCTAAAGCCAACAGACACCCAAAGCAGTTCTATAATCTAAAAATATGTATATTCAAACTGACAGAGATTGGCTTCTCCAAGTGTGCCCAACTTTTTAAATGCTAAATCTACCTTTTTCTTTAACTAGTTCAACATGATCTACCCATTTTAGTTTAGAACTCAAATATGGAAAAACAGGCCATGGAAATAAAATATTTTATCTTTTCAGAAAAAAAAAAAAATGTCTGCCCACCAATCTTGTTTGAGGATAAGTTATATATGTGGTTAAACTATGTTATAGAGATATAAAGCCATTTTATTAGTTTTTTTAAACAATCACCTGCACGCAAAATGGAATACAATATTCACCTGAGATACATTTTTTCACTCTTGCGTTGAGCTGCAGTAGTTGCAGGCATTGATGTGCGTGTGCTACATGCAGTTAGTGAAAGCTTGTCGCTTGTCACATACCATGTATAATGCCCTTAAGCATCTGGACATTCAGTTACTTGCTGAGTAAAAACTTAAGAATTTCACATGTGGAGATATCCATTTCTCCCTCAGGTAAGACAAAGTTTTATATTGTGTCTGTTGGGCGCGAGACGCGCAGCTGTGACTTTAACAGCAGAATCACGTTGAGCTTTGAATGACAGCATACAGACAGACCTGCAATTTTACTCAGTAAATAAAGTTCTCTGGATTCCCACACTGAGTTTTACCTGTAATAATGGCCATAAACTATAGAATATTTATCTGAAGTGGGGCATTGCGGTCTGTTTTTTAAACAATCATCACAGAATCTAATTTACATGAGGAGAAAGATTGCATTACATTCAAATGGTAATTAATTTACACAACAGAACTCAAATGATAATTTGCTGAAAATAACCTTCTTATAGCTCATCTTGATTCAGTCAGATTTATTGAACAGAATGTATTTGTGCATCCGTAACTGCGTGTACATGTAACTATGTGTCTATGTAACTTTAATCAAATCCGACGGACATCTTTTCATGACATTATTTTATGTTGCTTCATAAAAGCCTATATTGCAAAACGTTTATGTAGATAAATAGGTTTAGATTGCAGATTGAGATTTTTCCTGAGTTCAAGCTGTCCTGCGCAGCAACGAAGGACTCAACTTATCTTGTGCATCTGGACACGCAGCACCGCAATCGCATGCAGATGAGCTTACCGTTTGTGTGTCCCCGGCGGGTTTGTGAAAACTGGATGATATCTTTTCAAGTGCTGTTGCATTGCTGAAGTGATGTTTTTTAGGTCCTCCAATCTCCCGAGAAAAAACAGCATTTTCCACACCGTTCATTTTACACCAATTCGTGACCCTTCCGTTCGGTTTGTTCGGGGCCCCGCCACATTCCAGCATAGACAAAATTGTCGGAGGACAAGAACTGTCTTTGGGACTACCATACCTGGACTTTGGGACTAAGTTTAAGTTTTTTCCTGTTTTCCTATATTTTTTATTAATAAATAACAATTCATGACTGTTGTGTGATTATTATTCATGATATATACATTTGTGGGGCTACATAAGCAATCAACTGTGCAAACGAACACTTAGTTGTTCTGTATATTTGTTCAGACAATGCAAGTACAAATACAGGATTTCTGCTGCCCTCCCTGACCACTGTTGTAATATTACAACGTGTCATTAAAAAATTACTAAAACGTAAAAACTTTTAAAAAACGTTTTTTTCTGCATCAGAGGCCTCCTACAACAACATCTGAAAGGTAAAAAAAAAATGTCTGCTCATTTATTTTAAAATTTAGGGTTAAAATACACAGGGTTAAGGTCCTGTTTTTCAAATCTAAAGTGAAGCTCTGTCACGCAGCTGACACCTCTTGTCGTTATGTGTTCGCATCCTCATCTGTGTACTGCATCACTTCCACCTTATTTTCAGTTTGTCGATTCTGCAGTTTTGTAATCGAGGAATTTTTTTAGTTGAGTAATCAAATTAAATCGAGTAATCGTGACAGCCCTAATTTGTAGTTACACTGTTAACCTTACCCCTAACCTTAAACCTAACCCAACCCTTACCCTAAAACCTAACTCTAACCCCTAACCCTACTCCTAAACCTACCTCAAACTTAGTAGCAGCAAATGTGAATCCTGTGAGAATTTTAAAACAACATGTAGTTACACAGTAAATGCATTAATTTGTAGGTATTTTAATGTTAGTACATAGTTAAAAAGCACCTAATATAAAGTGTGACCTCAATATGCGTACATTATTGATCTTTATTATTATTATTATTATTATTATTATTATGAATAATAATAATAAAAATAAAATGCTGCTTAAATAATTGGTCCACATACATTAGCCTAAATAATAATCATTTACATTTTCAATATTCCAAACTTTTGGAAATGGGGTGTTTCAGTTAACAAACAGCACTTTTGGGGCATTTTCAACAAAATTTGACTGAAGTACCCATTTAAAGCAGTTCTTTTCTTGTATGCCAAAGGAACCCGAAAGTGCCGCCACCAAGTGTTTGTTTGTAAACAGTAACTTCGTCTATAGACATTGGGGACACATCCCAATATTCAGATTTGTAGTCAACTACTACTAATTAGTAGTCAACTAAGAAGCAAACAATTTGAACTTTCATTTCAACTGTTCCTCGCTGGTGGAATGACCTGCCAAACTCCACCCGAGCAGCTGGTTCTCTAACATCCATCAAAAAGCATCTAAAGACACAGCTTCTCTGTGAGCACTTGACCCAATCCCTTTAGTGCACTGTCTTCTTATTAAAATTAAATAAATAAATAAATCTCTCATCCTCCTTGCTGCTATTACAGCACTTGTGTTACTACTACTGTAATGAAACAATGCAAAATACAGTTCCATAGCTGATACATTTTCTCATTCACCCACCATTTGCTGGTTTGGCAGAAAATGGTTTTCCACCATTGTTTGTGGAATGTGCTTTACAGTACTGTCCTAGACTGACTGGCTCAGACATATGAGCAAAGTTGGACTACAGGGGAGCATTGGTACATTTTTTTTTTTTTCAGCCACGCCTTTAGGACCAAAAACCAGGATGTCATTCGTCTTCCCCTTTCTTCTCCTCTTTCACGCTGCTGACAATTCTCTCTTGCTGTTCCTCTGATGACAGTAAGTATGTGTCACTACGTTTGATTTATGAGACAGTACAAACACTCGCAGATCCCAATATGCTCCCTAACAAGACCCTAACCCCTCCCTCCACCTTCCCTCCTCTGTTTATCCTCCTTTTCTGTTCCCCCCGTACCCCCAGGGAGACAAAAGTGGTGAAGAGGGTCTGTCCCTTCGCCTAATCCCCACCTGGAGGCTTTGTCCAAGGCCCCATCTTTTCAAATATACACACACCCTTTTGTATATTGTTGCATATGCCCCTGCTTTTCTGATACATTTTTGAATCTATTGAACATATTCATGAGTATGACCATGCTCTCATTGTGTATGCATACACTTTTTATATACATCAAGGCATATAAACACATTTGTGTGGACAAGTACCCCTTTTCTTGCACTGTATCAGTTTAATCCTATTGGTTGGTGTGCGTCTTATAGACTGGTTGTATTCCCTCAGCGGCTGGAGTCTATATCCTCTCATATGTTGAGAGGGGGAGAATAAGAGGCCAAATAAAGGGTTTAACCTTGGTTTAAAAGGAAATGGTATGATGCTTTCTAGACAGCCTCCCACCGCTGATACATTTACATGTAGTTGAGTAGGTAGACATGTCCTCTGTTTGCTGTTTTTTAGGTTGAGCATTGAGAGTTAGGTTTTATATATCAGCTTAACATCTCATAAGACAAATTACAAGAATGTTTTTTACTCATTTCATTTTGTAGATATGTTTTACTAGGGGGACAGTCATGCAATTGGCCAAATCTTTTTTTGGTTAGCTGAAAACAGGCTGTGGTTTATAGTTGGGTTCCACAAATATAGACATTTAGACACTAATAGGGCTGAAAAATCATGCCATAAAAATCTGGTATAAAAATTGGCCTATATATATGTTTTAATAATTTTCTTATTAGTATAAACACATGTATTTTGCAATTTATTAAGACAGTTTTGTTTTTCATTATAAATTATCTGCATAACAATTTGAGTTAAAATTGTATTTATTTAAACATTAACATGAATATCAGAACTGTGTAGTATTTGGGTTGTTTCCCTTTTCTTTAATGACACAAGTTTGTAGAAAACCTAATCCATTATCCATGTTTTTCCAGCATGATTTGAGTGTTTCAAAGTGCATTTTTTGTGCTTCAGTGGAAGCAAGTGATCTGACCTTTTGTACCAACGAGTTTACATTGTCAGTGTCACTAATTTGCATGTTTGATTTCAAACCTTGAAATAGTACATCTTAAATGTTTTTATATCTCATTTTACATTATTACATTTCTTCTTTTTTTTTTTTTTTTTTTAAATCCTACAACTTTTTGTTTATTTCCAGGTTTAAATTTAGATTTTTAATCCCAGATTTTCAGTGTTGACATTTGGACTCCACTGTGTATTGTGCACCCATAGTTTATAGCCAGTTTATCTTCCACTTCTGCTCATTCATCCAGGCCCTTTGGGCTCTGCTTCAAGGTGAGGGGTGCCACCCACCTCGGTTTCACTCACTATCAGTGAGGGTCTGGAGCTCACCTGCTCCTGATAGGATAATTCATCAATGTTAAGGGGTAGTGGTGGCCCCAGCACCACCAAGATGCCACTGTTGGGCCTTTGAGCAAGGCCCTTGACCCTATCTACTCTGACCCCAGCTTAGCTGGGATATGCAAAAAAAAAAAAAAAAAAAGAATTTCACTCTATATGTTCAAAATTTGTAATGTGTGATAAAAAATTAATAAAGGACCAAGTCTTTGACTGTAAACCAGGGATTATTATAAACTCAGATTGCAGCTCATCTGATTTGGAAACCGGAGACAATAATCCTATTCTTTAAGCCTAATCAAATATCTCTCTTATCAGCTGTGTGGTTCACCTTCATGCCCTTTATAATGGAGCACTGAAGGCCCAGTTAATCTAACTCTCTGTCTGCCGTGCAATTCCGTGATGGCTCAACACCGACCCACAATGCTTAAATATTAATAAAAGCATTCTTCCTCCCCAGCACTCCTTTATCATTGCTGTCACTCTCAGGGGCACAGCAAGTGTGCGTTATTGTCACACACTTTTGATTTCAATTAAATTGGGCACACAGGGATAAAGAAAGTGTCGACAAGAGAGGAGAATATATATCTGTTAAAACGAGATGCATGTTTGAATGTGTGCTGCGGGTTGATAAAAGATTAAAAGCACAGAACATTAGTTTGTCGGCACTTTGTTGAACAACCAGTTCAGCCATGCCGTTCAGCTGAGAACCTCTCTGAAACCTGCTGTTGTCTGTCTTGCTGTAACACACGATAAAGGTTCGGGTATGGAAGGAGGAGACGGGGAAGCAGTGGCACACTTCAGGTAGGCTTTTATTTTCTGCTTTCAATATATTTGAGGGCAGACTTCTCAGCGCTTTTCTTTTTCAGTCAGTTCAATGTAACAAAAACTCTCAGTTAACAAACATCTCAATCTTCAGCTTCACAATAAAACAATAAGGCACACCAGTCGCTGCACTCGTGTTACTCTCTCTCAGCTCTCTGGCGTGTTTTGGATGCTTTTGAGGTCTCTCCCTGCTATTACTGTAACAAGAAACAGCCATTAGAAATCATGTCAACCAGCTTGACGAGCCACACCACTCCCTACATCTTTGATAATTATTAATTATTGCTAATAACCAAACCCGCTCCTAAATGTAGCGCACTACATTTACTGGAGCCCCATATGAGGATTTAATGAGTTAGATTATTAGATTATTATTTAATTTTAAATATTAATTAACTAAAGAAATAATTACCAATTATTTCTGATAGTAACACTGATCTAAACAACCAGTAAAGCCCTACACTTGATATGAATAATACAAAAAATATCAGTTATATGAAAGCTTTTTCTAAGGAGAGGACTATAGGTGTTTTGTTTTCTTCATAAAAAAACATAAATTTGGGACAGTATATACCAGTAGACATGATAAACTTGTAGAAATTTGCTTACCAGTATACATTTTAGATTATTATCTCTATTGCGGTAACACAAAATTGCTACACAAGAAATGTGTACAGCACATAACACGTACGCACTATGTCAGATAAATGGAGTGAGGCGGTGCAATTGCTTATTCCTCAAATTCATTTCAATGAGAAGATGAGAGGAGATTATGAAGGAAAAAGTGTGTCTTCAGTTGTGTGGAATTGGTTTGACTTTAGAAAACAGCATTTTTCAAAGTTTGTACATTGTGTATGTCGATATATAGTATAAAAATATCCATGTGCGTGTCTATCAGTGGTCAGGGCTTCATGTGAGACTGAGAAAAAAATATGAAACACATGGTTTTTCACTGATAGCTGCACATGTCATTAGATGAAAAGCATGTCTAGAACGCAAGAAAATGTCACTGAATCTGCTTCTGAGACCGGAAATTTTGCTTGAGCAACCACCAAGTCAAATTCAATGAGATTCATCCCGTGCTCCAAACATGCCTCCTATTCAAACACGCGCAGCTGTTTTGTGCAAGTGTTGCACGGACGCGCAATCTGAAACACGCAAATGCGTTTGAGTATTGAAGTCATTCCAGTCCCTTCATTTGTGCTCCTGTGACAGAAAAAGTGCAGATCACACCACTACTCATTCTGGTTTCTTTCAGTGTCATGTGGGTTTTTGAAATACACATCAAAACCCTTTCTAAAATTCAGATCGAATGATGTTTGATATTAGGAAACAAACCATCCAGTTCGAATGATGTTTGATATCAGGAAACAAACCATCCATACCGTATTTTCCTTCAGATATTTTATATTATCTTTATATGGATTACTAAAAACATCAAGAACCTATTAAATGTTTATTTATGGATACGTTTTTATTTATATGTTATTTTCTTTGTTGCTTTGCTTTGAGAAGATGTTAAGTTTCTTGAGGAAAGTTAATAATAATAATAATAATAATAATAATAATAATAATAATAATAATAAGTATAATAAAAATAAAAAGAAGACGATTAGTGCACATCATCAGACTGAAACGTGGCATTTTTTTTTTTTTACTTTATGTTTGTCAACTTGAAAATAAAGAGAAAATTATATAAGATGAAGTAGTTTTCATTTATAAAGTATTTAATTCACTGACTGCAATACTTAAAATTACACATTGCGACATAATATCTAATTACGGCTTAATATCTTATACAATTTTATAGATTTTTCAGAAAAAAAAAAAATCTAAATTCAAAATTGTTTAGAATAATGTCACATGTCAAATGCATGTGTCCACATTTCATTGTTTTCCTAAAGCCACCGGGTGGAAATGGACCCATGGTGCTTGGGCCTGTCATCGCTGCTTGCAGCTATATTATATTTTATGCTTTCTTTACCAAAAAAAGTAGATTTACAATTTACAATAATGAACACTTTTCACATGTTGTGGTAATGCTTTTCTTGCTTTTTTACCAGCATAAATCTAGTAAACTTAATTTGTTTTTAATTTATTTATTTATTTTTATTTTATTTTATTACATTACTTTGTGTTATATTATTGTGACATTCATTTATATATATATATATATATATATATATATATATATATATATATATATATATATATATATATATACAGTTGTGCTCAAAAGTTTGCATACCCTTGGAGAATTGGTAATATATGTACAATTTTTAAAGAAAACATGAGTGAGCAGGCAAAACACATTTCTTTTATTACTTATGGAATTCATATTCAACTGTAGGTTATAACAGAATGGCACAATCATAAAACAAAACATGGCAACAAAGAAAAAAATGAAATGACCCCTGTTCAAAAGTCTGCATACCGTCCTGGTTACTTGCGTAACCTCCGTTCCCTGATGGAGGGAACGGGGAACGAGACGTTGTGTCGATGTAGTGACACTAGGGGTCACTCTTGGGAGCCCAAAACACCTCTGGTCTTTGAAAAAAGGCCAATGAAAATTGGCGAGTGGTATTTGCACACCACTCCCCCGGACATATGGTATAAAAGGAGCTGTTATGCAACCACTCATTCAGGTTTTGTGCTGAGGAGCTGAGACAAGGTCCCGGCCATTTCAGCGGGTGAAATGTGCGATGTTTTGGCAGGGGAGGTGGAGCCAGGGCCATCCTTGACAGCTCCACGTCATAATGACGAGAGAGGGGGAGAGGCTGCAGCCCCTCCCCTTCTCAGGGAATTCCCTGAGGGAGATTTCCCTTTGGAGCAGTCGCGAAACAAAACCCTCAAACATGCCTTCGAACAAGTGAGAGTCATCAATGGTCAACAACTCCTGCTGGACATCGCCCTTTCATACCCCTATTTTGCAATTATAAGTGAGCGGTTGTATAGAGTGATGCAGGACACTCAGACAAAAGAAGATACAACCCAGCTTTTGATACCACTGAGCCGTCGGGAAGTGGTATTCCAGGCGGCTCATTATAATCCCATGGCGGGTCACTTAAGAGAAAGGAAAACACTGAACCGTCTAATAGCCTGCTTCTATTGGCCGGGCATTGGCGGCGATGTCCGCAGGTGGTGTGCGGCATGCCGCGAATGTTAGCTGGTTAACCCACTGGCCACACCAAAAGCGCCATTGCGCCTTCTTCCGTTGATCGAGGTCCCCTTTGAAAGAATTGGAATGGACCTCGTCGGGCCATTAGAACGGTCAGCATGTGGACATCGCTTTGTATTGGTCCTAGTGGACTATGCAACATGATATCCGGAAGCAGTGCCTCTTCGCAACATCTCAGCATGCAGTGTTGCGGAGGCACTCTTCAAAATAATCTCCCGAGTAGTGATTCTGAAAGAAATCCTCACTGATCAAGGCACAACATTTATGTCATGGACACTACGCGAGCTGTACGAATTATTGAGCATTAAATCGATTCGCACCAGTGTGTACCATCCACAAACAGATGGCCTGGTGGAATGATTTAATAAAACCCTTAAAAACATGATTCGTAAGTTCGTGCATGACGATGCTAGAAATTGGGATAAATGACCCCCTGTTATTCGCAGTACGAGAGGTCCCGCAAGCCTCCACTGGCTTCTCCCCATTTGAGCTGCTGTATGGGCAATGCCCACGCGGTGTGCTTGATGTATTGCGAGAAGCCTGGGAGGAGGGACCTTCAAATAGTAAGAATGGAATTCAATACGTTCTTGATCTTAGAGCCAAACTCCACACATTGGGACAACTAACACAGAAGAATTTGCTCCAAGCTCAAGAAGTGCCGACTGTATGACAGGGGAACTCAGCTAAGGGAATTTGCACCGGGAGATAAAGTGCTTGTATTACTTCCCACATCAAGCTCTAAATTACTCGCCAAGTGGCAAGGGCCCTTTGAGGTCACACGACGAGTGGGGGATCTCGATTATGAGGTTAAACAAACCGATAGAGGGGGCACACATCAAATATACCACCTCAACCTCCTGAAATTGTGGAGGGAGTTGGCCCCTGTGATGTTGGCTACAGTAGTTCCGGAGAGGGTGGAGCTCAGACCCGAGGTGAATTCAAAACATAAACAGTTCACCCCGGTCACTTGATGAGACCACCTCTCACCGAGTCAACTCGCGGAGGTTGTCAGGTTGAAACAGTAGTTTGCGGATGTGTTCTCCCCTCTACCGGGTCGTATGATTTCCCGTGAAAAAAACGCCTTCTCCACACCATTTGGATTACACCAGTTTGTGACACATCCGTTCGGTTTGTTTGGGGCCCCGGCTACGTTTCAGCATCTCATGGACCAAATCCTCAGACCACATTCAGCTTACTCCGCTGCATATTTAGATGACATCATCATTTAAAGCAATGATTGGCAGCGGCACATGCAACATCTGAGGGCGGTTCTGAGATCGCTGCGCCGAGTGGGACTCACAGCAAACCCAAAGAAGTGCGCGATTGGGCGGGTGGAGGTACGGTATCTGGGGTTCCTCTTGGGCCACAGGCAGGTGCGTCCCCAAATTGATAAGACAGCAGCGATTGCGACCTGCCCGAGGCCCAAGACCAAAAAGGGGTTGAGACAGTTCCTGGGGCTGGCTGGCTATTATAGAAGATTCGTACCTAACTATTTGGACGTCACCAGCCCGCTGACTGATCTCACTAAAAAGGGAGCTCCAGACCTGGTCCAGTGGATGGAGCAGTGTCAGCAGGCGTTCACGCAAGTTAAAGTCGCACTTTGCGGGGGGCTGCTTTTACATTCACCCGATTTCTCTCTCCCTTTTTTTTTACAGACGGATGCTTCAGACAGAGGGCTGGGGGCCGTACTCTCGCAGGTGGTGGAGGGGGAGGAGCACCCGGTGCTGTACATTAGCCGCAAGCTCTCATTGAGGGAAACTAAGTTCAGCACCGTAGAAAAAGAATGTCTTGCCATCAAGTGGGCGATCCTCACTCTCCGATACTACCTGTTGGGGTGGGCCTTCACCCTCTGTTCCGATCACGCCCCGCTCCAGTGGCTCCACCACATGAAAGACACCAACGCGCGGATCACCCGTTGGTATCTGGCTCTTCAGCCATTTAAATTTAAGGTGGTCCACAGACCGGGGGCGCAGATGGCTGCTGCCGATTTCCTTTCCAGAAATGGGGGGGGGGGGGTCAAGCAAGAGGAAGAGGTAAGGGCGCTTGCACCTGAGCTAGATTATATCTAACACCTGTCTCTAATTACAGTGAGCACGGGGAGAGCGGCATAAAAAGCCACACTGCCAGCAGACAAGTGAGAGAGCCTGGGTCCCCAAAGTTATTACCGTGAAGCTGATTATTATTGTGACACTGAAGAGATTATTATTGTGAAGCTGAGAATTTATTATTGTGAAGTTGAAGAGATTATTATTGTGAAGCTGAGAATTTATTATTGTGAAGTTGAGATTAGTGTGGTCATTAAAAAGCCTTACCTGTGAGTGGAGCAACCTGCCTCCCGTGTCCTCCTTAACGACTGTCTCTACAGGAGGTTACGCAAGTAACCAGGACGTTCCCTATCTGTCACTCACTCGACGTTGTGTCGATGTAGTGACACTAGGGGTCCCTATACGAAACGCCACAACTGGCCAAACTGTGTTACATGAACTGGCGGTGTGTGACGGGCAGACCATTGTGTGCCTCGTAGCCAGCGCACCAGGCCGACACGTAACCTCCCCCAACACTGTTATGAATGTCGAACGTCCCTTCGGGGACAAGTCGACTGCCCAAAAGATAGAGACAGGCTAGCCCAGTCGTGGCCTCTTTTCCTCTCTTTTTTCTCTCTCCCCAAAAAAAGAGTTAACTGACTGGGGCCACCAGGTCTATGTCGGGGGGGGTGCCACTCCCAAGGGGAAGACACCACGGAGACCACACCCCGCCCAGAGTGGGGGGGCGGGGGTATTTTGAGTGGAAATACATCACATGGTCTTTCCGAGCCTTGCCAGAAGTATGTCATGTGGAGAAGTCCCATGGTAGGCCCTACCATATGGGGGAGGAGTTTCTACAAACATGGTGACTGGGTCAGAGGGGCCTCTGGCCAAGGAAGATGCAGTTTACCAACAGGGAAACTAATTAGTGGAAGATATACATCGCATGGGGTTACCTATGGGGAACCAACACGTGCGGAGCACCTACCCCAGTACAGGGCTTAGTTAGCACATGTACTGAGCTGGCAGCAAGTTTCCTTGTAAACTCGTCTGCCACAGGGCTCGGAGAAAGTCATCCAGGGAAAACAGTTTGTGAACACTACTGGGAGTCAACAGCGCACGTCTTCAGCTCAGGGGAGGTGAAAGGTGCTATGTGCAAGCAATACACCCGGCCAGCTGTCCCGGACTTACCTGCTTGTGCCTGCCACTAAACGGGACGAAACCGGTTCCACCCGGAGATTGTAGAACCTCGCAAAGGTGTTGGGTGTTGCCCAGCCTGCTGCTCTGCAAATGACTGTTAGAGAGGCGCCACTGGTCAAGGCCCAGGAGGCCACCACACTTCTGGTAGAATGGGCTCATAGCCCTGCCGGGGGTGGCACGTCCTGGGCGTGATATGCCATTGTTATGGTGTCAGTGAGACAGTGGGCGATCCTCTGCTTGGAGACAGCGCTTCCTTTCCGCTGTCCACCAAAGCTGACAAAGAGCTGCTCAGAGACTCTAAAGCTCTGCGTGCGATCCAAATAGATGCGTAAAGCGTGCACCGGACACAGCAACATCAGGGCTGGATCTGCCTCCTCCTGGGGCATCGCTTGCAGGTTCACCACCTGATCCCTAAAAGGGGTTGTGGGAACCTTTGGCACATAGCCCTGTTGGGGGTCTCAGGATCACGTGTGAGTAGCCCGGACCGAAATCCAGGCACGTTTCGCTGACAGAGAATGCTTACAGGTCTCCTACTCTCTAGATGGAAGTGAGCACAGTCATGAGGGCAGTCTTTAAAGAGAGTGCCTTAAGCTCAGCTGACTGCAGGGGCTCAAAGGGGGCTCTCCGTAGACTCTGAAGAACTACAGAGAGGTCCCATGAGGGAATGAGGCGTGGTCTGAAGGGATTCAACCTCCTGGCTCCTCTCAGGAACCTGATGATCAGGTTGTGCTTCCCTAAGGACTTATCATCCACTGTGTCGGGGTGTGCCGATATAGCGGCTACATACACCTTCAAGGTGGAGGGGGACAGCCACCCTTCCAACCTCTCCTGCAGGAAGGAAAGCACCGATCCGACTGCGCATCTCTGGGGGTCTTCGCATCGGGAAGAACACCACTTAGCGAACAGACGGCACTTCAAGGCATACAGGTGCCTCGTAGAGGGGGCCCTAGCCTGAGTGATTGTGTCTACCACTGCGGGTGGTAGGCCACTCAAGCCTTCCGTGTCCCGTCCAGGGGCCAGACATGGAGATTCTAGAGGTCTGGTCGCGGGTGCCAGATGGTGCCCCGCCCCTGAGAAAGAAGGTCCTTCCTCAGGGGAATTCGCTGGGGGCTGTCGCGAGGAGCGTGAGGTCCGAGAACCACGTCTGGGTGGGCCAGTAGGTTGCTACCAGGACGACCTGCTCCTCGTCCTCCCTGACCTTGTACAGGGTCTGTGCAGGTAGGCTCACTGGGGGAACGCATATTTGCATAGTCCAGGGGGCCAGCTGTGTGCCAGCGTGTCTATAACGAGAGGTGCCTCGGTCAGGGTGTACCAGAGCGGGCAGTGGGAGGATTCTTGGGAAGCAAACAGGTCTACCTGTTTCTGCCCGAATCGACTCCAAATCAGCTGGACCACCTGAGGGTGGAGTCTCCACTCTCCCCTGAGGGTAACCTGTCACGACAGCGCGTCCGCTGCAGTGTTGAGGTCGCCCGGGATGTGAGTGGCTCGCAGCGACTTGAGGTGCTGCTGACTCCAGAGGAGGAGACGGCGGACGAGTTGTGACATACAATGGGAGCGTAAACCGCCTTGGTTGTTGATGTATGACACCGTTGCCGTGTTGTCTTTCCGAACTAACACATGCTTGCCCTGGATCAACGGCCAAAACCTCTGCAGGGCGAGCAGAATTGCCAACAACTCGAGGCAATTGATGTGCCAACACAGCCGCGGGACCATCCAGGAGGCTGCTGTGTGCCCATTGCATACAGCGCCCCAGCCTGTTTTGGAGGCATCTGTCATAACCACGACATGCCTGGAGACCTGCTCAAGGGGAATGCCTGCCCGTAGAAATGTGAGGTCGGTCCAAGGGCTGAAGAGGCGGTGACAGACCGGCGTGATGGCCACGCAGTATGTCCCGCGGCATCATGCCCATCTCGTGACTCGAGTCTGGAGCCAGTGCTGAAGCGGTCTCATATACATCAACCCAAGTGGAGTGGCCACCGCTGATGATGCCATATGCCCCAGGAGCCTCTGAAACAGTTTCAGTGGAACTGCTGTCTTCTTTCTGAACACCTTCAAACAGGTCAGCACTGACTGTGCGTGCTCATTCGTGAGGCGTGCCGTCATCGAGACTGAGTCCAACTCCAAGCCGAGAAAAGAGATGCTCGGAACCTGGAGGAGCTTGCTCTTTCCCCAGTTGACCCGAAGCCCTAGCTGGCTGAGGTGTGAGAGCACCAGGTCCCTGTGTGCACAACACATTCCGAGAGTGAGCTAGGATTAGCCAATCATCGAGATAGTTGAGGATGCGAATGCCCACTTCCCTTAATGGGGCAAGGGCTGCCTCTGCGACCTTCGTGAAGATGCGAGGAGACAAAGACAGGCCGAAAGGAGGACCTTGTACTGATACGCCCGACTCTCCAGTGCAAACCGCAGGAAGGGTCTGTGTCGAAGATTCGAGATGTGGAAGTACGTGTCCTTCAGTTCTACCGCCGCAAACCAATCTTGATGCTGGTTGCTCACTAAAATGCGTTTTTGCGTCAGCATCTTGAACAGGAGTCTGTCTAAAGCCCGGTTCATTACTCGCAGGTCCAAGATTGGCCGCAACCCACCGCCTTTTTTCGGTACAATGAAGTAGGGGCTGTAAAACCCCTTCTTCATCTCGGCCGGTGTGAAAGGCTCTATCGCACCCTTCCGTAGGAGGGTAGCGGATCCCGTGCGCAAGGTAGCACCGTTCTCGCCCTTCTCCGAGGTGAAGTGGACACTGCTGAACCTGGGCGGACACCTGGTGAACTGAATCGTGTAGCCGAGTCGGACGGTCCGGACCAGTCATCGCGATGGGTTGGAAAGCGTAAGCCACGCGTCCAAGCTCTGGGTGAGGGGGACCAAGGGGACAATCTCATCGGACGTACTGGCAGTTGGGGCCTCGCGGCGGGGCGGAGCCTGAGGTGCCAGGCCGTGTCTTGGCCATGCTGAGTTCTGGGACATCGAAGCACTTACCTGGCTCCTTGGGACCACCTCCGTAACAGCCTGGGATGGGGGAGGAAGAGGCCTGTCCTCGTGACCCATGGAGACCGTCACATTGGGGGTGGATTTGTGCCATAGCTGGGCACGCAGGGGCAGGGAGACCGCCGCTGGAGCGCCAAACCTGCCAAAATGGAATGGTGGACGGTGGTCGTGATGATGGTCGTGCGCACCGGGTATGTGACCCAGGGAACAAGGAAACCGCTCTTTTGCTGAACTCTTGGGTACCGCAGCATGCGGTAAAATTAAATGAAAAGGTTACAAAAGATTCTTCTCCTGGCCCTCCACCGGGGGATGGAGTGGTCTGCTTACCAGCTCCAGAGCAGCAGGTTTCATCGTCCCTGGGTCACCAAACCATCAGGGATGACGTAAACCTACAGGCCTTGGACAAGAGCTTTGGGCGCCCGCGCCAGGTGGCTGCACCCTGTGGGCATAGGTGCACCACGAGCGCCTTATCCACCGGGGGGATCACCGAATAGCCCTTGGCCGCCCCATCATCGAGGGTAGTGAGGGCGGGGGAGCTGAAAGATCGGGACAGGGCAGTAAAAGGTGCCTCCCACGACCTTCTCAGCTCCTCGTGCACTTCTGGGAAGAAAGGAACTGGGGCGGGACGTGGCTGTGAGCGGCGCCAAGAGCCCAGGAACCAATCATTGAGCCGCGAGTGTTCAGGGGAGAGTTGAGGGTTCCGGGAAAGCATGTCCATCATCTCCGCGTCAGCCTGTGACTGGGCAACTTTACCCGAGGGGGGGAGCCCACTCTAGTGCAGTTGTGTCACTACATCGACACAACGTCGAGTGAGTGACAGATAGGGAAGCTTAGTTCTTAATACTGTGTATTGTCCCCTTTAGCATCAATGACAGTGTGCAGTCTTTTGTAATAGTTGTCAATGAGGCCCCAAATTCTTGCAGGTGGTATAGCTGCCCATTCGTCTTGGAAAAATGCCTCCAAAATGCCTCCAGGTCATGCAAAGTATTTTGTCGTCTTGCATGAACCGCATATTTGAGATCTCCCCAGAGTGGCTTGATGATATTAAGGTCACTAGAGTGTGATGGGCACTCCAGAACCTTCACCTTTTTCTGCTGTAACCACTGGAGGGTCAACTTGGCCTTGTGCTTTGGGTCACTGTTGTGCTGGAAAATCCAAGAGCGTCCCATGCGCAGCTTTCATGCAGAAGAATTCAAATTGTCTGTCAGTATTTTCATTAACATGCTGCATTCATCTTGCCATCAATTTTCACAAGATTCCCTGTGCCTTTAGAGCTCACACACCCACAAAACATCAGTGAGCCACCACCATGCTTCACAGTGTGGATGGTATTCTTTTCACTATAGGCCTTGTTGACCCCTCTCCAAACATAGCGCTTATGGTTGTGACCATAAAGCTCAATTTTGGTCTCGTCACTCCAAACTACAATGTGCCAGAAGCTGTGAGGTGTGTCAGGGTGTTGTCATTTGTGACATTGGCGCAGTAAAGGCTTCTTTCTGGCAACTCGACCATGCAGCTCATTTTTGTTCAAGTATCGTCGTATTGTGCTCCTTGAAACAACCACACCGTCTTTTTCCAGAGCAGCCTGTGGGTTTTTCTTTGTATCCCGAACAATTCTTCTGGCAGTTGTGGCTGAAATCTTTCTTGGTCTACCTGACCTTGGCTTGGTATCAAGAGATCCCCGAATTTTTCACTTCTTAATAAGTGATTGAACAGTACTGACTGGCATTTTCAAGACTTTGGATATCTTTTTATATCCTTTTCCATCTTTATAAAGTTCCATTACCTTGTTAGGTCTTTTGACAGTTCTTTTCTGCTTCCCATGGCTCAGTATCTAGCCTGCTCAGTGCATCCACGTGAGAGCTAACAAACTCATTGCTATTTATACACAGACACTAATTGCAATTTAAAAAGCCACCGGTGTGGGAAATTAAACTTTAATTGCCATTTAAACCTGTGTGTGTCACCTTGTGTGTCTGTAACAAGGCCAAACATTCAAGGGTATGTAAACTTTTGATCAGGGCCATTTGGGTGATTTCTGTTATCATTATGATTTAGAAAGGAGTGGTGGTGGCGTAGTGGACTAAAGCACTGAACTGGTAAGCAAAAGGTTGTTGGTTGGATCCCCACAGCCACCACCATTGTGTCCTTGAGCAAGGCACTTAACTCCAGGTTGCTCCAGGGGGATTGTCCCTGTAATAAGGGCACTGTAAGTCGCTTTGGATAAAAGCGTCTGCCAAATGTATAAATGTAAATGTAGAAAGGAGCCAAACAACTATGTGATAATAAATGGCTTCATATGATCACTATCCTTAAATAAAAGACAGTTTTTTTGGATGATCAGTCATATTTTCAAAATCAATGCCAAAATTTCACAATTTTTGCCAGGGTATGCAAACTTTTGAGCACAACTGTATAGTTGTGCTCAAAAAAAAAAAAAAAACAAAAAAAAAACAAAAAAAAAAATATATATATATATATATATATATATATATATATATATATATATATATATATATATATATAAATATTTGAGCTTGCAAAGAATTAAAACACATCTACAGGGCCAACAAATGTAAGATATAGAGACATCTAGAGGTCGACCAATAGTGGAATTAGACAGTACCGATAACTAAGGTGCTGGAAAAGGCAGATAACATGATATGATAGTTGTTTAAAAATGATTTATTGAATGTTAATAAAAATTAACATTTTAGTCTTTCCTTAATATTGAAGGGTGCAGACACAGAGGCTACAAGAGTCCAAAAATGAAGAAACTCCCAGATGCAGTTTAATGTGCAACCAAAATCCCATTAAGCAGGAAAATTACGATTTGGTGCATAACGCTGAACTTTTAACAATCAAAAGCCCCAAAACCACTGGGGACACTTATTTTGAAATGACAGAGGCTTAGTTCTGTTACTGTGCTCTAAAGTTAAGTAGGCTATTTACCAAAATAAGCTTTTGTTGCCTAAGGCTATATATTTCACCAGCTGAGATTTAAAGAAATATTTTTCTATGCATGCCCTCACTTCTAATCCAAATATGCATTGAAGTGGGAATAAAAATATGGATAAATATTGTTAATGATGACAGATTTAGATTTAGTAAATCTCCATGAGGTGTCAGTGATTGTTTGTATTTCGCCTCTAGAAGCCGCTGTTATACTGTGGAACCAAGCCGTTCTAACTTTAGAATCCTCTAGTAAGTTCATTTATCTAGTAACAGTTCCAAAAGCAACTGTTGGCACCAATTAATTGGTAAACCCAATATATCGGTCTACCTCTTGTGACAACGAAGCACTGGCCCAATAGGGCAAGTGACAGTTCCCACAATTAGCCCTGAACTCACTCATATTGGCCCCAGGCCATCCTTATTGCTGATCTCTGATATGGTCAGATGTTATATGTGTTTTATCTCACTAAATTGCTTCATTACATTTGGCTCTGACAAATGGAGCTTGTTACTTGTTACTTATGTTACTAATGGTGTTACTAAATTCCACTTCCCTTACACAGATAGCCAGTACCAAACACTTAGACAGGTCCACTAGTCATCACAAAAGAAATTGCATTTCCATCTTACAAAATCCACTTGACACTGAAGATGCACCATCATCCAAGCCTTTACTGAAAGGAACAAAATGTGGACATGCCTTTTTAGACGAAAATTGGTTTGGGGGGTAAAACATTTTATTTGAATAGAAATCGTATTTCAAGGCTATTCCTCACTTGAAGTCGGTGTAATTCTTATTTTCTCTCATAGAAGATATTGATTCAGTCATGTTACGAATGGCTGGGTAATTTAACTTGCGACAAGATGCTTCTAAGATAGTTTTAATGAATAAAAAGATGTCACATGCTTAAAAGGTTAGTGCATTTGATAAATACATGATTGTGGAACTTTTGAGAGCAATCTGTTGATGGCAAAGTCAAACCACGCTTGAGACTTTGTGCAAGAAGAATGTCTGCAGCAAGTTCAAAAAATCTATTTGTGGATTTACTGCCATTGGCATTTTGTTCCTCTCAGACTGGCTTCACACTGTTTCTCTGGTTCAGTGGACTGGGTCAGACCGTATGTATATAAAAGCACTGCGAGGAGATTCAGGTGAACAAAGTCCTCATTGGCACCATTAATATACCTTGCAAGCATTGTACAGCAGCCTTTCCGGCTCCTCATTAGTTGACTTTAACCTTTCACAGTGACCCATTATGGATCATTGTTGACCCCAGGATGGGGTGTCTTATAAAGTTACCAGGAAACTACGATTTAAAAGAAGACAGAGGCCTTGGTGCCAATTTAAGTGCTCTCTTAAACTCCAAGCTTAGGACCGTTGCTTGGAGACTAGTGCTGCCCCCTGATAGTCGACCAAAGGTTAGTCGATGAGAAGAGTCTTGGTCGACCAAGTTTTGATTGGTCGGTTGGTCGCAGAAAAAACTACACATAAAAAATTACGAACACCGGTATTAGCGCTGGTCGGATGCTAGGTGGTACTATGGGGTAATTTTCATTAAGCAGGGTTGGGGTTAAGCCTACACAATAAAGCAAGACACCTTGATTTCAAACTTAGAACTTTATTTTTTATTTATTTTTACTAAAAATTCAAATGAAACTGGATAAGTGCAATTAAAATGTGTGTGTGAAAAGATGGTTTTACAACAGTTGTCAACATCTCTCTGGCAAAGAACCTACTTCATCTGTGCATTCTCTACCAGTTGGATATTTCGTTATCTGGGAACATACATCATGTGTGTGAATACATTTGTTTTGTTCCCTCCTTCACGATATAATAAATAAAGTGAACTGAACTCAAAACACCTCCTGAGCTGAGATGTCGGAGGTCATTTGCAGCACTCATAGACCTTGGGGTAAGCATACCGCCAAAGCTGTGGCAAAATGGCTTAAGGACAACAAAGTCAAAGTATTGGAGTGGCCATCATGAAGCCCTGACCTCAATCCGATAGAAAATTTGTGGGCAGAACTGAAAAAGCGTGTGCGAGCAAGGAAGCCTAAAAACCTTACTCAGTTACACCAGTTCTGTCTGGAGGAATGGGCCAAAATTCCAGCAACTTATTGTGAGAAGCTTGTGGAGGGCTACCCAAAATATTTGACCCAAGTTAAACAATTTAAAGGTAATGCTACCAAATACTAACCAATTGTATGTAAACGTCTGACCCACTGGGAATGTGATGAAAGAAATTAAAGCTGAAATAAATCATTCTCTATACTATTATTCTGACATTTCACATTCTTAAAATAAAGTAGTGATCCTAACTGACCTAAGACAGGGAATGTTTTCTACGATTAAATGTCAGGAATTGTGAAACAAACTGAGTTTAAATGTATTTGGCTAAGGTGTATGTAAACTTCTGAATTCAATTGTACATATTTTTTAGTAAAAATATGTACAATTGAATTCAGAAGTGTACATATTTTTACTAAAAAATGTAAAAAATGTAAACTTCTGAATTCAATTGTACATATTTCTTGTATATCGCCCAGCCCTTGGAGGGAACAAAACGAATGTATTCACATACATTCAAAGTCATTAACCTTCCGAAGCAGCAAAACTGTGTCTTGGGATGAAAGGTAATAAAACACCAACATTAAACCTGCAACAACCCACAATAAGTGATGTATTTGCCCGGACAACGAAATACCCGACCGGTAGCCCATGATGGAGAGAATGCACGGATGAAGCAGGTTCGTTGCCAAAGAGATGTTGCCCTTCACAACTGTTGAAAAGCCATCTTTCAAAAAGTTACACACATTTTAATTGCACTTCATTATTTTTTTTTATTTTTTTATTTTTTTTTTCAGTTTCATTTGAATTTTTTGTTAAAATAAATAAAAAATACAGTTCAAAGTTTGAAATCAAGCTGCCTTGCGTTATTGTATAGGCTATTGTTTAATGAAAATTACCCTATAGTACCACTTAGCATCCAACCAGCAGTAATACCAGTGTTAGTCGGTTTGAACGTGAACACTGCACCGGTATGAACATTTATATATCATGGCAACTTCTGACAGTATAAGAGTTGACTTAAGATCAGATTTCAGGAAACACAGAGACATACATAGTCAAAATGTGCCAGACAGGAACCATAAACCTTGGCTCCACTGTTGAAATATAACAATCTTAAGTAGGGATGTGCAGAACTAGATATTTTCAACTACATATTAAAAACTACATGGGTGGTTTTGGGTTCACCTGACCCCAATGGGTTTTTTAAGGAGTGTTTATCCAAAAAAAATAATCCTTTGTTTGAACTTGATTCAATCATGGACAATAGTTCCACATGTTTAAAATTAATTTTCTTAAATTAAAATGACCATGTAATTTCAACTTAAATACTACAAGTAGAGGGATCCTAACTGAATCAAGTAAACCCAATTTTATATGTCAAAATAACTCAAATAAAACTTTTTTAGTGAAGTGCAAGCTAGTGACAGGAAATGTTAGCACGCTTAATACATTCTGGCGGGAAGCACTACTTAAGTGCAACGTGGACACTATGCTATGGTTAGTACAACGTTTGCTCAATGGATAAAGCAATAAGTAGAATACTCAAAATTAGTGCCCGACCGATATATCGATATTAGCCTTTCACCGATATATTGGTATCGGCATATATTTTACTGATATGCGCCGATATGAAAACTTTTTTTTCGAAAACAATGCTTTAGAATTGGTGTCATAGCGTGGTTTGTCCAGCAGAGCACACTCCATCTCCATTGTGTACAGAGCTGACTCTGATCTGACGGTGGCTCTGCAGACAGGGTGGAGTTGAGCGGTGTCTCGGTAAGTTAACTAGTTTGTGAAATACATACTGGAAACTTAATAAACAATGACCCTATCATTTTCCCTTTTTAATATAACTAATATAACATTAACCTTGTCCCTGACAGCCATGTCACTCATGTCTGTTTGCTGTTAGCCAGCTATAGTTTGTCAGTGCAGTCAGTAATGTAGTAGATTGAAAGGTAAACATCAGAGCATCTTTTTGCAGCTCAACAGACAATGGTGCGGTGGTGAATTGTGTCTGATGAGTGTTGATTTCATGCTATGTTGTTACCTAGTTGGTGAGACACAATGCTGGAAAGTAAAATAAACCACATTTACTCTCCATGACGAGCTTATAGCTAACTAGCTAATCACGGAGCTACATTCATTGTTGTCAGCTGAGTGGAAGCTAATGAGTAAACATGTATTCACCAAACTGTTTTGTTCAGGATTCACAGCTTGGTACCCCCCTCAACCGAACAATTCCAGTCATTGCATTTATAAAATGTAATACTTAGAATTCTGGTTTTCCACCATTGAAAGTTTCCCCTGAACTTGTATAGCAGAATACGGTGTAACACTGCTGCTTATCTGTTTATCTTGACTCGGCAGTATTAATATAGCCAGCATTTGACATACTAAACAGTACTGATGTTTATTTAGCTATTTATTTTATTTTATTTATTCTTTATTTAAATGGTCAGCATTTGACTGATACTAAAAAGTACTGATGTTTATTTAGCTATTTATTTAATTTTTATTTATTCTTTATTTTAATGGTCAGCATTTGACTGATACTAAACAGTACTGATTTTTATTTAGCTATTTATTTTATTTTTATTTATTCTTTATTTTAATGGTCAGCATTTGTCTGATACTAAACAATACTGATGTTTATTTAGCTATTTATTTTATTTTTATTTATTCTTTATTTAAACGGTCAGCATTTGACTGATACTAAACAGAACTGATTTTTATTTAGCTATTTATATTATTTTTATTTATTCTTTATTTTAATGGTCAGTATTTGACTGATACTACACAGTACTGATGTTTATTTAGCTATTTATTTTATTTTTATTTATTCTTTATTTAATCGGTCAGCATTTGACTGATATTAAACAGTACTGATTTTTATTTAGCTATTTATTTTATTTTTATTTATTCTTTATTTAAACGGTCAGCATTTGACTGATACTAAACAGTACTGATTTTTATTTAGCTATTTATTTTATTTTTATTTATTCTTTATTTTAATGGTCAGCATTTGACTGATACTAAACAGTACTGATTTTTATTTAGCTATTTATTTCATTTTTATTTATTCTTTATTTTAATGGTCAGCATTTGACTGATACTAAACAGTACTGATGTTTATTTAGCTATTTATTTTATTTTTATTTATTCTTTATTTTAATGGTCAGCATTTGACTGATACTAAACAGTACTGATGTTTATTTAGCTATTTATTTTATTTTTATTTATTCTTTATTTAAAAGGTCAGCATTTGACTGATACTAAACAGTACTGATGTTCATTTAGCTATTTGTTTTATTTTTATTTATTCTTTATTTAAATGGTCAGCAATTGACTTATACTAAACATGCAGTACTGATGTTTATTAAGCTATTTATTTTATTTTTATTCTTTATTTTCTCAGTGTTCATTTCTAGAATTTGTTGACAATGTAATAATAATAATGTCAAATATTCTTTGATAAAAATATTTAAGAAAGCAGCCTTCTGAGTACCTTTGCATAGTCATATCGGTGAAAAATCGGTGAAAAATCCACATAGAAAAGGTCTGTTTTCATTCCAACTCAAAAATTAAATATATCAGCCACCATATCGGTAATCAGTGAATTTTCCCTCTCTAAAATCGGTAACAGTCGGGCTCTACTCAAAATGTATTGGTCCTCAACCTAGACTCAAGCTCCACTCTTCACCATGATGGTAACCCCCGAAACTACAATATTTCAGAAATTCTTCTAAATCTCAACATAACCAAACATTAAACACTAACAAGTGTCCCCCTTTATATTCATCTTGCACAAAGACACATCAAATAAAACTTAATTTTAACTTTTACTGTCCCTCTGGAGTACCATGCAAAGCATGCTGGGAACTAGAAATCCTTTGCCCAGTTTCAGTGTGTGTGTATATATATATATATATATATATATATATATATATATATATATATATAGATAGATAGATAGATAGATAGATAGATAGATAGATATATTACACTGCTGGCCAAAAGTTTGGAATAATGTACAGATTTTGCTGTTTCGGAAGGAAATTGGTACTTTAATTCACCAAAGTGGCATTCAACTGATCACAAAGTATAGTCAGTACATTACTAATGTAAAAAATAGCACCATCACTATTTGAAAAAAAGTCATTTTTGATCAAATCTAGACAGGCCCCATTTCCAGCAGCCATCACTCCAACACGTGCAAGTAATCTTGCTAAATTGCTAATTTGGTACTAGAAAATCACTTGCCATTATGTCAAACACAGTTGAAAGCTATTTGGTTCATTAAATGAAGCTTAACATTGTCTTTGTGATTGTTTTTGAGTTGCCACTATATGCAATAGACTGGCATGTCTTAAGGTCAATATTAGGTTAGAAATGGTAAAAAAAAAAAAAAAAAACAGCTTTCTCTAGAAACTCATCAGTCAATCATTGTTTTGAGGATTGAAGGCTATACAGTGCTTGAAATTGCCAAAATACTGAAGATTTCATACAAAGGGGTACACTACAGTCTTCAAAGACAAAGGACAACTGGCTCTAACAAGGACAGCAAGAGATGTGGAAGGCCCAGATACAACTAAACAAGAGACAAGTACATCAGAGTCTCTAGTTTGAGAAATAGGTGCCTCACATGTCCTTAGCTGACAGCTTAATTGAAAACACCGGTTTCATGTACAACAGTAAAGAGAAGACTCAGGGGTCCAGGCCCTATGGGAAGAATTGCAAAGAAAAAGCCACTTTTGAAACAGGAAAACAAAAAGAAAAGGTTAGAGTGGGCAAAGAAACACAGACATTGGACAACAGATAATTGGAAAAGAGTGTTATGGATCTTAACCCCATTGAGCTTTTGTGGGATCAGCTAGACTGTAAGGTGCGTGAGAAGTGCCCGACAAGAGTGGGGTGAAATGTCACCTGAGTATCTGGACAAACTGACAGCTAGAATGCCAAGGATCTGCAAAGCTGTCATTAGCCTAGTTTCCATCCACTTTTCGCGCTATTTTGTTATCGGCAAAGTGAAAATGCTTCTGCCTGTTTCCATTCAAATGGGCTTTTATCGCTAAAAATGGTGTGCGTGATGACATCATGCCTAAAAAAAACTTTTTAAGCATAAGTTTTGGTTTATCACAAAAAATAAATAAATCTGCCCTTAAGCCGTTTCAATAGAGAAATGTGTATTTATCGCTAATTTGCCTCCCAGATGTTTTGGTAAAATGGGGAAAGTATTGAGACAATTCACTGAAATTAGACAGCTTACTGTCATTTTAATTTCACAAATAAATGCAATCAGAAGATGAGGAATTGCAATCAAAAGGGAACAATTGCCCTTCTGATAGGACTGTAATATTGATCCTGATGTTGCGCCTATTGCAAGTTGCCAACGGTTCTGACCCGAAAGCGAATCATCGTGGCCCTGTTCAGCTGGCAACCTGCACCAAGTAGTGGGGGAAACTTTCAGTCTTATTATGAGGACCATCCATTGATGTGCATATGCTGTGTGCACAGCTATTACAGAAAAAGTGATGCGGTGTAATAAGAGGGTTTACATATGATACATTCCTGATTTTCAATTGGTTGTTTTGAACAATCATCATTGCCATCACAACTGCATTATGTCTCGCATATTTGTCCAGCAACCTTTAACGACCAACTGAACTTGATTGTCATCTAAAATTAATTTTAGTGTCATAATGCAATTTACATTTTCTGAAGAAGCTCAGCAAATGTGATCCGAGGTAAAGAGGATTAGATTTAAAATATTTAAATGTTTTAAAATGTTCAAAAGCTCATTTTCTGAAAGTGAACTCAGCATTGGACAAATAGTTCTGATAGTTTATAGTCTTGAAAAAAGTGCAGAACATTCTGATAATGTAATTCAGCCGACTTTTTTGTCTACAGAACAGGGTAAGGCTAATTTAAGTTTGTGTAAAGAAAAGGCATATATAGGTCTAAAAATAAAAATACAATTTTGTTTGGTTATTTATTTTTTTTTAATTTAATGTTTTTTCGTTTGGTAATTTATTTTATTTAATACAGGGAATTTTGCCGGCATTTTTAAAAAAATAAGCTAAACAATAATTCTATAGAATTGGGTTATATGTTAGTGTTCCAAAAATGCACATTGAAGCTTTTCTCCTAGTATTTTGTATTTATTTTTTTTTATTTAAAACATCTCTTTGCACAGAAATGATATGTTTTTTTATATTGTAGACTAATTCCATGACTGCCGTCTATTATTTTGAATGGTATGTAAAAGCAGCTTTCATAAATAAACGGATGGCTACCGCGATTAAATGAATCATAAACAGTGGCCATTCATTTGTTCTCCGTGCACTTGTCGATGTGCATGATACGAGATATGTGTTGGCACTCCTGGAAGTGTCATGTTTGCAGCATCGGATCTATATGCCGTTAAGATCAATCCACAATCACGTACAATAAATTGGCTTTCAAGGATGTATACCTTGTCGTCATGATTAACACAGGCTAACGATTGGGGTAAACGCTGTCATCTGACACTACATTTTTGCGTTATTGCCAATTTTCTCAACAAAAAGTGTTTCCAAACCAGTTTTTCACGACATTTGATGCATCGACAAAGAGTTTATGCGCTAGAGTTAAATGGAAAAATATTATGTTGACATTTGTGAAATTTTAGCGATAATTTGCATTTCCATCAGCTTTATTTTGATGCGCTACAACTTTTTCTGAAAAAAAATCCTTTGATGGAAATGTAGTTAGTGTTGCACATGGAGGATTTTTTGATGAGAACTCTTTGAAGTAGTTTAAGAAGTTCTGATTGTTTTTTTTATTTTTTATTATTGTAATAAAAAAAAAAACAGTAATTGTGTAGTATATTGGTGAATTACTCAGCAGTGAGATGCTTTCAGTGCGTGTTGAGAGTAAGTTGTTCCGTAGCGTTTCCAAAGATGAGATCCACGTGACCCATTTGTCATTGAATTATGTCTCTTTTAATACCATTTCTATTCTCTACAGTCAGTTGTTGATCAAAAACAACAAAAAAGAAACATTTAATTCATAGCATAGCACAGATGAGATAAAGCAATTTGAGTCCTGTCTCGTTAACATGCACTCCTTACAGAAATACCGGCTTTGTTAAGGAGACAGTACCGGTTTTAGAACGTGTTCATTAAATCAGTGTAAATACTTGTAAATAGTATAAATTATGCAATTAAACAATAAAAGTAAAATAATAATAATAATAATAATAATAATAAGATATGTAATACAATATCTTATTTATTATTTTTTTTTTATAGGAATTTGATAATTTTTAAAAAGCCAAAATGTGACCAAAATGATGAAAACCGAATAAAATATAAATAGTACAATTAATATTTTCATGCTGTACCTAGTTAGAAGGTCCCCTGTATAATTAACAGCATTTGCTGGGAGAGAATTTCTTTCATTTGTAAGCAAAATGGACATTATAACTGAAATATACCCATATGAATCGATATCGAATCGAACCGAAATTGAATCGAGAGCTTAATCGGAATAAAATCGGGAAAACTGTATCAATACCCAGCCCTAATTCTGTACGCCACTCCTTTATCACTTCAGTCCTTGAAGTTATTACAAATAATGCAAAACAAATGAAAAGATCATATATGTAAATAAATAAATTCACTGTGCTAAAACAAAAGCCAAACCAACCCAACTCAACCCAAACAGCTATCTTAAAATGCTGAAGTTTTTTATTGGCTGTTCAAAGAGGAAGCAGTATTGTAAGTGATAGACACAATCCAAACAATGAACCTGCTTGAGAAATAAATAAATAAATACATCACGGTTAGTTAACCCAAGTAATACATGCATCTTCTGAGATTAGAATCAGAGGATGGGATTTTGGCCAATTACCTGAAGAAAATGCCTTTGCAGCAGATCAACAGCAGTGCCGGTGGCCTTGTCAGAGGCCCAAATCTTTCCTCCAGACTAATCTCAAATCTCTTGGCTTAAATATCCCCTCTGGGTGGGTCATGCCCTATAGAGAGCACCTGTGTGTGGATGGGACATGAGAAGATGGACAGGCCTTTGATACTCTGTGGAAGAAACAGTCACAAGATGACTAGCTGTTTGTTGATGGGCATTATTAGTGACTGCAATTTCCTTTCACAAAACTGGCATGCCTCTGGACTGGGTCTTCCAACAAGTGTGTGTGTGTGTGTGTGTGTAATATGCCTGCTGGTACAGTGTTTATTATGGTCTCTTTTTGAGGAAAGTACTGGACATACTGTTTGCCCAGCTGCAATGTGCCAGCTGGTGTCGGCACTCTGAAAATGTCCTTTGGTTATCTCTTACACACACACACACACACACACACAATGATGGAGAAAAAGATTGCTCCTTCACTGGTGATGCTTCAAGTCCAGATTGTAATTATGAAACCACTGACAATCACATTGTGGAACATCCAGGGCATTAACTCATCCAGTTTTGGATGTAAAACCAAACATAGACAGTAATATTACAGGAAACATGATGCAGAACTGATGTCACTCTTTGTCCCCCAGGATATTGTGAAATATCTTTATCATCCCGAAAACATGAACAATTTACATTCATGAGATTCAGGGGGCACAATAATTTGGCACAAACTAGAAATTGATAAATATATCCAACTAGTCAAAAAAATAAGAATCCCATATCTGGCTAAAAATCAATAAACAGCTTAATCACGGGGGCCTGGGTAACTCAGCGAGTACTGATGCTGACTGCCACCCCTGGAGTCGTGAGTTCGAATCCAGGGTGTACTTAGTGACTCCAGCAAGGTCTCCTAAGCAACCAAATTGGCTCGGTTGCTAGGGAGGCTAGAGTCACATGGGGTAACCTCCTTGTGGTCACGATTAAGTGGTTCTCACTCTCAATGGGGTGTGTGGTAAGTTGTGCGTGGGTCACGGAGAGTAGCATGAGCCTCCACATGCTGTGAGTCTCTGCAGTGTCGTGCACAGCAAGCCATGTGATAAGATGTGTGGATTGACGGTCTCAGAAGCAGAGGCAACTGAGACTTGTCCTCCGCCACCCAGATTGAGGTGAGTGACTGCGCCACCACCAGGACCTAGTAAGTAATAGAAATTGGGCATTCCAAAGTTGGGGAGAAAAGGGGATAAACAGCTTCATCAAACAACAAAACATCTATTCTCATGTGCTCTTTACATTCCTCCCTCTGAATCTCCTTACTATAATGAAGACATCTTTGAGACTTTCCGCAATCAAATCAACCACTTCCAGGCCCAGGGAATTGTGCTGGTGTGTGTGAATCTAAATGCAAGAATGGGATCCCTACCTGACTACACCACAGCCAGTGGGAATAACTATATATTCGAACAGAGCTTACAACAAACCAGTGTAAATTTTCCAAGGATTAACTCCGATCCCCAAATGAATAAAAACGGGAAGCTTCTAATTCAGCTTTGCCGAAGCCTCAGCCTGTACCTCGTCAATGGCAGGGTAAGAGGGGATTCTCTTGGAAGATACGCCTACAGTTCATTTCATGGTTGCTCAACAGTTGATTACATGATCACAGATTTAGATCTATTCTCTTTCAAAGCATCCATGGTCAAACCACTAACACCCCTATCAGATCACAGCCAAATTACTGTGTATCTAAAAAGGACAAAAATACTAACATACATCCACGACCCAGTAAGCTGTATAACATTAAACAGCATTACAGATGGGTCCAAAGCAGCGCTGAAAAATACCTGACAGCAGTTGGCCACCCAAAGTATGTTCACTCATAGATAACCTTATAGAAACCATTTATCCTCACAATGGAGATGGCGTAAATCTGGCTTTAGAGAATATATATTACATTTTTGATTATTTGGAAACAATATCTAACCTTAAAACCACTTAGAAAATTAATAAGCAAAAACAAAAGAATGAAAAATGGTTTGATTCAGACTGTAAAACGATGAGGAAAAATTTAAGACAACTCGAAAATCAAAAACATAGACAACCATGCAGTGTAGATTTACATACACTCAGAAAGAAGAGAGAACAGTGCATCCAAAATCAGCTCAAAACAGTTGAAGAATCTATACATTCAAACAGCTTCTGGGATAATTGGAATCTCCTGAATAAAAAGCATCATGAAATAACCAAACAAAATGGAGATACCTGGAAAAATCACTTTGAACAACTTTATAGCAAAATAAACATGAATACAGAACAAACCCAAATAGGCCTGTATGAAAAACTAACCATATGGAATACACAATTGGAAAGTACCAAAACCCAATTAGACTACTCAATCACAGAAAAAAAAAAAAAAAAAATAAAAATAAAAAAAAGATAAAATACAGGCCCTGCCAGCCAAAACGGCAAGTGAATCAGCTCAAAAATACAAATCACAAATTTAGATTGGCCATATTAAAACTCTTCAATTTTGTTCTGAGTGTTGGTCATTTCCCTGACACCTGGAATAAAGGACTCAAAACACCCATATTCAAGAGTGTAGACAAATCTGACCCAAACAATTACAGAGGCATTTGTGTAAACAGTAATCTGGGGAAGTTGTTTTGCAGTATCACCAATACAAGACTCTTACACTTCCTTACAGAGCACGATGTCTTAAGCAAAAAGCAGATTTAATTCTTACCAAATTATTGAACATCAGACCATATCTTCACCCTACATACCCTGATTGACAAATAAACCAACCAAAACAAAACCAAAATATTTGCTTGCTTTGTAGATTTCCAGAAGGCCTTTGATTCAATTTGGCATGAAGGTCTTCTGTCTAAACTTGTATGGGTATCGGGGAAAAACATACAACCTAATAAATACAATGTATTCAAACAATCAATGTGCAATAAAAATTGGCAATAAACAAACAGGTTTCTTCACTCAAGGACGGGGTGTGAGACAGGGCTGCCCACTATCACAGACCCTCTTCAATATATACATTAATGAATTGGCGAAAATACTACAACAATCAGCAGCACCTGGCCTCACACTGTATGACTATAACATAAAGTTCTTGCTGTTCGCAGATGATCTGCTCCTGCTGTCTTCAACAGAAGAGGGTCTACAGCAGAACCTAGACATCTTGCACAAGTTCTGTCAGGCCTGGGCCCTGACTATTAACCCTAAAAAATCTAAAATACTAACATTCCATAAAAGACCCAGATGTCAGGGAAAGAGACACAATTTCACCCTTGGTATGACCAAAACTGAACAAACTACACATATCTCGGGTTGAAAAAAGTGAAACTGGAAACCTCAGCTTGGCCGTGAATGAACTGAAAGAGAAAGCAAGAAGGGCTTTGTAGGCCATCAAAAAATCTATACAATTTAAAATACCAGTTAGAATCTGGCTCAAAATATTCCAGTCAGTCACAGAACCTATTGCATTATATGGCAGCGAAGTGTAGGGTCCTCTTCTGAATCATGAATTTGACAAATGGGACAAAACCCAGATTGAAACCCTGCATGCAGAGTTTTGTAAGAGTATTCTCAGAGTTCAGAGGAATACACCAAACAATGCGGGGCGGAATTAGGCCCGATACCCTCTATTGATTCACATTGAGAAACAAGCCATCAAATTTTGGAAACATCTAAAAAATGAGCGACCCCAACTCTTATTATTTTAAAGCCCTTAAAAACCATGAAATGGATATTGAAAAAAGCCCCCTCATTTAGATGGTTCTGAGGCTGCAAAATCAGACTAACACGACTAACATGACTAACAACAGTCTGCCTCAGGACACTGACACCCTCATCCACAAAATTCACCCTAACCAAATTATTAAAGCACAAAAAGAAAATTATCTGACTTATTGGACTGAAAAAAACACAAAAACTAATTAAAATTTAATGTTATTTGGCCCTAAACAGAGAATATACAACAGCAGAATATCTGAGCACAGTGAAAGACTGCAAATTAAGAACAATTATGACTGTAGCAATCACACTCTGGCTATAGAGACAGACAGATATCGACAGGACTGGCTGTCTAGAGAGAGCAGACTATGCCCATACTGTAGCCAAGGAAATGTAGAGACAGAGCAACACTTCCTCGCCATTTGCCTTAACTATACGGTAATTCAGAAAAAAATACAGTATATCCCAAATTTGAAAAATTTGCCCTGACTTCAGAAAGTTGGACAACAATACATAACTTCAGTATTTGTTAGGTGAAAGAAGAGATTACATTTTACTAGCAGCATGGTAAACTGATGCCTGCAACAAAAAGAGTGAGGAGTCGACCAATCAGTGATACACACTCACACTCACACTCACACACACATGCATGCACACACACACACACACACACACACACACACACACACACTTAGATTCTATCCCCTAACCCTACCCCTAAACCTAACTCTGACAAAAAAACTTTCAACATTTTTATATTTTCAAAAGAAACATAATTTAGTATGTTTTTTTAAGTGATTTGAATTATGGGGACACTACAACTGTCCTCATAAACCACATTTATAGCATAATGCCCTTGTGATTACCAGTTTGTAACCTAAAAAAATTTAAAAGCACCTAAACCCGCCCACACACACACACACACACACACACACTTCTACATTATATGTTCATTTATCTTTTATTTAGTCATTTTATGATTTGTTCTCATCTGTTCAAGATTCATTGTAAACATTGTAAGTGCTTTGGCATTACATTGTAACATTTGTCATGCCAAGAAAGCACATATGAATTGAATTGAATTGAATGATATCCTCTAAACAGCAATTCCCTCCTCATCTCCCTTTCTCTCTCTTTTTCCTCTCTATCAGTGGCCAAACCTCTATGATCATGTTGGAGAAAGAATCGCCGTTGGCTAGTACATTTTTGTTTTTACTCGCCAGACCTTTGACGACATGTAGGCATAATGCAACTGAAAAGATATTAAGCAAACAGAGAAAGGGGGCCTCTTCATATACAGTTTATGACTTCACGCAAGATAGTATCTTATACATTTTAGTTTTATAGTACGCCTTATCATTTTAATCATTTTAGTCATTTTAGCTTTTTAAAAATGGACAAATTTCACATTCTATCAATTTATATGTCAGACAGTTGCATTTTTAATAATGCGACAAGCATTACGGTTTGAAATTTCATGCATGTTTTTAACAAAAATTCACAAGCTTGGAACCTAATAAGGAAAATTAGGGCTGTTACGATAATTAAATTAGGCTGACGATTAATTTTCAAGCAAATAATTTCGAATATGATGATTAATTGCCTGTTTTAGGGCTATGACGATTAATTGTCTGTTTTAGGTGTTTCACGAATATGACGATTCATTGTCATACAAACTGTCACCATGTGTGATTCACGCATGCACACAACAAAGTAATTAATAAAAATTTATGAATGTATGAATGACAATAAAATATAAAAGTATACATTTTAAAATAATAAAAATAATATTTTAATTATCAAAATATTTCTAAATAACTAAAATATATATCTCTTATTTGTCAGGTCCATTTATGTTTTCACACTTTTGTTTTGTGTGTGTGTGTGTGTGTGTGTGTGTTTTTTTTTTAACCCAGCCAACCTTTATAGCTATTTTGTAAAGCCAGTGATTTACTCGCAATGTAGAGGGCTGGTGGATTATATCTTCTTTACGCCATCAGCTTCTCTCTTCTCTTCTCTTCTCTTCTCTTCTCTTCTCTCTCTTCTCTTCTCTTCTCTTCTTGCAAGATCTTGTTTTTTTTTTCTCTACTCACAAACATCTGGTCTCTTCTAGTCTATTCTCTTCTTGTCTCAAGATTATCTTGTCTCTCGTCTCATCAAGAGCTTGTTTTTTTCCTCTTCTCACAAACATATCGTCTGTTCTCTTCTCATGAACATCTCTTGTCTCTTCTAGTCTGTTCTCTTCTTGTCTCAAAAAAACAACTCATCTCATAACTTGTTGGTTCTAGTCTCTTCTCTTCTCTTCTCTTCTCTTCTCTTCTCTTCTCTTCTCTTCTCTTCTCTTCTCTTCTTGCAAGATCTTGTTATTTATTTTTTTTCTCTACTCACAAACATCTGGTCTCTTCTAGTCTATTCTCATCTTGTCTTAAGAAGATCTTCTTGCTTCTCTTCTCATCTCCTCTTCTCAAGATTTTGTCTCCTCTCTTCTCACAAACATCTCCTCTTTTCTCAAACTTCTTGTCTTTTCTGGGCTATTCTTTTTTACCTCAAGAATACCTTGTCTCAAGAAGATCCTGTGTCATCTCCTCTTCTCTTCTTTCTCCTCTTCTCAAGATCTCATCTTGTCTTGTGAACATCTTGTCTCTGTTTGTCCATTCTTTTCTTGTTTCAAAAATATCTCTAATCAAATCAAATCAAATCAAATCAAATCACTTTTATTGTCACACAGCCATATACACAAGTGCAATGGTGTGTGAAATTCTTGTGTGCAGTTCTGATCAACATAGCAGTCGTGACAGTGATGAGACATATACCAATTTACAATAACATCAGATTAACACAGCACAATCTAAAGTCTAATATACACATAATTACACACATCACAATATACAAATAATAGCATACACTGTACAGTATACAATACACACAATATAGAATACACATTATACAATAAAAAAAAAAAAAAAAAGTATATATAGTAGTATATATAGAATATACAGTAGGTTGTATTGTACTGTATTGACATTCAGGCTGTCGGTTGATAGTAAGTTGTTAAGAGAGAATATAATATAATAATAATATAATTTAGGACAGTCCAGTGTGAGATATAAGAGTAAGATTAATAAAGTGCAGTGCTGATGTATTTTGATCGTGGGAGATCAAGAGTTCAAAAGTCTGATTGCTTGGGGGAAGAAGCTGTCATGGAGTCGGCTGGTGCGGGTCCTGATGCTGCGATACCGCCTGCCTTATGGTAGCAGTGAGAACAGCCCATGGCTCGGGTGGCTGGAGTCTCTGATGATCCTCTGAGCTTTTTTCACACACCGCCTGGTATATATTTCCTGGAGGGAGGGAAGCTCACCTCCGATGATGTGTCTGGCAGTTCGCACCACCCTTTGCTGTGCTTTGCGGTTGTGGGCGGTGCTATTGCCGTACCAGGTGGAGATGCAGCCAGTCAGGATGACTGCAGCTCTACGTTAGTCTCCTCTTGTCTCAAGAAGATCTGTTCTCTTCTTGTCTCATCTCCATACACAATGCATTAGAGGAATAAAACGGTTCTGAAAAGCCCCATCTAATTTCTTCTCCAACTTCTCTCTTTCTGTTGAAACTTGCCACAAACCAAGCCACAAGCAAAGGTGTCTGTTTGAGTCTAAAGTGGGAAGGGTAACATATTTCATCTGTACACAATGCAAACTGACTCGTTGGCCATCATTTACCTAGTCTTAAAGGCTTCCCTTTTTCAGACTCTGCAAAGCTGTTGTTCTTTCTTTATCTCTGTCTTTTGATGGACCTTTTTTTACTCATTTATCTTTCATTTTTTCCTCTTGCACTCACATTTCTATTTCTGCCCTCCTTTCCCTGCTCCATCTGCGTGCTTTTGTCCTATTCTCTCTGTCTCTCATCCCCTTATTTCTCTCTTTATCTTTCGTTTCCTTTACTCCCCCTTTCCCTCCATCTGCTGCCTTGTGGCCTGCGTGAGAGCTGTCAAGTCTTCTGAAGGTTCCACACTGGGGGGTTTTCTTTCTGGAAAGCAACAAAAGGATTTAAAAATAAGTTTGGTCTTTTCCTTATTTTAATGATTTCCCTGCATGTATTTTATGAGTATTTTGCCCTGTCTGGTAGCATGTGGATTCAAGATGAAAAGAAATCAGAAAATATTTCCCCCGTGTAACCTGTTGCTGTTGTACGAAAGTAGTTAGAATTTTAGCTTTGTTGAATGGATTAATTTTAATTGTCTGGATTAGATTGTTGTCCATAAGTAGAATGAGTCATTTGATGTATAATTTCTATTATTTAATATGGATGCTTTGAAGTTTTGACAGAGTGTTTTCACATCTTTATAATCTTTAAATTGTTTGTATTGCGTTCAGAAATGTCCTCTCTTGGATTCTTTGTTTAGATAAAGCAGCAGCAGATTAGATGTTATATGATGATATAATGCTAATTAAAGACACATATTGGCTTTATTTATCTAATTTACCATAGTAACAATAGTGTCCACCAAACTAGGGATGCACCGATACCACTTTTTTCTCTTCCGATCTGATTCCGATATCTGAAATCTTAGTATCGGCTGAAACCGATCCCGATCTGATACCAGTGTTGTTTTTTTGTATATTCAGTTTAGAATATCTTTACATTATTGTGTGGAAATAATTGGGGGTGCTCTGTAGTATGTAAAGAAACACAAACCTCTAACTACATATTATTTCAAAATAAATGAATAGCTTATTAAGAAAAACTTTATTGTTAACTCATCTACTGGATAGTGTAACAGCAAAATTAACATTAATTCCAGTCTAAATGTTCAGTAGAAAAGAAGGCAGTGTTTTTTTTTTTTTTTTTTTTTTATCTGGATTTTAAAGGATTCAGATCTATTTTTTGTTCAATTTTGTTATAAGATATCTATCAGTAATTTTTTGGAACACATTCAACTTAAATATTGTTATAATTTGTAAACAAATAAATAAATATTATTATTATTATTATTACTATTATTATTGACTTTTAGAATTTTAAATACAACAGTAATATTTCTCAATCGTGCATCTTTAACTTTAAAACCCTCTGGCTTTTATTTTGACATTCTGAACTCTCCAGGAAGTCTTGTATGTGTCTGTTTGTAGACAAGTTCACAGTAGTTTAATTCACTTCTTATTCAAATTCTGGTAAAATGCACCTCCGGTGCCGTTCTAAATGCATATTATAAGTGAACCGAACTATTGAGCATCTACATCTGAGATGTTGTTCATGAGTAGCGCTCAAATATTGCGCATGCTTGAAGGCTAAAAATAGCCACGAGTGTGTCAACAGAGCAGCAGCATTCACTAAAGCGCTGTGCGTGCATTGTTTTATATTGACTTATTAAACATAGCCTTTTGTGATTCACAGAGCTATTGCATGTCTTCAAGTGGCTTTTTTTTTCTCCTCTTTTCTCCCCAATTTGGAATGCCCAATTCCCAATGCGCTCTAAATCCTCGTGGTGGCGGAGGACGAATCTCAGTTGCCTCCGCGTCTGAGACCATCAATCCGTGCATCTTATCACGTGGCTTGTTGAGCGCATTACCGCGGAGACCCACTGAGAGCGCGAACCACACATTATAGCGACCACGAGGAGGTTAGCCCATGTGACTCTACCCTCCCTAGCAACCGGGCCAATTTGGTTGCTTGGGAGTCCTTGCTGGAGTCACTTAGCACGCTCTGGATTCAAACTCGTGACTCCAGGGGTGTTAATTGGTTTCAATACTCGCTGAGCTACCCAGGACCCTTTGTCTTCAAGTGGCTTTGAATAAAATGCATGAATCACTAATTTAATGGTGTTTTTATGTCATTTCTGGAGCTTGACATTAACGAACTTAACTAACACGCAGTACAGGATTTGGATTGGGCTCGTCGGACCAATACCCGATCCGTCTAAAAACTTCAGTATGTGGGGATGTTTTTCAGTGGCAGGAACTGGTTGACTAATCATGATCGATGGAAAGATGAATGCAGCAATGTACAGAGACATCCTTGATGAAAGCCTGCTCCAGAGCGCTCTGGACCTCAGACTGGGGCGAAGGTTCATCTTCCAACAGGACAACGACCCTAAGCACACAGCCAAGATAACAAAGGAGTGGCTCTGGGACAACTCTGTGAATGTCCTTGAGTGGCCCAGCCAGAGCCCAGACTTGAACCCGATTGAACATCTCTGGAGAGATCTGAAAATGGCTGCATCCAACCTGATGGAGCTTGAGAGGTCCTGCAAAGAAGAATGGGAGAAACTGCCCAAAAATAGGTGTGCCAAGCTTGTAGCATCATACTCAAAAAGACTTGAGGCTGTAATTGGTGCCAAAGGTGCTTCAACAAAGTACTGAGCAAAGGCTGTGAATACTTATGTACATGTGATTTGTTTTATTTTATTTTTTTTATAAATTTGCAAAGATTTCAAACAAACTTCTTTCACGTTGTCATTATGGGGTATTGTTTGTAGAATTTTAAGGAAAATAATGAATTTAATCCATTTTGGAATAAGGCTGTAACAACAAAATGTGGAAAAGTGAAGCGCTGTGAATACTTTCCGGATGCACTGTATGTAAGGAAATTTATAATGGAATTAGTCGTGTTTGACAACCATTATAAATTAGATAAATTACAAATAACTAGATTATTTGTCTAAATAAAATTCTCCACCATTAAAATCATAATACAACGTCTCGTTGTATCCGCTCACAATTTATATTGTAAGGAATTAGCTTTAATAAGGGAATTATGATTAATTCACTTATTGGAGTAATATTATTCTCATGGCTTATTGAAAATAATATTACACATATTTAGGTAGAGCTTTGAAGTGAAATCTTTTAAAAACCGGGATGAGATTATTTATCAGAATATACCACAGTCAAATTATCTTTAAAATGGAAATATGAATAATTAATCATAACTTGTTATAATTAATTATAAACATTTGGATCAGTTAATAGAATTAACTTGATGTAGCTGAATTAACATTACAATCAATTGGGGCCTGGGTAGCTCAGTGGTAAAAGACTCTGGCTACCACCCCAGAGTTCGCTAGTTCGAATCCCAGGGTGTGCTGAGTGACTCCAGCCAGGTCTCCTAAGCAAACAAATTGGCCCGGTTGTTAGGGAAGATAGAGTCACGTGGGTTAACCTCCTCATGGTCGCTATAATGTGGTTCGTTCTCGGTGGGGTGCATGGTGAGTTGAGTGCAGATGCTGCAGTGGATGGCATGAAGCCTCCACACGCTATGTCTCCATGGCAACGTGCTCAATAAGCCACGTGATAAGATGCGCAGGTTGATGGTCTCAGACGTGGAGGCAACTGGGATTCATCCTCTGCCACCTGGATTGAGGTGAATCACTACATGACCACGATGACTTAAAAAGCGCTCTGGGAATTGGGCATTCCAAGTTGGGTGAAAAAAAAAACAAAAAAACATACAAACATTACAATCAATTAATCTGTTCATCCATCAAACACTCAGTATTGATCGTCTATCAACTCTCAGAAAGGATATTTTTCATGGCCACAAAAATAACTCTTTCGTAGCATGTAGCTGTGATCACATCGTTAAATTGACATTGATTTACAAGCAGACCAGAATCAACTCGCAAGAATGTACACAAAAGCTTTATTTAACTAAATCATGAACACATAACTAATTTAAACAAACACATACACACAAATCACGCATACATGGGAAATGGAAAAGTGAAAGTGAATGAAACAGGAACAGAACAGGGGAATGAAGCTATGAAAAGAGTCATTTAACCACCTGAAAGAACCATCAGTTTCTTACTTCAAAGCACCTTTGTTAACAAAGGGGTTCACAGCTTATACCAAACCTCTGTTTAGTTAGTTAATTGTACGATACTTGCAATGCCTTGACGGTTGAGAGAGCACCCGGATGCAGTCTCAGGAGAAAGTCTTGATGGTTCCTTGAGTCGATGGTGTTGAAGTTGCAATCAGTTTCATCCGCGTTGAATGAAGAAATGATGATGAACTTGCGGTGTTAGTTTGACTCCGTTTTGGTTGAGGAAGTTACACATGGCTTGATGTGTTAAGGCTTGTCGGCCTACGACCTCGCGGTCGGACCGGGTGTTTCTGGTCCCACACGAGCAGTAACCATGAGCAGAAGGGAGAAAGAGAAGAGGGAAGAGAGGGAGAGAGGGAGGTCACTCCGACAGTGCCCTTTAACTGCTGAGGGAGGTCACTCCTCTCGAGTTTGGCTTGACCAATGAGAAAAGTGTAATTTTCCAGCGGGAAAAGTTCCTTTGTTTGGAAGCTGACTCATTTGCATGATTGGAGTAAGCTAGCAGTTTGTGCCCCTTTATGCTCTGATTAATATAACAAGCACACAATGCATGCTATAAGGGGGTGCTATACTCCAATGTTTAGGGCATTACACAAGGATTAATTTGATAGGAAGCATGATACCAATAATTTTACATTATCTTATGGTTCTGTCATAAAGCATGCACAAAACAGTATACAGTACAAAAGACACTATACGAGACAGTAATAATCATACACACAATGTCCTGAGGATATGCATGTTCATTTATAGAACAGTTTGTCTATAAATTATTGAAGAAAAGTCTGTTTTATGGGCTTTATGTGTCTTTCCTATGGGGAAATGGAGTGAGTTTCTTCTCAGCCACATTCTTTTGCTTTTGCATGTGGCTACCTTCCCCCACCTGGAATGTCTCTGAGGTCCACTAGTTGCTGGACCAGTGTCAGCAAAGGGGGAGTAAGAGCTGATAATGATTAGTGGGAGAGCAGACATCTCGGAGTCTGCTTGGGCCTACTTGGACCTTTGCCTGTTACTGTCTTCAGACGTCTGTTGGATTATTCATTAAATAATGAATAATTATGTGTCTGATTGGTCCAGATGCTACACCATGGTTAAAATCACATAAGATAAAAAAATGTTCCCCCATTCTGATGGTTGATGTGACCATTAACTGAAGCTCCTGAACTGTATCTGCATGATTTTATGTTTTGCACTGTAGGGGCTGGGTATATACAATTTCCCGATTCAATTCGATATTTCAGTTATAATGTCCCTTTTGTTTTCATATAAAATAAATTATCTCCCTGCTAATGCTGCTAATTATACAGGGGACCTTTTATCTAGGTACATTAGAAAAATATTAATTTGACTAATTATAGTTTATTACTTTTTCATAATTTTGGTCACATTTTGGATTTTTAAAAAATGAACAAATAAATGTATTCTATCATTAAATAAGATATTATATTTCATATATTATTTATGTTACATATTTATATATTATAATTAGTATTATTTACAAGTATTTACATTGATTTGTTGAACACATGCTAAAACTGGTACTGCCTCTTTAACAAAAAAACGGCATTTCTGTAAACAGCACATTTAAATAAGCGCATGATAACAAGAGAGGACTCGAATGGCTTTGCGATGCATGATTAGAATCACATATTTTTTAGTAGTTGTTTTTGATCAACAACTTACTTTAAAGAACAGAAAGGGTATTGAAAGAGATAGTATTCAATGACAAATGGGTTGCGTGTATCTCGTCTTGGACACACATTACACGGAACAACTTTTACACTCAACATGCTGTGAAAGGATCTCACTGCTGAACACTTCACAACTAAACTAGACAATCACTGGTGAGTGAAGTGTAAACATTTACCAGCCAGTTGCCAAATATATTCACTTTAGTCGCATAGTCCAAAATTTGGTTGCAAATGCAGTTGATTTCCTCTCATTGTTGTGGAGGGTTGCGCATTGAGTGAAAGATCGATCTTGGGATTTAAGAATCGATATCGTTCAAATGAAGATCACAATTAATCAGAAAAACAATATTTTTACCCACCCTTATTGCACTGCTTGCCACATGATTGGCTGATTAGATAATCGCATGAATAAGTAGGTGTATAGGTGTTCCTAATAAAGTGCTCGGTGAGTGTATACTCCAACATTTCTCTTGTAGCAAAGAGTGATCTCTGGTCTCCCAGAAATCACTCATTGCTTATCAAGAAATACAAGAGCATCACTGAGCAATATCTGTCCTGTAGACTACTTACTGCTTTTGTTGATCCTGATCAAGAGGATTAGCGAGGACATCAAATTAGAAATAGGGGAGGGGCTGTGTCCCCACAATCCTTTTCTGTCCCATCTGTTTGGACATTGAGCAAGACGAGTGCTTAGATCATCTGAACAGCTCTTATTTTGCATTCTCTGAACACTACAATGAGTTTGTGTTTTTCCTCTCTGATTTGTAAGCAGTACAGTTTAGCAAGCATCATTGTGACAACACAAATTAGCAACACTGAGAAAAAAGCCCTTACAAATCACAAACAGCGACCGCACAGAGTGCTGAGTGTTGCTAACCACTAACAGGGATACTATGGCGTATATACACATTCAGCAGGGTTTTATATTGTTGTCTGGCTGTTTTTTTTTTAATCCTCAGTGTGAGTGGAGTGTGTAATTGGGTGCTGTGATAGGTGATGAACAGGATGAAGTGGACAGGAGGTGAAATCTGAGTTTATTGTAGTCATACATTTGACTAGAGATCTCACTGTTAGGCTCTGCACCTACATAATCTGTACTCAATCCCGTTAGCATTGCGTGAACTGTGATCCTAATGAGGAACAGCTTAAACACAGGTCACGGATTTTGTACAAACACACACACACAAGTCAAACAACATTTAAACCATGTTTCACAGAACTGAAATTAAAAGCTTTCAGAATATTCTTTTTTATTTATTCATATCATGAACATTATGTTCGCAAGTCTGTTCATTATGTTGCCGTGTCTGAATTTCATAGCTCGTGTTTTTTTTTTGTTTTTTTGGTGAACTGAAAATTCACAAAAAAAGACCAGCCTGATCACATGAAAATGATGTGACTGTGGTGACATTTTGGCAAACATTGTGTGGTTCATTACACTTACATGGCAGTTCCAATATGAAATGTCCTCTAACTGTGTAAAAAATGAGTTTAAGGTTAATGCTCTGTCGAGTTTTAAATCAACAAAACCTACTTCCCTACCCTAAACCTTAAACCTAAACCTCACCAATCATGTCATTAAAGCAAATGTGTGGTAAAAAACATAATTGTTGATGCAAGCACATCAATTTGTGGTGTTTCTATGACACTTTTGGTTCAAGTTTTGATTCCAGGACTTGGACACATGTCCTTTGTATTGCAACTACAACACTATCAGTACTACCGCAAATTTGTTCGCGCTTGAATAAGCAAGTAAAAGTATTGGTTTTGTATTGCAAATGTTAAAATGAATCGCATTACAAGTCATCCGCTCTCCTAAAAGTGTTTTGATATATGCAAGGTCAAATCAATCAAATCAAATCACTTTTATTGTCACACAACCATATACACAAGTGCAATAGTGTGTGAAATTCTTGGGTGCAGTTCCGATCAACATAGTAGTCGTGACAGTGATGAGACATATACCAATTTACAATAAACATCAGATTTACAACACAATTTAAAATCTAATATACACATAATTACACATAACACAATATATAAATAATAACATACTATGTACCGTATACAATACACACAATATAGAATACACATTATACAATAAAAAAAGTATATATAGTATATATAAAATGTACAGTAGGTTGTATTGTACTGTATTGACATTCAGGCTGTCGGTTGATAGTAAGTTGCCAGTGTGGTGTTAAGAGAGAATATAATATAATAATAATATAATTTAGGACAGTCCGGTGTGAGATATAAGAGTAAGAGTAATAAAGTGCAGTGCTGATGTATTTTGATCGTGGGAGATCAAGAGTTCAAAAGTCTGATTGCTTGGGGGAAGAAGCTGTCATGTAGTCGGCTGGTGCAGGTCCTGATGCTGCGATACCACCTGCCTGATGGTAGCAGTGAGAACAGCCCATGGCCCGGGTGGCTGGAGTCTCTGATGATCCTCCGAGCTTTTTTCACACACCGCCTGGTATATATGTCCTGGAGGGAGGGAAGCTTACCTCCGATGATGTGTCTGGCAGTTCGCACCACACTTTGCAGTGCTTTGCGGTTTTGGGCAGTGCTATTGCCAAACCAGGCGGAGATACATCCAGTCAGGATGCTCTCTACAGTGCAGGTGTAGAACCATGTGAGGAGGTGGCGGTTCATTCTACTTCCTCATCCGTCTCAGGAAGAAGAGGCGCTGATGAGCCTTCTTCACAACGGCTTCAGTGTGGATGGACCATGTGAGTTCCTCAGTGATGTGGACACCCAGGAACTTGAAGCTGCTGACTCTCTCCACTGGTGCTCCATTGATGGTGATGGGACTGTGTTCTCTATCTCTTCTCCTGAAGTCCACCACAAGCTCCTTTGTCTTACTGACATTGAGGGAGAGATTGTGCTCCTGACACCAGTGTGTCAGAGTGTGCACCTCCTCTCTGTAGGCTGTTTCATCATTGTCAGTGATCAGACCTACCACCGTCATATCATCAGCAAACTTAATGATGGTATTGGAGCTGTGTGTTGTCACACAGTCATGAGGTATGAGTTCTCTTGTTACTATGTTCTTTGTGTACATTGTTGGCAAACTGCCATTTTTCATGTTGGCTTAGGTCAACATTATGTAGCATTCAAAACCAATTTAACTTACTGTACAGTACATATTTCTTGAGTAAAAAGAAAAAAATCTGTGGGAAATAAAGGACAGGACTTTTACTGCTGAAGGTACTGTTTCTACATTGCAGCCTGTCTATGTATCACTAGTCTCTGAGAACCACTCACTGAGCCCAACATTTCACATCTTTTTCTCTCTAAAGTGACACAGCTCATCTGTATGTGCTGATTGAAGTTATCATGCAGGCTGGTAATGGGCTATCACACACCAAGTGCCTCAGTCATTGTAACCTCTACCGTCTGCTTGGCCATCCCCTCTTCTGTCGTAATTGCATTTCTAACTGACTGCTTTTAGCTCAGAGGATCCTACTCATTTTTCCTCCTTCATCTTGGGTTCCATTACAGCTCTGTACAATTAGTCAAGGCTGGCATTTAGTGAGGAGCTCTGGCTCGGCTGAACCGTGAGCCTATGTAATTGAATTTGGCAGGAGGGGCAGCCCAACCGGCTTGATTTCACACCTTTCAAATGCAAGTCCATTTACAGGCAAACAGATTCAAATTACAGCTATGGGAATCAGCCGGGGGACCGTTTGGCCTACCCCGGACCCCCTCACAAGGCCTGCTAGCGAATTGGAGAGTGATTGAAAGGGGTAAATCAGCCTAATTTTTACCCAACCACATTTCCGGAAATAATGACAGGTTAGATATGGTAATGGAAATGAAAGTGTTTGCTTGTCATAACAGAGTTTTGACATTATCTCTACATTAGCTTGGAGGGGTTGGAATCAGCACCTGGCGATACAATATTATGTCGATATCTTGGTTGCAATACGATACTATTGTGATTCTTTGTTTAGTGCATTACAGTTTAAAAACATGATATATTGCAACATTTTACTCGCTTTTATCTAATTCGTTTTTTTGCGCAAAACATGCCAAACTTTCTGAGAGAAAGGAAACAAGGATGTGGAAAATGAAGCTGCTTAATTACAGAAGCATTGCTGACTCCTCACATTGAGTTCTTCACAGAAATGTTCACACAGGTGTAAAACATTGACTGGTGTACTGTGAACAGATTGAGATAATGTACTTAATGCAATGCATTATTAGATTATTAATGGTTTTCAATGCTTCTACTTGTTTACTACATTTCAGAGAAGAAATAAGAAAAGGAAAATAGTGTTCAACATCACTAAGTATCATCTTTAAAACAAACAGGATCAGCTGAGGCAACAGTTTCTCTCTGCAGAAAAACGTCATGCCTACTGATGCTTTCCTGTAATTGCAATACTTTATTGGTTTCAGGGTGTTGGCCACAAAAGCCAGGGTTTCATTCTAGAGGGTTGCTTACGCTCAGTGTTATATTGTTAATAGTAATGTTTCTCTCTTTCTCATAGTCTGAGTCAATACATCTTTATTGGCATGACTGTAAAGGATTGCAACAACCAAAGCTTGGATGTTCTTACATGGTGCTGATATATGAAACAGTTACGTGGAGTATGTTGATGTGTTACAGTGACAAGGAATGGGATAATTTAATGGAATATTCCGGGTTCAATACAAGTTAAGCTCAATCAACCATTTGTGGTATAATTGATTACCATTAAAATACCATTAAAATACTCACATTTTCAAAAGTAAAGCCATAAGTCATAAACAACATGATTTTAGTGTGATAAAATCACTTACTAACACTTTCTGTGTAAAGTTATTGCTAATTTTACAACAAACCCTAAAATGACTTTAAAAATTACAGTTTAAACAACTTTTCAGCTCATGTAGTACATGAGTTTTAACAGTAGAATTAATGTAAATGCTTTTATAAAATTATAAGCTTCATATTACTGCCATTACACCCTCCAAATCTGGCCCCATTCACTTCCATTGTAAGTACCTCACTGTAACCTCAATTTTTGCTCTTTTAAAAGAAAAGGAGGGACGAGTTGGAATTTTAGCAACATTATGCCACATTATTAAATGCTGAATGATTGAGCTTAACTTGTATTGAACCTGAAACACTCCTTGAAGTTCAACACGAAATGTCCTCTTTTACGCTGAAATCTATCATTTTACTTCGTAATGGGTTGTAAATGCCATTTCATGTTTATTTTTTATAATGCATAAGCTGCATTTTAACTATCGACATGTTGAATTTTTTCATAAATATCTGCACAGGTTGGTAGTCTTTGTCCCATATTTATATTTTTTTTTATGGCCAATGGCGATACCGATATCTAGAGAGCAGGTTTGCATATGTGGGATATAATGACAATATTTTCAAACTAAAATAACTGAATATAGAGCAATATCTTTTGAATAGGCTGTCGGTAGATTTTGGAACTGAGACTGGATGGAATGAACACTTCTGTTAATCGGCCAGTCGGCACAGTAATCAGCCGATGCCGATAATCTCAAAATGGGCAAATGCTGGACATCTGTATTTGACTACAGATTGGATCTTCTTGCATGCATGTAAACAGCAAAAACACATATGAGATCAGATTTTTTCATTACCAAATTAGGCCAAATGTGGTTTTGAATTCAATATGTATCTGAAATCTGGTAATTTGACCTACAAAGAAACACTTGTGTCTGATTTTTCTCTTAATTCTTAATTGAACTTCTATATGTGAATCACAGAAAGAGATTGGTGAAGACAAAAGTCTGTTTCTCCTTTCATTACTACTAAAAAGATAACTAACAATGCTAGATACTGCTGCTGTTCTCCAAGTGCATCTTAGCGAGGTATTCATGTAAACACTGTCAGTTATGTCTCAAGTGAATGTAAAAAAAAAAAAAAAAAAACAGGACTTGGTTTTTTAACAAAGGATATGAGTCAAAATATTAGATGTGTGCATTACGTCTTGCAGTGTAAATGCAAAATTGTAGGCACACACAGGTGTTTGTGTTACAAATTGTCCCTCTGGCTACAGTACGTAGTTAATTGCTATGGGAGCTGTGTGACCTTTCCCAAAATAATTCTACAGTAATTTCTCTTGTGCATTCTTTTTCTGTTTTCTCTTTCCCTTTCTCACTCACCATTAACTTCAAAAGGAGTGAAAAGGCCATGGCCCAGCAGTAGCTGTTGTTAATACATCAGCCCCTGTGTTTTTCACTGTAATTATGCTGTAAAGTCCAGGAGGTCTGGCTAAAGCATGTGTTTGCTTGGCTCTGGGCCAAACACAGAAGGGGAAAGCGAGGTATTTTCTCTGTTTATAAGCATCATAGCGCTGAGGCTTCACTTATTGGGGTTCTGTGCACTATTTGTGTGAAATGTAGAGCCACCCACATTAAGAAAGAGCTGTTTAGGGTTTTTGTAATTACTGTTTTGCTAGTTTTTGTGTGCAGATGACCTGCAACTGTTTTGGAGATTTATGGGGTGGAGCTGGAGAATGAAGTATTGACCTGCTTTGAAAGGAAACTCTGTTCTCTGGTGTTTATGAGAATACAATCCATCTATGTTTGCGCAAAAAACAAAAGAAAGGAATAATGCAAACCTGGACCGAGGCCCCTACATATGGAAGGCATAAACACTATTTCCAGTTCATGCACTGAGATTGGCACCCCAGTGACACTGCTCCACAGCGGTAGCAGTGCATATTTATTCTTTTTAGATGGTTAGAGAGTAGCTCATAACTAGGCATGCACGAAATCTGCTGCCGCAAAACAAATTACACACATCACATTTAAATCCATTCCATATAATTCTGCAGATTTTTCCCCAACTATCAGCCCTTAAAATGTGAAAAATGTGAACAGATTCCGTGTGGGCTTCAGCATCAGGTGCAGCTCTCATCCGTGTGTGTGTGTGCTGTGTTGGAGCAGTGACAGGACATCTCGCTGTCCTGCTGCCTGTCATAGAAGAGGGCAGACAGCTGTGCTCTGCTGAGCTAATAGTGCTGTGTGTATGAGGATTCACGTGCTGACAGAGACAGATGACAGCTGAAAGGAAGCAGCCTGCTGGAAGAAAACCTCCATATCTCACACTGCCTCTCCTAGACCACCCCTCACTTACTAGATGCTGTTATACACTTTTATTATATTTTATTAAAATCAGTAAAAATTAAAGGCAGTACTCCGTAAGTACTATGATGTAGAAATACTTTAGAATTTAATACATCATATTTTTCACATTGCTGTAATGAGAATTGAGGGGTATAATGTGTGTAACTTAATGAAAATAATGTCACAATGTAAAACAATCTTAATGGCCTAAAAATAGGCTTCATTTTCTACATTCAAAATGTAATGTCTTATTTGTTTCTTTTGATTTTGGAGTAAAATGGGACCAGGACATTTTCTTGACAAGTTTCCTAAGATTCACCCAGTAGAGTTACAAATGTTATAAACAAGTAAAACAGAATAAAAGAAAGATAATTAAAAATAAATAAAAATGTAAGCAAATTAAAATACAAAGAAGCAAAATTAAACAGTAAGTTTAAAATAATAATAATAATAATTATTATTATTATAATAATATAAATCTTTAGGTGTGTCCCAAATCACATACCTCTGCACTATTGTACACCATTTTGTAGTATAAGCAGTGCAAGTAATATGTTCAAACTGAAAATGCTCAAAAAAGAATTGTACTAAGAGTACCTGCATGCGAGTGTGGAATGTTGCACACTTCATGCACTCAGTGGTTGTGGCTTTCATGAAGCAGCAGAAGGGGCAGGATTGCCTTGCCACAATGTTGGACAGTTGTAATTAATGATGAATATGGCAACTAGCAAATTTTTTGTGAATACAGCACCTTCCAAATTTGAGTTCAATATTGTTCCATAAGTAAGTGTTGAACTGAGTTTGGCTAACGTGCTAAAGCTAGCATCAACACATCGTGTGCGTTTGAAACGTCACTTCAGATGGCTGAAAAACAGTGAATGCATCTGTGTAGTAAAAAAAAAAAAAACATTAGTTTTCTATTTGGGACAGCAATACACTTTGAAAAAAATTAGATGGCCGAGTGCAGTGTAAGTATGTTGTAGGCTATATAACGCATCATTTGGGACTTCTCTCTGTCCATATTGCCAAAACAAATTGCAGCTTGACTTTGTAAGCAAGCATTAATAACAAATAAAACAAACAACAAAATTAGATTTTAAAAAAGTAAAAACAAGTGTCTTTTCTTTCTCATCTGCATTTTTCTCCTTCCATCTGGCAGGAAACTTGCATTTTTTCAAATTGTAGTTTGTTTCAGTGCCCTTGCACTGTAATAAATAAAGTACATGATTCATACTTGTCTTTCTGCTTGGCTGCATTTCATTGTTTTGTTGTACTTCAAGTTGCTTCAAAGAATTCCAGCAATTGATTATAAGCCTTGTGTTAAACCATTAACTTTGTTTTTTCTTTCTTTTTTTCTTTATGTCCTCCTGTCCTGCCCACTTCTGCTTTTGGCCCTGGGCTGACTCACAGGTAAGCCTCTTCATCCTTGTTTCATTAAATACCGCTGTTCTATGTCCTTGTCGTTTTGAAGTCTGAATTACTTCTCTCATCATAGCTTACTGATTCCACCCACAGAAACATCGAGATCTTTCTGAAAGTGACCAGAACTTTCAGATATTTTTTATAGAATAACCTCCATGGACGGGGTCATATAAGTGGCACTTTAGGTGTGGGCTTGTCTCATCTGAGTTTTTGTCGTATTGCAAACATTTTCAGACCTACGCTATTTATTTATGTATTTTTGATGGAGAAATATGAGCTGAAAGAGGGAAAAAATTTCAAGAAATAAAGTAATGGTATGTGCTTTTATATCAGCATGAAATGTATTCGGTATGCTGTTGGCTGACAGTATATTACCTTTTGCTGTAGCAGGGCCTTGCAACAATGCAGTAGTTTACTTGCAACAGTTTTGTATTCCATCAGAATTATTTTGGCTTCCCTCTCAACTGCTTCATCCATTCCTCACGTAAATTAACCATGGCTTTACTACAGTATCAACAGTTGAACTAGGATATTTGTAGTAAAACCATAACCACAACATTTACCATGCTTTTACTACAGTAACCATATTTTTTACCATGATATTTGTAGTGGAACCGTGTACTGTAATACAGGAAAGCCAAAACTTTGATAATAAAAATTATAGTCATTCTCATAGTCATGGTTTGAAAAACCATGCTACATTTTTACTTTGGTTTTACCACAAATATCATGGTTAAAATATGGTAAGTGTAGTAAAACCATGGTTAATGTTTGTAAGTATTTCCACTTACAAATTCAATGCTATTGAGAGGGAATCCAAACTAATTGCAAGTAAACACAAAACTGTTGTAAAAAATTCCCTCCCTGTCCCATAAGGAGCTCCATACAATACTGTACATAGTAAAAAATATATATATTTACCTACATATACCAACAATAAGGTCTGAGAGGCTATAATATATTGTGAAAATTGTCACGGCTAAAGGGTGTTGTTAGGCACGAAACACTGCGACTCCAGCCGATACTGTATTCACAATATTGTTTGGCCTCGCCCTCGAGTGCCTTTTGCTTTTATACAACGGCAAATACATAATAAAGATGTTAAGGATACAAACGTTTCTAAATCATAAAATGTTTTAGTAAGCAAATTTATTAAGTACCATTCTTCTGCAAAAGAGATAAAATTCCTGACTTCCTTTGCAACAAAAATAACAATCTGCTATGTGTGCTGCGCAGTGATAATGGTTAACAGGTAATGCACATCATGGCTATTACGGTAACACTTTACAATAAGGTTGTAGTTGTTAACATAAGTAAATGCATGAGGTATTATGAACTAACTAAAAACAATATATTTTTACAGCATTTATTAATCTTTGTTAATTTATACAAAACAATCAATTGTTAATTGTTAGTTGATGTTAGTTCATAATTAACTAATGTTAACGTATACAACTTTTAATAAAAAAATAAATAAAAAAATTACATATATATATATTAGTAAATGTTGAAACTAACCAAGATTAATAAATGCTGTAAAAGTATTGTTCATTGTTAGTTCATGTTAACTAATGTAGTTAACTAATGTTAACAAATGTAACCTTATTGTAAAGTGTTACCGCTATTACTATATGTTTGCAACATGTAAGCCTACATTGCCAATAAAATAATATTGTATAAATTATAAATATTCAATTTATTGCCTAGTCCTATTACATATTAGAATTTGGGATCATAACAGTGTTTTGGAAGTTTTTTTTAACCTATTTCACTAAAGATGCTGTATTCATGTAATTTGTTGTTCTCTTAGATTTTTGGGAATAGGGGTCATAAAAACACTCCTCAGCAGTGTCTGATTTTGCATGTGAATCTGATAAGTGTGATAGGATGCTGGAGAGGAGAGAGGCAAGACAAGGGGGCATGAGCGAGGAGTAGTGGACGATGTGGATACTGCAGCAGAATACAGTTGTCAGTCCTATTTGCAGTGCTAAATGTGGTTGTTCATATGCAGTTCATACAAAATAGCAGTATTGTCTTCCAAAACTTCTGTTAAGTTTTTAGGCAGAGGGTGCACTGACAGTGAAAGTAAAAACGGTTAATACGGTGGTCTATCCCAAAACACTGACTGTGGAACTGTGGTCTTGTGTGTGTCTCATAAAGTAGTAAACCAGTTCATGTTTTACTAATTATGATCTACATATGGTTTAGTCAACAGTGATCATGCTTTCGCATTAATGGACTGCAGGGTGATTATAGTTTGAGTGTGTGTTTGTTAAGTAAATGATGTCTTGAATGTAATCCCTCCCTTGGGTGGCACTCTGTGCTCAGCAGGTGTGAACTAGTCAAACAAGGGAATCCCTACTGATGTGGGCTTAATAGTCAGCCAGGCCTCTCACCAACCGGCTCCTCCCTTCACAACATGTTTCTCTCATTTCTTATTCCATCCCTGTGGCTGCTGTGAGACAGCTTATTCTCCAGAGTGATCTCCCTCTCAGCGAGTAGTTAATTGCTGCAGTCCGTATGTTCCCAAATGATCTTCACTTCCTGCATTGTTGTGGCAGAGCAGGTAGTCGGCTGCAGGATATGTCCATCTCCCTCTGGTACCTCTACCTCATCACTTCAAAGATTTCCTTCCCTTAGTCTTTCCTGCTCTCTCTAACTTTAACACTTGCACTTTTGGTGCACACCTGGGTTTGAATGACCTCAAAGTTCGGTTCATTTGGATGATGTGAACGCTGTTTTCTGAACTCGTGTGCGCTCCCGTAAACCTCACCCGAGTCATGCTTGAAAAGGTGGTCTGAGGTACGGTTTATGAGAACTCCAGTACGGTTTGCTGCTGATATGAATGCAGTCGTACCAAATCGCTGAAGTGAACCGCTTGTGATGACAAATAATCTGATCGCAATTAAAATGGTAAAATGTATTTATCATACCTGTTTGTCTTTAAATAAATCCCCTTCAGAGAGCAGCTCCCATTCTCCACATCTTTTGCAATGCATCTGCAAGCTCATGGCAGACAAACGCTAACATTTTTCACATCATTGCACATTCAATGCATCTGGGGCAGACAAACACCAGTGTCGTTCTGTGCTTGTAATGTTTTGGTGGTAAATCCAAAGAGATGAATACTTGAATAACACAGTAAAGCTGATGTCTTCTTGAGTTGTTATCTAGTTACAGTAGCAAACAGTTGCCACTTGTACGCACGTTGATGGTGGAATCAGACTGCGGTTCGGACCCAAATAATACAATGGGAACAGAGACCAGAGAGGGCCGGGGGCGGAAACAAACTTTAAATCAGTCCAAGCAATCAAACCAAGTGTACATTTTGCAAATCCTGATTTTAATGTTAAATTTTATGTTTTTCTAGTATTTTCTGTTTCTGTCTTGGGATATGAGTTTTTTTTTTTTTTTTTTTTTCTCTCTATTGAAATGTATCATCAGCCACCAAAGCAATATTTCAGCTGCCAAAGCAAATTTAATAACAAAAGATGCCATTTTTTGATGTGCCTTTAAAAGTCTGAAGGGGAGCAAGTTGTATATTTTGGAAGTTATATGTCTTCCACCTGTTGTTTGGCAAGCAACTGGTTAGTGAATTACAGATGTGTATGAAGTAAGCTAGGCCATTAAACTTGTCAAATAGTCAAAGACTCTCAGTCAAATAGTGTCAGACAAACTGTCAAAGTTAGTATTATATGTCAAATTAAATGCAATAGTTTACAAAATAGTTTACAGGTTCCAAACCTGTATGACATTCTTTCTTCTGCGGAAAACAAAAGGGGATATTTTAATGAATATTCCGGTCTGTCCTTTTAGTACAATGGCAGTGGATTGCGATTCACTTTGATGCTTCAAAATGGACACAAAAGTATCATAGAAGTGGTACATGTGGCTCTTGCATAATATTCCAAGTCTTCTGAAAACTTCATATGATAGGTTTTGGAAACAACATGAAATTTAAAGAGCCCATATTATGCTAATTTAGAGGTTCATAATTTTATTTTTATTACTAGAATAGGTTTACATGATTTAATGTTCAAAAAACACATTATTTTTCTTATACTGTACATTGCTTCTCCTCTCTCTTCATAATCTGGCTCAAACACTCTGATTTAACTGCTGTCTCTTTAAAGCCCCCCTTTCCGAAAGGCCCAGTCTGCTCTGATTGGTCTGCTGGCCTAGTCTGTTGGCTTCCTTAACAGCTGTAAACACTAGTGTAACTATGGTAACAGTGGTGTCTGTTTTTGCCATACCAGTTTGAGTCTGAGTCAGATAATGAAAGTTTGGAAGAACAAGCTGGTCGACCCGAACCACCTTCGCAAGCACGACTTGAGCAGGACGTTTCACAGTGGTAAGTTTTAATTTTGTGGCTTTTACAACACTGTTGATTATTGTGAACCTAACAAAGCTTCAAGTAAAAGACACGTAGTGCATCTAGGCTAGTCATCTTTGCTGGAATGGGTGTAGCCGATCTTTTTCTGAGATATGAATGGAGAACAGAGGCTTAGTCCCGTTTGGACATTACAGGCGGTATTAGAGATTTAGTGAGCAAGTTAGCCGTGGACTACCATGGATAGCAGCCGTAACATTACAGCTTGTAATTATATAATTATATAAGGCTCTTGAGATCAACCATTTTGTTACACAGTTTTAGGTAAAAGCTGGCCCACAGCTGAATAGTAAACCCTTACCAAAACAATAACATTACATAGCAAATAAGCCGAGCACTACCATGGATTGCAGATGTAAAATTACGATTTGTAAAAATAAATCCATCTCCACACTTGATCACTATTCATGATAGTAAGAACAACAAACAATCTGCATAATTCTACACAATTATAGGTAAACGTGGGCCTGCAGCTGATTAGCAAAACTATTTCAACACAATAACATTAGCTAGCAGAGGCCTACAGCTGTGCACTGGGTGTACACCATAGCTACAACACAAAATTCTGCATTAAATAAATCCACAAATAGTCAAGCGTATTTACAGGTTACTCACATTTCAGCCGTTGAAGTCACGAAGAAACACTATAAGAAGACATAATCGCCAGTAAATAACAGGAGACGAAGGTAAAAACAGCAACAGTAGAAATGCACGTCAGGAGCGTGTGTATGAGAAGGTCAGGAGATACCTGCATTTGTATTACTCGAGTCTGAAGGAATATAAAGACATCTTTATGGATCTACACTTATGAAGAAAAACTGTCTGGCATCTCATTAGCAGTCATAGCGCGCATGTGGCAACCACCTGTGTATACGCACACCGTCAAATTGAGTATACTTTGACAGGCTTGCATTCAACTGTACGCAGACGCTGAGTATTCATGTCAAAATCGAAGTATACTTTGGGCTTAGAATATCAGCTTTGACCATGGTAGAACCCTGTAAATACATCTACACTCATTCACCCACACACACATTTTTCCCCAGCTGTATAAAAGGGTACATATCATAAGCCTCTATTGTTTTTCAATCAAATTGTTTGAAAGCAAATTATTGTTATCTTTATTTAAGAAGCAAAATTGCCCTCAAACTATAGCTAACAAAATTGCCCCCAAAATATAACATCATTGCGTAAAACATTCATGCACATGCATGTTTGCGCGCGCATACACACACATTGTCTTGTCCTTGTCTCCCCTCAGCAGCAGCAGCTCTTTTCTCACTGTGGTTACCTTGTCATTTCATAATAAATTCATGCAGACTGCTTCAGAGGAACATTTGGCGAACAGCTCCAGGTTTCTGAGCTTATGGGAGTTTTAAGTGTTGAAACAAAGATGATCCTTGTGTTTATGATTGAGGGAAACATTAAAAGCCATATTTATATGCAAGGTGTGTGAGCAGAAAGCTTGGAGAGAAAAACCTTTATGAGAGCTGAATCTAAAGAGACATTTTGCATGAGAACGAGTGAATGACTACCTGTATTAGCACATAAATTCTCTCAGGTATGCACACCAATTGTTTGATCTCTTCTCCTTTCTGAGATCCTTAGGGAAGGTGTTTAGAATTTGCACAGCTTGTGTACTTTGATAAAAAACATGGATTTGGATTAGTTTGATGAGCAGCTTTTATGGTGGGAAGGGAAAATTACGAGATTAGTCCAAGTGTTTGATGTTTTGTTTTGAATACTCAAGGTAAAGCCTCTGTTGGGTAGGAAACATGTACTTAGCGTGTTTATACCTCATTATATTTGGGTGCATGTCCGTATGTGTTAGCAAGGCATATTGTGTCCAGTTAGCTCTCATGTGTACTTAGCAGAAGTGAGTCCATTTCAGCAACAGCTGGTGTGCAAACAGATGAATGTTTAATTGAGGTCCAGAAGAGAGATGAGAGATCTTGCCAAAGTCTACCCCACCCAATAGGAGCAACATCTAAGCCAAGAACTGAACAGCTGTGGGGCTCATTACTGTGTGTGTTTGTGTGCATTCCCATTTGCAAAGAACACTGTGTGTTTTATGCAGATGTGGGTATGTGTTAACAGGTGTGAGCAGTATTTTTAATAGTCTTCATTTGAGGATTTCAGCTTGGGTAGATTGTGATAACTGCTGCACTAGTCTCAACCTCAGACTGCAAGACAAAGGGCCATGCATTGGCTGTCTGGTGCATAATTCACACAAAAATGGCAAGAGCTAGAGATGCACCGAAATTTCAGCCACCGACAATTTGCTGACGAAAAAGCCATTTTCGGTTTCACGCTGAAAGACTTCAAGAGGCTGAAAATCTTGGGCAAAAATCTGAACAATTACTTTAAAATGTAAAAACAGAAGCATTTGCATGGAGAAAAAGCAGCATTCATGTGAAATGATCCTGGTTTAATTAAATTTAACGTAAACGGCGGCTGATGATGAATGATTGGGCACTCGCGTTCTTGCGCATTCCTACAATTTGCAGTTCTCAGCCCAGTTTGTCCAGAAATTTCAGTTTCGGCCGATAATTTTCATTTTTGCGCATCACTGGCAAGATTGTTCTTAAGGTGGGAAACTCAGAACTGACTGGTTGGTTCACATTGGAATTGATCTGCAATAAAAATAACAGCAATGGCAACATGTAATGGATCCAAACCAGAGATTATTTAGCCTGAGACAGAGCACTTGTTTTCAAAGGAATGGAAGAAATTGGAACACTTAATATGGCAGATGTAGAATAGGAAGTCCTGCTTGACAGGTAAAAGAGCCAATCACCTTTTAGATACAGACATCATCTGTCAGTCAACTCGAGAATCTGAGTTTAAGAAGGGCAGATTGAGACTTTACTGCTTATTTGAAATGTGTTCTTTGATCTTGACCAACCGTTTGGAGATTTTGCTCTTTCCCCATTCAAGTAGATAGAAGCTGTAGTTTCATGCCGCTTGTATCCATTGAAAGTAGCGTCCCGAAAGTGTTCCCAAGATGGCCGTTGAGTGGACTGACTTGCTTTAAATGGGACTATGACCGAGTGTAGGTTTTTAGAAGGTGCTTTTTTAGAAGGTGCGAGACACAGCACAACAAACGAAGGCGTCCATCAACATATACATAAACCAACAACATTAAAAAGTGATTTTTTTTATTGGAAGAATGTGACCTGTGAGAACATCCTGTGATATGATGATTCAAACCTGTGAGAATGTACACTCAACGAGCACTTTTTTAAGAACACTATGGTCCTAATAAAGTGCCCAACATGGTCTTCTGCTGTTGTAGGCCATCCACCTCAAGGTTTGACATGTGCATTCTGAGATGCTATTCTGCTCACTACAATTGTACAGAGTGGTTATCCGAGTTACCGTAGCCTTTCTGTCAGCTCGAAACAGTCTGGCCATTCTCAGTTGACCTCTCTCATCAACAAGGCATTTCCGTCCACAGAACTGCTGCTCACTGGATGTTTTTTTTTGTTGTTGTTTTTGGCACCATTCTGAGTAAACACTAGAGACTGCTGTGTGTGAAAATCCCAGGAGATCAGCAGATACAGAAATACTCAAACCAGCCTGCCTGGCACCAACAATCATGTCATGGTCGAAATCACTGAGATCACATTTTTCCCCATTCTGATGGTTGATGTGAACATTGCACTGCTGCCACATGATTGGGTGATTAGATAATTGCATTAATAAGTAGGTGTACAGGTGTACCTAATAAAGTGCTGGGTGAGTGTAATTTCCGGCAGTCAGGGGTGCAAAAGTTTTTATTCATCCACTGGTAAGCAAAGATCCCAGAATACTGCAATGAGACAATTTTGGAGGTTCATTGCATCACAATTTTGAAAAAAAAAAAAAAAACAAGTAAACAGAATATGCTTGAGGAAAAACATTAATCTTCACATAAATGAAATTGGACGATTAATTATCAGTCAGGCAGCTTCTTCCTGTCTAAGTGGGTGGTTCTCAGTTGTTGTAAGCTACAACGTGGACCAAACTTGATGCTGATAGCCAAAGTCTGGCTACATGGGCCTGTTGCTCCGCTAACGCACACACAAACATGAACACACACAGATTAGAGCTGTGTGCCAATCTCTGTAAGACTGTAAGAGCTGCACTTCATGCAGTCATCATGGTTGAGCATGGTTTGACAGAGCTGCTTCAATCATGTGTTTGTTCATCCTCATTTAAAAAGAAACCATAGCACTCGGCACATCCTCAGGCGAAATGGAGAGAATTTAATGGGCAGGAAAGTGAGAGACAGTGTTGATTGTATCTATTCACCTCAATCTGTCAATCACATGCTATACCACTCGACACACACACATTGCAAGACTCATAAACTGCCTTCACATTAGACATAAGAGGATTGAGGGGACTAGGGGATAAATATTAAAGAGAGGGAGAGAATTGAAGAATGGTGACCTAGACAGCATTTCTGAGCATCATAGGCATGTTTGAACCCTGTTTTACACTCATTCGCCATTAATCTCTAGCCTCTGACATGAACAAGCAGGTCTAGTCCACAGAATACTTGTTTAAATTATGGACAAACACCTTATTATTGGCTTGTTGCGCTCAGTTGATAAATGTGTCTGCGTGTTTGCGCGTAGGCATGTGTGAGCATGTGCATGCATGTTTAAACATGTATGACAATGAGGATCATCCCTGAGGTGGCATCATTAGCTCCGCTGAAGCCCCTCTTTCGCCCATCCATTCAGGTTAGCGTCACTCTTGAAGCTTGTGACAGTTTCCTAGGCTCCCATCTCGGGTAGGCTAGACTGCGCATTCGAGGATGCTGCTTTGAAAAAAGCATCTTGCCTTTGAGCCACAGCATTGCGTTAATAGTTAATGCCCTGGCGGCCTCCACCCTGCCTGAAATATTCAGCCAAATATGAAATAATTATGAACATTGATGGAATGAAGCCTGCTAATTTGACTAACCCAGTTTTTTTCCGCAGAGCAAACAGCAAGTCTGCGACTGCTAGTCGTATACTCTGGGCAAATGCTGCATTGATGGGGCAGATCATAAAATAAGATATTGTTCTGATATTAGGGGAAGTGGGAGCACATGTCTTTATCACAAAGGTCTTTTGAGTTTTTATGAGCAGATTTCCAGATGGACGCATGCTCACAAGGATCGTCTGAAGTGGGTTTCTTCTAGTAGAATTTTATATGTAGGACAGCTGTTTTGTTTGAGTTACAGTGGTGAGACAGCCCTCAAAAGGGAAAGCGGTGGTCTGAAAAAGAGACAGACATAGAGATGTAGAGGAATAGAGAAACAAAGTATAGGGAACATGGTATGCTTGTTTACCTTTTGTTTGTTTGTTTGTTTGTCTTAACTGTCATTGGTTGCAGCCCATTTTGCTGATTGTGTGTATTTAGTGTGAGTTTGTATGTGCTAGTGTACATTTCATGGTAGTCTAATGGGAATAGAATAACATCTGGGAGTAGATTGGGAAAGCCTTATAAAGCACTTATCCCAGGTTCCTCTAGAGAGAGCAGTTAACAGGTGTCCAGTAATGTGGGATACCCATCTACAGTTGTCCATTACTCTTTATATATGCATTTACTGGGTGTTTCAGAGCCATGGGCACCATGCCACACTCCAAGCTCTCTACCTACCTTCTCATTCCAAATGTGTGTGAAACTAGATGAAGAGAGAACCGCTTTGCACTTTTTCTTTGGGGAAAAAAGAAGGAATGGGGATGAATGAATGAGAGAAGAATATGAGGGCTTGCTGACAACTTAGTGGGGTCAATAACATGACTGTAGACATCACTGTACCTCAGAGTCAGCGAGCCTTTCTGCTATCTTACAGGAACAAAGAATGTTCCACCAGAATTCTGCATGAGATCATTTTACAAATGGGCAAACAGGATTTAGTTATTTTAAGTTATTTATGTTTGATCTAGTGTTTTAAAAAAAGAGGGATTTGAACAGATAAAGCAAGCTGCCCCCTTATGAACTCAAAACACCTTGATGCACAACACCACAACCTATCGAATGGACTGCACTATACTTCTATACCTCACAGCCTTGTTTTCATTTGTGTCAAGTTAAACATGATGTCTACCCTAAAGTCTGTTATTTAGACCACTACTTAATATTTCGGGTTCAATACAAGTTAAGGTCAATCGACAGTATTTGTAGCATAATGTTGATTACCATCAATAATAATTTAGACTCGTCCCTCCTTTACTTTATTAAAAAAAAAAAAAAAAAAAAAGAGGTTACAGTGAGGCCCTTACAATGGGAAAACATATTTGGATGGTTGAAAGGCAGACATGCAAAGCTTATAATTTTATAAAAGCACTTACTTCTTCTGTTAAAACTTGTGTATTGTTTGAGCTGTAAAGTTGTTTAATTTGTCATTTTATGGTCATTTCAAGGTTTTAGTAAGTTGTAAATTGGATATAATTTAATGGAAAATAAAAAGGTTAATAAACTGTTTTATGACACTAAAATCATGTAAACACGCATATTGTTTACGTTTTGTGGCTACTTTGAAACAGTGAGTTTTTAACGTTTAAGGATTGAACCCATTTTTGTTGTAAGTGCCTTACTGTAACCCAGATTTTTCCTCCTTTTTTAAAGAAAAGGAGGGAAAAGTCAAATATATTTTTGTAATGAACAACATTATGCCACAAATGCGGTCGATTTAAACTTAACTTGTATTGAACCTGCTATATTTCTTTACTAAATCTCTCAATTTTGCTGTGATACAGTATCATTGAAACAGTAACCATCAGAAATAGATTTGAAGCTATTGACTACGTAATTGGAATCTTGTAAACAATATTTTCTATTTAATGCAAGAATTCACATGCAACTCTTTTATGCTTCAGTAAACCTCTCCCTTTTGCTATTATGTGATGAAAATGTGTACCTCTTGACTGTATACTTGGTGTATTGTAAAGAAACATATTTTTCATTTAATGCAAGAATGCTTGTGCAACTCTTTTATATTAGGTGATTTGGTGAGCTTAAAGTAGAATTTATCGAATGAAGCACTCAAATTTGGGATGAGTTTCAGGTTTATTCTGAATTTAAGATTACAAACAATTGGCATAATCCCAGAACTAAAATTAATCAAGTTCAAATCAGTTTAGGGGGCAGTGGTGGCTCAGCAGTTAAGCCTCTGGGTTACTGATCAGAAGATTGGGGGTTCAAGCCCCAGCACTGCCAAGATGCCACTGTTGGGCCCTTGAGCAAGGCCCTTGACCCTATCTGCTCCAGGGGCACCATATCATGGCTGACCCTGCACTCTGACCCCAGCTTGGCTGGGATATGTGAGAAAAAAAAAAAAAAAAAAAAGAATTTCACTGTATGTGTGCAAATGTATAATGTGTGATAAATAAAATTATTATTAATTATAATTGTTTGTCATTTGTATTCTGCTTGTTTGGGTTCAGGACTCCTCCAGACTGAATCAATGCTGACCTGAACTGAATCTGAAACTGGGCATGTGTTCCCTGCACACATGACCTCTATCAAAAAGCCCACACTGTCAATGTCACAGGCTAAGATGGTTGACATTTTAAAGTCTTACATGGACTTGACACCCACACTCATGCGTGCACATACGCTGATTTATGCCAGCACTCAACATCTTAATATATCAGAAATGTGTTTTGATCATTTGTGGTGTTTTTGTCCAAAGTAAGAGGTCATTGTGTTTTTTGTTTATTTGTTTTCTTGTATGTATTTTTCTGTTTAACATGTCTGTTTAATATATCATACATTTTCAAATAATGCCACAACACATTGTCATTTCAGTCAAATTACCTTTATTTCTTGAACATGCTACCAAACCATCCATTTTGCTGTGTTACATTTCCAGTTCACATGCTGTACAACCAAACATTGCATCTGCTCTCAATCAGTTCTTAAAGTAACAGCCATACCCCTCAAATTGGGCCGTAGCATTTGTTAATGTTGTCAGAGGGGGGGAAGTTAAAGGTGCACTCAGCGATTCCTGAGAAACACTGTTGATATTCAAACTCAACTGCCAAATCAAACACACCCCTCCCTTCAGTGCTCCTTTGGAAGCTCCAAGCCCCAAAATCATGCATGCAAATTCATTCCTTTTACCTCTCGGATGTCTCTCCACCGCTGAAAAGCCTCGCCGATGTTGACATGGCTCCTAGCCCTCGACTCATCATAATCCTTCTTTTTTAGTTTATATTCATCTGACCTTTTTCTCTTGGTCTGTTTCTCAGCCATTTGTCCTCCTTGGAGTTTAGAAAGTGCACATCAGCAGATTTGCCATCGCTCTTCTAATGAATTTCCCTCTCACTCTGCCCCCATCCTGTGCACGCGCAAGAACCACCCCCTGTTGCTGATTGGCTGGAGTAGCATTGTGTGGATCGGTCCGATCCACTTTGTTTTTGTCCTATTTACAGAGCCAGAGCTGTGCACAAATACTAAATTTGTTTTCAGCCCACCCACAGAATGGAGAGTTAGCAGACTGTGAGGAGATATTTGCAGAATTTTACAAATAGTGTATTGGATTAGAATTACTGAGTGCACCTTTAATAACAGTGGGTTTTTGTCTTTAGTTTTGCTGTTAAGTACTCTTTCTGTAACAAATCTTGTATTGTCTGTGTGCGTACTGGTTGGTTTGTCATTCTTTGTACTTTATTGTGGATATTTGATTGTTTTGTTTGTTTTCATTCCTCCTTGTGGAAATTGGTTCATTCCGGGGGAGGAGCTAGACCCTTTAAAACAGGGAGCTTTAGAGCTCGTGTGAGTTCCATCAAATTGAAACTTGAATGTTAACAGTGTTGTGAATTTGGGCCATTTGCTGGTTTAGCCATTGTTGCATTTTTTTGTTTTTGTACAGTTTTTTTTTGTTTGTTTGTTTCTATTTTATATTTTCACTGTAAATAATTTTTGGCACCTTAATAAACACAATTTTGGGATCCACTTCATCACTGTCTGGCACGTTATTTTTGCCTCTGACCATTGGGCCACTCTACAGTCAATACCTGCATCGGCTGAGATCTATAATCATAAAGTTAGCTGTCATGGGGCTAGTTATTCATCTGTATAGCTGTTAACCTTTGGCCACTGCACAAAGTGAAGATTCACTGCCTACATGGTGCACACACATACAGTACATTATACTGTATCTGCAAGATGCTTCTTTGCAGAATTGGCACAGAATATGCAAGCTGTTTTTTTTTTTTTATTTTATTTTATTTATTTAATACTGCCCTGATAAAGCCATTTGACATAACATATATTTGCATACAGTATATTCCACAATACAGAATGATAACTGATATTGCCCAAATTACTCTGTTCAAACTCTGTTCAAACGAGTCACGAATGGCCTCCTTGAGAATCAATGAGTGTAGTCTTTTTTGATAGTTGTGCACACACATTAAGAATCCAGGGAATGCCTAAATTTAATTTGTATAATTTCAGTTGCACAAACTTCGTAGCTGTTTCAGTTTTGTCTTGTGGTTTATACTTACAAATCTAGTATGTAGCTTCTCCAGAGCTCTAAAAAAAATAATACAAATAAAAATCTCTCATTTTTAAAAAGTACTAAACATCTTACAGATTCTGCAAAGGATATGCAATGAGAAAGGCAGTATGTAAACTTATGAGCACAGCTGTAATGCATATACCACACATTTGGTGGTATATGCATTATTCTGTGCTTTCCATCTCAAGAGAGTTCTAAACTATGAAACCAGAGATAGAGGCAAATATGAATAAAGGTGTTGAATGAGTTCAGTAAGGTCAGAATGAAACTATCAGGCTTTGCAGAAACCTTTTTATTGCTCTTATGCCTCCCTTTCTGTGATAAACTTTCTGAATAGCATGGTCAGATGTTGACATCCAATAGGTTTATTCCCTGTACGTTGTTTAATTTGTAAATGTTTTTTATTTTTTTATTTTATTTATTTATTTTATTGGGGCATTCAGTAGTTCTCTAGCTAGTGTTATCATTGCTCTTCTTCGTGTACTTTAAGTACTGATGTTACAGTGGTGTTAGACGCTATGCTGCCATCTTTCGACGTGGATCAGCATAATCGTCTCTGCTGCCCCGTCAGCTTTGGAATATCATTTGCATATGGAAAATGTCGCCGTTTGAGGTCATTTCTAAAGTTATTTATTACTCCTATAATATAATTGCTTTGCCTAAAAACAAATGTCAGAAATCAAGTGAACATGCTTCTACTGTAAAGGATAGATTATTATTGTCCCTCATATCAATAATCTTTGGAGACACCTCTACGTTTCACGTTATTTCTAAAGACAGTTATTACCTTTATTAGAGAACTGCTTAGCGTAAAATAAAACTCAATTATCTAGCAATACAGAATGTTATGGTAAAGGAAAGATTAGAATTGTTTTTGATTATCAAATTTAGCATGTCCATGAATACTGTATTTGAAGAACTCGTTTTATTTCCAAGCAACCAACATCATGGTTTACACAAAATCCACAACAATTGCTGTACCAAGCTACTTTGCACTAAACTAATGAAGATGTAGATGCCTTACCGTTACCGATGTTTACTCTAGTTTTTTTTTGCCTTTGCCAGTCTTTCTGTCTTCTTGCTTGAAGCAAGTTGCTTCAGACCTTTTTCTGCTTCTTCGGCAGTACAGCTACTCGATCTCCCGTTGTCTCCACTGCTAAAGCACAATAAATAAGTATGTTCCATTGTGTTCTGTCATCATGACAAATTTCTTGTGTGTATAAGCATTCTTGGCAAAAAATATCATTCTGATTATTTTCGCTCTTCGCGTCAACAAACAATAATATTCTAAGCATAGAGTATCTACACCAGCGGCAGCCAGTGAGCGCGAGGATTCTCTTCTTCTCCGTTTAGTGAAACACCGCGGGTCATGTGATTTCAACATGCCGAAACACATTGAAGGGGGTGACCCGCACCATGTAGAATAAAACACTTTTTATAGAAAACTATTATGAGTACAGTCCTCATCTCATGTGAGTATACACCATTCGGATCAAACTTCACAAAAACACAATCAATTCGTTAATGTGCAAAACTTTTTATATTGGCTCCAAACTACTGAATGCACCTTTAACTTTTCTTCCTCTCTCTCCACTCTCCTCTCTGGATTGGTGTATTTTTTCCTCCTTGCTTCTTAGTCAAAGGAGACTTGTTGTGACTTCAGTTACTTGGAGCGCTTGGTATCTCTATCAGGTAAACAAAGGCTGCATTAGAAATGGTGTCAGCTCCTTCATTAAAGATTAATCACATCAGGTCCCTCAGCAGAGCTCCTGAAAGGGCAAAGCTAATAAATGCTGCATCATGGGAACCATGTGAACACTTATGGGGGTCCCCTTATGAAGAAATGATAGAGGAATCGCTGAGCTCTTCTCTTCTCTATTAGTATGTTTGTAATCTGTTTCTGTTGGATACAGTGTTTGGGATTTGTGCCTGTCTGAGGAAAGCTAAGGTGTATTATACTGCATTACAAGCAGAACATTGCATTTGTATCCACTTTTGTTGCGTTACTGTATGTGGAACTAGTTGTCATTTTTTTGTGCCTCTGTAATTACTTGTGCATGTAAGAGTAAGTCTTTAGATTACCTCATATCTGCCATCATGCATGCTATTTTACAGATTCATGAATTATTCATTCCTCTGACTGCATGTGGTGTGCCAACTGCGTTTAAATGCAGAACCGGGGTCTGTTTGATTTAAAGACTGGCTGGCTGGTAGTATAAGTCTGTTATTATAATGATAGTGAGACTCTAGCAGGTGTATTGAGACAGAAGAGGAGGAAGCGTCCATGGGGAGGGCGTATGGCCCTGGTCAGTCTCTGCAAGCACATTCCAGTGTGGTGTGCTGGAGGTATCCGGGAGAAAACTTGGGAAATGAATTTCCCACTTCCAGAGCATAGGTGTCAGACAGATGCATGCTGGGATAGAGCTCACACTTATCAGATCCAGAACTTCCCACCACACACCTGGGTTCTAACTCATCACATGTGTGGGTATATCTGCTTGGTTGTATGACAGATGGGTGTGCAATAGTATGTGCCGTACAAATATTCATGTGTTGTATGGTAATGGTTGCTTATATCTTATTGTTTATCCATTCAGGATGCTTTTTAAAGTGCCATTTCTTATATACAGTACCTGCATGCTGGGCACATGCTGAATGCTTTTCCTTTTCTATCTGGTCCAACTTTAAATAATCATATTAATAATTGCATTTTAGCTTTGTAAATAAATTAATACTACAAAATGTTATTTTTCTTTTGTTTAAAAACTTTTTTTAAATCACGAGAAATATTAATTTAGTCAAATGTGTTCTTTTACTATGGGCTGTGTGATGCCTGTCTGGTTTATCTCCTGCAGCAGGTGCCACAGGAGAGGGCTGAAAATCATGTTTATATAATTGAGGGTGACTTCTGGAATGGTTTTGGGCTTGAAACACAAAGCAGATGTTGCTTGGAGGAATTCACAGGACAGTTACTCCAGAATGTATACATTCCATTGCTGCTCAGTCAGCCTGGGACATTCCAACCAAACCCATGCTAAGAGGAAACGAAAAAGATGCAGAGGGAATGATATCGTACTTCCCAGTGGAAGCACTTTGGGACTGTGACTTTGGATTTGAATATGTGTCTGCGTGTGCATTTTTACCTGTGATTGTGAAAACAATGCTTGAAATCTATGAATTCTTAAAGGGCTATTGGGTGATACATCTGTTCAATGTGTGTTTCTATCTGCACAGTGTTTTAAGGTGTGTCCCTGTCAAATGTTTGAATGGCATTTAGCAGATGTTTTCATGAGGTTCATGCAAGAATGTCTACACAATATAGTTGAGGTACTCCAAGATCAAATTTGGTCTTGTCATTTAAAATCGTTGAATGGATTTGAATATTTGGGACTCGAACAAAAATCTGTTTCGACCGGCCGAGTTCATGGCAGACCATATTTACTTTCGGGTCCTGGGGTGCATTTCCCAAAAGCACCATTAACCAACTATTGAAACTAAAGTTTCATCGTTAACAGCATAGTTTAACGCAGTACAGCCGCAATCTATACGCATATTACGCAGTCTCCGTAGGGCACCAACTACCTAGGGGGGCACCATCTTATCCTTGGTGGGCACCAGAAACTTCACCAGCTGCCCTGCCTCGCACATTATACTTTATTCTAGGACCTGATAGCAGTAGAAGAACACAGACGATCACCTCGCAGCTCACACCATGTCAAATTATTGCGCATTGACACATAAGTGCTATTCTTATATGTTCTTGAAGAGTGTGCATGTGCGTATGTGCTCAAGTGCATTGGGAGAACCCTGAAGTCTGATGTGGAGGGAAACCCTTCTATTGCAGCACAATGCATCGGTCCCATTATACAGTGCACGCCGCTTATGTGTCTTCAGCAGCTTTCAGATGCAAATGATATTTCAAAGCTGACGGGGGCAGCAGAGACGATTATGCTGATCCACATCGAAAGATGACAGTATAGCGTCTAACACCACTGTAACATCAGTACTTAAAGTACACGAAGAAGAGCAATGATAACACTAGCTAGAGAACTACTGAATGCCCCTATTAAAAAAAAATAAAAATAAAAATAATAATAATAATTAAACAACGTACAGGGAATAAACCTAATGGATGTCAACATCTGACCATGCATTAAACAGCTTTCTGGTGTACGTGTAAATGAGCTTTTGTAATTTAATATTAGCAGAAATTATTACTCATCCCCCTGTGTTATGTCATTAATGACAGCTCTATATTGTCGAACCAACTTGGTTCGAACAAAGGATGTGCAACGTAGTTCCTACGGTTTCGGGAAACAGTTGTGACTAGCTAGTTAATTTATACAATTATGCATCTTACTATGGTGGTTAAGCAGTGAGTTACACCATTGTATGGGAAACACCCTTGGCTGGTCTCGACGTGGACTCTGCTGTTATGGTCCTGGTCTTGAGTCTACCTACAACACTACTATACAATCAATAAGTGCATTTACATGCACACAAATACACTGATAATTAAAGCTGCAAGCAGCGATGTGGATTTCTCCTCAAAACTGCAAATTATGTAAAAATTGTCATGGTAGAAACATGTACTTCACACATGTACACATCGTTTCATTAATTTGTTATTAAACATTGCAAGAATCTTCATATGAACTGGTGATTGAATCAAAGTATCGGTTTTATGACTAGCGAATTTGTAAAGCATTATTTTAGCATTAGCGATAATAGTAAACTGTAATTCTGTCATCTTGTGACATATCAAGGTGAAATTTTGCACATTACTTCAGAGTGATGTCATCTTGAAGTCTGTTATGTTGGGAAAAAAACATTAGTCAAAATGGCATTAGATTTTTTGGACATATGGATATTGAGACAATGTGGATATTTACATAAATGCGCACCTTTCAGCCATTTTGTATTGTATTCATTTTTGCTAAATAACAAATTGAAAGAAATGTATCCTACACATATATACCAAGTTTCAAGTCAGTTGGAGCTATGGTTCAGGAGGAGTAGATTTTTGTAGTTTTGGAGAAATTTGTATTGTACAGGAAAATCCATCATGGTGGACTTTATGGGTTCTAGAGTCTTTTTTGTTCCTCGTGAGAAATGAGGCATATATACCAGGTTTCAGAAATTTTGGACTTATGGGGTGGAAATGGCATCACTTTGAAAATGGACAAATTGGTGCGTGGCCTGTAGCAACACCTATAGGCTCACGTGGGCCATTTTTGATATGGTAGTTACTTGTGGTATGTAGTATCAATGTGCTAAATGTAAAAACTTTTTACCAAGAAGATCTTGAGTTATTGGGCAATTTAGAGCTACAGGAATAATAATAATAAGAACGAGGGACTTGGGATCTCTGGGTCCGTCGTCATGTCCTTACTGGCCCCTTACTATTGATAGGGCACTCCACTGATTCCCTGCAATTCAGGATCAGCCTGATGAGAGGGCTGCTCTTTATAGTTAATATGTAATGTTATTTCATACTGCTTAGTAAATATTATTATATGTATATTGTTTTTTTTATTAATTTTTTTTAATGAAATTTGTAAGTAGTTCTTTAAATTACTATGGTGTATGAAATTTGTGTCTTTTGTTTAACCATAACTGTAATAAAACTAACATTTCATCATTATTCAATATGTCATTTATTATGCCTCTTGATGAAGCAGAGCCAAGTAACATAGTACTTCACATCGTGCAGACTACTTTTTGTACATTTACAACTTATAAGTGAATAACACTCCTTTCAGCATGTTTTTGTTCCTCTCCATGGATGAATCAGTGACAAAGTGGAAGGGCAGGCTGGCATTTCATCAGTTTACACCTGCAAAAAGAAACCGATTTCACATTATTTGTTTGTGTGTGTGACATGCACACTGAGTATTTGCAAGACATGATTATTTATATCAGATCCACCACAGACATTCACCATTATGAGGAGCTTGGTATCTCTATGTCTGATGTAATGATCTTACCGCCGCCTTATGTGAGGAAGATACTGGTATACCAGTCCCACATTCTCCCAGCCATGTTACAGAGCCTGTGGTACAGGGGGGCAAATAGGATGAGAATGACCTTGATCACCTGAAAAATGACCAAAGAGAAAGCAGAGTAGTAAAGTAGTATGGTACTCACCAAGTACATGAGAGCTGTGCAACACTCCCTTTTGTATTAGCCCATGTTTTGAGTACCGCACACTGAAGCATTACTGAGAACTATGAAATAAAATAAGCAAATGTTAGTTATGGTTATATTTCAGTTGTTTTTTTATTGTAAATTGTGTATTTTGTCCTTGTAATTGGTTTATAATCTATGGAATTTGTGCATTGTGGGCTTTTGTTTACCACAAATGCACTGTAATTGAATGTTATGAATGCTATTTAGTAGCCGTTATGGTTATGTTGCTTTTATTTGTTAAAATATTTATATTGTTATTCATTATATTGATATTTATAAATAAATAAAAAAACATTTTTTTTTTTTTTTATTATCTATAAACAAATGCATATAAAAAGCATAGATCAATAGATAAAATTAAATAAAATCTAATTTTAAGAATAATGGTAATATGGAACTTATCTCTTGTCTCTCACAGAGCAAATATACATGTTTTTTGACATCATGTGGCTATTTCTGTATATTCCCTATATACTCTTGTAACACATTTGAGCATCTAATGGTGATGGAAGAAAACGGTGTGACTATACTGCATTACAAAATTAAAAAATAGTAACTATGCCAACACAGAAACAAAAACAAAAATGGCTTCAAACTTTATTTTAATTGTCCAGCCAATTGTCATACTCTGTTTGTTGGAATATGAGCATAGTTGAGCGAAACCCATCTGACACAAGACAGATCATAATCCAAGAGACCCGATTTCAGTCATAACTCAATTTTGTAAAATGTGTATTTTGCCTTTGCATTAGAGTTTATTGCTGATGAATTACATATCTGTCAGAGTTTTCTGCTTTAATGTTTTATTTTGGCCACTAGAGGCCCTCATTGTATTTCTTTTCAGTTTCCCGCCATCTTATCATGTGTTATTGTTTTCACCTGTGCCTTGTTCTGGACTGTGTATTTAAGTTGTTCACTTCCTTTGTTTCTTTGCTTGGTTATTGATGTTCCTAGCCAATTACTGCCGTAAGTTTGCTCTAGTTCCAAGTACTAAACTTTGTAAGCCTTTTGGTTTGTTCTTTCCCCGTGTTTTTTTTTTTTTTTTTTTGCTGTTTTTTGATGTCTTTTTCCTGAGTTTTTTGGAGATTATTTTTCCTCCTTTCAGATCCTTTTCTGGACTAAAGATTTCTGTTTTTTGTGATTGTCAGTAAGAAATTGTTTTTGTACTCTTTTGCTATTTTTGTTAAACTCTTCTGAGTTCTTTTAAGAGCGCGTCTGACTATTGGGTTCAACTCCCTTCTGTGGCTCAGTGGTAGAAATTAAGACTCTTGTGCCAGAGACCCAAGTTTGATTCCTGGTTCTGACAGAATAACTAAGCCACACTATGAACCCAGAGATGCCTAACGCTCAAGAATTCCTGACCACAATTGCTCAGCAGGAGTCCACAATCCAATGCCATGAGTCAGCACTAGTCCAGCAGGAGACTGTGATGGCTAAACACTCACAAGTGCTGTTGGATCTCATGATTTCTATTTGTCAGATCCTGGACTGGCTGCTCTCTACTTCAGCTACTGCTTCTCCTGCTGCCTTGGTACCCCTTCTGGATTCTTGAGTACTCTCTCCCCTGATTGAACCTTGCCTACCTCCACCACAACATTTCTCAGGTGATCCCAGTGCATGTGATGGGTTCCTGACTCAATGCTCTCTCACATTTGAATTACAACCATCTTCCTTCCCCTCAGATCGGGCCAAGATTGCATATGTTATTACCCTCCTTTCTGGCAAGGCTCTTTCTTGGGCAACAGCGGTCTGGAAGGCACAGGCACCCTTCTGTTCCAGTTATTCTGTGTTTGAAAAGGAGTTAAAGCGAGTGTTTAACCACCCCCTCAGTGGCTGGCAAGCCTCTAAGAGACTTCTCGCCCTCCAACAAGGTAATGGCAGCGCGGCTGTATATGCCATACAGTTTCGGACAGTTGCAGCAGGGAGCGGCTGGAATGACGAGGCCCTCATGGTGTGCTTCCTGAATGGTCTGTCTGAGGCAATCAAGGATGATATGGCTACCAGAGAACCTGCTCGTGATCTCGAGACCCTCATGGATCAAGCAATCCGGCTGGATAATCACCTGAGGGAGAGAAGCCTGAACCGGCCATCTGTTTCCACATTGTCTGCCAGTCCAGCACTTGCTCCAATGCTACCAGTGCCCCATGAGTCCTCGGAACCCATGCAATTGGGAAGGACTAGACTTTCCCCATCAGAACGAGACCGTCGCATGAGAGAGCGCTGTTGCCTATATTGTGGAGTGTATGGTCATTTTTGCTCTGCCTGCCCCGAGCTTTCGGGAAACGCCCAGTCCCGTACAGGCAAGGAAGGACTGTAACGGGAGTTACACGCACAGCTTCACCTTCCAACTCTGGATTGTTCCTTCCCATCACACTCACTTGGGGAGATCAAAAACACCAACTCCAGGCATTGATTGATTCTGGTGCTGCCAGGAATTTCATGGATATTTCCCTTGCCAAGAGTCTCCAGATTCCTATTAATTCCCTTCCTGCCCCCCTAACTGCGACAGCCTTGGATGGAAGACCGTTAGCTCCAGGGAAAATAACCCACCTCACCTCTCTCCTTGGTCTCGTCACTTACCAGCACCAGGAGAGAATGTGCTTTCACCTTATACAGACTCCAGAGTTTCCTATTATCCTCGGTCACCCCTGGCTCCTCCAGCATAACCCACACTTTGACTGGTCCACTGGCGCTGTTCTCAGTTGGGGTCCCACCTGTCAGACTACATGCTTAGCCCAGAATTCCCCTGATCTTGTTCTCGAGTCCCAAGAAACCCTAGATCTGTCTCAAGTCCCTGCTCAGTACCACCACCTCAAGGCAGTGTTCAGCAAAAGGAAGGCCACCTCCTTGCCTCCTCATCGCCTCTATGATTGCACCATTGAGCTGCTCCCAGGAACCTGCCCCCCCAGAGGTCGTATATTCTCTTTGTCTCCCCCCGAACGAACTGCTATGGACAAATACATTAACGAATCTCTTGCGGCAGGTATCATCCAACCATCTACTTCCCCTGCTGGAGCAGGATTCTTTTTCGTTGGGAAGAAGGATGGTGGACTCCGGCCATGTATTGATTACAGGGGCCTTAATAAGATCACTGTTCGAAACAGCTATCCCTTGCCATTAATGACCACTGCTTTCGAAATTCTGCAAGAAGCCTCCATCTTCACTAAGCTTGATTTGCACAATGCCTACCATCTCGTGCGCATCAGGCAAGGAGATGAATGGAAGACCGCCTTCAACACGCCCACTGGGCACTATGAATATTGGTTATGCCCTTTGGTCTCACCAATGCTCCTGCAGTATTTCAAGCTCTCATTAATGATGTTCTCAGAGACATGTTCAACCAATTTGTGTTTGTCTACTTGGACGAGATCCTCATCTTCTCGAGTTCCCTCCAAGAACATGTAAAACATGTCAGTAAGGTTCTCAGACGTCTTCTTGATAACCATCTTTATGTTAAACCTGAGAAATGCAAGTTCCATGTGACCAAAGCTCAGTTCCTGGGGTTCATTATCAAGCCTGGCCAGATACAAATGGACCCTCAAAAGGTTCAAGCAGTTGTGGATTGGCCCTCCCCCTCGTCGGTAAAGGAAGTACAGCGTTTCCTTGGTTTCGCCAATTTTTATCGCAAGTTCATCCGGAACTTCAGTACTGTGGCGGCTCCTTTATCTGCCCTCACCAAGGGGAACACAACCAGCTTTAATTGGGGACATGAAGCAGAGTTGGCCTTCAGCAAACTCAAAAGCCATTTTACCTCTGCACCTATTCTCATTCTCCCTAACCCAGATAAACCCTTCATCGTGGAGGTCGATGCTTCGGACGTAGGGGTTGGAGCTGTGCTGTCCCAAAGAGGGGAGGACAGCAAGTTGCATCCATGTGCATTCCTTTCCCACCACCTTACACCGACTGAGACGAACTATCATGTAGGGGATCGAGAGTTTCTGGCAGTTAAGCTAGCGCTTGAAGAGTGGAGGCATTGGCTTGAGGGGGCCAAACACCCATTCCAAGTATTCACGGGCCACAAAAATCTGGAATACATTCAGCAGGCAAAGCGACTCAACCCCCGCCAGGCACGTTGGTCCTTATTCTTCAACCGTTTCCAGTTCATCTTATCCTACCGCCCCGGCTCTAAAAACCTAAAACCCGATGCTTTGTCCCGAGTATATGTAAACACTCCTCAGGAAGATTCTATTGCATCAATTATCCCCAGTTCCAAGATAATAGCTTTTATCAGGTGGGATCTGGAAAATAATGTAAAACAAGCCCGAGAACCTGACCCAGGAGGGGGGCCAACCCACTGCCTGTTTGTCCCTAAAGCTGTCCGCTCCCAGATCCTCCAGTGGGGACACTCCTCTCATCTCACTTATCATCCTGGTACCTCTCACACTCTTGAGTTCCTCCAAAGACGATTTTGGTGTCCAACTATCAAGGAGGATGTGACAACATTTGTAAACGCATGTCCCACGTGCAACCAAAATAAGGTCCCTCACCGCTCTCCACAGGGGCTATTGCATCCTCTCTCCATACCTCATAGACCTTGGTCTCATCTTTCTATGGATTTTATCACTGGACTTCCGCTATCGCGAGGCAACACCACTATCATGGTCATAGTTGACAGATTCTCCAAGGCCGCCCGATTTATTCCTCTGCCCAAACTGCCCACCGCTAAAGAAACTGCTGAATTGGTTATAAACCACGTCTTCCGAGTCTTTGGCATCCCACAAGACATCGTCTCTGATCAAGGACCCCAATTTTCCTCCCGATTCTGGCAGGCATTTTGTCAATCTCTGGGGGCTACAGTGAGTCTATCTTCTTGGTTCCTCCCGGAGTCCAATGGGCAAACGGAGAGGCTTAACCAGGATCTTGAGACTACACTGAGGTGTATGGCAGCTAACAACCCATCCTCTTGGTCTTCCTTTGTCATGTGGGCAGAATACGCTCTCAATACCCTTCGCTCCTCAGCTACAGGCATGACCCCTTTCGAGTGCCAGTTGGGATACACCCCTCCTCTGTTCCCTGAGCAAGAAGTGGAGGTTGCAGTTCCCTCTGCTCAACAGTTCGTTAAACGTTGCCGCCAGACATGGAAAAAAGCCCGACTCAAGCTCTTGAAGGTCTCTCAGCAGTATCATCACCAGGCCAATCGTAGACGCAGACCAGCCCCCACTCTGCGCCCCGGCCAAAGAGTCTGGCTCTCCACCAAGGACATTCCCTTGCGGGTGGAATCCCGTAAACTTTCCCAGAGGTTCATTGGCCCCTTCAGGATTGCCAGGAAAGTAAACCCAGTTACTTACCGTTTATATTTGCCTAGGTCTTTGAAGATAAATCCCACTTTTCATGTCTCGCTGTTAAAACCTGTTTTGTCTTCTCCTTTTTTTACGACAGGTAAACTTCCCCCTCCTCGTATCATTGGTGGCCAGCCAGCCTACACAGTCCACAGAATACTGGATGCCCGTCGAGTACGTGGGTCCCGGCAGTATCTTGTGGACTGGGAAGGATATGGCCCTGAGGAGCGCTCCTGGGTCCCTGCCAAGGACATCTTGGACCCCAAACTAATTCAAGAATTTCATGCTCGCAAGTCCAGTCATCCAGGAGGGAACGTCAGGAGCCGTTCCTAGAGGGAGGGGTCCTGTCAGAGTTTTCTGCTTTAATGTTTTATTTTGGCCACTAGAGGCCCTCATTGTATTTCTTTTCAGTTTCTTATGTGTTATCTTATGTGTTATTGTTTTCACCTGTGCCTCGTTCTGGACTGTGTATTTAAGTTGTTCACTTCCTTTGTTTCTTTGCTCGGTTATTGATGTTCCTAGCCAGTTACTGCCGTAAGTTTGCTCTAGTTCCAAGTACTAAATTTTGTAAGCCTTTTGGTTTGTTCTTTGCCCATGTTTTTTTTTTTTTTTTTTTGCTGTTTTTTTATGTCTTTTTCCTGAGTTTTTTGGAGATTATTTTTCCTCCTTTCGGATCCTTTTCCAGACTAAAGATTTTTCTGTTTTTTGTGATTGTCAGTAAGAAATTGCTTTTGTACTCTTTTGCTATTTTTGTTAAACTCTTGAGTTCTTTTAAGAGTGCGTCTGACTATTGGGTTCAACTCCCTTCTGTGGCTCAGTGGTAGAAATTAAGACTCTTGCACCAGAGACCCAAGTTTGATTCCTGGCTCTGACAATATCATGCTACTTTCAATTGCAACCCATTCCTAATATTAGCATTAGAATATAGGCTATACCTCACACAATAGCATTTGATTAAATTTTCACTGTACAGGAAAATCCTTCGTGGCGGACCTTATGGGTCTTTTTTGTTCCCCATGAGAAATAAGGCATGTACACCATGTTTCAGAAGAATTGGACAAATGCGGTGGAAATGCCATCACTTTGAAAATGGGTCATTTGGGCGTTGCCTGTAGCACCCCCTAAGGGCGAATGTGGGCCGTTCTTGGTGTTGGGGTTGCCGGTGGCCTGTAGTATAAATGTGCCAAATTAGAAAATTTTTTACTGGTGACTTTTTGAGATATTGGGGTGCAAGGAGAATAATAATAATAATAATAAAACCACCAATAACAATAGGTTTCCTCCTACCCGAGGAATCCTAACTACCAAAAAACATCTTATTCAAAAAATCTGACAGCACATTATTAGGTTATTTTCTGCTTTTGGCATCAAAATGCAAACAGTATTTCAACACTTTTGCTCATTGAATAAGCCAGTAAGACCAGTGGTAAAAGTGTTTATATGCAATGCAAAATCATATTTTTGTTTTTGTGATGTTTAAGATTTAGGATGCATGTGCTGTAAATCCACTCTTTTGTGATGTTTATCAAACTTTTGTTCACAAAAATTATGCTTAAAGCAGTATTGTAATACATTCTAGATGGTGCACTCTTTCACAGATAACTATGCATTGTATGTGTGCTTCCTTCTAGCATGGACCTTCTCTAATTTTATACCAAAAGGCATTTTTCATCTTATTTCAAACATAAAACTATTGAAACTTGGCAGAGACTTAAATAAAGACATTTTACAACCCCAATTCCAAAAAGTTAGGACAGTATGAAAAATGCTATTAAAAACAAAAAGGAGTGATTTGTAAATTACATTCACCCTTTGCTATATTGAAAGCACTATAACAAAACATTATATGATGTTTTACCTTGTGAATTTCACTGTTTGTTTTGTTTTGTTTTTTATGTACAGTAATTTCAAATCAGATGATTGCAAGACAGGGCAATTTAAGACTAATAACAATTTGATGAGTTAAAATAACAAGACAATGTGAAACAGGAGATGTTAAACAGGTGAGGCAATCATGTCAGTATATGGAGCCTCTAAAAACAGCCTAGACCTTCAAGAGCAAGGATCATTCAAGATTTGTCAATTTGCCAACAGATGCTTCAGCAAATAATCCAGCACTTTGAGAACAATGTTCCCCAAAGACAAATTGGAAGGATTTGGGGCATTTCATCCTCTACAGTGCACAATGTAGTTAAAAGATTTAAAGAATCTGGTCAAATCTCAGTGCATAAAGGGCAAGATGAAAACCACTTCTGAATGCACGTGATCTCTGATCCCTCAGACATCACTGTCTTAAAAAACATCATTCATCTGTAATGGATATCATGAACATGGGCTTGGGATTACTTTAGTAAACCTTTGTTAGTCAACACCATTTGCTGCTGCATCCACAGATGCAAGTTAAGACTTTACTATGCAAAGCAGAAGCCCTACATCAACACTGTCCAGAAGCACTGCCGACTTCTCTGGGCTCGGTCTCATCTTAGATGGAAAGTAGAACAGTGGAACCGTGTTTTTTGGTCACGATGAGGACAGATGAGTCCACATAGTCCAATAGTTTTTGAAAAACATAGCTGTTGTGTTCTCCGTACCAAAAAGGAAAAGGACCTTCCAAGCTGTTATCAGCGTCAGGTCCAAAAGCCAGTGTCTGTATTGGCCAGAGGTGTGTCAGTGCCCATGGCATGGGTAACTCGCACATCTGTGAGGGCACCATTAATGCAGACAGATATGTACAAATTTTTGAGCAGCATATACTGCCATCCATCACCGTCTTTTCCAGGGATGTCCTTGCATTTTCAGCAGGACAACTTCAAACCACATACTGGCCGAATAAGCAGAGAGTTTAGATTGGCCTGCCTGCAGTCCTGACCATCTCCAATTGAGCTGAAGACATGCATAATGGATGAATGGGGAAAAAGTCCACTTTATAAACTTAACAAACTTGTGTCTTCAGTGCATAAATGCTTAATAAGTGTTATTAGAAGAACTGGTGATGTTTCACAGTGGTAAACACTCGACTGTCCCAACTTTTTTGGAGTGTGTGGCAATCATCTGATTTTAAATTGCTGTACATAAAAAATAAATAAATAAATAAATAATTCACAAGGTAAAACATCATATAATGTTTAGTTGTAGCACTTTCAGTATAGCAAAGGGTGAATATAATTTACAAACCTTTTTGTTTTTAATAGCATTTTTCATACTGTCCAAAATTTTTCGGAACTGGGGTTGTAGATAACTTTTCTTTGAAGTCAATTCCCTCGCGGCGTTTAAACCGTAAATCCAGCCCAGCTCCATGGGCTCACAGCTAAAACAGTTAGCTAGCACAATAACATTCTTTTAACATGTCTCTCAAGGGCTATGGTGTGCGTGTCTCAGACAGTGGGCAATCCTGTGCGTCTCTCTGTCATCAGGTGCTTCTCCACTGGAGATCACTGAAGTTCGTTTAATTCACTTTCACCAATTAAGACTCTCAAAATGACTGTACTTTTTCATGGCTGTTGCACTGAGGTGCAATTCAAGCTCATATATTAGCTCTAATTTTGTGTGCACCTTTCAATTTGTCCTCTATAGTTGGATATATCAAGTTATTTTATTAACGGTGCTTGCTTTGGCAAGAAATTCTGTTGATCGTACTTAGGGTAAGGAATTTGAACAATAACCTAACCCTAAAGCCCAAAGTATACTTCTATTTTGGTGCAAACGCTCAACGTCTGCATACAGTCGAACGCGAGCCTGTCAGAGTATACTCCATTTGACGGTGCGCGCATACTCAGGCGGTTGGCACATGTGACTGCTATTAGACAAGAGACTATTTCTCTTCAGGAGTTTAGACCCATAAAGATGTCTTTATATTCCTTCAGACTCGAGTTATACAAATGCAAGTATCTCCTGACCTCCTCTCAGATGCCCTCTTGACATGCATATCTACTGTTGTTGTTTTTACCGTCATCTCCTGTTATTTACCGGTGATTACATCTTCTTCTAGCATTTCTTTGTGATAGCAACGGCTCAAATGTGAGTATTGCCACCTTGTAGATCCACTAATTCATGCAAATAATTCCAGGCACATGCGCATTCTGCACGTTCAAAGACACGTGGATAGAATCGGGCTGCACGCATTCATTGCTTGAGCACTCTAGCTGAGGACGAGATTTGCGTCACGCGTCAGGAATCACGTCTGACCGAAGTATACTTTGGGCTTAAGTATTTAACTTTGGCTGCAACTTATCTCATACCGTTTGTGCTATGGGCATGATGGACACCTCAAATTGTGCAGCTTATTGAGGAGGGGTGTGCTTTTACCTTTCTAAGTGATCAACATTAAATTTTCACCTGGCAGACAATAAAATGGCCAAACAAATGTACATCAATGGGGATCACGATATCATAGAGACTTGTGGCTGGGCTCTTTTGACTTGGGCCTGTGTGCAACCAGCCAGATCATCCTAGCAACCACATAACACTCATATATTCTTCAGAAATGTAAAAATCTAGTTATTTCTTTATTATTTCTGCCCACTGTTTTTCATGTCATACATAACTTAATAACTGATTGAAAAGAGACAACAAAGTGTTTTCTCTTATTCATTTTCACAGTGAGTTTCTTTTGTTTTTTCGAAGTTGAAATTAAAGAGAACTTTTTTGTTTGTGCTTTTATTTTTTCAAGGCTGTATCTATTATTGGGATCACAAAGGGATGCTAATGCAGCTATTGAATGCAAGTTCCAAGTCATATTTAATAATTTTTTCTATCTTTTTGCTCCTTTATTGCTTTGTTGTGAATTTGTATGGCTCATAAAATTGCAACATGAGTATTCCAATTAACAAAAAAAACAACAAAAAAAAAACTTTCTTCAGATTTGAACTAATGACTGGGTGTGTTTCCCATGACAGTACATCATCACCATTATGGCCTGTAATGAGCCCTACTTGTGTCTCGCTGTGACAGACAGTTTAATGATTTCTAAAGGGAGGGAAGCACGCACCTTCAATCTCTGAAACACTACACCTTCTTTTAGATGTCTCCGCCATGGCCTTGACAGCCAGATAAGTGCTGGCGGCTGCTTTTAGGCCCGAGAAATGATGTGGACTCGCAGCCCGTACCTCTTGGTACATTAACCTGCATGTAGTAGAAGATGTTGGTTGGAGTAATGGACCAGACTGCAGGCTGATTTTCCTAGTTCACCTCAACCCGTCAAGACACTCATGTGTGTCTGAAGAATATCTCAGCAAATCCTGCAAGATACATGTGCTGTCAAACACACGGTTTGACATATTATGTTCTGAATGTCATTGCATTAGATACAAAATATCAAACCAAGTTGCATCGGCAAACTAATTATTAGTGTTAGACCTACCATTAATATGTTTTACATTGTAACATTAATGACATTTATGTACATTTTACCCCCTCCCCAATTGTCATTACTGCAGTGTGAAAAAAGATGGCCATTGTGATATTCTTATTAACTAGAAGAAAAAAAAAAGATGTATATATATATATATATATATATATATATATATATATATATATATATATATATATATATATACATCTTTTTTTTTTCTATATATATATATATATATATATATATATATATATATATCAACAGGATATACTACTGTATTACAAAGGGAAAACAATGGAAATAGTAAAAGCAAAACATCTGGATGCATTATGGTAATGAAAATTGGTGGTAAAATGTGCCTAATTGTCCTAAAAATAATGTCACAATGCAAAAAATATTGCTGGTCCTAAATGTAGGCATCATTTTCTTTATGCCTAATATAATTGTTTGTTTGTTTGTTTGTTTGTTGGGGGGGTTGCACTGATTTGAAGTTAAATATGACAATGACATTAGTTTCACTGCTTTTGTGAGAATCACCCCTTTGTTCCTTTGTCTTATTTTTGAACAATTTAAAATCTAGAAGTCTTCTTTTAGTGGAACAGTTTGTTTAATAAGTGTATTGGTGCTATATTTATTCAAAATAAATGATTGGTTTGATACTTTGTGATATAATCCAAAGACATTAATACATACATTTTAAAGTCTGATTTAAGTGCCCAAAATATTTTTTGCGGCTACTTTGAGGACAGAGATACAATTTAGAGAAAAGGATTTATCTTTTCCCTCTCAAGCATGGTTCATTTTCTCCAAGAATAAAACAGACATGCTGTTGTAATGGAGGCGAGTGCATATGCATGTCCCTTTATAACACTCTCACTTAATGAAAGGCTGGTATGCTACATTTCCCTCCACGCTGCACCAAGCTAAAGCACCTCTTTGTCACGCTTTGGTGCAGTAATTAGGAGCAATGTTAAATGCTGTCTGGGACAGAGAGAGGCGTTCGGTTGCACTGATATGCTGTAGCCCTCTGCTGATTAGAGACCTGCTCAACAAAGCTCTTTTGTCTTTATTCAGGCCTCCTCGCTCAGATGTGCATTGTGTCGAAGCTCTGGCTCATGGTTGATCTGTTGTTGAAACATCCTTTGAAATATCATCTCACTCAAACTGACTGGGGAGACACAACAGCCAGGCAAGAGTAACGTGTCAGTCACATCAGACGAGAATTCTGGGAGGGGAACTGAAAATAAATATGTCCCAGACTATCCTATTAAGGATACTATTTGTGGACTTCAGTTCAGCCTTCAATACCATCATGCCTGATCTTCTCTCAACCAAACTGACCCAGCTCTCCGTGCCCACCCCAGTCTGTCGATGGATCACCAGCTTTCTGACAGATAGGCAGCAGCTAGTGAGACTGGGGAAACTAACATCCAGGACCCTTACTATTAGCACTGGTGCTTCTCAGGGATGTGTTCTCTCTCCACTGCTTTTCTCCCAGTACATGAATGACTGCACTGCAAAAGACCTCACTGTCAAGCACCTGAAGTTTGCAGACCACACTACGGTCATCGGCCTCATCCACGATGGTGACGAGTCTGCATACAGATGGGAGGTTGATCAGCTGGCTGTCTGGTGCGGTCACAACAACCTTGAGCTGAACACACTCAAAACAGTGGAGATGATTGTGGACTTCAGGAGAAATCCCCCTGCACTCCCTGGTTTGGTGGTTTGGTTCATCCACCAAATCAGACAGAAGGAAACTACAACGGACAGTCAGGACTGCTTAGAGGATTACTGGTGCCCCCCTGCCCACCCTCCAAGACCTGTACATCTCCAGAGTGAGGAAATGTGCAGGTAGAATCACTCTGGACCCCACACACCCTTCCCACTCCCTCTTTGAAATGTTGCCCTCTGGCCGGCACTACAGAGCACAGAGCGCCAGGACATCCAGGCACAAGAACATTTTCTACCCTCAGGCCATTTCCACATGAACAGTTAAACTGCCTCAGGACTCTCCCATAGTGCAATAATGTAAATAAATATCTCATGTACATATGAAACAAGAGTTAGGAGTACCACAAGGAAGCATTTTATCAGTTACCCTTTTAGTATCAAAATCAATGGCATTGCAAAAGCCATCGAGTCGGGTATCCATTGCAGTCTTTATGTTGATGACATCGGTATTTGCTACAGAAGCAAATCCATGAATAACATTGAACAGAAAATCCAGCTGACAATTAACAGAATGCAGTCCTGGTCAGTATCAAATGGTTTTTAGTTTTCAAAGACTAAAACTGTTTGTATACATTTTTGCCAGCTACGCTCTCTCCATCTTGACCCAGAAATATTCATGGATGGTGAAACTTTCCTTAAAGTTGTTAAGGAAACCAAATTCCTTTGAGTAACTCTTGACAGTAAACTGAATTTTATCCCTCACATAAAGATTTTAAAAGATAAATGTCTTAAAACCTCAAACATTTTAAAGGTTTTAGCTAAAACAAAATGGGGTGCAGAAAGTTCAGTTCTTTTAAATACAGAGCACTAATTCGATCACGCCTGGATTATGGAAGTATAGTGTATGGATCAGTCAGGAAATCATATATCCGACTCTTGGACACAGTACATCATAAAGGCATACGTCTGGATTTAGGGGCCTTTAGGACATCGCCAATTCAATGTTTGCACGTAGAAGCAAATGAACTTTCTCTGGAGCACAGATGCCTCAAACTAGCCCTACAGTATACAGCAAAGCTGAAGACCAATAAAGAAAACCCAGCCTACCATCCTGTTTTCTCAACCCCTTCTTCAAGCCTATACGAACAAAAACCAAGACATATCCGTCCTTTAGGACTACGAATCAAACCACATTTACAAAATCTCAAAGTAGATCTGAGCATACTGGAACAGACACACTTCAGTAAAATTCCCCCCTGGAACTTTAAAAAAAACAAAAATAATCTTAGACTTAACAAGAAACAAAAAATCTGAAACCCGCCCAAATGACTTTCAACAACAACAACTTTTCATTAGAGAAATATTTCCATCACATATCCCTATATATACAGATGGATCAAAATCTGAGGATCATGTATCATTTGCATTTGTGATCAACCATCAAAAAAAAAAAAAAAAAGAATATCCATCCCCAATCACAGCTAAATGTTTACAGCAGAGACAAACACAATCGTCTTAGCACTGGACTTAATAAAGAAATAGAAACATTCTGATAATTTCAGATTCAAAATCATGTCTTCATGCAATGTCATCTTTAAAAAAATTATCACCCAATGCTTGTAAATGTTTTATGCAAACTGCTGGATTTGTAGGCCCAAAATTTCAATATCTGCTTCTGCTGGGTACCTGGACACTGCGGAATCCCAGGAAATGAGGAAGCAGACACTGCTGCAAAAGAGGCTTTATCAGCGGATTTCAAAAAGTGTCCAATACCTCCCACTGACCTAAAACCCATAATAAATTAATATATTAAAAACAAATGGCAAACTGAGTGGGATCAATGCACCATGAACAAGCTCCATGAATTAGCCCTATTGTTGGCAAAAGAATTTCCTCTCTGTTTTCAAATCGCTGGGACCATATTGTCTACACCCGCTGTCGAATAAGTCACTCCAGGATAACACACAAGTTTTTAATATTAGGAGAAGATTCACCAACATGTACCTTCTGCCAGAATCCATTATCCCTGAAACATGTTTTATTAGACTGTACTAGTCTTAACCCCGTGAGAAACTTTTTTATTCAGTCAGCACTCTGGAAGAAATTTTAAAAAAAGTCAAACTGAACACAATTTTAGAGTTTTTAGGAAAAATAGATTTTAAAAACCTTTTATAGAATTCCTTACACATTTCTCGCCATGGAAATAGCCATAGAAGCTGGCATGGCATTAAAAACAAACAATTAAACAAACAAACAAGCAACAAACATGTACATATGTAAATCCACTCAGATTTAATTCAATAATTGTACATACCTCTACCTTGCACATACATTACCACTTGCACATGTACATATGCCATTCTATGTTATATATCCTATTATTTGTATGTATATTTATAATCTTGCCTTGTTTTATATTCTGTGTAATGTTCTGTGTGCACTTGTTTCTCCTATCTCCAAAAAAAAAAAAAATAAATAAATAAATAAAATCCTTGTGTATACAAGAACACTTGCCAATAAAGCTCATTCTGATTCTGACTAGTTAATGTTTCTAAATGATTAATGGTTTCATTACTTTCTTCTGTTAATAGAAAAGTTAGACTTTTTTTTTTTTTTGTGGGACAGAAATTAAGATATTTTAAAGAATATCCAAGCTGCTCTTTTCCATACAATGAAAAAATATAGTGACCAGGGGCTGTCAAGCTCCAAAAACGTGGGATAAAACTAACAAAGAAATAGCATATAATGGCTTTCTGCAAGGAACAGACTGAAATTTAAGTCGTTACTTACTGAAAACTTGCCATTCACCATAGCTCTCAGATTTCGTATGCACATGTATATATTCAGACTTGGTGTCCCATGTTAATTTCGAGACACGTAAGAACCAATGTTGTTGAAAGTCATTGCCTTGAAACAATGCATCTTGGCATGCCAGGTTCCAAAACTTGCATTTTGGTCAGCCCCTTACAAAAGCTTCAGAAGACTTGGAATATAGTGCATGGACTACTTTTATGGTTTTATTTTGTCCTTTTTGGAGCTTAGAAACCTCTAGTTACAATATTCTTTCATTGTATGAAAAAGATAAGCTTGGTGATTCTTCAAAACATCTTATTTTGTGTGTATAATATTCAGTATATACTGTATATATTTAAAGAAAGTTGAGTAAATGATGACAGCATGAGTATAATCGTGGAAATATCTTACATTTGGCATGCCATGAAATATCTTTACATTTGTCTTGCCATTATTATTTATAAAATGTTTTTTCTTACACCCAGAATATGTTGAGCTTCCTTTCTCAAATGAGAGACACAAATGCTCTTTACAATATTTGTTACATTACAGAGGTTAAAGGAATAGTTCACCCTAAAAAGGAAAATTCTCACATTATTCACTTACCCTGATGCCATCCCAGATGTGTATGACTGTCTTTCTTTAGCAGAACACAAATTAAGATTTTTAGAAAAATGTTGAAGCTCTGTAGGTCCTTATAATGTAAGTAAACGGGCGCCATCAGGCTGCTGGCTATTTGACGGTCAAAATCTTGTGTTCTGCTGAAGAAATACAGTCATACACATCTGGGATGGCATCAGGGTATGTGAATAATGAGAGAATTTTCATTTTTGGGTGAACTATTCCTTTAATGAAGTCAACCACTCCGGTCATGATTGGCCTGTGCACAATTGTGCCATCTTGCTCTGTTGCAATGCTCTCTGTGTTGACAGAAAAGCTGTGTGTGTGTGGGTGTCAGCTGCTGTCTGGCTGTGGATGGATATTTGAGCTTGTCCCAGTCTCTGCCTCCCCTGTTTCCCTTTTCCTGTGTGAATAACAATCACGCACACTGAAAGACTTTCTCCACAGTCTGCATTTCCCACACCAGGACAGACCCAAGGGGACACTGACAGGGTTGGGGAGTAACGAAATACAAGTAACGGGAATACATATTTAAAATACAAAATATTAGTAACTGTATTCCACTACAGTTACAATTTAAATCATTTGTATTTAGAATAGAGTTACATTCAAAAAGTATTTTGATTACTGAAGAGATTACTTTGCATTTTATTGTCATTTGTTTCATTTAATATTTAGTCCTTTCAGATGGAAGAATATATACATATAAATGATGCGATCCAAAGTGCATTTGAACAGCAGGTGAAACACTTTCTTATGATGTGTTACATTCATACGAGCAGACAGAGAAGTAAGTTTGAAATAAGTTTGGAGCACAAGAAATAGAAATAACCCTTGTGTAAATTGTCAGCTTTACGCTAAGCTAAAATGATATTTCTAGCCATTTTACATGCACATGTTACCAGAAATTACCACATAATTTCTTTTTTCTAGTAAGACCTTTGATATTAGGGCAAAAATCGTATTCTTGATCATTTTTTTATTGTTTTCCTGTAAAAAGATCAAAAAAATCCTTAAAACAAGATCAATCTGATCTTGTTTTAGAAACAACACTGCATAAGATATTTAGGTTTTTCAGAGAATGAACGTATTTTTCACATGTGTATTTTGTCTTACTATACTGGCAGAGTTTTTATAGTCAAAACAAGTGAAAAAATTGACCAGTGCTGAAGAAGTAATCCAAAGTATTTAGAATACATTACTGACCTTGAGTAATCTAACGAAATATGGTACAAATTACATTTTACAGCATGTATTCTGTAATCTGTAGTGGAATACATTTCAAAAGTAACCCTTCCAACCCTGGACACTGATATATGTGCCTTGAAGTCTTGACACTTTCACTTGGTTCTTTTTCATTCGTTCTGTATCTCTCCCTCTCTTGTTCTCTTTCATGTGGTAAGTCTATACTTCCTCACCTCAAACAAAGTTTCTGGATCAAGCATTTTCACATTATTTAAAGGGAATTTTCACCCAAAAAATGAAAATTCTGTCACACTCTCATTTTGTTCTAAACATGTAAAAGTAGATGTTACCAGAATGTTAGCCTCAGTCACCATTCACTTTCATTGTACTTTATGAAAAAAAAAAAAAAAAAAAGATGAAAGTGCATGGTGACTGAGACTAACATTCTGCCTTAAAATCTTCATTTGTGTTCCGTGGAAGAATGAAAGCCATATGGATGACAGAATTTACATTTTTAGTTGAACTATCACTTGATAAATTGTTGGCATACCAATTCACATACTCCTGATAGATACTAGCAATATGTACTTTGCTGGTGATGGTAAAGTACACACTTTTGAGTATGAGCTTGTATTGGAGCATACACGGAAAAACTGTGCAAAAACTTGCGAAATATAAATTAAATAATATTTTTTTATAATTTTGTTGTAACTAAATCTTAATGGTATAAAATTAAGTAAAATCAACTTCATGCCATAATATTGATTAAAGTGAGTAAATTCAACAAACATTTTAGTGCAATACAGTAACTTTTACTTACAAATATGATATGCACGGTACTTAAACATAGTCAAATTTAAAAGAACATATTATTTGAACGTCACATTTTGAATTTTCCTACAAACACGTTTAATCATGTACCTCCTGACATACAGAAGCCCCCCACCAGGAAGCTTGCTATGCAGTCTATGAGACAACATCACCTTGCATTACTGGCAATAGAAACAAGATGTAGAGCTGTGCATGCAGATCATTTTTTTTTTTGATCATGAACGGGCCATTTTGAACTTCAGACTCCACAAAACAAGAAGTTAACAAATATGCCAACAAAATGAAAAATAAAAACATTAAACTTGCAGTTAAACCATGCAAGCTCATTAAGGCTACATTCACACAGTCATTGTTTGGGATTGACAACCGTATTAACTTACAGGTGTGAGTCTTGAAATGTCCCGTTCATACAACATCGTACAGTAGCAGTCTGTATGAATGAACAACCAAAGTCACAACCATATTCTAACCGCTGTAACTATAGTGACGACTAAAAGATGGCGATGTCCATAATACCGTCATGTCTTATCACAATTGCCGCCACATTATTACATAAATGAGTCCAATCGAGGTGCGAGTTCATCCATCAGATCATTATTAACCATCAAGGATTTGAATGCGTTTTAACCACGTGCAGAGCGCAGCATTTGTGTTGTGTGGCTTGAGCTCGTGAGCAGCCGGTGGAAGCCAGCGGTTGATTTTTTAGATGACACGCAGCTACTTTCTCCATCTCAGAGAGTTAACAAAACCCCACATGAAACACGAGACACTTGCATGTACAGTGCAGCATGTCTCTCACTGTACATGACCAAACTAACAACTAGTTGTCCAGTGCGGTTCCGTTCACACAGCACAGGTTTGCCAAGAATGCGGTTGTGAGACCTGAAAATATGCGGGTGTCAGTTTGGTAACAGAATGCGATTGTCACACCCATAAATAACCATCCTGTGTGGACGTAGCCTACTTATTTAAGCCCGGTGCATGCTAGGAACACCAGCTTCGGAAAGTTAGGTAACATTTACTTATTTCATTCACCAGTAAAATTTGCTCAAATTAGCACATAAATATGACAAGGTTTTCTACTTTAGGATTGATACATGACGACACATTGTAAAGATAACAAACAACCATAAATATTATGTATTTATGAGCCAGAACATTCATTTTTATGAATGAATGTAGAATTTACTTAATATTTTCAAGTTCATGCTTAAACTGGCTTATTTAATGTAGAAAGTACATAATCTTCTACTGCTATACTTATTTCACCACAATGTTTTTTTTTTTTCAGTGTACAGTGTACTACCTTTATATATTATAGTATATTGTCTTGATACCACAGACCCCTTTTTGACCCTCTTTATTTGTGCAATGATTGTAATGAGTTATTGACAAAATTTGCCCAAAAAGATGCATACGTCATAAAATCACTGGAAATAGCATACTATACCTTTGTGAATAACCTGCTGTTTTCAATGCAGTAAGCTTTAGTATACACTGATACTATAGTAGCGTACTTTGTCAGATGGGATGCAGCTAGTGTCTGCTCAGTGCCTTAAATTGCCGTTTACCATCCACACAGATAAAGCACATATTTCACCTTGCTTTCTTTAGATGGTACACATGCAAAATAAATAACGCACAAACCTGAGTGTGTTTGTGTGTGTGTTTCGGATGGTGAGGAGGAGTGGTTATGTATAAATATGTCTCACTTTGTATCACCAGTCTCTTTTATTGCCCACTTCTGGCAGTTATAGTCAATCTTTTCAGCTAATGCTGATTTGAAATGACAAACCACATAGGGTTGGTTTTCCACAGCTCTGCGAGGCATCTGAGAGATTCCAATGATTTTATCAGGCAGATATTTTATCGGATGACTCTCCTTTCCTGTTTTTCTGCGGACTACATTAACTTTTTTCCCCACAGTCTGTGTTTGATGCAAGGGGAGGAAGCGGGCCACCTGCTCCAGAACCTCCGCTGCGGCACATGTGAGACTAATTCTGTCGTTGTGTCATTCTTGAGAAAAAAAAATAAAATAAATATTCATCAAAATATTGTCTCTCAGCTGAGTGTAAATTAATAAATTACAGCATCTGGCACAGATGTTTCTTTTTTGTCTTGGCAGAGCAGGAGTCTTTCATTATTGTTCAATTTGAATGTTGCTGTTTTTCTTTGAAGCATTTTTGATTGCTTGCTGAATGGAATATTAATGTCCTGGTTTGGTAATGTAGAGATGCATTATATAATGTAAACAAACACACATCAAATAATTTGTTTAAAAGAGAAATATCCCTGCTGGAGAAACTAGCCTAACTAATTTGCTGGTCCATACTGGTTTAAGATGGTTATGCTGCACAGTCTGGACAAGCTGGTCTTCATGTGGTCTTGCTGGCCAACCAACCCAATCAAGCCGATCCTGAGCTGGTCTTGCTGGTCTCTCAACCTGACCTGCTTATAAGTGCTCAAAAACCACACTGAAACTGGGAGACTAGCTTAAACCAGCAAATCATCTTAGACTGGTTGTTTTTAAGCAAGATTTCCCTTCTATCTGTGGAAGTTTTTGTAACACGTTTTAGGCTTTGCAAAATCAAGCATGTTCATAGTTATGCAACAGCACATAATTTCAGAAAAGGTAACCTCTGGTCATCTTTCACTGAAACGAAGAACTCAGCATGGGAACTTTGCTGTTTCCATTTACTTCCTGACACTTTCCTGCACTCTTCCTCTTTCTCTTCCCTCTTTTTCATGCAATTTTGTGTGTCTCTACTAAGTCAAGTCAGTTTTATTTACATATTGTTCCAAAGCAGCTTTACAGAAATGCCTTAATTCCGGGCCAAATGTGACTGAAGGGGTTTATTTAGCTATAACAACCAACTGACTGCACATTATCCTGGTTATTACATGGCTACTAACCAACAAAATAAATACATGGACATAAAGTAGCATGGAAAATATGTAATTTGAGAAGAAAGAAATCGCTGAACAGCTGGAATCAACCTCCAGTTCTGTTGGTTTATTTTGTGAAAATGACTGTCTGACTCCTCAAAAATCAGCCTATTACAAGACTACTTGCCAAATAAATAAATACATTTACATGAAACAATGATTTGCACTGAAATTCTGTAATTATGTGTAAGGAGATTTGGAAAAACTGTACGCAGTATGGATTAAAGTGGCCACGTACCTCCATCATTATGTAGGCAAATTTATAATGGAATTAGCTGTATTCGACAACCATTATAAGAAAGATAAATTACAAATAATTTGATTATTTGTCTGAATAAAATTCTCCACCATTAAAATCGTAATACAACGTCTCGTTGTATCTGCTCACAATTTCTTTTGTAAGGAATCAGCTTCAATAAGGGAACTATGATTAATTCACTTATTGGAGTAATATTAATTCTCATGGCTTAATGAAAATAATATCCCAAATATTTAAGATATGAGCTTTGAAGCAAGATCTTTTAAAATCACTTCTCTCAGCAAAGTCTGGAGAAGTACTTTTAATAATTTAATAATTTTCTTTATTTATCACACATTTGCACATATACAGTGAAATTCTTCTTTTTCACATATCCCAGCTAAGCTGGGGTCAGAGTGTAGGGCCAGCCATGATACGGCACCCCTGGAGCAGATAGGGTCAAGGGCCTTGCTCAAGGGCCCAACAGTGGCATCTTGGTGGTGCTGGGTCTTGAACCCCTGACCTTCTGATCAGTAACCCAGAGCCTTAACCACTGAGCTACCACTGCCCCACTTGTGTTGGGGCATACTTGTGTTTCCTTGCGGTTCTTTGGCTCTTCGTAGAAAGTTCTGGTTGTTCTGTCAATGTTTTGGACCTCTGTTAAAATAATGGATGTCTGTTGCAGGGATGATGAGGTGGGGTTTGAAGCGAGGGCTTCCACAAGGGAGACTCGCGACTCCCGTCATGTGTGTGTGTCGTAGCACAGAGAAGGCTTCCTCCGAGCTTTACTTTGAGCCTTCCTGGACTTCTACATTGCGCGGAACTTGAGGGGTGCCAGGGCGAGGCTGCAAGCCACGAGGGCAAGTGCATGGAGGCTGCAGAGCTGAAGAGGAAGTGAAGAACTGAGAAGAGAGCAGAAGAAGAGAGAGAGCTCCTCCTTGTAGGAAAGTTTTAAACTGAAATTGGCCACACCCCAAAGGTGTCTTGAGCCAATCAGAAGTGACTTTTCAGAGTCACATGGTCAACTCATTCCTTTCCAAATTTGATTTACAATCCTTTGTGTAAAGGATTCTTAAAAATTCCCGCTTTAAAAAGTACATGTTTTAATCATAAATTGTATAGATTGAAAACGGTGCAAGAGACATGACATTCATTAACATCAACATTATCTACGTAAACAAGCAAGCATTTATAGACAAAATATGACCTACTTTCATGAATATTCAACGTGCTAGTAACAAAACATGAAAATAGTTGGTTAATTCATTGGTTTTACAACATGGATAATACATTAAATGTTATGAGAAACATGATTGTCGGGGTATAGTGTCAGGTTAAGTTTGGTATATAAAATTATCTTGTATGCTTTGTCCAACATGCATAGAGTCAAAAGTTTGGTGCCTGTGTGGAAGTTCAGAAGGTCATGCTGAATCTGCCCCATGTCACTGTCCCGTGGATTGCAGGGCCTTTCTGACCAATGGCCCTTTTTATTTTAAATCATGCTGTTTTGCTGTTTTAGTAGAATGGTTAATCTCCTTGACCAGCAATTTGACATTCATTAATTATCTCAAATCAAAAACCTATAGGGAGCTTCAGCCTCCCAAGAGAGGACCCTTCGAGGGGAGTGTGATCTTGGACAAGTCTCCTTTGTTCAATTTATTGGCCAGATGTGGTTCATCTCATTTAGCTGGGCCATGCCAGACTTTAGGGTGCCATTTTGGCACTCTCTTAGTTTTATGGCTTTGAGGAATTCCAGGGTTAAAAGGTTGGGTTTTCCTGGATTCAAGTCATTTTGCATAGCAATTGTTTGTTCTTCTGCACCGAATATACTATATATGTGAGAAATAAATCGCTGAACAGCTGGAATCAACCTCCAGTTTGCATCGGAGTTCTGTTGGTGTTTACTTTGTAAAAATGACTGTCCGACTCCTCAATATTAAGCCTATTACAAGACTACTTGCCAAATCAATAAATAAATGTACATGAAACATTGATTTGAGTTTGAATTATTTTATTAGCTAACTTAAGCTGGAGAGACGGCTCTTAGAACCCGGATGAGCGGTCTGATATGTCTAAATCCCCAGATGTGCGGTAGTTACAGAGCAATATCTGACTGCTGGATGGCACCATTGATCAATCAGAATCAAGTATTCCAGAGAGCCATGTAATAATGAAAGATAATGCACACCCAAGCTGTTAATGCCACGATGTGCATTAATGTTCAATAATTCAACAGTCTGGACTAAATTATTCCACTTATAGCATCTAAAGACATTTGGTATAGAATTACTTTTTTCACCACTGATTACGGTTGTTATTCTAACTTGCTGCACAGTGAGCAGAAAGAGGATAAAGAGGCTGCTAACGGGTATAAAAATGAATTAAACAACAAATAAACATGCGAATACAAATCTGAGTACACGTGATGTAACGTGAGTCGTGACAATCAGATGTTGTGTTGAGCGATAGAGACTGTTTCAGCGATCATGAGCACTTTTAGCTTTACTCCCTTCAACATGAGTGCTCTCTCAATCAAACATGAGCGTTCTGCAGGTGCTCTTAATATCTCATCATCTGTCACTCATCTCAGCGCTATTCTGTGAGGATCCCAGTTTAAATTAGATTAATTTTGGTCACAATACCACTAATAACAGATGTTACCGTTTAACACAGTGTTTCCCAACCACTGTGCCGCAGCACACTAGTGTGCCGTGAAATATTGTCAGGTGTGCCGTGGAAAATTATAAAATTCCACAAAATAAATAAATGCATGAAAAAATATATATATATTTCAGGTTTTCGTTTTGAAACCATAATCGGTCACTTTTGGGATTGTGAAGAGCAATGATTAATGTGCAAAAGTGACTGATATTTATACGCGTTAAAGGTGATTCATATGACTCACGTCAGCGCTGCAGAATACATTGAAGTCTATGAAGTGACGCCACTTTACACCGAAGTGTTTTTCACACACACGTTTTTGCTTTACCAATAATGTCTTTGAGAGTATTAAGCAACAAGAAATATTTAAAAACTGTCCAAATTTGTGAAAAGACATTGAATTTGACATTAAATATTACCTTATCGTTTACGAATATCAGAGACCCCATTTATTGAACTAATTTAAATTCACCAAGAAAACGCTTAGACCTAAACATAAACAAGTTACTTTATTACTTTCTGCTATCAAAGCAACTTCAAGCTTTTTTTCCTCTCTTCCAAATACATGTTTTCAATGTTTATTGTGCAGACCTCCCGCTTTTTTACGTGGCAAACTCGTAAAATCGCCCCTCTGTGACGCTTTCTGCAACTCTTGTCATGTGGAGGGCAAAGCGCCGCGTGACGTTGGCGTTGAACGGAGCGTTGGCGCCTCGACTCATCTTATGTGAAGTGCACTTTACAATGATGAAAGAACATTATTGAAACTCAAAATTATTATTATTTGTCTATTATTGTGGTCTTTTCTGATAAAAGCCATGCTCAGCTGTTTAAATAGGTTACTGTAGGAAAATGATACCGTAGATCTGCTTTGTGTTTATAATTCTTATACTGAAGTCAGTAGATTTGTAGCCATGCAAGTTTTAATAAAGGAGAAGGTAAGGACGTTATTGAAACTCACTATTATTAGACTATTTTTGTTGTCTTTTTGGATGAAAAATAATGCTCAGACTGAAGGAAGACTATAGATCTGCTTTGTTCTTTTAATGCTTAAACACTATAAAGTCTCTTGGTAGATTTCGGTCATGAATGACTCAAAATGATTCACTGACTCACTCAAAGCACATAAGATGCTCATTTGTCACCACCTAGTGACTTTCCAGAAGGGGTCACTGAACTAATCAGTTAAAAAAAATTAGACAAATTTCTGAAACAGAAGAAAGCCTCACCAATATACTCTTTATTTTGCAGCTAATTCTGCACAATTGTAAACTTGAATAAACTTGAATCACTAAAATAGCTGGAATTGGTGCTTTTAGCTTATTCTTTAAAAAAAAAAATATCACCAGAAATAAATTTCGTGGACCAGTGATTGTCTTACCTTTTCGCCCCTCATGATTTTGCATCCCTGTAATTTGTTGTGGCATTGCAAGAACAAATCTACAAATTAGAAAAGAAGCAAATGATTTGTATTTCATTACCCATTTAGCACTCTTGCCACCTGTGACCTCACACAGCATAGCCTACCTATGTGATTTTTTTTTTTTTTACACTACTAAGACGGACAGAAAACATGGACAAGTTCTTGAAAAGGAATAATATTGATGATGGTTAGCCTTTGTGGGATAGTGGTGTGCTGTAGAATTTGTTTTAGTCCTAAAAAGTGTGCCATGGCAGAAAAAAGTTTGGGAAACACTGGTTTAACAAGAATTTGTTTTAGTCCTAAAAAGTGTGTCAATAATGGCACCGCGTCTTCACGCATTTGCTTAATAATTAGTGATTTGTGTTACAAAAAGATGCCAAAGACAGTAAACAAATCATAGATATTAATAATTTCTCACTGGAGCAGATTAAGAGCTTATAATGGATATATTTTTCTTATTTTTGAAAGTATCTCTTCTGTGTGTGATGCTCTCATGGTTTTTACTGGTTGCCAGTATGTCACAATGACCTTTTGATATTGACAACAGAACTATTCATAACTGTTTTCAATACAAATAAATGTTAGCAATTCACAGTTAATGTCATTTTAATGTAATTTTGGTAACACTTAATAAAAAGGTTTCATTTCTTTAACACTAGTTAATGCATAAGGTATCATGACCAAACAATGAACAATATATTAAATATATTATCTATTTATTATAATGGCAACCGCAGTGCTAATGGCCTGAGAGATAGGTAGGTTTGTTGCTCTCAGCTCTGAGATACTTGCACACTCCTCAGGTTCACTGGATGTTCACTCTCACAGCTGTCTGCCTCATTTCAGACATGTTTTTGTGCAACATTAGTCCACATGTGCTTGTGAAATAATCTACTGTCAAGCACAACCTTGTCTCATAGAATGAGCATTACTATAACTACATTTTTGCAAACTGACTTTTATGTGCCGTTTTCTACATTTTGCTGCAGTTTTCTCGTGAAATTAACACTAGAGACACTACAACAACTGTGCATTTTATTCATTTTTGCAGAAATCACAAGTACAAGGTCTGATTATGACTTTATAAACAACTTTCGCTCTATTACTCACACACTGCTTTATTATGATATCAAATTATACTTTGAAAACAACACATTTTAACGCTTGCATTACAGAGCCACCTACATTTACACTTATTCCAATATGCGTATCTTCCGCGGTAGCTCAACTGATAGAGTGTTGTATGGAGTCAATATATATTATATATTTGCAAAAAAAGAAAAAAAAAAGTATTGCAAAAGACAAAGCTGTGTTTAATTGCAAAAAACAATGTATGTTGTAAACAAAACCCAAGAATTGCGATCCTTTTTTTAATCAGCAACAGACTTTTGGCATCAATTTTTGTGCAACACAGTTTCACTTTGCGGAAAGTATTTTTTCTTTGCGATGCTCCTTTTAATGTTCATGGTACTTCTTTTTGTAAATAGGAGTTTTTAAAAATGTAGTTGAGGTAAAAATAGCAGACTGTAACATCAAACCACACAGGCCAGTGATATTAGCTAAAAAGCTACATGAAGCACAAAAGCACTTCACCAGGAATTTCACCCTAAAAATGAGCTTTTTTCAGGTTTTAACATTAAGTTGACACTTTAATGTAAATTCACAAATGAGACACCTTAAATCGAAGTGACATTTTTCCACTGACCATGTCCATTTGTTTTGAAGGGCATCATGGTTCATGTAAACTGCTTATGCTCCTTGACCTCATGAATAAGCCACACCCCACATGATGTCGTCATACTCGAAACTCCGCCCCATGTCAAAACAGTGCCACATAGTGAAGCACAAAGAGAAATAAAGCGCAAAGGGAAAGAGGTACTGTGAACATTAAAAGGAGCATCGTAAAGAAAAAATACTCTCTACAAAGTGAAACTCAAAGAAAAAGAAGTGTTGCAAACAAATTGATGCCAAAAGTCTGTTGCAGATTTTAAAAAAGGATCTCAGTTCTTGGGTTCCGTTTACAACATACATTGTTTTTTTATGCAATGAAACACAGCTTTGTCTTTTGCAATACTTTTTTTTTTTTTTTTTGCAGATATATAAGGCATCATGTCTCCATAGTGTTGGACTTTGAACTTGAAAGACTGCAGTGAGACAAAGGTATAGATGTGACACAAAATGACGTGGTTGCTTCAGAAAATATGGTTAGGTTTAGGTAAGGGTAAGAATGTCTGTTTTGTTCACCTCTCATTTATCGTTTAGGACACTATTGGTCGCCGATACGGTCGCCATTACATCATCTCTGACATTTGGATACGAAAGTCGAATTTTGCCCCCTATTGACAATCGTGATTAAATTTTAATTTGCTCGTTATCAATAATATTCGCTGCAAGGTCGAAGATATACACGGATCGCAAAATCAGAGTATCCACATCTACAAAACTGTCCACAGGTTGTAATGTAGGTAAGTAAAGTTGCAATGTCCTTTTCCCCAGACATTCTCTTTTCGGGATCTTAAAAAAGTCCTGCCGTGATTTCTAAATCATCTAAAGTGCCTAGGAGTTGGCTTTGTGTTCATATTGACATGCTCTCTAAAGTCACACATACATGCAATACATTGTCTGTATGTGTTTGTCATTTAAAAACCCTTTAAACCTAGCAAATCAGTTAAATTCTATCCATCTTCACTCCCTCCCTCCCTGCATGCTCCCTGTGTGTGTAATAGAGAGGGAGAGAGAGCATGCGAGCAAGACACAAGCTCTCTCAAGCAAGTCAAGTCAAGTCAAGAAAAAGGCACTTTTTGATGGAAAGTTTTATATTGATATTTGCAATACATATATCTGAAAATGTCTGTTTTGTCATTTTGACATTCTGTTCGCCACTAAAGTTAGTTAGAGCTACTGTCTGATATAGATATACATAGCTCACTTGGGCTTTTATTAATCAGGGAAAATTCCTGATTTATGTCGGAAAGTTTGCGTAATTACGATGTATAGGCTGATTTCAGATATAAAATCAGTGACTGAATGGCTAATGTTTAGTCTTTGAAATGAGAAGATTCCCTATTAAGTCAATAGGCACACTCAAATGTTTGGTCATACAAATAAGGCAGCACAGTGGCTTCAGTATTGTGACATCATCAGCAATTCAGTTCTTTATTATAAATCAGAATTCAGGACCCAGATTTTGGATTGGATGAACCAACACTGCCAAAATTGTTTATCGTACAAAAGTAAACAAGGATCCCTTAAATTCTAACATAAAAGTGTATTAATATTACCATTAACTGCATAAACCCAACAATATGCAGAATTATGTTCTGTATTATGTTCCCAATTGCAGGGAAAATGAGCAATTTTGGTTTCTAAATGTCTTGAATTTTAATGATTTTATGGCCTTGGCAGCCAATAATTCACAAAACACATGTGCCGTGCTCGACACAAACCATGTTTTTCCAGCGAACTCCTATTTAATGTAGTCAGAGTCATTTTTACGTTTACCTGTGTTTTGTTAATGGTTTTCAAGGATGAGAGCATGTTACACAACCTGTCCATGTTGGCATCTACCTAATTTGTCTAGCTTTTTCAAAGAGAATTTGCACCAAAATACCAGAGTAGAGTTAGACTGAACTCACAGAATTTGATGTCAACAACAAAAGATAGATACAAAAGATATGGGAATCACTGTTATTTTGCTATCCAAACTATGCAAAATTATATGGTTAGGTTTTATTAGTATTTTATTATTTTCATTTAGCATTTGTATTCAATGCTGTCCACGATTCTATTAGAACTGACCTACGACCCAGTTTTTGGTCGCAACCCACCATTTGAGAACCACTGGTTTAGAGGAAGGATGTTTCCATTTAAAAGATAGAGAGAGCTTCTACAGCTTCTGAGCTGCTATTGCACCAATCTCCAGACAACTAACATCTCTTAAAATCAAACACACAGCTGTCGTGGTCTCATTCAGTCATGAACCAAACCCCCAAAGCTCCCAAGGAATCGTATCTCCAAATGTCTCACCAGAGCCAACCCAAGGCATCTTTCAAGATGCAACTCTTGAGTGCACTTGAAGAGCCAGGATAGTGGAGGATTTCAGACTCTGCCCTAGTTTGAAAGCTTGAACAAGGGAAGGGGCCTCAGGCATACATGGAGAGCCGGGTAACATGCACGGAGTCCCAATTGTGATGTCTACCTCCGATGCCCGCATACATTAATAACCTCTGCTCTCTGATTGCCACAACTGTTAAAATCAGCTCCTTGACATAGTTATGCCATTAACATACAGTATATGGATTTTTGGGGTTTTACTGCTTTAGAGGATGAGAGAGTTAGAAGAAGCCTCCGGCTCAAGACATTGAAAAGATTCCTGGTATTCCTTCATTTGATTTTGCATTGTAATTTTATAAAAAAATATATATATTCAGCCACTATTCCTGAGATGAATGCTGAAACCTCTCCACATCCACTGTCTGGCATTAAAGTTTGATTAGACTGTATATTTCATGATGTACACTAGTATCCTGCACTCATGACATAATTGAAATATTTGCAGCAAAACAAAGATGTCAGCAAAGGCCTGAGGGACTAAGAGAGAAGTGTATCGACTTTGGATTTTACCCTTGGTCATCTCTCTTTCCTAACGTAGCTCTCTAAAGACATTCAGCTCTACAAACGCTGCCTCAAGATACAACGAACAAATTCGACCAAATGCTTTTTTTTTGTTCGCTCTGCACACCATCCCCACCCCTGTTCTCTCTCTCTCAATTTTTTCGTCTTTTTCCTTGTCCTGTATTTCTCCCTCAAGCATTGTCCCACTATGAATATAAATAAGGCCAAGAATATTAACAGTCCCTGCATTCTCTCATCCTCTCAAGCTTGACTAAAATAGATGTTTACATGGGTCGCAAATTTAGCTTGAGAGTGAAGAATACAGTATGGGGGATTTTTAACAGTAAATGCTCGGCTGGCTTCCACTTTAGAACACGCTGGTTCATTTGCATGTTAATATTTGTCTCACTCAAGGTTCCCATGCGACAGGGACCTACAATAATGTGCTCGAAAACGATGCACCACTGACTATTGTGAGGGAAAAACTCAGCCTTCGGATAATAACAGCTCACGGTATCTCTCTTTCTAAAGCACTGACAGTCAAACACCTCCACTCATTGTAGCATATATCAGTTAAAGACATTTTTTTTTCAAAGAAGCCTTGGAATCGATGCGAAAGTCCTTTTCTGCAAACGCTCGCCATGGGAGAGTAGATCAATACAGAGCATGCCATTATAGCACATCCTCGTTGTAAATGTAGAATGGAGTGCCCATCAAGCCGCACATCTCTTTTTATTTCCACTCAATTGATTCCCCGTTTCCCATAGCAAGACTTCTACCACTGTTTTTGGTGGAGTCGTTCTTTTCTTTCCGTTACTTTCAATGTATCATAGGTCCCAGAGCCTCTGTCTTTCTGCTCCCTTCATTAGTTCTACACTTTCTCCGAGAGACATGCTCTCTGAGGCCCTGGGGCCAGGACAGCTATATCTCCCTGCCCAGTATTTTTTATTATTTATTTATTTTTAATGAAGGATATGCATTTGTATTTGTTTTGGCATTTGTAAGTCCCCAGACAACAAACTTTGTGTCTCTGCATCTATCTTGCTGTCTCGTGACATTAGAGACCAGTGAGAGTTTCGGCCCCTTTGTTGCCGTCGTCAGGTTTCCGCTCTCTCAGGCTATGGGGTTACAAACAGCAAAAAGGTGATCGTAATCACTTTTGGAACACTCCACTCCAAATTTTAATAAAGACATTACTAGCTTGACCTGGAAACTGACAAGCAAGTAATTTCTGGATTTATTTTTGCCTTTTGCTCACTTTATCTCTTTGAGTTTGGTTCCAGCATTACCTCATTGGTTGTTCATTCTTGGAATGTGTTTGAGAGGCATTATGAGACCGAAGAATCTCGTCCTTATGCAGTAAAAATGAGGGAGGGAAACAGAGAAAGCAGGAGACATTTGTTTAAACATTATTCATTATCTTGTTTCCACAGAAACCTTGAGTTCCCTATCTGTCACTCACTTGACGTTGTGTCGATGTAGTGACACTAGGGGTCACTCTTGGGAGCCCGAAACACCTCTGGTCTTTGAAAAAAGGCCAATGAAAATTGGCGAGTGGTATTCGCATACCACTCCCCCGGACATACGGGTATAAAAGGAGCTGGTATGCAACCACTCATTCATATTTTCTCTTCGGAGCCGAACGGTCGATGTTCACTGAGCTGAATTCCACGACTGTTCATTCACCTCTGCAGGATCTGATGGGGCATTTCAGCGGCTTCTCCCTCCTCTGCACTGGTGCACTGCAGAGAACGCCCTTGGGCGCTTCGGCAGAAATAAGAGTATATTTCTCTAAAAGAGCGGCACACACGGAACGTCTTTTAAAGACGCGTCTTTCCGTTTGTGTGTTATTCCTGGTTGCGGACGTTATCTCTCGCCTTCTGATGGTCACGATCGCTGTCTTTCGTGTCTGGGAGACCCATTGCGAGAACATGACCATGGCAACATTGCAGTCACAGCTTGCCTTCGTAAGAAAGCAAGCCACCCCAGCAGTTCCCCGCCTCGGTCCTTCTGCCAACGGGTATGAGGCCAGTGCGGCTAGCACTGGGGACGATTTGGGGACCCCAATGGGACCACCTCCGCCGGGTATCCCCTCATGGACCTCCCATTCCCCAGCATGCTCGTCTGCCCTGATCGAGCTTCTGGATGAGTCTGCCGGCTCATCTCACGGCGAGTTCGACCTCTTGTTCGGAGCCCGTGAAGGTGATGAGCTCTCGAGCGCAGCATTGGAGAGCGGGCTCGTCCAGTCCGACACGGAAGCCTCAGCTGGGCTCCCCCACTCGGGTACAGTCGCCCAGTCACAGGCTGACGCCGAAATGATGGACATGCTTTCCTGGGCAGCCGCGAGCATTGGGCTAGAGTGGAACCCTCCGCTCTCCCCTGAACCCTCACGGCTCGATGATTGGTTCCTGGGCTCGTGGCGCTGCTCACAGCCACGCCCTGCCCCAGTTCCTTTCTTCCCGGAAGTGCACGAGGAGCTGACAAGGTCGTGGGAGGCACTTTTTACTGCCCGATCCCGATCTTTCAGCTCCCCCGCCCTCACTACCCTCGATGGTGGGGTAGCCAGGGGCTATTCGGCGATTCCCCCGGTGGATAAGGCGCTCGTGGTGCACCTATGCCCACAGAGTGCCGCCAACTGGCACAGGCGCCCAAAGCTCCCATCCAAGGCCTGTAGGTTTACGTCGTCCCTGACATCCAAAGCCTACAGTGCCGCTGGACAAGCCGCCTCTGCCCTGCATGCCATGGCTCTCCTGCAAGTCCACCAAGCCAAGGCGCTAAAGGAACTGCACGAGGGTGGTTCCGCCCTGGGATTGATGCAGGAGCTGCACTCGGAGACCAACCTCACTCTCCGGGCAACGAAGGTCACGGCACGGTCTCTCGGGTGGGCGATGTCCACCTTGGTGGTCCAGGAGTGCCACCTTTGGCTCAACCTGGTCGAGGTGGGAGAGGCCGAAAAGGCACGGTTCTTTGCTGCCCCCATTTCCCAGGCTGGCCTGTTCGGCAACACCGTCGAGGACTTTGCCCAGCAGTTCTCGGCAGTGAAGCAGCAGAAGAAGGCTATCCAGCACATCCTGTCCCGGCGTGGCTCAAGATCCCACACCCCGCCTGCTCGTCACCAAGGGCGTCCCCCTGCGGTGACTGCACCGGCTCCGCCACAGCCCGCCCCTGCAGCCCGGCCCCGGTGTGGAGCCCACCGCAGGAACCCACGAAAGGCTTCGATGCGCCCCTGACACGGGCAACCCAGGGACGACGAATCCCACTGCTTTGGAGCTGTTAAGCAGACCATTCCATCCCCCGGTGGAGGGTCGGGAGGAGAATCTTTTGTTGCCTTTTCATTTAATTTCGCTGCATGCCCAAGTGGCTGCAGTACCCAAGAGTTCAGCAAAAGAGCGGTTTCCTTGTTCCCTGGGTCACATACCCAGTGTGCATGGCCGTCATCACAACCACCATCCACCATTCCATTTTGGCAGGTTTGGCGCTCCAGCGGCGGTCTCCCCGCACCTGCACGCCCAGCTGTGGCACAAATCTACCCCCGATGTGACAGTCTCCATGGGTCACGAGGACAGGCCTCTTCCTCCCCCATCCCAGGCTGTTCTGGGGGTGGTCACAAGGAGCCAGGTAAGTGCTTCGATGTCCCTGAACTCTGCACGGCCACGACACGCCGTGGCACCTCAGGCTCTGCCCCGCCACTAGACCCCACCCACTGGTACGTCCGACGAGATTGTCCCCTTGGTCCCCCACGATTCAGTTCACCAGGCATCCGCGCAGGTTCAGTGGCATCCACTTCACCTCAGTGAAGGGAAAGAACGGCGCTACCTTGCGCGCGGAGATCACTACCCTCCTACGGAAGGATACGATAGAGCTGTCCCTCCGGCCGAGATGAAGAAGGGGTTTTACAGCCCCTACTTCACTGTACCAAAAAAAGTTGGTGGGTTGCGGCCAATCTTGGACCTGCGAGTACTGAACCGGGCTTTACACAGACTCCCGTTCAAGATACTGACGCAAAATCGCATTCTAGCGAGCGTCCGGCATCAAGATTGGTTCGCGGCAGTAGACCTGAAGGACGCGTACTTCCACGTCTCGATTCTACCTCGACACAGATCCTTCCTGCATTCGAGGGTCGGGTGTATCAGTACAAGATCCTCCCTTTTGGCCTGTCCTTGTCCCCTCGCGTCTTCAGGAAGGTCGCAGAGGCAGCCCTTGCCCCGCTAAGGGAAGTGGGCATTCGCATCCTCAACTATCTCGACGATTGGCTAATCCTAGCTCACTCTCGGGATGTGTTGTGTGCACACAGGGACTTGGTGCTCTCGCACCTCAGCTGACTAGGGCTTCGGGTCAACCGGGAAAAGAGCAACCTCCTCCCGATTCAGAGCATCTCTTTTCTCGGCTTGGAGTTGGACTCAGTTTCGTTGACGGCATGCCTCACGAACGAGCGTGCACAGTCGGTGCTGACCTGTTTGAAGGCGTTCAGACAGAAGACAGCAGTTCCACTGAAACTGTTTCAGAGGCTCCTGGGGCATATGGCATCCTCAGCGGTGGCCACTCTGCTCGGGTTGATGCATATGAGACCGCTTCAGCACTGGCTCCAGACTCGAGTCCCGAGATGGGCATGGCGCCACGGGACACATCGCATGGCCATCACGCCAGTCTGTCACTGCCTCTTCAGCCCTTGGACCGACCTCACATTTCTACGGGCAGGCGTTCCCCTAGAGCAGGTCTTCAGGCGCATCATGGTTATGACAGACATCTCCAAGATGGGCTGGGGTGCTGTATGCAACGGGCATGCAGCCGCTGGCACCTGGACAGGCCCACGGCTACATTGGCACATCAACTGCCTCAAGATGCTGGCAATTCTGTTCGCCCTGCCGAGGTTTCGGTCATTGATCCAGGGCAAGCATGTGTTAGTTCGGACAGACAACATGGCAACAGTAGCATATATCAACCGTCAAGGCGGTCTACGCTCCCGTTGTATGTCACAACTCGCCCACCGTCTCCTCCTCTGGAGTCAGCAGCACCTCAAGTCGCTGTGAGCCACTCACATCCCGGGGACCTCAACACTGCAGTGGACGCGCTGTCATGGCAGGTTACCCTCAGGGGTGAGTGGAGACTCCACCCTCAGGTGGTCCAGCTGATTTGGAGTCGATTCTTGCGGGCACAGGTAGACCTGTTCGCTTCCCAAGAATCCTCCCACTGCCCGCTCTGGTACGCCCTGACCGAGGCACCTCTTGGTATGGATGCGCTGGCACACAGCTGGCCCCCTGGACTTCGCAAATATGCGTTTCCCCCAGTGAGCCTACTTGCACAGACCCTGTGCAAGGTCAGGGAGGATGAGGAGCAGGTCGTCCTGGTAGCACCCTACTGGCCCACCCAGACATGGTTCTCAGACCTCACGCTCCTCGTGACAGCCCCCCCGGTGAATTCCCCTGAGGAAGGACCTTCTTTCTCAGGGACGGGGCACCATCTGGCACCCGCGACCAGACCTCTGGAATCTCCATGTCTGGCCCCTGGACGGGACATGGAAGACTTAAGCGGCCTACCACCCGTGGTGGTAGAAACGATCACTCAGGCTAGGGCCCCCTCTATGAGGTGCCTGTATGCCTTGAAGTGGCGTCTGTTCGCTAAGTGCTGTGCTTCCCGACGCGAAGACCCCCAGAGATGCGCAGTCGGATCGGTGCTTTCCTTCCTGCAGGAGAGGTTGGAAGGGCGGCTGTCCCCCTCCACCTTGAAGGTGTATTAAGCCGCTATAGTGGCACACCATGATACAGTGGACGGTGAGTCCTTAGGGAAGCACGACCTGATCATCAGGTTCCTGTGAGGCACCAGGAGGTTGAATCCCTTCAGACCATGTCTTGTTCTCTCATGGGACCTCTCTGTAGTTCTTCAGGGTCTACAGAGAGCCCCCTTTGAGCCCTTGCGGTCAGCTGAGCTTAAGGTACTCTCTTTGAAGACTGCCCTCCTGACTGCGCTCACTTCTATCAAGAGGGTAGGAACCTGCAAGCATTCTCTGTCAGTGAAACGTGCCTGGAGTTTGGTCCGGGCTACTCGCACGTGATCCTGAGACCCCGACCGGGCTATGTGCCCAAGGTTCCCACAACCCTTTTTAGGGACCAGGTGGTGAACCTGCAAGCACCGCCCCAGGAGGAGGCAGACCCAGCCCTGACATTGCTGTGTCCGGTGCACGCTTTACACATCTATTTGGATCACACGCAGAGCTTTAGAGTCTCTGAGCAGCTCTTTGTCTGCTTTGGTGGACAGAGGAAAGGAAGCACTGTCTCCAAGCAGAGGATCGCCCATTGGCTCATTGATGCCATAACAATGGCATATCACGCCCAGGATGTGCCGCCCCCGGCAGGGCTACGAGCCCATTCTACCAGGGGTGTAGCGGCCTCCTGGGCCTTGACCAGTGGTGCCTCTCTAACAGACATTTGCAGAGCAGCGGGCTGGGCAACACCCAACACCTTTGTGAGATTCTACAATCTCCGGGTGGAACCGGTTTCATCCTGTGTAGTGGCAGGCACAAGCAGGTAAGTCCGGGACAGCTGGCCAGGTGTATCTCTTGCGCATCGTGCTTTTCACCTCCCCTGAGCTGAAGACGTGCGCTGTTGACTCCCAGTAGTGTTCACATTCTGTGATCCCTGGATGATTTCCTCCAAGCTCTGTGGCAGATGAGTTCACAGAGAAACTCCCTGCTGGCTCAGTACATGTGCTAACTAAGCCCTGTACTGGGGTAGGTGCTCCGCATGTGTTGGTTCCCCATAGGTAACCCCATGCGACGTATATCTTCCGCTAATTTGTTTCCCTGTTGGCAAACTGCGTCTTCCTTGGGCAGAGGCCCCTCTGCACCAGTCACCATGTTCGTAGAAACTCCTCCTCCGTAGGGTAGGATCTACCATGGAACTTTTCCACATGACATATTTTCGACAAAGCTCGGCAAGATCATGTGACATATTTCCACTCAAAATACCCCCCCCCCCCCCCGGATGGGGTGTGGTCTCCATGGTGTCTTCCCCTTGGGAGGGACACCCCCCTGACACTCATAACAGCGTTGGGGGAGGTTACGTGTCGGCCTGGTGTGCTGGCTACGAGGCACACAGTGGTCTGCCTGTCACACACCGCCAGTTCATGTAACACAGTTCAGCCAGTTGTGGCGTTTCGTATAGGGACCCCTAGTGTCACTACATCGACACAATGTCGAGTGAGTGACAGATAGGGAGTGTCCTGGTTACTTGCGTAACTTCCGTTCCCTGATGGAAGGAATGAGACGTTGTGTCCCTCCTGCCACAACGCTGAACTACCCGCTGAAATGGCCGGGACCTTGTCTCGGTTCCTCAGCACAAAACCTGAATGAGTCGTTGCAAACCAGCTCCTTTTATACCCGTATGTCCAGGGGAGTGGTATGCAAATACCACTCGCCAATTTTCAATGGCCTTTTATCAAAGACCAGAGGTGTTTCGGGCTCCCAAGAGTGACCCCTAGTGTCACTACATCGACACAACATCTCGTTCCCTCCATCAGGGAACGGAGGTTACGCAATTAACCAGGACGGTATGCCCTTAAAGGGATAGTTTGCCCAAAAATAAATGTTCTGCCATTATTTTTCTCTCATGTTGTTCCAAACCCATTTGACTTTTTTTTCTACCATTCCCTTTCATTGCATGCAAAAAACAAACAAACAAAAGAAAAGCAAAAATATAAAGATGGAATGAAAGTAAATGGTGATTGAGGCTACCATTCTGATGTGTTCCAAATAAGAAAGAAATTCATATGGATTTAACATGCGGGAATGATACAGAATTTATTTTTTTATTTTTTTGGAAGAATTATCTCTTTAACAAAGGTTGGAATCCTTTAAAAAGACTGTTTAAAATCTACAACCTCTGGTTACCAGCCCAGATTTTTAACCACTACTAGGCTACACCAATAACTGAGCTGCCCAATATCAGGCTTCAGTCACATCAATTAAGTCTTCTTTGTCTATGACTTTATGCGACTATTTCTCGGGAAGAAAAGACAGACATATACTTTGATATCAAAGTCTCCACATTAATACTAGGATTTCTCATCTGCAAATAATGCACATGCATGCAGAATCAATGCTTGCCCAAAGGCTGGATCTATTTTTCAGCTTTGCGATAATCCCCCCTAATCATTCCATTAATGCAAGTGTGTAAACGAGAGCCACCCCTTCTCTAAACCCTCATTAACCCCACTGGATGGCAGTTGAGTGTCAGGACCTCTCCTTTTCTCAAAGACCTCTCAAAGCCAAAGCCTTTAGGAGAAGAATCTTCAGAGAGAGAAAGGGATTAGTTGGGTGATTCCCACGAAAGCTGTCAAGAAAATGTGCTGGTCCTATTTTACTCCAAAATAAAAGAGAAACAAATAAAAAGTTATATTTTGAATATAGAAAATGAAGCCTATTTTATGGCAATTAAGACTTTTTACATAATTTTCATGACAATTATACACATTTTACCTCAATTATCATTAAAAATTTGGTCATAATGATATTCTCATTACTGCAACATGAAAAGAAAAAAAAATCATTACTGAAGGTGTGAACAGTTATGCAAATTTAATTTAAATCTGTTAAATTGAAATTTATCAAATTTTACCCCCCAATTTTCATTACAGCAATGTGAAAAAAAGATGGTCATTATGATATTCTCAGTACTGCAGTGTGAAACAATAAATTATATATATATATAATTTATTTATTATTATTGCACTGATTTGGGGTTAAACGTGACTTGGATGTTTTTTTGGCAGGTTTTATTAGAATCGCCCTGGTATGAATGCTCAGTCTTTCAGTGAATGGCCGTCTTGACACTGAGATCTGGAACTTCGATACAGAGGAAACCTAGGACCTTGATTAGCCACAGATGAGCATCACATTTAAGATGTAAGGCCCTACCTGAAAAACATCAGCATTAACATTGACTGATCGGAGCAATCAAGGTCTATTGTAGTGTTTGTTGAGGACACTGTCTGAAGCTCTCAGCTCGATGTCCATCAAAAAGGTGGAGTTTAGGGATAAGAAAAGGCTCCAAAAGGCCAAAGCAGGCCAGGCCAGAGGCTCACAGGGGCTCCCCTCGGGGTGGATCTAAGCAACTATCTGGGCATGGCCTGGATCTGCATTTTTCTCTCTCTCTCTCTCTGTCTTTTTTTTTTTTTTTCTCTGCGAGATGCCTGGTCTGGCGTAAAGGAGAGCCAAGTTGACAGCTGCATTTGTGCTGGAATTCCTCAGCATCTAATCGGAGGTGGTGGGGGCAGCGGATGAAAGGGTCTGTTCTCCATATGTGCGAATGGAAGGGGTGTCTTGATGGTTACTGGCAGGCAGGAGGGTAGGAGGTCGTGAAGTTAAAGAATGAAATAGAAAATGGCCCCTAAGCTGGTTTATGTTTCAGTGGACTGAATCTGCCTGTCAGAGTCTGTCAGATCATTGGGATCGTCATATGAAGATGCAAAGGCTTTGCTCTGTCTTTCTCTTCCTCTGTTCTTCCCATTGTCCGCCTATGTCTTTTTCTTTTTCTCTCTCTTTTTCTGAGGAAAGTGATCCTCAAAAGATTGCCTCAAAGGATTGATTCATGTACATTATACAATTAAAGTTAAGTTTAGGGCTGCAATTATATATTTATAATATAATATTTATATATAGATAATTGATTAATCTTATATTTTTTCTACGATTAATCGATTAATCGGATAAAAAAATGACATTTTATTTCCTTTATTTTATTAAAATAAGATTTTTCAAAAAACTGATATGATAAAGGACGTAAGGATTTGGTTTGATTTACATTACTGAATTTATGATTCTATACTCTCACAAAACTTTGAACAAAGCCTGAATCATGAAAAGTTACATTTGAATGTATTATTATTATTTCTTTCAGGACATATGCGAAACAGTTCCTTTACTTGTAAAACTTAACAAAAAGTGCACATCATTAAAGAGTAAATGATCCATAGGGCATGGTGTGGGACAAAAAAATCAGCCCTGCAGAGGGCATGGTGACACCAGAATAGAAATATTAATGATTGCCCAACTGAAAAATACATAATTATGTTTGATACATATGTTTGAACACAGTCACTGTTTACATACATTTAAGTATATTTATATTATAGTTTTAAAATAATATTTTCACCGATTACATGTTTCTAAGCTATTCTTTAAAAAAAAAAAAATGTGTATGCTTATCCAGTAAAATAATGTTTGACATAGTATAAATTTACTAGTGAAATCAGACATTACATGTGGCATTATTAGGAGGACTTTCAAATACCAGGACCCTTATAATTATTATACATTATATTCAGCATTACATACAGTTTAATATAGTACAATCATCTGTAATCCATGTGCAAATTAACTCTCGCACTGAAAAGACTCATCCCGGTGCTTACTGTATTACATGAGCAGGAGAAAACACTTTAAAACCCGGCACACCTTGACTGCTGACACTTCAGTCTGATATCCATGAAAGCTGTACATTTGATTGCATTGAAACTTAAATCATGATGTTGGACAGTTTAATCAAAATGATTGTGCTCCCTTTCTCCATTGCGATCGGTTTGATTAACACGGATGCTCGCGCTCGCTTGCTCATTAGAGTTTAACGGAGACTCGCTTGTGGTAAGAACAAACGGTTTTGCGGAATACGCGGCTGATTTTGAATTCATAACATGTTTACATTATAAAACATTGAAAATAGCAGTAAAATGTAAGTGATGCGCTGAAGAGGAACAACTCTCGCGCATCAAACAAACAGCATACACTGTCAACGCACCTGACGCAGCAACCGCTACACATTAAACTGTATGCTTCTTATGATCTTCTTTGATTAGCCGGTCCCACTGCTCATCAATGCCCACAGGCCCATATGCACACTGGCACGGAGCTGAATTCCGACAACCAACTAGGGTTTTTCTCTAAAATACCGTAAGCTCCTTTAGGAACTTATTTGCTTTGCTACTATTATGTCAAGAAGTGTTTCAAATACAGGGAAACGTCAATGAAACTGTTTTTTCTTGTTGCAATTTCCTAATAACTTCCCGTAAACATCGAGAGTAAAGAATATTTCAGTAATCATACCTCTCTGACTTTCATTTGTAGGGCTTTACTGTTTGTTTAGATCAGTGTTACTATCAGAAATAATTAATAATTATTTCTGTAGTTATTAATTAATATTTAAATTAATTAATTGGATCTAACTCATTAAAACCTCATATGGGGCTCCAGTAAATGTAGTGTGCTACGTTTAGGAGCAAGTTTGGTTATTAGCAATAATTAATAATTATCAAAGATAATTATTAATTATTAAAATCAATAGAACATTGATGAGAATCAATGTTAGCTTTTTAAAATCCTTTAAATCAACAATTATCAGATAATCGTTAATTGTTAACATCGATGAAACATTAATTAAAATTAACACTAGCTTATTGATCCTTCAAATTCAATCATCAAAGATAATTATCAATTATCAAAAATCAATAGAATATTAATAAGGATTAACATTGATGGGGCACCACCCTGGAATTAGGGACTAATAACCAAATAGTAAAACAGTCTCAATATTAGATTGTTTTCTTAGGAAAATCGACATCCGAAGAATATCGATTTTCGGGAAAAAAAAAAACAATGAATGAAAGTTTGAATCCGAGCACTGACATCCCGTCAGCATGACACAGGCGTATGCAAAACAAACAAAAACACTTCTCTTTGTAATATAAACAAAGTTTATTTATGCAGTAATATCAATTAATAATTAATACAATGCAGTCAATAAACTTCCGACTTACAACTACAAACTAAACAGTGATATGATTAGATATGGAAATAAAAATAATCCTATAACACATAAGGTGTGTGTGTGACAGTGTGTGTGTGTGTGTGTAGTTAGTAAGAGAGAGAGAGAGAGAGAGAGAGAGAAGCGACAGCCCTAAAGCCGATTTTGCGATTGTGGGAGAGAAAACAGCTGTCAGTTTATCACTCAGAGACGCGGTGGATGGCTCGTAAACAGTCCCGCGTTATTTGACTCTTTAATGGATGAACTCAGTTGCTGTCTCACCCGCGATGGCGAAAATGCACAACAATCCAATTTGGTTGGACCACAATACAGCAAAACAAATTTTTGATAATTAATGCCCTGAGTATTAATAATGAGCAGACATGGTGGTCCGTAAACTGTACAAGCAAAAACCTTGAAACACAAGAATAACACACTATAATATTCTATCTCTGCCCAGACGTAAACCTCTTACTTGAATCGCATGAGGACACAGGTAGAATGTGTTTTCCTCCGTCCTTTAACTTTGACCCAGTTCCTTGAGGCTCGGGTGATGACGGGAGGCCGATTCCTCGCTCTGTCGGCGGGCGGCACGGCTGTTGATTCTCGGCAGGCTGGCGGAGAACTCAGAAATGTCGACTTGATTGAAGATGGAAGAGAAATCTTTAATCTCTTCACTTCTGTAGGCAAACGGATGAAGATGCGAATTGCTCGGCGGTCTCCTTCGGATCTGTTAGAGTGTTCGGTTGAACACAGAGTAATCTCAACTCGTCCAGCGAGATGGAGATTGTATGGCCACAGTTTCAAGTCGGACATTACTTCCTTGTGCCACGAGGTTGCACCTGAGAGCAGCAAAAAGAGCTACGTCTATATTCGGTGAACAAAGTCGCTGGAAGTAAATTCTGGAAGCATTTCAGAGGTATTTCAACTCCTGATGATGTCATGTTTGAGGGACGTTCTGTTGTGTGCCTCATCCAATAGGAGTTGAGAGTTCGATCCTTTAGTGAGCAAGGCTTCATGGATTTGTAGTCTGTTTTGGACTCCCTTTGTTTGATTTTGGCGTGATTTTTATCAGTAAATTTTATGACATGGAATGTGTTTTTCTTCATGAGTTAGGTTTTACGACTTGTGTTAGGCCTGCCTTTGTCTTCTATCTGAATACATGAGGCCCAACACATTAATGAGGGTAAATACAGACTTTTATTGATCTAAAGGGGAAAATAATGTTGAAAGACCAAGCAGGTCTGGCTGAGATGGCTGCCATTTTGCTGACTGTGTTTATCTCACATTGGCAACTTTAGCCTGAGGATATGTTATTGACATTATTTACATTTGGCAGACACTTTTATCCAAAGTGACTTACAGTGCCCTTATTACAGGGACAATCCCCCTGGAGCAACCTGGAGTTAAGTGCTTTGCTCAGGGACACAATGGTGGTGGCTGTGGGGATTGAACCAACAACCTTCTACTTACCAGTTCAGAGCTTTAGTCCACTACACCACCACCACTTCACATTATGAAAACAAATCCCTTTAGATTAAACCAATTTGTCTCGACAAAACAAAAATGGTACCTAGAGATGTAAAACCTGCTGTTGTAGTCTTCAGAAATAAAGAGTCTTGAATTTACGGTCTTTTTGCCACTTTTATAAGAAAATAAAAGAGTTAGAAAAGGACAAAATGGGAAAAGAGAGGTGCGGCAACGAGATTTGGAAACTGAATTTTTCACGAGCGGGTTTCAAACTTAAGTGTCTCACATGAGCACCATAGCTCATTTTGTTAACGTATGAGCACTATCTAGGGCTGGGTATTATCAGCTACCTCACAATATAACCGCTTTTCCATGGTTACAGTAGCATTTCCACTTCAGGTAGTTCGGCACAGCATGATTATAAACCGTTCTCGGCCCGAAATTCTCGGCAAGGTTAGCTAACTGTACTCAACCATTCTCAAGCGTGCTGGTTGAATGACTTTGTACGTGGTGACTCGTTTAGTGTCTTCATGATTTTATTATGACAGTTTAACTATTATTGTAGCCTACATTTATTTTTCTTTATGCCTTTTTCTTCAGGGAAGCAGATTACTAGCTCAAAATTTAATCTCAAAATACATCAATATATTCTCATTTAATATTTTAATATAATACTTATAGAATATTTTGTCAATAATTGTCCTTTTTAACTAGACTGGGTTAACCTTTCTGCCTGTTCGTGTCCGGTGGCAAACACCAGCCCTTAGCAAATGATGGTAAACCTCTCGCCTGTTTTTCTTTACTTTCCTTTTTGCAACATGTTCCGTGTCTTTGCTGTTTGTTAGCATAGTAAAACAAGGGGAAAAAGCAGTCTTAAAAACTGGAATATGCGATCATCCTCCATAGCACACCACACTCGCTCCAATGTTTACCTCTCACGCCGTCGCCAACAGACGAATCTGTTACGGACATTCTCCTGATTTCACCGCACCACAGTGAAAAAAAGAAACTGCCAATTTTCATGTAACAGTATGGTTTTGCAATGAGAACTGTTTGGCCCAATGGTGGAAAAATGGCTTATGATACACATCAGGACACATAGTATGTTGCATTTCGTTACACTGTGATCAGAGGCATGGAATGAAATGGGTCATTTGCATACATATGAATGGGAGAAATCATATAGCTGAATATTTTGGCTGCAGGAATTTAAGTCCCGCCTTACAGTTAAAAATGGCAATCACCTTTTTTAGAGACATCACCAGTAGCAGTCTAAAAAAAGTATATTTTTTTGTGTCATTTTAACAATTTATAACACCATTGTTGTCAGATGTGATTGCTGATTTGATTTTAATCTTGACCAGCCATTTTGCAGTCGTCTTTTCCCATACCAATAGATAGGAGCTGTACACACAGTCCTATCTCTAAGCAACTAGGCCACAACTCTAACATGAGTACATGACTACTTCAGACTGTCTTAACAAGACTTTTCCTTTCAGAAAACACAGACCTGTGGTGACTTAACATATTCTAAGCCATAGTTGGTCCATCTTTGAAAACTTTGGTCTTTTTAAAGGTCTTGGCTTCAGTCAGGAACTGCAATGCCTAAATAGCTTAAGAGAATGATTTAGCAGAGAAGAGAGTCAAAGCCCATGCTTTGTCCTCTAGCTTAGTGTTCAGACCTGCTGTGTTCTTGAATCCAGGAACTGCAGGATGAGGATTGAGCAGGTTGGTTACATTGTGGCCTCTAAAGCACCAATCTCAAACTGAGAGAGTGAATTGCGTCCTGAGAATGGCAGGGTTTTAGCATGAGAGAAAAAGGGATGCAGAGAGAACTGCTGGTGTAGTTGTGACTCTGTTCACTAATGTTATTAATAATTGAATAAAACATTGTCTTTTCCCAGAATACACATTAGCTATAACAGCACTAGTCAGAATGACAGTATATACCATGCAATGGTAGAAATACTGCTTGTCAACTGGTAGAGACTGTGCTATAGCATACAACTTTATAATATTTACATGTGAGGTAATGCAAAAATACAGAGCATCTCATCCCCCAAATAAGTCAAGTTCATCTTGGGGATCTCTTACCACAGGAATAATCATTACATCATTATGTCATAATTTACTCATTCTCATCTTGTTTCAAACCTGTATCACTTACTTCCATCTGTGAAACACAAAAGGAAATGCAAGGCAGAATGTCGATAGCCTCAGTCACCATTCACTTTCATTGCATCTTTTCTTACAATGAAAGTGAATGGTGACTGAAAATTCTGCCTAACATCTCTTTTATTATGTTTCCAGAAGAAAGAGAGTCATACAGGTTTTGTTAAACATCGCATCAAGGCATAAATCAAGATTATAAAAGTATAAAAATCACATTCTGAATGGACTGGACTAGGGTTGCTCTGATACCAAAATTTTGGCTTCGGTATGATACCAGCCCTGGTACCTTGCTATCGATACTAACTCGATACTTAGGCAACAAACAAAAAAAAACAAAAAAAATCAGATTTTTGATGAAATTACACTTTGCTAAAAGAACTGCATAAAGTCTTATAGGTACAAATTATGCCTTTTCTTTTTTTCTTTTTCTGGATTCCATGTTAAATGTTTTAATTAAATGTTATGATCAAATTGTTTTTAATCAAATACATACTGTACAGCTTTAATCAAATGAAAAAAAATTTTTTTCAACTATATATATATACAGTATATATATATATATAGTTATATATACTTTTCTTTTTTTTTTTTTACATTTTAGAATAATAGTAAGTCATCAAAACTATGGAATAACATAAATGGAACTATGGGAATTATGTTGTGACCAAACAAAATCCAAACAAAATCAAAACTGTGTTATATTTTAACATCTTCAAAGTAGTCACCCTTTGCCTAGAAACTCTTGACATTTTCTCAACCAACTTCTTGAGATATCACCCTGGGATGCTTTTTAAACAGTATTGAATGAGTTTCCATCTATGTTGGGCACTTATTGGCTGCTTTTCTTTATTATTTGGTCCAAGTCGTCATTTAAAAAATAAAAAAAATAATAATATTTTTTTTTTTTTTATTACATTTTAGTTTTATAATGAAATAAATTGATATGGTGGCACAATTATATTTTTGTCTACAAAACTAATTTCAAACATTTAAACATACACCTTCAGATCAAAAGATTTTTAAGATCATGAGAAACATTTCAGTCAAGTGTTTCAAAACTTTTGACCGGTAGTGTGTGTGTGTGTGTGTGTGTGTATATATATATATAATATATAAAAATATATAATTTTTGGTAAAAAAAAAAAAAAAAAAGATGCACAACAGAGCTTTACAGTATTAATGACAACATTAAATGAAAACAATCTGATTACCTGAGGCAAAAGGCTGCCATGGCTGAATCACAACATGCTGATATTCAGTACACTTGCTTTTGTGATATTGCTTACAGATAATAATACTAATAATATAACCATTTAATATTATATTATTGTTATTATAAGTATTATTGTGACTACTTTGAGTATTACACTTTTATACAGTTGTAAAAAACTTTAATATGGTACCGAAATGAACAACAAGATGATATCGTACCATTTAAAAAATGTTTGGTATTGCAATATTTCATTAGTACCGGTGTACTGAGAAGTGTTATTGCCCAAACTTAAGTTTAGTTTAGTTCAGTACATTTAGTCTGTTCCCAGAAAACTCATTACCTATAGGTTCCCCTGCGTCCGTATCTCATTATTATCCTCAGGAGGACTTTCCCAGAGCCATTATTCTTATTTACAACACTGATTTTGCTGTAAAACTGCAGTTTGGGGCTTATTACAGGAGCTAGAAAAGTGGGTCATCACATACAGTAGTTAGCAGATATCATTTAAATATCTTTAGCACTGTTACATTTTTTTTCAGGGCCGTCTAGTGTTATCGCTACATAATGGCATTTTCATGTTTAATGAATGGGGACTGTAAAGTTTTCACATTTTTCAGTGTATCAAAAATAAAACTATAATTAGTTTATTTTATTGTATTTAAGTTTGTTTTCGAAGCGTGAAAATATATTGTAGTTGAGTTGCAGTTTTTGCCTGATTATGTTTGTGGTCATTTTCTTATTTAGTTTTTTGTTTAGTTTTCGAGTCATGAAAATGTATTTTAGTTTAGTTGCAGTTTTTACCCAATTAAGTTTTTTTTTTTTTTTTTTCAATCAACGGAAATGTTTTTAGTTATTTATTTATTATTTTTTTTTATTAATAATAATAGTGCTGCCCCCCACAGCCAGGCAGAGCTGGTCACAAAAGGGCCAGTGGAACTGAGGTATCGGAGGCCCAGTTGGAAGCCCTGGGGGCTGGTCCTGTTCCCATAGGCTCTGGCAGTGTGGTCTCGGATTAATGCAGCTTGCTACAATGGGGCTCTTTCACCCACAGCTGTGTAGGAGCACATTCACTCTTATAATGAGCCCTCTGTGCATCAGGAATATTTCACAATGTTTTTGTACACTTGAACAATATTTGGTCATGTATCATTGCATGCCACTGTTGAAAAGGCAGGAGGGGTCTCTTAATGTGTTGTGTATGCATTTTGACATTGGAATTCTAGGTTGCATTTTTGCCAGAGATTGTAAGAAGCCTTGCCAAGATTAGACATTTTCCAATATTCAATAATAAGGTATACCGTGATAATTAACATGCACAATATTGTTATCGTGAGCACTTCAAAATAACGTGAAATGTTCTAGATAACCTATTAACTAAATTGTTTAGATTTTTCTGAATGCACTGTAGCATTTCCATCAATAAATCATCATTCCCAATACTCTAACTCTTACTGTAATAGGAAGACATACCAAATTACTAGGAAACTTTTTCAATTAAACTTTCCCCTGAAAATGTTACCATTGTTGTTACTTGTTCATTTGTAATGAAAATAAACTGTAATAAATTAGATAGGCCTAAATGCGAAATAGAAGCATTGGACTCTTTGAATCTTATATGATTTGATCTTTGCACAGTTTCTTTCTTTGTGATCTTTTAATTTAAAAAGTACAAAACAAGTAACTAAATCTTGTAATGAAGTTTATCTTTCAACCCGTTTTATAATTCAATACAATACCGTGATAATACCGTATACCGTGATAAATGCTTCAGCAATTATTGTGATATGAAAATTTTATACCGTCACATCCCTAGTCAAGATGTCGATTTTGAAGTAGCTACCCAAACACACAAACACTTGCACTTTTATCCCATGCCCAATTATACATGCAAATCATCTTCATCAGAGATCCTCCCATGCATCCCACCGGTCGCCAAACTATGACGTTAACAATAGAAAAAAATGGAAAGAGAGAAGTTAATAGAAAATCAGATTTAAAGGAAAAGCCTTGTTCATATCATTCCAAAATTTAATTACTTACGATTCAGACTGTTGTTTACTCACTATTGTATGTCTTCAGAAGACTTGGGATATATCACAGGAGTTGCATGGATCACTTTTTATGAAAATTTTATGGTCCTTTTTATGTTATTTTAAAGCTTGAGAGCCCCAGTCCTCATTCACTTTTATTAGATGAAAGAGAGTGGCCAGGATGTTCTTCAAAGTTTCACCTTTTGTGTTTCACAGATGAAAGAAAGTCATAAGTGTTTGGAACATCATGACATTGACAGTGAGTAATTGATTACAGAATTTTAATTTTTGAGTGAACTCTTCCTTTAAGCCAGGCTGAGTGGGATACAATTTCATATGGCACTTTTGAAAGGCTTCTTTGCACCAAATAATAAATTTGATTCGACAAGTGGAATTCTATCAAGTGGTTTATTTCACAGAATATTACAACTACATCTCTCTAATAAATAAGTAAATAAAGTAAATAAATGTATTTTGCAGATTTGCTGAAGATTTACTTATTAACTCTGCAATGAAACACAGATGTTTATGCAACATTGATCTTGTTTTAGTCTAGACTGAGCTAACGCTTATGCCTTTAGTGAGATTTCTCTCTAATGCATTGCTGATGTAATCCTCTGAGCTGTAATCCTGATGTAATGATTGTCAAACATTACCATAACATCATGTTGGCCCTGTGCCTCATTAACTGATGCTAAATTTAGTTCACTAAAATAAAGAGGTCTATGAAAAAGGAGGCGGCCCCCTGGATGACCCATACCCCACCATCTAAACCTTTCCCAGGATGAGGGATGGCTTTGCCATGCTCGCGGCCCCTTTCAGCCCTGCTCATTAGCACAAAAGCCCCTGGCATGCAACGGAGACATGTTTGGCAATATCCCCACCCTACCGATTCAGGATTAATTGGGCATGGAGCAGAGATTCGAACATGTAGCATGAAACACCCTGCCTCCCCTCCACTCATTTTACTAGCCCCAATGGGACAGCAGTCAGGGTGGAAAATAGACAGCCTTGAGCATCTTGGCCCAGCTTGGGTCTTTTGCAGACTTGTGGTAGACATTGACAAAGGCTCTGCTGTAGGTTTAAGCTTGTTGGTCCCAAACAGGCGTTTTATTTTTCCCCTTTAAGTTTTTCTTATGACAAGAAGGAAAATTTGTGGTAGTTTCATGTGGTGTGAAACCTGTTTACTTAAGTCATTCTCAAAGATGATCTAATTTACTTAGCCTAAATAATTTCCTAAATGGATAGTTATTGATGGAATGTGATTATAACCCTGGGAAAATTGTATTGCTTAAAGGGATAGTTCACCCAAAAATGAATATTCTGTCAACATTTACTCACCCTCATGCCATCCCAGATATGTTTGACTTTCTTTCTTCTGCAGAACACAATGAAGATTTTAGAAGAATATTTCAGCTCTGTAGGTCCATGCAATACAAGTGAATGGGTGCCATAATGTTGACGCTCCAAAAACCACATAAAGGCATCATAAAAGTAATCCATATGACTCCAGTGTTTTAATCCATATCTTTCAGCTTCAGCTACTCCTACACGTGCACTACAGTAGCCGGATCTTATTTTCTCTGTGTATGGATATGACGTCAACATGCACGGGCGAATGACGTATGTATGCAATTTCCCGTGAAATCTGTCCCGGCAGCTCTAAAATATTTATAATATAATATCATTATTATAGGTTTATCAAAGTGTATTTGGGTAAAGTAAATGCATGGTTTGGAAGATGGATTTTTTTTGCAGTCTCTCATTAATAACATTTTGTTATTTTTTTACAAAAAAAGTTACATTGTGTAGCTTTAACTACTGGAGTCTTATGGATTACTTTTATGCTGATTTATGTAATTTTTGGAGCTTCACAATTTTGGCACCCATTCACTTGCATTGCATGGACCAAAACAGCTGAGAAATTCTTCTAAAAATCTTAATTTGAGTTCAGCAGATGAAAGAAAGTCATAAACATGTGAGATGGCATAAGTGTGAGTAAATGATGAGAGAATTTTCATTTTTGGGTGGGTTAGGGTTATTCCTTTAAGGATTTCAATGCTCAGGGACTCTGAATTTCATGTAGAATCAACTTAATCTTGAAAATGTCTCCTAAAATTTCTTGGGGGACAAAAATAAAAACAAGTCAAAAGTAAAAGTTGACATACAGTAAGAGTATAGGACTCTAAAATTATTGTTGATTGTACATTCCAGATAATTTGATTTTGGGAGTATATATTGAGATGTTTGCCATTGCATTGCAGACTTGGGAATTTTGGCAAATATTTGCACAATTTGAGGCATTGTTGAGATCTCTTCTAAAACTCTGGAGACATGTTAAATTTAAAATGGAAGCAGAGCAAAAGTATCCATTTGCTTCTCCATTTAATCTCAATGCTGTCTAGGATAAATGTTATTTAAGAGGTCTTACTTGCTTAAATCTCTGTTTACATTGTTAGTCCCCAAAAATGCCCTGTTAATTCCTTGATTTACAGAGGAATTCAGAGCCATGTTCTTATCATTACCTCTTCCCTCACATCCTGTTTTGCCCAAACTCTACAGGACATCCTGTTACAGTGGGCTCAGTTAATCTGTTTTGTATGTTGCTTCCCATGTCCCTGATAATTTTCTTTGCAGAAAACCCTGGTTAAAACTGCACCTTAATGAGTGCCTCCTTAAAAATTCAACCTCATCATCGTGTGTCAGTCTTGGCAGTGGATGCTTGTATTGGGGACTATGTTTTAGTGCTTCACTGTGCCTCCCTCTTCATTTTTCCCCTGCAGGACTGCAGTACAGTGACATTCTCTCTCGATTCAAAGTTTGTGAGCAGTGCGGAGTGGAAGTGGATGGGGGGCAGATTTGCGGGATATTGCCTCGAGCATGAAGCATTTATTTCTCCATAAAATTTTGCACAGATACTGCTACATTTGCAAGCATTACACATTACCAGCAACAATGCAATGGCATTTCAGCAAAAATCTAACCATTTATTTAAGATAAGTATTAAGTATCTGATAAACTATTATCAGAAATACAATGATAAAAAATACACTCCATTCCGTTCACGTACTATGCTTTGAAGGTGTTGCTGTCCTCACTGTTCACTGCTCTACTGTCATTGTTCTTAGCCTTTGACCCTGTCCTTGTGTCATTGATCTCTGAGACTGAACTGTGACTAGTTGATACTCCAACTGAATCCAGCGATGGCCATCTTGGTCCACGGCCACATCCAATTAGGAAGATGTAATTACTGCAGTGAGGTGGCATGGTTTGGCCAATGCTCTGCGCCATCTGCTCCCAAACGCCTGGCAGGTATGGCTGCGATGTGTCCGTCCTGTAAGTGACACTTTATCGGATTGGTGGAGAGGATCATCCCTCAAGTTAATCAAACACAGTGTCAGAGCAAAGCCTTTGTTCATACAAACATGCACAGACATGAGCAGCTCAGAAGAAAATAAGAAGAGAAGTCCCCTGAGGCTGCACTATATCAGCAGAGGGCTCTGTGGTGACTTGTGCACCATCTCAAAGATGGATCCATCATGTCTTTGATTGCTGGAGGGGTCACAATGTCAGACCAATAGCTGTAGGTAACATTCTTGGGGAGGTTGTGCTTGTTTTTTTCTCAACTTTGGTGCTTTGATGTTTGAATATATGGCTGAGATGGCCAAATTAAACAGTTTCTCTTAGAGCTGGGCAATAAAACAATATTGATATTTATAGAAAGAATCACAGTCATGAAATTAGCGGGTTAGGAAGTATTAGCTGGCTAGCGGCTACATAAGCTCTGCTGTCATGTAAACTAGTAATGAGGCGAGGTAGACAGCACTGACAATGCAATACTGCAATTGTCTATACACAGCAACAACTTCAACATCAACGCCAGTGTTGTTTATTTATGTACTATTTAGTTGAAGTTTTTTCATGATCCAAAGCTTTGTCATGTCCGCTAATTTGACACAGGGTGCTTTTCAAACGAAAATTTGGAAACTAAATTAATAGTGAACCACTACAACTACTTTGTAGAAATGAAGGAAGCCACCAGGAGGGTCCACATCAGTTTGATTTGTTTTCTGATATTTTCTTTTACAAAAAATAAAATAAAAAATGAATAGTGCAGAGGATTATGGGAGATTGAAAGCCGCAAAGGATTCACCTGATGTATCCTCCAAAATTAGCCAAATGAAGGCTGCGAAACGAGGCTGCATTCCAAATGTCCTCACAATTGAGACGGCCTTCAACGGTGCTTGATGACGTGGCAGCTGAGATATCCAGCCTAACTAGGCTGTAGCCTTCTGATTGAGAGGCACCGGCAGTCAAGAAAATATTTCTTCTTCTTCATGTGATGTTAATTGGTAGTTGGCAGTCCAACTGTCCAGCAAGGCGATGCAAGATGATTTAAACTGTAATGTTTTGTGTATATTATGTTTCTGTGCTGAAGTGCCACCTGTAGCCAACAGAATCTGCACATTCCAGAGTGTTGTGAATGGTTTTCCCCTTATTATACAGCAAGTGCTACTTTTACTGTCACTGCTACGTTTGTAATGTCAGTTTTTCCATATTAATGTGAAAATGACAATGAATAAAAATTAAATAATACATGTTCTCTGGAGTGCCAACCCCTCTACATTCTGTGGATCTTATTATTTCAGGATTGTGCATTTAAATTCACAGATTTGACCAAGTGTGTGGTCACACTACTTTTTCTCTGTCTGATTTGGAACAGGCGGAGCTGCAGATCTAACGGCCCTTAGATCAAATTAACTGTTATTTTTTATTCTTCCAGTCAAAATTTGCACTGCAAAAACTATATTACAGCTGTAACTAATCAGTTCTGGCAAATGACCATGGTATAAGTGGGATAATCCATGGCTAGGTGTGTGTTAATCAATTTCAATTGCACTTTGCTTCGGGTGGTTCTTCGCCTCTACGCAGTGCATTTAAAATATTTTAACGCACACCTAGCCATGGATTATGGCTCACAAATGGGACATCCTCCATGGTGTGGACTCTGCACTTGAATCACTTTCCAATAAAAATTATATTGTAATAAAATATTGTGGTGTCTACAGTTATTGACAAAAAAATTAGGAATAGTGTGATGTAAACCCCCCACCCCTAAAAACAAGTACATAAGAAAAAGTATTTTTTAAACTAAGTTTGCACACAAAAATGCCAACACTGCACCTATTTTAACATTGTAGAATAGGAAGTAGTGTTGTCTTGTTCCGGCTTTCTTTGTTTTCCTTTTTTTTCTAGTGGCAAAGAGGTGGCTCACTGTTATGGTCTTTAACTGTGGGGCGTTCACTTCATTTGTGTACCTTGCATATACGAATTGCAAATGTAAGTGTTTGTGATAGTGTTTCTTTAGTACAGTGGTTCTAAACCTTTTTTTGATGAACGCCCCCTACTTCATTCCCTTACATTTTTGTAACAAAAATGTATTATATTCCCTCACTCCCCTAATATAGCCTATGGCAAATTTAATAGACCTGAAGTAGTGATATGATAATATTTATTATCAGTCTATTTCTCCCTAAATTACAGTTAGTGTTACTAAGGTAAATTCAAGGGTGGTGTTGTAGAATTCCGTGCTGAATTCAAATGGTTTCCGCTTCTCGCGCCTTGCTTCTCACTGATTCTCGCAAAGCTGCGAGTTTAAGAGCTTGAACTTTAGGAGCTTTGCGCTCGCGCTGCTCTGTCCAGTGAGCCGTATACATCTACAGAGCCATACAGGTGCAGTAGCTGAGGTTGTGCCTCTGCCTGTGTATTTGACACTGCTAAACCAGATAATTCAGATGCATCGCTTGACTTTAAAATCACGGTTCAAATGCTTACCATCCAGTATAATTGAGAACCAACTGATATACTCCAAGTCTAGATAAACATTTTAATGCAAAGAGGAACTTGATGATAGATTTGATTATTATGAATGATAAACGCCCCCATTTGTAACCTAACACCCCCCTCTCTACTAATTTGCTCTCAGCGCCCCCTGGCATCCTTTGAATGACCTCTTGGGGGGGCGGTACCGCCTCCGTTGAGAACCCCTGCTTTAGTAGATCGACACAATTCTCACTCTCTGAATGCAATTCTCTACATAGGAGTTTCACAAAGCCTAGCGACTCTCTTCATCGAAAAGTTTTAGGTTTTGTGAGAGTGAGAATTCCCAAGTGCGGTTGGAAGGTGATTAGAGCTACTGTGACTCAGATGGCAGTTTTGCCTTCCTCCGTAATAATCTATGTAGAACCCACATAAAGAGCTGAGAAATTGCATCTCCTCTTAACAGTACTAAGCCTAGCGGTATACCATGTAATTTCCTTTCTCCTAGTATTCCAAAGACCATTTTGTGATCTGATGACCACTTACATCGGTGGTGGAGTAGAAAAGAAACGGCAACCTGAAAAACATGATGTGGGAGGGCTTGAGAATCTTAAAGCGAGGCATTGTGGATCTTGTGTTGCAAATGTCCCCAGCTCTCAGAATCAAAGCCAAGTGTTAATCCTTTCCGGAAGGTTCCAAGTCTCTGGTCTCTCTCTAACAGCACCATCTGTCTCAGTATTGGCCTCATTAAAGGGTTGTTAACTATGACAAGGCTCACGTGGGCCACCAGGACACTCCCGTTTGTCTGTTCTCTCTTCGTCCATCCATCCTTCATCTTCTCCTTTATGCTCCATTCTTCTGGTGACCCCGGCCTGGTGGCTGGAGATGATGGCTGTTGGCAGGGTGCCCAATATTCATGAGATGTGATCACTCAGTTAGGGATAACGATTGACAATATGCTGCTTCTCTCCATAGTGGGCCACAACATGGCATTGTGCGTTTACTCTAGAAGATTCAGCATGTCGGGACAGAAGCTGCTATAATAACAGGCTGTTGGGAACTTTGAGCACTGGAAACTGATAACCTTGTAGTACATCATCTTTTCATAATGGGCGTACTGATAAGATTTGTTTTTTGTCTGGGGTGCTGTTTTTATTTATGGTCACACTATCAAAAAATGTATTACCCTTAAAAAATGGCACCCTCACAGTAGAAAATTACTGTAGTAGTACCAAGCTTACTTGAACATATACCATGGCAATAACATGTTATTTATTTATTTATGTATTTATATGTACCATCATAGTGCCATGTTTTCTGGACATGTAGGCTATCATGGGAGGAGTACCTTGTTTTTGTTTTTTATATTATATATAATTTTATTTTACATGCACCATAGTAGTACCATGGCGGTTCTGTAAGGGTGCATTTTTATACTGTTTATGACACAGTAACATGGAAAAACATGTTTTTATGTACCATAGTAATACCTTGTTTTTTTTTTTTTGTTTGTTTTTTTTAAACGTTCCATGGCAATACCATGTTTTTTGAACATGTACCATGGTAGAACTATGGCTTTTTGGACATGCACCATGGTAGTGCCACTGTATTTTTGGTACTGTGAGGGTATATCTTTGTAGGTGTGCCACGGTGTTTTGGACATAGTAACATGGAAAAACCATGTTTTACATCTACCATAGTAATGTCATGGTATTTTGGTCATGCTAGTCGATACTGGAATTAATATTTTTCCCCATTAAACATTTTAACATTTAACATTTTTACACAATTGTGTTTGGCTTTATATTTTTACAGAGGCTGCGTGTAAATTACTGTCATATTAATTTTACACATTTTAAATATAATTAATAATACATATATTATTTTAAAAACGAGGATATCTGGAGCAGATCACCTCAGGCTGCACGTGATTCTTCCCGCTCTCACTCGCGGCATGCTCAAGGCAATGTCCTAACTCAGAAAAGTAGTTATGAAATCACTGCGGAGGTGGTGCAGAAAGCGGATTTTCAAAACATTGGCTTGAAAGCCCCTATGGATGTTTTCACATTTGAGTCTTCTTCAAATCTGTGCATGCTTGTAAGTAATTTTCCCGCCCAGCACGCTTTTTCTAGCGCAGGATTGTCGCCTCAGGTGAGTCAAGTTCCATCTTTCTCCGGACCACGTTGACATGTTAATTTTGCTCATCAAAAAATTTATGATTTTGAGTAAGTAGCTTAGAAAATTACTGTTTTAGGCTAGTTATGCCTTTTTTTACCCTGCTGATTAAGAAGGCTATTTTCAGGATGTGCCGACTGCTTTTCGGGTTAAACCATTTTTTATTCTATGTGCTTGTCAACATTAGGTTTATTGTACATTTCTCACAGTCCTATTTTTGTCTATCCTATAGCTATTTTTTTTATTTTATTTTTTACATTGTAACTGTTATTGTTAACGTTCTTTACTGAACAACTGTCATATTAGATCAATGGCTAATGCACAATTGCACATTGCAAAATGCGTGCAACTTTTCAGCATTTTTTTTCTCTCTCGTATAGATTTGGCTTTGCTCTTAATTATTTTCAACAATGTCCTGACTGTTTTAATAGTAACTTTTAATTGGTGAATTCCGTTTAGAACAGGGCAGGCTATTAGGGTTGCTCTATTGGTCCTGCACTGTTTATACAATTGTTTTCAATAAATATGCCTGTATTCTCTTAGACTGATCTCACAGTGAGATCGGAAAGAGTAGGTTGACTTTTCTATAGCTTAAATCGGTGTATACTTACCAAAATGCATAACACTGCCCCCCGTGACTAAAGCGGTAAGTGTTGTTGGGTATATGGGCACATGTGAGCTCCATTTTCCGGGTGTAATGTCCACGAAGGGGCACCAAAAGCAAGACTTGAAGCGAGATGTACAGGCATAAATGCAGTGAAGATAAATGCCTGTTTAATAAAATCTACCACCCAACCCAAACCTATGCCTAACCCTAGCCATTAGTGGAGTAAACGTAATGTTAAAGGTGAAAATGCAACATCTGAATCCACTCGTCACTGATTATGCAATCGCGGCTACTCCCTGGTCTCCCCTGTTGCTGATGCGACATGCTTCTTTAGGCGACGCGCTTCTGGGTGCACCACAGGGGTAAGCAATGAATTTGAGCCAATGCAAACATATCTGATAGGAGATGACAGCTGTCCATGAGTCGGCATAAGGATGCCGATCCTAGTGTACCGGAACTATCAGAAACAACATGCTGACCTCCCGTGCGATCATGTTGCTCTCTACCTTTATTTCAGTGAATACGTGTCATGTTCTATATTTAATGTTCAATGATCATAGTGCAAGGCGAACATGTTACAAATAAAAGCCCCTTCTCAGTGGAATTTAGCGCAAGTATTTTTAATGGGTCGCATAAACAAATTTTTTTTTGACTGTTTTCTGAAGGGTTAGTTTCTTTTTAGACTAGTCGACTCTAAAGAATTTTTGTTTAAACGTCAGTGAAACTAGTCATTCAGCACATCCCTAAGATATACCATATTTGTTTTGAATATCTACTATAGAATTCTTTTAAGAAGTCTGAAGTAGAATGTAAATATCATGGTACATTAATATGGTAATCATTCAGTACCATGGTATCAATATGGCATGGTATTACCATCTGAGACCATCACTGTACCATGGTACCAACACAGGAATTCATTTTTATTTGAATTTATTTATGGAATGAGATCAGGACATGATGTAGGCCAAACTCAAACCTGTGTCCTCAATAGCATGTGCACTACCCACTGTGCCATGACTCCAACCTGGGGTGTTCTTTGACAGTGTTGAGGGTATGTAAGAGAAAATGTGTAGCCTATATCTTGATGTATATTATTATCAACCAAATTTTTAGAATATTGTGTTATAAATAATTCCTATAATGACAAGTGTAGCATGGAGGAGGGCGGGGCCGGGCGGAATGATGGACACCCGGTCCCCAATCAGCCTGATGAGGCGAGCAAGGGATAAAGGCGACCGAAGACGGCAGCTCAAGAGAGAGAGAGAATTATGGGCAGCTGCCCTGTATGTGTTTGTGTGTCTTTTTATTTAATTAAATATTATTTATATTGTTAAGCCGGTTCTCGCCTCCTCCTTTCCCTTGTACCCTCTTTACATTGGTGCCGAAATCTGGGAGGGAGGAGGGATGCCTGTCGTAGAGTCCTCAACACTGCCGTCCACCCAGGGGAGCGCCGCTGCCATCCATCGGGGGATGGAGTAGCCCAACCACCTGGATGCGGGGAACGGCCACCATCCGCGAGGTGAGGAGGGACGGGACTCCCCGACTGCCTGGAGCGATGGGAGTACGTCATGCCGGGGGCTCCGCAGCCTGAGGCAACGCAGGGAGGAGTGTAGCGCAGAGGAGGGCGGGGCCAGGCGGAATGACGGACGCCCGGACCCCAATCAGCTTGATGAGGCGAGCGAGGGATAAAGGCGACCGAAGACGGCAGCTCGAGAGAGAGAGAATTATGGGCAGCTCCCCTGTATGTGTTAGAGTAGGAAATATTGTCAAAATATATATATTTTTTATTATAACAAAATACAAATAAAATAGTTATAAAATTGATTCATTTTTGGCTCGCCACGTACTCAGAACACACACACACATTTCTGTTCTTCAAAATATGAACACTCATTTGTGTCCTAAACATTATTTTTTATTTTTTTTTTTAAGTTTACATGTTTCAGAACAGTTTTTTCTCACGATTCAGGAGAATTTGGGCAGATTAAACTCTCACCATCTTCAACCATTTTCAGTTTTTTTTTTTTCCTCATGTTTTTTTCTTTTTTTTTCTGTCACTTATTTCAGTGAGTTTTTTTTTTAGTTTTTTTTTCAGTGTCGGGCTGCAATGTCGGTTAGGTTTGAATGGTGAACTGTAGTTTGTGCACAACGTTCTGTGATTCTCTCTCTCTCGTCTGAACTATTGGAGGCAATCTTGCATTGAACTGGCCTGTCTTTCTCTTGCTTTCTTTTTTGCTGTGTTACAGGGTCCTTCATGTCTTTTTTCTTGTGTGACATTTAGCTTGGTATGACATGAGAGCACAGGTCCCAGAACATTCCAGAAAAGAAAACAGAGATTGGCATTGTCCTGCTTCTGGAAATAGCTGTTTGCCTATGCTGGATCTACATTCCTGCTTATACCAATACCTGCAGTGCACTGCCTGAACTCTTACTGCTACTGCAACACACATAAACCTATAGTGTGGATAGATAGTTACATTTTTGTAATCCTGTAATCAATGAAAAGCCTAATAAATCTACTGTATAAAGTTTACATAAGTACAGAATAAATGCAGTTCAGATAGCATGTTCTTTAAATTGATTGGTAAGTCTGAGCTGCATTAAGCCATGGTGCTCAAGCAGATATTAAAAATTTTGAATCTGACTTGCAACATTTCTTGATTATATTTCCCCTTCTTTTACACTTTTCCATTTTCTTCATTTACTGACATTGCTCTCCACTCTACCTACAAATGAATATTAAAATGTAATTCAAAAAATGCTTTGTTGCATTGACTTTGAGAAGTTCACATACATAATTTACTAAAGGTTAAGCCAAACTATTGAGTTTTATTCAAGGTTTTCAGCCAGAAGTCTGTGAAGATACTCAAGGTTGTCAGTGGAGAAGCAGTTTCAACAGTTTGAATTAACACTTGCCAATGATGTGTTATGCATCATATAATCTAGTAATATTAACAATATATATATATATATATTATCACTTGCACACCCTTATGTGTTTCTAAACCCATATGACTTTCTTTCTTCCATGGAACACAGAAAGAAAGTTGTCATACAGTGATACTATTTTTTTTAAATAAAATATAATAGAGTACCTTGGTTTGGTTGAGGGTCTGATTGGGGGGTTCCCTGGGTCTGTAAAGGGCGGAAAACCCCTAATTGTTATTCTTACTCCATGATTTTGACGCTCTCCTTTGTTAGGTGATGGGTGAGCATGGGGACTAGCTCAAAGTGATATCTTCTCACTGTTTTTAGTGCTCAATTACCTCACAGCAAAAGTTTATTATGTGAAAATACAGGCCCCGCTGGGTCACAATTGGCTTCTTACACCCCGAGGAAAGAGGTGAAACACAGTATCATGTTATCATGCACAATACAGCTTTCTGTACTCTTGTGTTAATTGATATCTCTTTCTTTCTCTTTTAATGTTGCTGTCTGCATGCCATTCCTCCCTCATCACACCATCTTTGGCTCAATGACAGGTAAGATTCTACAGCAATAAAACACTTCAGTGACCGATGACTAAAGCTTTAAAAAAAACATACATACACAAGCTCACATGCTCAGACTTAGGCCCAGTCATCAGTTTAAGCCAGGCAAACAAGTTTGCATTCTGCACGTTATTCTTCATTGTAAAATCATGACAAACATATTATTTTAAGTTTGTGTTATTTGTTAGAAGACCATTTAGTGTTTACTAAAAGACCTTTTGGTAAATTTGGTAGTACATTGGAGTAAAAAATAGTACTAATAATTTATTTAGATAAAAAATAAAAATAAAAATAGTTATTTGGGACTACAGTTAACAAAGCAAGGCTTCAGATGGCTTCATTGTGCAAGTCATTGTAAACTATTTTATGAAAGGTTCAGTGATTTGCTAGAAGACCATTAAAATTTGGTAAATGTGGTTTGTACATTTGTGTACAAATGATTACATATAGTTCATTTGGACAGAACAGTAAACAGTTTTTTATTATTTAATTTTTTTATTGTGGTCCCTGGGTCATGTGTGCGCTTGAAAATGAGAGGGGTGTTACAGGTTTAGTGCGGTGTGTGCACAATGTATACTCCCCTGGGGGATACAGAACAGTTTCAGTTCTTATTTCCATGAGGTGAGTGGTGATTTATTTTTTGAAGAGATCTCTGGGGGATATGGGGCATTCCTCCCCCCATCTCTGTTGTTTTTGACCAAAGCCATCTTTCTTTGCTCCATATAGAGGATTGGGTTGCTTTTGTCCCCATTTTTAAAAACCAAGTTAAAAGGACCATAATCTACTCTTTTGTAGTATTTTATTTTTTAAAGTCCACTTATAGGGTTTGTTCAAAAACTTACTGAGCTGCCTCGCTGTCTTCTACCTTCATAGGCAGCTGTCTTCTATTGCAGCATCTTTACTTAAATGACCGCAACTGATTTTTATACAGGTGACACGAGAGGAGCGACACAATACTCTAATGAGCATATATACACATAGCAACACATTTTGGGTAAAATAGTTTTCTATGATATTAAACTATTTTTATCGATACTTCAGTTTTGAATGAATTCGCTTCATCTGCTATCTTGGATTTATTTTTCCGCCGAGCTCATCACGGTGCAAATTGGGAGCACCTACCCCCAGATACATATGATGCTACCTTAGAATTTGGCCAAAATTACAAATCTCAAGAGGTAGCATAATTAAGATACCTACCTTTTGGAACAGCATTCGCGTCTGGAGCGCATGTATGATGTCTTGAAGTGCTGCCTCCGAAGGAAGCTCACTAGGTTTTGGAACAGACCTGTAATGTGGACTTTATTTCTTGCACCATAACTATTTGAAAATTAGTTTTACATGACACATTTTCAACCTCTATCTGAGCCTTAGAGTTAAACAGGCTTTTTTTCTCTACTGTATATTTAAAGGGATAGTTCACCCAAAAATTAAATTATCTTATCATTTACTCACCCGCACGCCATCCCTGATGTGTATGACTTTTTTCTTCTGCAGAACACAAATTAAGATTTTTAGAAGAATATGTCAGCTCTGTGTTGAAAGTGCGTAAATGGTGATCATTTGATCTGTTTCTCACCCACACCTGTTATATTGCTTCTGAAGATATGGATTTAACCACTGGAGTCTTATGGATTACTTCTAAATTCCATTGTGTGGTATTTGGAGCTACAAAGGACTTATCACCATTCACTTGCATTGTATGGACCTACAGACCTGAGATATTCTTCTAAAAATCTTAATTTGTGTTCAGCAGAAGAAAGACAGTCATACACATCTGAGATGGCATGAGAGTGTGTAAATGATGAGAGAATATTTATTTTTGGGTGAACTATCCCTTTAATAGTTGCATATGTAATGAGCTCAGTTATGATTGGCTAACCTCTTTGCGTGTTAAATAGGCAACAAAGTTTATTTTTGGATGCAGGTTTGCTGTCATCATTTTTATCACTCTCATATCATTCCAAACCTGCACAACTTATTTTTTTCCATGGAACACAAAAGGAGATGTTAGACTGAATGACAACTTCAGTGACCATTCACTTTGACTGTATGTGTAAAAAAAGGTGCAATGAAAATAAATGGTGACTGTGACTACCATACTGTCTGCTTCTTTGTTTCACGGGGACATGTCATACGGGTTTGGAAAAACATGAGGTGTGAGTAAATGATGACAGATAAAAATTTTGGGGTGAACTATCCCTTTAAAGCATTCAGTGCTGATGGAGCAGATGGCACTTATGGAAATTGCTGTGAATATATGAGGCGAAGTGGCGTACAGGGGTCGCAAACTCTCATTCTCTCTCTCTAGCTCACTCATACTGTCACACGCTCAATCTCCATTCTCAGGTTGCGAATTGTTCTGCTTTATATGAGGCTTGTAAGAGATTTTATCTCCTGATTTTTCCCCTGCGTTTCTTAGCAATTGCTGTCCGCCTCAGCCCAGAATAATGTCCTTGTCCTCCCTATTCACTGTCCTCGCCCAGTAAATAAAAGACTTAAGCTCTCACATAATACCTCCAAATGACAGATACAGATACAGTACTTCAAGAGAACATGTGTGCTGGTGACGTCGCCCTGCGAATGGTCTCTGCATGTAGTCAGTTTGTCAAAGGATTTAGAGGGCTTACCTGTTTATTCCCTTAAGAAAACGAAATAGTTTATTTTGAAATACTGTTTCAGTATAGATTGTACAATAAACTAGTTGTAAGTCATGCAAGGTTGCTGTATCCTGTGTCTTTTGGTTTAATTAACTAAAATGCCCATGTATTCAATGAAACCAGGACTATTATTAATCATATTATGTAACTAGATAATATTTGGCATACAGTATGTCCATTTATTGTAATGCCAGAGGAGGACTGTCTCCCCTAGCCTGGGTTTTTCTTGACATCTTTTTAATGTTTTTAAACATTATTTGGAGGTTTTTTGCTCAATAAAGGCGTAAAGACATTAAGGAGCCATTCACACTAAGCACGTTTTTGCATCTGTCTGTGCTGTTTTTCAGTTTTTGCGCTGTTTTTCTATTTTTGTGCTCTGTCTTGCTTTTTTGTAGAGAGAAAATGCATTTAGACTTAACGACCCCTTAGGCATGATACAAATAGAATTGACTTGACATTGTGAGTGGATTTTTTTCAGCATTAAGGCTGAAAAAGGAGGCAACGGAGGTGACACGATTAGGCTGACACGAATGTTCACTGTTAGCACATTCACAGCTTTACAATTGGTCCGCCCTCCGCCTATGATGGATGGGAAGAAGAACCACTTGACAGGTTTGCGAAACAACCTAGACAAGAAAACAAGTTTCTCTGCCAGCTGTAGCAACAATGATGAGTTTGTTGTTGATTTGCTCAGCGAGAATGAAAACATTCGAGACACTATACTATTTCAGTTCACCTGCTGGACAGGTTGACTGGCAGTATGATCATATATACACCGTCTGAAGGGTGATTTGGAAGAATCAAATGTAAAAATAATATCAACGGTTAAGACAGTTTATCATTTGGAACAAGAGTGATTATATGACATTGCCATACTGTATATACACTACCGGTCAAAAGTTTTGAAACACTTATTCTTTATTATATATATTATTTATTTATTTATTTATTTATTTTTTACATTTTAGAATAATAGTAAAGTCATCAAAACTATGGAATAACCTAAATGGATCTATGGGAATTATGTTGTGACTAAACAAAATCCAAAATAAATCAAAACTGTGTTATATTTTAGCATCTTCAAAGTAGTCACCCTTTGCCTAGAATTTGCAGACATGTACTCTTGACATTTTCTCAACCAACTTCTTGAGGTATCACCCTGGGATGCTTTTTAAACAGTATTGAATGAGTTCCCATCTATGCTGGGCACTTATTGGCTGCTTTTCTTTATTATTTGGTCCAAGTCATCACTTTCAAATACTTTTTTTTAATACTTCTGATTTATAATGAAATAAATTAATATGGTGGCACAATTATATTTTTGTCTACAAAACTAATTTCAAACATTTAAGCATACGCCTTCAGATCAAAAGATTTTTAAGATCATGAGAAACATTTCAGTTCAAGTGTTTCAAAACTTTTGACCGGTAGTGTACTTGTTTAAATCACTATATAAGAGAAGAGACAGAATAGAACTCACGTAAGATTAAATGGAAAGGCAAAAGATGCAGCAATAAGGAATGAATTATAAGACAATCTATGTGACATCAGACCGTTTTTAATAAAGGAAATGCAAGGTAGTGATGTTGCAATATAATTTACATGTTAAGAGAACCCATATAAGAAAAAAAAAGACATTTGATGCAATAAAATGCATGTGCTCACTGCTGATTTTTTCCTCAAGTTCATTCAGCTTTTAATGTCGGTTGTCAAAACAGCTTTCTGTGCTTTAGCGATACCAGTTGCTTTGGTTTTATAATGGCAGTGGCTCCTGTATCGTGACACAAAATGTATATTTATTGGTCAGAGCATTTCATCACCCGCTGAAGAAAAGAAAACAAAAACAAAACACGAATGTTCGCTCCAGGTATGAATGGCTTCACAGGAATCCATTGTTTCAATTCAAAATGTTAATTAAGTCTTTATAGTTGGAACTATTACACTGGACCATACAGTTAGGTCAAATAGCTCAGTTGTAAAGCCTTGCATGAAAGGTTAATGGAGGAGAGTATAAATGATTTTGAGTAATCAGCCATGGCAGTGGGTGCTGACGGTGCAGAGTCCACTGTTGCAGGCCAGCGGCAACACTGACTGCAAAAACATGCTCTAATCTGTGCTGACTTCAGAAGTTGACTTTCAGATTAGGATAGTGTTTGCATAATGCAAAAATAACAGAAAAATTGCATTTCAAAATTTAGAGTTGCGGTGATGTTTGCTTGCATGCATGCAGTTTGGTCCATTTGTCTGATGGTTGTTAGAGAGTTGTCCTTCTCGGATATATCGGTGGTCACAAATGACTTATTGAAGTCTGTGATGTTCAGAAATTATACCTCATACTTGTACAGTGTACTTCCACCCTAATCCCATTAAGCATTAATCATTGCCTACCTCTGTACTTTATTTTTGTCTCTAAAAATGGCAGAAATATTTTTCCCTTCCATTCCTTTACCTTCTTCACTATACTATGAAAAGAAATGTTAAAAAGGCAGAAAAAAAGAGCACTTCAGTTGCTGTGTACTTCTGAAATGACCTCTGGGCAGTTAAGTAAGTCATCCCAGCCTTCTCCTGGGTTGGATACAAGCTTTGATTTACTCTGGAGCTGTCTTGAAGACCAATCATGGCAGACAAAAGGCATTTTTTGCTGCTGCGTGAATGCAGCCGTGTATTGATTGGCTGTATTATGAAGTGCTGCAGCCACAATAGAGGCCCAGTCATCACCATAACTCTGGGCCGCTCGTCTGGATATATGGGTTGGGAAATGCAGACAATGTAGAGCACATGCATAATAAGAGGATTTTAAAAGAATGGATTTGTTGACAATGGTTTTATACAGATTCAACATTTAATAGTGTAACAAGGTTTCAAATGGGCAAGGAGGAGGCGGGAAACGGACGAAGCATCAAAGTAATATTTTAATGAAAACTTAAACAAAAAGACACCAAACACAAACACAAACACACACGCTGCATATGGCTTTCTCTCCCGAACAGCTGCATCCGGCTCGGCCTTATCCCTCTCCTCAGCTGATTAGCCCGATTGGGGACCGGCCGTGCGGACTCACGGCCCGGCCCCGCCCTCCTCCTCATCACAAATAGTTAAAATTTCTCTCCCCTTGTGTAAGTTTCTTCAAAGAATAATTGTATAGCAGTAATAGAGTTGTACATCACAAAACAACTGAAAGAATACTGCACAACACAGTAAGTACAAGTGCGTTGCTGAAACGTCTATGAAAGAGTGCATCATCGGAAAAGCATTGCATTCAGTTTTAAGCATCATATTTGTGTACAAACATCAAATAAATGTTATTCTAACGTCTGACAAGGAACATTCTAGCAAAGTATTTCAGTTGACTCGTGTGTTGCCAAGACATATTAGAAAATTTAGAAAGTATCACATTTTACTTTAAACACCATTAAACACTTTAAACACAAACATATCTGCTGAGCGTTATTCTAACAAGTGACAACAAAACATTTTAATGACATAATGCATATAAGTAAATGTTCTAAAAAAAAAAAATTCCAGATGAAAACATGTGTCTAGGTGAAGTACGTGTGATCTGGGAAAGGAAATGTATGCGTTTGAGTTATAAACGGCCTCCGAGATGTAAAAACATCTTTGTGTATCAACAGCAAGTGAATGTTATTCTAAAATCTGACCAGGAATATTCTAGCGATGTATTTCAATTGACACGTACTGTATGTTGCAGATGTGTCTTTGTAAGATCTGGAAAGAATCACTTTTACTTTTAACACCATATTTATGTACAAACATCATATGAAAATGTGTAAAACCAGATTCACAAGCATTTATAATCAGAAATGTCATAAAAACATCAGCTAAATGTTGTTCTAACATTCGACAGGGAACATTTTTAGCAATGTAGCCTATTGCAAGTGGCACGTACATTGCAGTGACGTCTTGGAAAGATCTGGAAAACAACACGTACTTTAAACTGCATATTTGTGTACACACATTGGATAAAACTTGTATTAAACAGATTCACAAGCATTCAAAATCATAAATGTCACAAAAACATTTGCTAAATGTCATTCTAACATGCAACAACAGAACAATTTAGCAACTTATTGCATTTAACACGTACATTGCCGAAACGCCTTGGAAAGATCTGGAATGTATCACGTTCTGCATTAAACAACATATTTATGTACAAACATTGCTTACTATTTTATAAAACACAGATTCACAAGCATTCAAAAAAAAATAAAAAAAAGTAACCAAAACATCTGCAGTATGTCGTTCTAACATGCAATAACCGAACATTTTAACATGTTGCTGATGAGCAAACGCTCTAAAAATGCATAAAAACGCACTCAGTAAAAAAATTTGTAGGTGACATTCGTGCATACAGGGACATGGAATTTTTGTGTTTTAATTGGCCTCCGAGATGAGTATAGGGCAAGTCTTTTCTCAGTGCCTTACAGGGAACATATTGTATGTGAGATTAAATCACTAGGGGTCTTACAGCCCTCATAATAGCATACGGCCACTAGGTCTTCGGTCTTGAGGGGCGCTGAGGTGAGAATTGGATTTCACAATGGTTTTTTTCACCCTTCTGCTTCCATTTTCTCTCTCTTCCTTGTTCTCTCTCATCACACTTTTTATTTCTGCACTCAGAACACTAAAGAAAAACTTGGTCTTCCTTTCAACACCTCATCCATCAGGCTGGTCCACTGTGGCCAGCTGGGGAAGAGCCACTGTTGATTCGGTGTTCTGTGGTCAGGAGGCCTATGGTGTGAAGGTGTGGGTGGTCTTTGCTTCTGTTAGAGTGGGAGTGAGGGGTATAGAGTTGAGTATGTAAAACAGGCTTCAAACTGAAGCCCACACATGCTTCTGCTCACTGAACCATACATCCACAAACTGTCTTACCGTAATAGTCACTTTTATTTATTTTCCTGCTCCTTCTCTTTCAGCTCTTTCTCATTTATTTGCTTTCTATTTTCTACTGCTTCTTTTCATTTCATTCCCTCAGTCTCACTCTTTTACCTCTTGTTTTTTTTAAACTCTCTTTCTTTCAGCATTTCCTCATTGCACTTCCGTTGTCTCCCTTTTCCCCCCACGCCTCCGTGCATGTTATTTTCATACCTCTCCTTCTTCCGAGAGCTCTCCCACTCTTTCAACGCTCTCCATTCCTCTGGTTCTCTCGGTTAACCCTGCTCGACTGAATCCTAAGGCATGATATCGATCTCACTGTGCAGATGCTTCTACAGCAGAGCTCAACGTGGGCCGGCAGTGGATGCCTCGGCAGATCCTGCTCCTTATAATGGCTGATTGCGAAAGTATCTGTCTCAGCAGTGTCTGAGCTATTCCTGTTCGTCTGTCTCATTAAGAGCTTGCTGCAGAGAATGAGAGGGCATCAGGTTCAGGAGTGATGGAACACAGTTGGCCTCAATGTTCTCTGGTACAAGATGGTGGAGAATTGAATGGAAAATGCCACCTTAAGGCGTGCAGACACACTTGGGAAGATTTGATTGACAAGTTTTTCTTGAAATATTTGCCTGGAGGTGAAAAGCAGTGGCTTAACAATACCAAATATATTTCTGGAGGAAACTTTAATATTTGTGAATGTTTTAGGTTTGTCTCTTAGGCTGTTCCACACTTGTTCTGATATTAAGTTTGATTCCCTCCTCCCCCTGCATATAGTATTGTGTTATTTGCCCTCAGACTGGGGTACTTTTGCATCATCAAGACCATTGTGAGTACCAGCGGCAGCTGGTTACAACTCGTCTATAACGGTTTACATTCATAAATTAGGCTGAATGGCTTTTATACCAAAAGAGTTTGAAGCTGGTGCACACCCAAGTTGGGGAAAATAGTTTCACACCACCAAACGAACAAACTCTGAAGTCAAACTGACTCGGGTTCACACCAGAAATTCTAGCATGTAAGCGCACTGTTACGGGCCATTCAAACAGTCTGTGTTCTTGCGCTAAAAAAGCTAGATATAGCACAACTAATACAACAGAACGCAGGTGTCTCAAGACGTGCTTCTAAAGATTGACGGTCTTTTAAACCTGAAAAATGGCACTTATGGAGGCAAAAATAAGTTCGGTGTCAATGGCTCTTTATACTTGCATGTCCTTGTGTTGTAGCATCTAGCACCCAAAGTTCTTACTTCAACAAAACTCTGTCATCTCACGTACAAGTGTCTCGTTTTTGTGCCAGTCCTGTCCTAGAAAACGTTTTAAGGCTTTTCAATTCCACCCTCAAGTTGCATTGTGGCCTTTTTCGAACAACTTTATTCAGCTCTAAACTCTGGAGCTGAGAATGACCAAGACTTTTCAAAGAAGCCACTGTCAGAGCTTGTTAAAACCAGTTGCTTTTGATGTCCCTGGACACAGGAACTCTTGAACATCACAGAATTTCACATGCTGCACACACTACAAGAGACAAAGAGAGAGAATGGGAGAATCAAGAAGAGATTAATGTGATTCTGAGGACAGGAATGTGCTTGATGTTCTTGCTTTCTTTTTTCTTCTGAGAAATGTGTAAAGAATAAAATTGTTAGGGTTAGGGTTGGTTGCTAGTAGGCATTCCTACTCAGAATGTTCCTGTGGCTCAGCTGATGGCACTAGCAATAGCAATATTCCCAGGGAACACACATACTGGCAAAAATGCACATCTTGAATGCACTATAATTTTTGTGGGGATAAAACTGGCTAACAAATACATAAATATAAATGTAAATGTACTTTAAATGTATTTGACTGCACATCACAGGAAATCATCTGTCACTGAAATTAATGACTTTCGGTTGCTTTGTTGCTGCAAGATGCTGTATATGTGAATGCCCCTTAAAGATTCAAAGCCATGTTAGAATATATGCTTATTCGCTTGAGTAACACTTGTGTCTTCGTGTGCTTGAGGCATAGCAGAGAGTCCTCTGAGAGTCTGAGGCGCAGGTGTTTCTGAATGGATTGGAAAATATTGGCCATTTTTAACAATCAAGATGTCAGACCTTAGTATTTTTGTTTTATCTGAGAGATATAGGCAGAAATAAAGCTGAGGTAACTGATAAAGTTGGGATTTCTGGCTCAGTGATTTTCAATGTCAGGCTTTGACTGTGTTTTCTTAAGGAGAGAGCGATTCATTCCTGTGAAAGCTATTTATTTGTTGATTTCTTTAGATTCTGCACAAGGATGTAAAAGCAGACTTTGGCACACTGCCTTGTGCTACGCTATATATATATATCAGTTTTCATAGAATCTATAATGTACCAGACTTTCAGTAAGATGGAGGGATGTTTTGAGAGTGTATACGTTTTTGTACATTATGTTTTCCATGATAGCATACATTATGTCTTGAGTATCTCTACTCAGTTTGTTTTCATTTATAAAGTGATGCTAAGATGTAATTTTTTGAGCACAAATACAATGCTTAAAGTAAAACTACTTTCCTGATGTCTTTCCAAAATGTGCATATAAGGGATGTGCAAAACTACATATTTTCAAAGTCTTCTAGTTGGTGGGTTGTCTGAATGACTAAACGGACACATTCAGACATTTTTCGTACTCTTAGCGATACATGGATGAAAAGTGCAGCTCTAAAAGATATTCAATAACTAAATAAATAGGCTAAATAACCTTTTATTGCACAAAAATAGAGACCAACAGATAATGCATGTTAACAACAACATTGCTCACAGCATATGATTTGAAGTCTGACAGTAATTGTCTTCAAATGTATTGGTGAAAGCGGTGAATTTATTACACAAGTGGTGCTTTGATGGCTGTAGCGGCAGTGCTTTAAAGAGTATGACCACCTTGTTTTGGCACTTAATCAAGTGTATTTGAGTTTTTAGGTTTATTTGTGTGTGATTGTGTTGAATGCTTGTGTGTCTCTCCAACAAACACCAATGGATGTCCTGCTCTTCATTTGTTTATAGCACATAAGTGGTTTTCAGTTGGCAATGCCTTCTGTTGCATTGTGGTGCTGCCAATGTTAACACTGTGAAAAGACCCACTGCTGTGTCTGAGCACCAGGCTCTTGCCAGCCTACAGCCCCCCTGGCACGACTGGCATCATCTCTCCCATCATTGCCCATATTCATCGTTGCATTTTGATATAAGCCAGTTTTCTCTAAATCTTCCCCTCACTCATTTCTGTCTTATTGTCTCATCCAAAAACTGGAGAATTGCCCTCCCACAATGCACTTTTGGGTGACCCATGAATGGAGAGCTGACATGCAATACTAATCCTTTTAGCGCTATGCCTCAACCAGATTGCTGCTTTTGTTGTCATTTTCTTTTTATTTCTTTTATTTTTCAGTGGGGGATTGGTGTATTGTGCTTTACCTTAAGGGTTAATGTGATGCACGGATTATACGAGACACTATAAAATAAGAAGGCAAATGTACATTGCTCGTTTACATCTATCTGTAAGATTTTACTGCACTGTTTTTATGAATATATGAATAACTAATGCATTGTTCGCATATTTAACAGTTCAACAGCCATGCATTTCTATTGTTTTCGGCATTTGTAAAATGTGTTTTACTAAAAAAAAAAAAAAAACCTTATGAAGAAAACAAAATGTCGAAAACATTTGATTGCCTAACTAATCGAACTAACTAAACTAAACGTTTTGATGCCAAGGTCCCCCAGCTATGATGATTCCTTTACGAGGTCCATTTTACATTTTACATTTACAATATTGTTTTTGGAACCTGTTTTCCAACCTGAATAGCTATTATGTTCTGTGTGTACTGAAAAGTTTCTTCATTATATCATCTCCACAGAAAAAGAGTTAGCTGCTCTCTCCTCTGTGTCACTGACTGTCATTAAAACAGCATGTAGTATGTAACCACAATGACCAAGAACAGTTGCCATTACATTACACAATCGTTAAATTAAAGTGAAACTGGAGTGCTTTGCAAGTCCTGGTTTATACATATGTTTATAATTGAATTTTCAATTCAGTTGACATTTATTTGTCGTCTTTTGAAAGCAGAATATAAAGGTAAGGGGCTGTTCAAACCGAAGACATTTTCCATCCATCTCTGCTGTTTTTCCAATTGTTTTTCTATGGAAACATGCTGTAGACAGACGTGTTTGACCGCTGTGACCACCCCATTGATTTTTTCAGTTTCTCACTTGGGAGAAATGTGTCTTGACAAACCTGCATTCTGTTCTATTTGTTGTGCTCAAGAACGTGTTCGGTCTGAACGGACCCTAATACTTTCAAATTTGTTAAATGTTGCAATATTTTCCTTATTGTTTCCTCTAAAATTTTATGTGGTCCCCAAAGTACCCTCTTCAAATGCTTGGACTAGTTGGTTGTTGGATGACTGGTCAACTAGTCAACCATCTTGACCCATAACTAGTGTTTATTGAGGTAGTTTTTAAATTACACTTTGTTTCATTGAAATTACCTGTTTAAAAAAATCTAATATGAAGTTTTATGATGTTAATATATAGATTTAAAATGGTGATAAAATAGTGTAATTGACTGGCGACGCTAGCAAGTTAGCTAGCGTCGCCAGTTAGGAAAGCCTAACGCAAAAAACGCTTGAGGGGTGATATGATGTTCTGAGTATACGTACGGATACGCTGTTGTCTGCGGTCTCAGAACAGTTCACAAAGCCGCCGGGTTAGGGTCAGTAGGACTTTGGGTTCGGGTCTGTAATTTATAAAAAATATACAGGCCTTCCGAACTTGTTTCTCCCACGTGCTTTAACTCACACAGATATGCACGAACGGATTAGTTAGGGGCCGTTCACGCCGAAAGTGTTTTTGCGTGCGTCTGCTCTGTTTTCCATTGTTTTCCTTTGTAAACACGAGCAGGACGAACATCCTTGACTCCTGCACCGCATCTCGCTGTTTCTTCAGTGTCTCACGCAGGACTAGCAAATTTTTCGACACTGCGTCAAATGAAAAAGAATTCAGGTTTTAAAAACGCACGTCGAGACACCTGAGTTCTGTTTCAGTCATTGCGATGCATCTAGATTGTTTTTAGCGCAGGTGTCACAAAGATTTAATGTTCTGAACAAGTTCAGGTTGCAAAGAGGTGACTGTTACAATGTTTAACATTATTCCAGATTGTTCTGCAGCAAGCAAAGTTTCAGCGTTTGATAAACAGCAAGGTTTTTTTCCTTCTGCTCTAGTGTGCTGAGGGGCCGATGTGCCTTGTATGTTTCCTGTTATGAATGTTGCCTACAGTGCTTGCATAAAATACAGCCTTTTGCAACATGGTGAACAATACACTGCAGCATTAGAATATAAGATCCAGGTGAAAGTAAATAAGACAGAAATATATTACTATTGTATACAACAAATCCTCAAAGAAATTATAATAATATAATATATAATGACAATATAATTTCATATTATAATGACAAACTGGACAACTATAAATAATTGTTGGGTTATAATATTACTGTAACAATGAAATTCCAAAATGTTACTGGGTGACACACCCTATTCACAAAAAAAAAAAAAAACTTTTACATTTTGCTTTTTTTATCACTGTATTGTGGAAAACATGCATTAATTATCTTTAACTAGATTTTTATTTCATTAAACATTTTGAATGTACTTGACTACAATAGCTGATAGGATGAATTTAAAATTATGATTTAAAAGAAATTTTATGTTGTTTTTTAAGCAAAAATTTTCAAAATGGGGCCCCGGGTTGGTTGTTTGCTTGAGGCCTCAGAAATTGTAAACCCGCCCCTGTATATGGAAGTAAGACGACGACAATGTGAGAGAAATGCATGATGGAGTGGGTGAAAATTAGAAAGAGGGGTGTGTTGGATAGGGAGGGAGGTGGAGAGGAAAAGGGAAGGTATTTTAGGGAACAAAGGAGGAAAGATTGTAAACAATGGAGAGAACGAGGAGAGTGCTTGGTGAGTGGAGCTGTGGCTTAATGGTTAGCAAATGCTCTGCAATGTTGAGACTTGGTGCTCATTTGGGTGATGTAAGTTTGAGCCTGGATCATGTCTATTCATTACCCCGTTTCCCTATCTTCTCCCCATGATTTTTATTTTATTTAGTTTTTTTTTTTCTTTGCGTATTTATGACTAACATGCAATATAGAAATTGTAAACCCGCCCCTGTATATGGAAGTAAGACGACGACAACGTGAGAGAAATGCATGATGGAGTGGGTGAAAATTAGAAAGCGGGGTGTGTTGTTGCATGTATTTTTGGTGTATTCACGTGCTTGTTGCGAAACCCTGCTTTAGCTTATCAGTCTCAAAGGCAATCATAATATTTTGAGATTAATTAAAATATTAATCGGGCATGTTCATCTCTTCAGCATGGTTCCCGACAGACTGCTGATGACAGCTGTGTTTCAGCCCTCTTAAAATGACTAGAGGCTAAGCAAGTTTGGCTGCAGACTCATCACCTCTCAAACAGCCGCTCGCACTCAGAGATGAGCGGCGGGGAATATGTGATGGGTACTCTTAAGTGTGTGAGTGCAAAAGAGAAAAACTGTGTTGGAAAATTATAGAAACAGAGGGAGGAGGGGTAGACATAGGATTAATGTATGGATAGGGAGGGAGATGGAGAGGAAAAGGGAAGGTATTTTAGGGAACAAAGGAGGAAAGATTGTAAACAATGGAGAGAACGAGGAGAGTGCTTGGTGGGTGGAGCTGTGGCTTAATGGTTAGCAAAGTGCTCTGCAATGTTGAGCCTTGGTGCTCATTTGGGTGATGTAAGGTGGAGACTGGATCATGTCTATTCATTACCCCGTTTTCCTATCTTCTCCCCATGATTTTTATTTCTCTTCAAAAAAAAGGAAAGAAAAGAAAATGCATACATTCACAAGAGGTCAAAATAAAATTTTTGTCACACCTGGCAATTGATGGTGAGTTGAGAAAATGTACTGGCTTGTAAATATTTAATACCGGCCATGAAACTGTTTTTTGCATATTATTATGTTTCAATTATTAAAAATGAAAGAGGTTTTTTTTTTTTTTTGACAATGGGATTTTGTAGCAGTTTTTTTTTCTTTGCGTATTTAAGACTAACATGCAGGTCATTGTGGCACTCACCTCATGACAGTCTCCAGCTTTCTTTGAAGCTGCAGCGGTCACAAAAAAAAAAAAAAGAATTTTGTTCCTCATATTTTGGACCATTTTGCATATTTCACCACATGGAGTTCTGGAGAAGGATTTTAGGAGTCCTAGATACATTTCCCACAGAGGTAAAATTTGTAGATGATTTAAATCACATATTTTCAAGTTGCATTACAGTGAGGGTCAAACTATCATTCTTACTTGTAAATGTAACATGTATTATGTTGCAGTCCATAATAAAGTTACCGACCAACAGGCAAGTAACTGCCGTTTTATTTACTAATGAAAGCCAATTTTTAAACACATTTGGCTCTTTGCAAGTGTCAATTTTGAATCCTGTGAGCACATATCTTGAACTTATTGAATTCTCCGCAAGAGGTTCTCTGACAAGCCTTTGCTAATGTTTGGTTTGGAGATATTAATTTATACTGTGAAATGTGTGAATATCACCTGAATGCCAGCCCAGCTTTTGACTGTGATTGAGGTCAGATGAACTCTCCATCTCAACCACTATTTCAAATAAAATCTAGCAGTGTAACTGAAGTTCCTTTGGTCGATCAACTCAAACATTCATATGCATGAAGGGGCAGGAGATTTTGAATCACTATTCTATCATCAGGAAGGGTGTACAGTAAATCACCAGCTGTAAGTCACACACAACCTGTCACAAACACACACTCTTTTATTCAGAGGGATAAACCTGTCGCTGTGTAATGCATGCAGACATGCTCTGTTTTGGCAGGGAAGTTATTTTACTTGCAAATCTCAAACACTGAATGATTAAACATAATTCAGTCCCCTGCTTTCTTTTTTTTTTTTTTTTTTTTTTGTACACTGTGCATGTGTGTGTGTGTTTACATTTATCTGTTTAAGTGTTTGTGTGTGTGAGTGCTCATCATTGTCCTGTTCCTGCTCCTTCCACATGCACTCGGGTTTACTTCGTCAAGAAAAGAAGTGATGATTCACATACGAGATGCAGCTCTATCAGTGAAGATTATGTTTTTTCCCCACTCCACAGTCCCTCTACCACAGCCCTTAAAAGTATCATAAAAGTAGTCCATATGATGCTATATTCCAAATCATCTGAAGCCATACAATAGCTTTGTGCAAGAAACAGACTGGAATTATGAAAGGAACAGACTGAAATTATAAAAATATTAAAGACACAAATTTTCATTAAAAAAAATGTTATCTTATTAAAGGACTGATCCAGGTTAAATAAAAGCTGATTCAGCAGCATTTGTGGAATAATGTTATTTTACTACAAATAATAATTCAATTTTCTCTTTTAATAAGTTTATTTATAAAAAAATATAAAATAAATAAAAAAAAAAAAAGGCAAAAATTGCGGTTACAGACTCTTGCAACGGAAGTGAATTGGGTCAGTCCATAAATCCTAAAATACACTGTTTCAAAAGTATAGCCTTAATTACTTAATTACTTCAAAAGTATAGCCTTGTAAAGGTTTCACGTTGAAGGAAGCGGGAAGCTGGTTGGCAGTCCAGGTAAATCAGCTTTTATTCAGCGTTCAGCTTCACAGACAAAGTATAGGCTTTTCAGCTTCATGTAACAAAGATCAGGCTTTTCAGTTTCACGTAACACTAAACAGTTCTCAGACACAGATGTGGCTTTCAGCTACACGCAACTCTCTCTCTCCCTCACTGGCATTCTCAGCGGCCTTATTAAGCCCACCTCCGTCGTCACTGTGACGAGAAACAGGTGTTACGCATCATTAATCACCAGGTGATGGTCCTTACCGCTTCCTCTCTCCCCAGTGACAAACACACGACCACGTCCCGGTCCACAAGCCTCAAGACACAAACATGATGTTAACCATCATCCACTCCTTGGTCGTTTCTGACTGATTTAAATTTTGTTCATGTAATACGAATGGTGTCCTTTATCTGATTGGTCTGCGACTTGGTGACTTTTTCTCTGCTGGCTATCTGATAACACACACACAATTATTATTATTTATTTTTTTTTACTTGATTCAAGTACAAGTGGTCAAAAAAAATTAAAAAAGTAACGTTCCATCTCCTTGGGTCAAAATTGACCTACAATAGGAAATGAATGGGAAAGACTAAAATACAGAGCAATTTTTTTTCTTTTATTGGTCAAATACAAACTATATATCTGCAACAATGCAGAAAAAACACAGAAATGAAGGGGTGAGACATCAAGAATGTAAATTTTCTCATAAATGAACTTACCAACTTATTTTGAATGTCTTAAGTGAAGATAACATAAAATCTGTTATGTATGAAAACTATATTTTTGACTATACTGTTGAATCAATGTTCATTTTAGAATTAATGGACAGACCCCATTCACTTCCTTACTGTAGCTGTGATTTGTTCTTTGAGTAAAAGAAGGGACAAGTTAAAATATATATTTTTGTAGTAATCCAAATCATGCCACAATAGCTGTTAATTGAGCTTAACATATCTAACCTAGAACATTCCTTTAAACAAATGAAACTTTAAACCTTTAAACAAAAATGAAAATTCTCTCATCATTTACTCACCCTCATGTCATCCCAGATGTGTATGTCTTTCTTTCTTCTGCAGAACACAAATGAAGGTTTTTAGAAAAATATCTCAGCTCTGTATTTCCATACAATGCAAGTGAATGTTGGCCAGAACTCTGAAGGTACAAATATCACAAAGGCTTCATACAAGTAATCCATTCAACTCCAGTGGTTTAATCAATGTCTTCTGAAGTGATCCAATCGGTTTTGGGTGAGAATAGACCAAAATGTTTCTGTTTCACTGAAGATTTGGATTATAGCTAACAAATTTATGGATTAATTTTACTGTTGTTTTATGCCACTTTTTGTGTTTTATTTTGTTTTTTGGCATATTCTGAAAACTCCTTTTGTGTCCCATGGCAAAAAAAAATATATATAAAATTAAATTCTATTTAATTTAAATTATTTTTTTATAAATGTTATTCATTTTTACATTTTAAAGTTGAGTCTTGGTTAAAGTGATATAATCCTTGCTAAAACATTGTATAGGGCAGCAGAAATCAAACAGAACTAAATGAAGCCATTAAAATGTCATATCATAATGTCATCTGCATTACATATACAGTTGTGCTCAAAAGTTTGCATACCTTGGCAGAAATTGTGAACTTTTGGCATTGATTTTGAAAATATGACTGATCATGCAAAAAAACTTTTATTCTTTTATTTAAGGATAGTGATCATATGAAGCCATTTATTATCACATATTTTTTTGGCTCCTTTTTAAATCATAACGAAAACAGAAATCACCCAAATGGCCCTGATCAAAAGTTGACATACCCTTGAATGTTTGGCCTTGTTACAGACACACAAGGTGACACACACAGGTTTAAATGGCAATTAAAGGTTAATTTCACACACCTGTGGCTTTTTAAATTGCAATTAGTGTCTGTGTATAAATAGTCAATGAGTTTGTTAGCTCTCACGTGGATGCACTGAGCAGGCTAGATACTGAGCCATGGGGAGCAGAAAAGAACTGTCAAAAGACCAGCGTAACAAGGTAATGGAACTTTATAAAGATGGAAAGGGATATAAAAAGATATCCAAAGCCTTGAAAAGGCCAGTCAGTACTGTTCAATCACTTATTAAGAAGTGGAAAATTCAGGGATCTCTTGATACCAAGCCAAGGTCAGGTAGACCAAGAAAGATTTCAGCCACAACTGCCAGAAGAATTGTTTGGGATACAAAGAAAAACCCACAGGTAACCTCAGGAGAAATACAGGCTGCTCTGGAAAAAGACAGTGTGGTTGTTTCAAGGAGCACAATACGATGATACTTGAACAAAAATTAGCTGTATGGTCGAGTTGCCAGGAAGAAGCCTTTACTGCACCAATGCCACAAATAATGCCCAGTTATAATATGCCCAACAACACCTTGACACTCCTTACAGCTTCTGGCACACTGTAATTTGGAGTGACAAGACCAAAATAGAGCTTTATGGTCACAACCATAAGCACTATGTTTGGAGAGGGGTCAACAAGGCCTATAGTGAAAAGAATACCATCCCCACTGTGAAACATGGTGGTGGCTCACTGATGTCTGGGGGTGTGTAAGCTCTAAAGGCACGGGGAATCTTGTGAAAATTGATGGCAAGATGAATGCAGCATGTTATCAGAAAATACTGGCAGACAATTTGCATTCTTCTGCACGAAGCACGACAATGACCCTAAGCACAAGGCCAAGCTGACACTCAGGTGGTTACAGCAGAAAAAGGTGAAGGTTCTGGAGTGGCCATCACAGTCTCCTGACCTGAATATCATCGAGCCACTCTGGGGAGATCTCAAACATGCGGTTCACGCAAGACGACCAAAGACTTTGCATGACCTGGAGGTATTTTGCCAAGACGAATGGGCAGCTATACCACCTGCAAGACTTTGGGGCCTCATAGACAACTATTACAAAAGACTGCATGCTGTCATTGATGCTAAAGGGGGCAATGCACAGTATTAAGAACTAAGGGTATGCAGACTTTTGAACAGGGGTCATCTCATTTTTTTCTTTGTTGCCATGTTTATGATTGTACCATTCTGTTATAACATTCAGTTGAATATGAATCCCATAAGAAATAAAAGAAATGTGTTTTGCCTGCTCACTCATGTTTTCTTTAAAAATGGTACATATATTACCAATTCTCCAAGAGTATGCAAACTTTTGAGCACAACTGTATGTGATGGCATTTAACTAATCTCAATGATTATAAATTAAACGTGTATGTTTCTATAGGTGTTAATATGTAAAATTATGACATTTAGATGCTGTCAACACGTCAGTATTGTATGTTTCATTGTCTATGCAAATGTAAGAGAATGTACATTTGCTAGAACCAAACTTTACATAAGAATACATACAAATTCTCTTGAGATCACGCTTGAGATCACACCATCCTCAGTCACTATTCACTTTCACTGTAAAAAAACATTCTGTACAGTGGTAGGGAATGGTGACGTAGGCTATGAGTCATGTAGTTTTGGAATTACATGAGGGTGAGTAAATGATGACAGAGTAAATGTGCAAATCTTAGATGCCAGTTTAATGAACTCATTAACAACTAGCTCTTCAGTTGGTTCTGTACACACAGTGCTGATTTTATGTAAATACGGTTATCACTACCTAATTTTTTTGGTAGGTTATTCGGTTGTAGAATGTTGTTGTTACTCCTGTAAATATCTAAACTCTGCATTTACAGAAAGGGATTTAGCAAAAGGAGTGACAACCATATCTAGCAGCTGCAGTATGCACGTGACTATATGGAACTCTGCACGAATATCCATCTCGTTACGAGTCCGTGCCCTTCCTGAACTGCATCACAGCAGAAGTTTTCAAGAGCTGTGACAGTAAAGTCAAGGAATAAGGGATCCCTCAGGCTGACATAAGCGTGCACTGTCCTACAGCAGGGACAGTCTTTTTTTAATCTGCAGCGAAGAAGAGACGGCATGTTTTCACATGATAAGTGATCAAATGTTAAGTAAAACTGGCAGGCATAATTTCACACACACACACACAGATCTTCATGGCTGGCACATTGGAGAGAGTGTGTTCTGAGTTGACAGGACTTTGCCCTACAGCTGTGCTGAGGTTCAGAGCACGGGTTAAGCTCAGAGAGAGGGAGAGATGGAGGGTGACAGAGGGTGTGAAGTTTGAAATGTGAGAGCTTTTGCTGTAGGAAGGCTCAAGAGTTTCCCATGTTCCCTCATGGCAAATTAAAAATGTGATTTCTGACTGAGCCTCCCTGCTGGGTTTAGAATAAGAGTGAAAAATAAGAATTATTAAAAGTACTGTACCATGGTACAGTAATGGTAATAGATGGTAAGAACATGGTGCTTTATTATTACCATTTTCATACACCATGGTATTTACATGATACTCTAATGTACTACAGAGTATACCATGGTAGTGTTAGTGTGCAACAAGCATAATAATAGCATGGTATTTAATTTTTGTAAAAAAAATTAATGAATGTTAGGATATAAATATGGATTTATCATGGTAGCCATGCCTATTATTTATTTATTTATTTGATGATAGTAGTGGCTAATACCAAGTTAAATAAAAATTTTTTAAAAAGTCAGGAAGCGCGTCATTGTTTACAAGAGAAACGTCATGGTTACTTTTGTAACCTCTGTTCCCTGATGGAGGGAACGAGACGTTGTGTCGATGTAGTGACACAAGGGGTCACTCTTGGAAGCCCCAAACACCTCTGATCTTTTGAAAAAAGGCCAGTGAGAATTTCATGCCACTCCCCTGGACATATGGGTATAAAAGGAGCTGGTATGCAACCACTCATTCAGGTTTCGTGCTGAGGAGCCGAGACCAGGTCTTGGCCATTTCAGCGGGTAGTTCAGCGTTGTGGCAAGAGGGAAACAACGTCTCATTCCCTCCATCAGGGAACAGAAGTTACGAAAGTAACCATGATGTTCCCTATCTGTCACTCACTCAACGTTGTGTCGATGTAGTGACACTAGGGTCCCTATACAAAATGCCACAACTACCTGAACTGTGTTGTGTGGACTGACGGTGCCTCGTAGCCAGTGCACCAGGCCGTCACGTAACCTCCCCCAACGCTCTTATGAGTGTCGAACGTTCCTTCAGGAACAAGTTGACTGCCCAACAAATAGGGACAGGCTAGCCCAGCCGAGGCCTCTTTTCCTCTTTTTTCTCCCCAAAAAGAGTGGAATTTGTTAACCGACTAGAAGCCATAAGTGTCCATGTCGGGGGGTGTCCCACCCAAGGGGAAGACATCGCGGAGACCACACCCATATCCCAAAGGTCTGGTCACGGGTGCCAGATTGTGCCCCGTCTCTGAGAAAGAAGGTCCTTCCTCAGGGGAATTCGCCAGGTGGGGGCTGTTGCGAGGAGCGTGAGATCCGAGAACCATGTCTTGGTGGGCCAGTAGGGTGCTACTAGGATGACCTGCTCCTCGTCCTTCCTGACCTTGCACAGGGTCTGTGCAAGTAGGCTCACTGGGGGAAATGCATACTTGCGCAGTCCAGGGGGCCAGCTGTGTGCCAGCACGTCTATGCCGAGGGGTGCCTCGGTCAGGGTGTACCAAAGTGTGCAGTGGGAGGATTCCCGGGAAGCAAACCTGTGCTCGACCGAATCAACTCCAAATCAGCTGGACCACATGGGGGTGGAGTCTCCACTCTACTCTGAGCGTAACCTGTTATGACAGTACGTCTGCCACAGTGTTGAGGTCACCCGGGATGTGAGTGTCTCGCAGCGACTTGAGGCGCTGCTGACTCCAGAGGAGGAGACAGCGGGTGAGTTGTGACATGCAACCTTGACGGTTTTATTGTGACATGCAACCTTGACGGTTGATGTACGCTACCGTCGCTGTGTTGTCCATCCGGACTAACACATGCTTGCCCTGGATCAACAGCCGGAACCTCCACAGGGCGAGCAGTACTGCCAACAACTCTAGGCAGTTGATTTGCCAACGCAGATGCGGGCCAGTCCAGGAGCCGGTGGCTGTGTGCCCATGGCATACAGCACCCCATCCCATCTTGGAGGTGTCTGTTGTAACCATGACACGCCTGGAGACCTGCTCTAGGGAAACCCCTGCCCGTAGAAATGCAAGGTCGGACCAAGGACTGAAGAGGCGGCGACAGATCAGTGTGATGGCCATGCGTTGTGTCCCGTGGCGCCATGCCCATCTCAGGACTCGAGTCTGAAGCCAGTGCTGAAGCGGTCTCATATGCATCAACCCTAGCGGTGTGGCCACTGCTGAGGATGCCATATGCCCCAGGAGCCTATGAAAAATTTTCAGTGGAACCGCTGTCCTCCGTCTGAACGCCTTCAGACAGTTCAGCACCGACTGTGCACACTCGTTCATGAGGTGCGCCATCATCGAGACTGAGTCCAAGTCTAAACCGAGAAAAGAGATGCGCTGAACCGGGGAGGGCTTACTCTTTTCCCAGTTGACCCGAAGGCCCAGTCGGCTGAGGTGCCGGAGCACAAGGTCCCTGTGTGCGTACATCAACTTTCGAGAGTGAGCTAGGATTAGCCAGTCATCAAAATAGTTGGGGATGCGGACGCCCACTTCCGTTAGCCTTCGAAGGCAAACCACAGGAAGGGTCTGTGTCGAGTTAAGACCGAGACGTGGAAGTATACATCCTTCAGGTCTACCTCCGTGAACCAATCTTGGTGCCGGACGCTCGCTAGAACGCGTTTTTGCGTCAGCATCTTGAACGGGAGTCTGTGCAAAGCCCGGTTCAGTACTCGCAGGTCCAGGATTGGTCGCAACCCACCGCCTTTCTTCGGTACGATGAAGTAAGGGCTGTAGAACCATTTCTTCATCTCGGCTGGAGGGAAGGGTCGCAATCTCCGCCCGCAAGGTAGCGGTGTTCTCGCCCTTCACTGAGGTGAAGCGGAGGCCGCTGAACCTGGGCAGGCACCTGGTGAACTGAATCGTGTAGCCGAGTCAGACGGTCCAGGTCAGCCATCGCGACGGGTTGGAAATCGCGAGCCATGTGCCCAAACTCCGGGCGAGGGGGACCAAGGGAATGATCACGTCAGACGTACCGGTGGGTGGGGCCTCGCGGCAGGGCGGAGCTCGAGGTGCCACGTCGAGGGGACTCGAGCCCCGTGGCCGTGCTGAGTCCAGGGACATCGAAGCACTTACCTGGCTCCTGCCACCCACCCGTCATGACGACGGCCGTGCACACCTGACATGTGACCCAGGAAACAAGAAAACCACTCTTTTGGCAAACTTTTGGGTACCGCTGCCTCTTGGGCATGCGGCAAAAAAATGAAACAAAGGATTCTCATCCCGGCCCTCCACCGGGGGATGGAGTTGTCTGTTCACCAGCTCCAGAGAAGCAGGTCTCCTCACCCCTGGGTCACCCGTCTCAGGGGCGCTTTGAAGCCTTCCTCGGGTTCTTAGCGGCCGGCCGTGAGACGGGTGGCATCTGCTTCCTGCGTTGGGCTCCACGCCAGGGCCGGGCCACGGGGGCAGGCTGCGGCGGAGCCAGTGTTGTTGCTGCAGCAGGATGCCCTTGACGACGAGCAGACAGGGTGCGGGGTCTTGAGCCGTGCCGGGGCAGGATGTGTTGTATGGCCTCCATCTGCTTCTTCACTGCCGAGAACTGCTGAGCTAAGTCCTCGACGGTGTCGCCGAACAGGCCAACTTGGGAGATGGGGGCGTCAAGGAACCGTGCCTTATCAGTCTCTCGCATTTCAACCAAGTTGAGCCAAAGGTGGCGCTCCTGGACCACCAGGGTGGACATTGCCTGCTCGAGAGACCGTGCCGTGACCTTTGTCGCCCGGAGAGCGAGGTCGGTCGCCGAGCGCAGTTCCTGCATCAATCCCGGGTCAGAACTACCCTTGTGCAGCTCTTTTAGTGCCTTGCCTTGGTGTACTTGCAGGAGAGCCATGACCTGCAGGGCGGAGGCGGCTTGTCCAGCGGCACCGTAGGCCATAGTCGTCATGGATGATGTAAACCTACAGGCCCTGGATGGGAGCTTTGGCTTATCCACCTGGGGGATCACCGAATACCCCCTGGCTGCTCCATTATTGAGGGAAGTGAGAGCGGAGGAGCTGAAAGACCTGGACTGGGCAGTAAAAGGTGCCTTCCATGATCTTGTAAGCTCCTCATGCACTTCCAGAAAGTAACTGGGGGTGGGGCGTGGCCGTATGCGGCGCCCTGAGCCCAGGAACCAATTGTCGAGCCGCGAGGGTTCAGGGGAGAGTGGAGGGTTCCACTCTAACCTGACGCTCGCGGCCGCCCGGGAAAGCATGTCTGTCATTTCTGCATCGTCCTGAGACTGGGCGACCATTCCTGAAAGGAGGAAGCCCAGCCAAAGTCTCTGCGTCCGACTGGACGAGCCCACTCTCAGATGCTGCGCTCGATAACTCATCGTCTTCCCGGGCTCCGAACAAGAGGTCGAACTCACCCTGAGATGAGCCGGCGGTTTCGTCCGAGCACCCGACCGGGGCAAGCGAACATGCTGGGGAATGGGAGGTCTGTAGGGGAATACCCAGCGGAGGTGGTCCCATTGATGTCCCCAAATCGCCCCCAGTGCTAATTGAAGCGGCCTCAAACCCGTAGGTAGAAGGACCGGTGCGGGGAGCCGTTTTCTTATGAAAGCAAGCCGCGACTGCAACGTTGCCATGGTCATGTTCTCGCAATGAGGACATGAACCATCCACGAATGATGTATCCGCATGGGCAGTGCTCAGACACGTAAGACAGCGTTCGTGGCCTTCAGAAACAGAGAGATAATGACCGCAACCAGGAGTAACACACAAACGGAAAGTCATCTTTAAAAAGACGTTCCGTGTGTGCCGTTCTTTTTGTGAATGAAAATATACTCTTTTAGAATATACTCTTTTTTTGCTCTGCCGAGGGGCGTTCTCTGCACTCCACAGGCACAGAGGGGGAGAAGCCGCTGAAATGTGCCATAAATTCAGCAGTTTTACGAGGTGAATTGGAGGAATTGTATTCAGTGCACTGAATGCAACTGCTCGGCTACGAAGAGAAAATCTGAATGAGTTGTTGCATACCAGCTCCTTTTATACCCGTATGTCCGGGGGAGTGGCATGCAAATTCCACTCGCTAATTCCCATTGGCCTTTTATCAAAAGGTTTGGGGCTCCCAAGAGTGATCCCTAGTGTCACTACATCGACACAATGTCGAGCGAGTGACAAATAGGGAACTTGTGCTGTTCACAAACCAAAACAGTCCAAAACTATTTCAAAACAATATAAAATAAAATAAAAAATCATTTACAAATAATAATAAAAAAAAACAAAACAATATAAACAATGATGCGCTTCCTGACTCCTCCGCCACGTGAGGCTCCCTCTCACTACATTTGTAGTTAAAAAGTATATAAGTATTATTTTGTTTCTCAAAATAATCAATCATTTGCGTTCAGAAGAACTTTATTTGTCGACTGGAGTCGTGTGGATTATTTTGATGCACCCTAAATATGCGTTTTGGACCATCAAAAAATGGAGTACATTCACTTGCATTGTTTAGAGGAGGAGGCCTGAAATGAAATCCTAAAAGTCTTAAATTCTGTTGAAAGAAAGAAACTCGGATACATCTTGGATGGCCTGAGGGTGAGTAAATTATCAGCAAATTTTCATTTTTGGAACTGAACTATTCCTTTAATAACTTTACCTGCATGAGAGCCCACTCTCTTTATTTTCTCTCCTTTCCCTTTCCTAAGGAAGCTCTTTTGTGAGTGTGAAAGCACATCTTGTGGTTAAGTGCATGCATATTGTACGGGTGGGATTAAATACAGTATGTGGGTCACAACTGGGATAAGCACTTTGTGGGATGGCAACATGTCTCTCAGTGTCTCTAGTGCTGATGGGACATCTCTTAAAGACGGTTCTGCTTTATAACCTTGTGGGGATGGACTTTCCCTTTCTGAGCTACACAACAGTTTTTTCTGTATTCCACTGCTGAATATGCAGTTCCACTGCTAAACAAAAAATATCTTGTTAATTCTATGTGACAAAGTAGAAAGCCATGAAATAATATATTGTTGATGTTACTTCCTTCTCCTCCTCAGAGGACAAAAGGTAATTGAGCTCCACTCTATTCCTTTAGCCTCATATTTTCCGAATCACACCACATTTCGGGAATACCTGAGAGCACATGTGCAGCATCACAGCAGGAGGGCCACAGCAATTTTCAACTGGGACCCTGCTGACAAATCAATGTGAGAATGTTTTAAAAAATAAATAGTGGAAGATATTCGTGTCATTCCACCACAGAGAAAGAGAAGAGAATCAAATACACGACATAAGTTTTAGAAATTCGAAGAGAACCTTGTCACGAGTGTCGGAGGGAAATCTGTTCAGAAAGAAGATCTGGTATCTGTCAGCATGAGGGCGAAGAAGAGAGAGAGAGAGAGATAGAAGGACAAAGAGATGGGGACAGACACATGAGTAGTGACTAGTCAAAATCAGAAACTCAAACTTCAAATGTAGATGCTGCTACACCAGTGTTTCCTGCAATACTTTTCTACACCCTAGAAACAACGGGTCCTAACTTTTTCCAACAATATAAGTCTGATAATTTTTTATTTTTTAAATAAAGCCAGTGAGTAAATAGACTGATTTAAACTTCACTAACCATACAAATTTTAATTGTTAACATTCTCTTTAAAAATGACATAACGATTCAGTAAAAGTAACAGATAGTGGATGAGCTCATTTTGAGTCAGTCATAATAACTGCGGTTCAGGCGCATCAGTGAGGGAGTTGTCTGATCAATTCAGTCCATGATTCAGACATTATTAGAACACTCTGACTCCTGTGCTTGATTCAGGCTGATTCAATCAGTTTGACTGATTTATTAAAAAGAGCCGCCCCAATCAAGTTCATGTTATGCTGTATGTTCATTTTCGCATGCAGTCAGTGAAGACAACCCAAGTTGTGTTAACTTTGTATAGTCAGCATAGTTCATTACAAAGTGTGAATTGTCATTACGTGCCCCTTTATCACTGTATATGTGTACTTTAGTCTTGGTTAATGGTATAAGTTTGTTTAGACTTTAAGAGGAGAGGTCTGAGAAGGGGATTAACAGTTCTTGTTGGTTGGTGGAGGTTGGATGTACAGAAATACTACTTAAGAGAAAGCTCCTGGGAGGCTACAACTGAGTCTCCATGGTGTCTGCTTATAGCCGCTGTATGTTATTTAGTAGTTTTGAGAGGAATGATCCTGGAAAATTCTGAGACATACCATCACATGGGTTGAATAAATATTGGAGTATAAAGGAATATAAGCTTTATTTAAAACAGGCTGGAGAGTCGTAGTTTCCACAATACTAGACTGTTTCAATTGGGTTTTCTCACAATTGTGATGGATCAGTAAGATTTTCAGGAATATAGTAACACAATATGATTAATTGGCTATAAAAGTGTGATCTAGTATAGTAATTATAAGTAAATGTAGAAAATGTAGTGACAAAAATGTTCATAGACAAAGCGTTTTTTTTTTTGTTTTTTTTTCGTCAACAATAACAAATATGAGATGAAAAAGACGCATCATGACGATAATTAAACAATTTCATTCAAACATACTGTTGACGGAAATATGGCAAAAAAAATAATACTGTAAGATATTAACAGCGCACAGACAGAAGAAGAAACATCTAGAGAAACATCTGTTTGTAAAAGAAGAAACATCTAGAAAGAATTGGTTCATATAGTCCAATAATCCAGTATGTTGGGGATTTCTCCGCTTGAGCTGCGTGAACAAAAAAAGCTGAAGGCTGGCAAAAAGAACCGCTTTATAAAAAGGTTAAAGTGTATAAGCTATTTATACATGAGAATAATCAATAATATTACAACTTCCGTCTGCACAGACAATGAAGCAAATGAACAGGTGAACTTGAACTAAGTAAGGTGTTAGTCAGCATGAGTAACTTGCGTTGTTTCACGCAATGCAATATACTAAACTGTCTAAAACATAGAAAAGTTGTAACAATCTCTAAAGCATGAAGAGTTTAGAAAACAGTAACGTCTAAAAACGTGCTAATACTTCAGTATATTATCAACTATTAGCAACTTATTTGCTTTTATTTCAAGAGCTCAGGTTTTCACAACAAAGGCAGTAATTTATGTCTATGTTTGATAAATATTTAAACTATTAAATGCATATACATTTTTCTAAATGTTTAAATATTTAATTACATTTGGTTAGTTACAGTTTGACCCACATTTTTTGTCATTTTTGCACATTATGTGCAAAACACCTAAAATATGTTAATTGTGTTGACTAAAATTATATGCCATTTATGCCATCCGAGTAAAACTGACTTAAATTAATGAACATGATGTGACAAATTATTAACTAAATTTAAAGGACATTTTCATCAAAAAACCAAAACTATCACAAGAACGAAAAAACAAAAAAAATTTACACTGTGTGCAAAATAAGATCCCATGGAACGTAAAAGACTCTTAAGTTGTTCCAAATAAATTTCAACCCATTATGTTACTTGGGATTTAAACCTGCACTTTTTGAGTTACTAGGGTATTGTAGGGTCTCAGAAGAACTATGGTTTGCAAGCCCAGTGCTGAAAATGGCATAGTGAACAGAATTGAAAATGTAAAAAATTAACTTATAATCTTATAAAAACATTTGCAGACTAAAAAGTAGTATTAATTCATTCAGTTGATGCATACCCAAGTCGTGCAGAGAAGACAGATGTTGCCCCACAGATAAAACCTACCTCAAATTGATCTCCCACCAGCCTGCTCCCTGCCTCGTTTAGTGTCCTAGTTGCCGGGGGCTCCCTAGATGTTGCAGTTTGCATGTATCTTTATCAGGATAGTTCATCGAGATGATAACAGCATGTGTCTGTATGCTGACTCCTCAGGCAAGCAGTGCCCACAAGCCGGGGCCTGTCACCTCTAACTACTGTCGTTCCTTATCCAGGTCTATGCTGACACAGAGAGAGAAGAGAGGGGGAAAAGTTCAAGAAATTAAAAAGATAAGGGGATAGAAAGGGTCAAAGTCTGCAAAGTGTATTTTTGTCTGTCTTTCTTACCCAGAGGAAAAATGTTCAGCTCACAGGCTCTTTGATATTGTGAGTTCTCAGTTATGTTTCATTTAATTCTCTCATGCAGTAAGAATAAAGAGCTATACATTTAAATGTGTGGATGGCATAGCTCAAATTTGGCCTTGGAATTATTTGATGGTAAAATGTTTGAGATTTTTATGAAATATCTGACTTTTGTAGACTTAAGTATCTTGCCAATTTTGAGCACAGTTTGTAACATTGTTAACAGATTACTAGGGTATTTTAGGGTCTCAGAAAAACTATTATTTAAACTAATTATGGAATGTAAATGCTTTAACAGACCTAAATAATGTGAAGTTCGGCTTTGTTTAGCATGTATGCATGTTAATCGGACCACAATCGACCTAGGCGTTGTGCTCATGCTCCGAAAGACAGAGGTGATGCACAATGTTTCTTGAGTCTTGTTTATGTTACTTAGGATCCTATTTTGCACATAGACACAATTCTAGATATATAGAGAATTACATCTCTATGCTAGCTCATACGTTCTCAGCTGACGTCCTTACTTAAAATAAAATATATAATAAAAATAATAGTCATTAAAAAATGCAAAAACCTGCTGTAGCTTGATTATAACTGTGCATGTAAACATACCGATTGATTGGTATGCATGAATGTGGCTGTGCATGTGTGCTTATAAACATGCCACACTTCACCTTAGTACTGCACGGTGTTCTGTCTCAGTTTTATCATAGCTTCGTGCTTCAGCCACAAAAGCCTCCCACACTGCAGGAACAGACTCAGGCAGGTTGCACGGGGACAGTCTTTTCCTCCACAGTTGGCAGTTTTTTAAATGCAAACACACAAACAATTAATATTGTAATAATGGATTCAGCATTATGAAATGCGGGCAGAGCAGAGTGCACGGGCCTGTCATTTAGCTCAGCTTTGAGACAAGGGGGTTTGTTGTTATGCCAATAGCATGACTGACTGTTTTGTTTACTTGCCATCCAAAAAAGGCCTTTTCCCTCCCCTGTTTGGTTTTAGATTGTCATTCTACAAAACCAGGCGTGTGACATGTTTTCTCATTAAGAGAAGCAATAACTTTGATAAATCATTCTGCCTGCTAGCCCAGCCCTACTGTTGATATTAGAAAAGCTGATTGAAATTCTCTCTCTTGCTCTCTCTCAATTCAATTCAGTTCAATTCAATTCAGCTTTATTGGCATGGCAATTGGAGTATAGTATTGCTAAAGTATTTTAAGGTTATGTAAATACAAACAGTTTTAAATAAGATAATATTACAATAATAAATACAACAATTAGTAGGAATGAAAAAAAAGACAATTTAACATTTAAATACTATGATTAAATATAATAAAAAGACACACACACACACACACACATATATATATATATATATATACACAGTGGCATGCAAAAGTTTGGGCACCCCTAATCAAAATTTCTGTTGCTGTGAATAACTAAGCGGGCAAAAGATGGCCTGATTTCCAAAAGGCTTAAAGTTAAAGATGACACATTTCTTTCATATTTTAAGCAATTTTACTTTTTTATATTCATCTTTTACAGTTTCAAAATAACAAAAAAAAGAAAAGGGCCCGAAGCAAAAGTTTGGGCACCCTGCATGGTCAGTACTTAGTAAAACCCCCTGGCAAGCATCACAGCTTGTAAAAGCTTTTTGTAGCCAGCTAAGAGTCTTTCAATTTTGTTTGGGGGATTTTTGCCCATTCTTCCTTGCAAAAGGCTTCTAGTTCTGTGAGATTCTTGGGCCGTCTTGCATGCACTACTATTTTGAGGTCTATCCACAGATTTTCGATGATGTTTAGGTCGGGGGACTGTGAGGGCCATGGCAAAACCTTCAGCTTGTGCATCTTGAGGTAGTCCATTGTGGATTTTGGGTGTGTTTAGAATCATTATCCTGTAGAAGCAATCCTCTTTTCATCTTCAGCTTTTTTACAGATGGTGTGATGTTTGCTTCCTGAATTTGCTGGTATTTAATCCATTCTTTACTTTACCTGTGAAATGTTCCCCTGTGCCACTGGCATCAACACAAGCCCAAAGCATGATCGATCCAGCCCCGTGCTTAACAGTTGGAGAGGTGTTCTTTTCATGAAATTCTGCACCCTTTGTTCTCCAAACATACCTTTGCTCATTGCGGCCAAAAAGTTATATTTTAACTTCATCAGTCTGCAGGACTTGATTCTAAAATGCATCAGGCTTGTTTAGATGCTCATTTGCAAACTTCTGACACTGAAATTTGTGGTGAGGATGCAGGAAAGGTTTTCTTCTCATGACTCTTCCATGAAGGTCATATTTGTGCAGGTGTCGCTGCACAGTAGAACAATGCACCACTACTACGGAGTCTACTAAATGTTCCTTAAGGTCTTTTGCAGTCAAACAGGGGTTTTGATTTGCCTTTCTAGCAATCCTACGAGGAGTTCTCTCTGAAAGTTTTCTTGGTCTTCCAGACCTCAACTTGAACTCCACCATTCCTGTTAACTGCCATTTCTTAATTACATTACGAACTGAGGAAATGGCTACATGAAAACGCTTTGCTATCTTCTTATAGCCTTCTCCTGCTTTGTGGGCATCAATTATTTTAATTTTCAGAGTGCTAGGCAGCTGCTTAGAGGAGCCCATGGCTGCTGATTGTTGGGACAAGATTTGAGGAGTCAGAGTATGTATAAAGCTTTGAAATTTGCATCACCTGGCCTTTCCAAATGATGATTGTGAACAAGCCATAGCCCTAACAAGCTAATTAAGGTCTGAGACCTTGGTAAAAGTTATCTGAGAGCTCAAATCTCTTGGGGTGCCCAAACTTTTGCATGTTGCTCCTTTCCTTTTTTTCACTGTAAAATTTTACAAAATAAAAATAATACACTAATATTGCTTAAAATGTTGAAAAGAATGTTTCATCTTTAACTTTATGCCTTTGGAGATCATCTTCTACTCACTTAAATATTCACAGCAACAGAAATTTTGACCAGGTGTGCCCAAACTTTTGTATGCCACTATATATATATATATATATATATACAGGTGCATCTCAATAAATTAGAATGTCGTGGAAAAGTTCATTTATTTCAGTAATTCAACTCAAATTATAAAACTCGTGTATTAAATAAATTCAGTGCACACAGACTGAAGTAGTTTAAGTCTTTGGTTCTTTTAATTGTGATGATTTTGGCTCACATTTAACAAAAACCCACCAATTCACTATCTCAAAAAATTAGAATACATCATAAGACCAATAAAAAAATCATTTTTAGTGAATTGTTGGCCTTCTGGAAATTATGTTCATTTACTGTATATGTACTCAATACTTGGTAGGGGCTCCTTTTGCTTTAATTACTGCCTCAATTCGGCGTGGCATGGAGGTGATCAGTTTGTGGCACTGCTGAGGTGGTATGGAAGCCCAGGTTTCTTTGACAGTAGCCTTCAGCTCATCTGCATTTTTTGGTCTCTTGTTTCTCATTTTCCTCTTGACAATACCCCATAGATTCTCTATGGGGTTCAGGTCTGGTGAGTTTGCTGGCCAGTCAAGCACACCAACACCATGGTCATTTAACCAACTTTTGGTGCTTTTGGCAGTGTGGGCAGGTGCCAAATCCTGCTGGAAAATGAAATCAGCATCTTTAAAAAGCTGGTCAGCAGAAGGAAGCATGAAGTGCTCCAAAATTTCTTGGTAAACGGGTGCAGTGACTTTGGTTTTCAAAAAACACAATGGACCAACACCAGCAGATGACACTGCACCCCAAATCATCACAGACTGTGGAAACTTAACACTGGACTTCAAGCAACTTGGGCTATGAGCTTCTCCACCCTTCCTCCAGACTCTAGGACCTTGGTTTCCAAATGAAATACAAAACTTGCTCTCATCTGAAAAGAGGACTTTGGACCACTGGGCAACAGTCCAGTTCTTCTTCTCCTTAGCCCAGGTAAGACGCCAGGAGTGGCATAACAATAGGAATACGACAACTGTAGCCAAATTCCTTGACACGTCTGTGTGTTGGCTCTTGATGCCTTGACCCCAGCCTCAGTCCATTCCTTGTGAAGTTCACCCAAATTCTTGAATCGATTTTGCTTGACAATCCTCATTAGGCTGCGGTTCTCTCGGTTGGTTGTGCATCTTTTTCTTCCACACTTTTTCCTTCCACTCAACTTTCTGTTAACATGCTTGGATACAGCACTCTGTGAACAGCCAGCTTCTTTGGCAATGAATGTTTGTGGCTTACCCTCCTTGTGAAGGGTGTCAATGATTGTCTTCTGGACAACTGTCAGATCAGCAGTCTTCCCCATGATTGTGTAGCCTAGTGAACCAAACTGAGAGACCTTTTTGAAGGCTCAGGAAACCTTTGCAGGTGTTTTGAGTTGATTAAATGATTGGCATGTCACCATATTCTAATTTTTTGAGATAGTGAATTGGTGGGTTTTTGTTAAATGTGAGCCAAAATCATCACAATTAAAAGAACCAAAGACTTAAACTACTTCAGTCTGTGTGCATTGAATTTATTTAATACACAAGTTTCACAATTTGAGTTGAATTACTGAAATAAATGAACTTTTCCACGACATTCTAATTTATTGAGATGCACCTGTATATATATGCAAAATAGGAGAATAAATACAATATGAATTAAATGTTTCAGTGAATTAGTCATGTCTAACAGTGTGAATGGCAGATACATATTTAGCAGCTATTGCGGCTGTGCTGTCGTCCTCTCCAAGTATATAGGGCATTTTCTCTGTATCACTGAGTATAAGGAATGATGGATTCAGTGTTTAAAATTTGGAGAAAAACTTTTCTCTTGCAGTGTGGTACTTGGGTCAGATGAGAAGAAAGTGTTTCTCATCCTCTATTTGCTTTAGGTCACAGTGTCTGCATACTCTATGCTCTCTCGGTGTCCAGGCTTTCTTTTGTCTTCCTCTCACTATGATCACTTAATCTGTATTTTGAGAGGATTTTTCTTTCTTTAAATTGTTTAATTGATAAGTAGTTCACCAATTTTGTTGTTCTATTTAGGGCCAAATGACATTGGAGTTTGTTTTAGAGGTCAAATTGAGTTTTTAATGTTTTATCATGAGTATCTTTTAGATTTTTCTCAATGTCTTTAATAATGGTTTTAGAGTTGTACCTGGAGTCAATCATGGGTTGAGTTTCATTAACTAGTTTAAGAGCAAGTGTATTTAGAGGATGAGACACTGGTGGGAACTCATTGGTGAGGAGGACTTTGTATTTTATAGACTCGGGATCAGACTGATGGAGGTGATGCCAGAATTGAAGATCTCTTCTGTATTTCAGTGTTTAGGGGATATAAGCCTAATTCAGTCCTGCAGCCGGTATTGGAAGTGCCTTTATGTACCCCCAAAATTTTCTTTGCAAATTCCAACAGAATTTTTTCTACTGCAGTTTTATCCCAATTTTGAAAATTTAAGACTGGTCCCCTAATTTCACATCCATATAATAGAATTGCTTTAATGATTGAGTTGTATAATTTAATCCATGTTTTAACTGGTAATTTCATGTGGCCGAATAGTGATTTAATTGCATAAAATGCCCTCCAAGCCTTTTCACTCAATGCTTTTACATCCAGACAGAAACCCCCAGATGAACTAATCTCAATGCCCAGATCACTGTAGCTGGTGCTGTGCTGTAGGACCTCTCCTCTGTAGGTGAACCAGCATTTGTTTCCCTGAGATCTGGCCTTCTTCTGGAATACCATGACTCTGGTTTTGTCCTGGTTGATCTGTAAGGGCCCATTTCTGACAGTACTCATCCAGCAGGGACAAGCTCTGCTGAAGACCCTCTGCTATGGGAGACAGCTGGACTAAATCATCTGCATACAGTAGACATTTGAACTCAGTGTCATGTAGAGCGAGGCCAGGGATACTAGACTGCTCCAGAGTTGCTGCAAAATCATTTATATAGATGTTAACTAGGGTTGGACTCCGGCTTCATCCCTGTCTCACTCCACGTCCCTGCTGGAAGAATACTGTTCTGTGATTTCTCATTTTGATTGCATATTTACTGTTTGCATACAGGGATTGTATAATATCAAATATTTTTCTGCCAATGCCAGTTTGAAGAAGTTTGTAAAGTAAACCATTGTGCCAATTTGAGTCGAATGCTTTTTTTTATTATTATTTTTTTTATCTATAAAACATGCATATATTTTTATTTGTTTGTCATTGATGTTTTTGTTAATCAAAGTATGAAGAGAATAAATGTGGTCTCTCTCTCTCTATCTCGCTCTCTCTCTCTTTCTCACTCTCGCTGACACCAAGGATTTTTTTCATTCTTTTTTTTTTTTTTTTGGTGTGCTCTGTTCCTTTCTGCTGTTGACACTTCAAAGGCTTATGAGCTAGTAGTTACAAGTCTGTGTGTGTTTGCCAGTGCTGAAGAGTGCAATATTTGTTCCCATAATAATAGCTTTTTCATTTGTGTATCATATTTGTATCATATTTAGGGAGGATCTGGTCAAGTGAGTTCTTGTAATGAATTTTGATAATTATGACAGTGATGTGATTTGTGTTTCAATATGGGAATTAAAAAAAATAAATAAATGTTGATTAAAGAAAATGAAGCTTTTAGTGTGTTTACAGGAAAATGTCTTCATGACATTTTGTTCCCAAATTATCATTACTGCAATACAGAAAATCCTCCTGTCCTGACACAAGTCAACAATAGTTAAATTCAGTACAACAAATGTAACAATGATGTATACTTACAAATTTAACAACAACAAAATTAACCAAATTGATTGGAGAGTAGGGTTTAAAAACCCTGTTGTCAGCCAAAATGGAAAGTTTTTCTTATTATTTATTTTATTATTATTATTTTTTATTTTTTAAATAACTGCACTGCGAACAGTGCACTGATGAATCATCTAATTAAGAAAGTAAATATGCTTAATTTTGACTTCATGTTTACATTTAGTTCTAAGGATAGGCTTAATTTCTTCATGCAGTATATTTACATATACTGTGCTGGGTAGTGAAGGATTACTTGTCTGCATGCGGAGTTGCATATGTATTGGCGCACGTTTCTGAAAGTCTGGGCTCTTGAATTACAAGCAAGTCTTTCTGAAATCAAAGGTGAAATTTCAGTCAGCAGTTTTCCATCATGCAATTCTGTTTTATCTCTTCTGTGTGTTTGTCGAGGTAATGGACAGGGTTCAGATTGACTGAGCAGAGATGTGAGTGGAAGACGTCGAAGCACATTATAAATGACAGCGAGCTTTTTAGTGGCAGGACTAATTCACACTCGAACACTGACTGCCTACGGCTAGCACGCGGCACGCCCCATGAGGCACAGAACAGCTGCGAGTTTGTGAGTGTGTCTGCGTGTTTATGTGGGCTCGATCAGCACACATATTCTGTTGAGGTTTATCTTACATAAGTACATCATGAGAGCTCAGTGCGGCAGAGAATATTGTACCGCGCCGAGATAGAATGGCCTCATGACTCTCTCTCAGCACGGGGAGGTGCAGGTGAGAGAAGATTTGTTTGAAGAAGAAACAGAGCTTCATCTCAATCCAAAATGTATTGAAAAGAAAAAAACGAGCACCTAAAAATGGACAAGTTGTTGTGTGTTGTTAATTAAAACAATAGGAATTTGAACTAGTGATAGACCAGTATGGGTTTTTAAATGGCTGATGCTGATATTTAGAGAGCAATGTGTCCGATAGGCTGATGTAATTCATATACTGTGTGTGTGTGTGTGTGTGTGTATGTGTATATATATATATATATATATATATATATATATATATATATACACACACACAATATTACAATTGCTGTAATTACATGAACTTTTATTTAGCATAATATTTACTCAAAATTGCACACAAAAACATTTTCGATTGTAGATTGCAGCTTCTCCTGGTTAAGTCATCCCATTTTAGTAATTTGTTCACATGCATATAAAGAAATTGTTAAAACATTAATAAAAGGAAGAAGGAAATAACAACATTACATGCAATAGTCCAGTAACCACAGAAGGTATGTGTGCATAAACAATAAAACATTTTTACAAAAAACAGAATCAAAGTAGTTGGACATGCAGTGCACATTGAAAATGACAATAATAGGGACCACTTACATATAGCACACTTAAAGTGCTTTGAATATGAAGTTGCACACTCGCTCTCTTGTGGTGGGTCCAGCAAGAACAGCAGTCTCCTAACCACCTCCAGTTACTCGGCCCAGATCACAACCTGCTTTTGTCACGGACACGTAAACATTTTTGATCCTTACTGATATAAAACATACTTCAGAGGAAGAATTCACTGGATTTAAGTTTGAGCACTCCACAAAAATGCACACTTGACAGGAAAAATTCACTTGATTTGCACAAGTTTTGTTCAAGGTTCTTGAATTAAATCTTTGAAAGATATTCAAAGATGTGCAGTGTCATGGCTTGCAAATCTAAATGACTAAACTGGAAAATGGATCGGTCGATGTGATAACTTTAAGGAAATAGTTCATGTAAAATTGATCATTTTCTTATCATTTACTAACCCTTATGCCGTCAAGTCATGATCACCGAGGAGACTGCAGATGTCAAGATTTATAGTGAAAAAGGAGTTACGTCTTTGGTCTATTTCTCACCCTAAACCGATAGTATTGCTTCAGAACACTTGGATTAAACCACTTGAGTCGTATGGATTACCTTTATGCTTCCGTAATGTCCTTTATGAAGCTTGAGAGTGTTGGATCCTGTTGACTTGCATCGTATGGATATAGACACATCATACATCAATGAAAAGAGCTCCGTTTGTGTTCAGCAAAAGAAAGAAAGTCATACGAGTTTGAGACAGCATAAAGGTGAGTAAATGATGAGAGACTTGTCATTTTGGGTAAACTATTCCTTCCCTTGACATCTAGTTTAAACAAAACCTTAAACTTTGGAGGGTAATCTAGCTGTGGTTGTGCTATGTACATGAATGATACCTCATATTAACAAATTATAAAATTGTGGGCATACAGTTAGATTATAGAGCTATATAAATGAATACTGAAAACGAATGTGTACATCTCAGCTCAGATCATTTGGTCTTGGAAGATTTGATGAGAAATGTTTGAGTTCATATTGAATTCCCTGAGATATGAACACAGTTTGAGACAGTTGAAATCTCTCTGGAAACTCTATAGGAGTCGCGTGAAATTATAAAGTTATTTTTCTCAGGAGACAGTTATGAAAAGCAGAAGACTTCAAAACCCTCCAGTTAAACCCACACAGTCAAGGAGATATTTGAGAGAAACAATTGAGATATTTAAGAGCTCTCCATAGTGATGTTTCTTTCCAATGGGTATGTGTGTGTCTGCGTGTGGCGGTAGGCTTGTGGGAACCTCATCAGCTCTCATTGTTACAGCGAGACTTCCCCTGCTCTCTGTGTCCACATCTCAATAGAGAGTGATGGGTGAAAAGAGACCTGTCACTCAAATGCAGTGGCGCAGGACTCGTGGCTCAGCCTTCGACAGTCTGCCATCTATAGCGCTGTTACAGAGATGCCTCAGAGTGTCAGCCTTCATTCACACTCTCAAAACTAGACTGGGTCTGATGCCAAGTACTGGATCCGATGGAACACTCCCAAGCTCCAATGGCTTCGAGTTCCTTCCAAATTGTGGCCTTTTGTTGCAAAACTTGGCTGCTTCTGAAGTGAAAGTCGTCGTTAGCTCTTTTCTCTTTAGTGTGAAAACAGACAGATTTCCAGAATTGAGTCAACCTTCTCTTTTCAGAAGCGTCACATGCACGCTCCTCAAATACGATTCAATAGGCTCTGTGTGGAGTTGAGAGGAATGTTTAGAGGATGTAAACACAGAGAAGAGGAGCTATGCTGAATGGCTGAAGAGTGGTATAGCTGTACACAGGAAGAGGCTATATGCGTGTGTAAGAGTGTGTAAGAGCTTTTAACTTCAGTCTAGCTAAAGTGAAGTGACTGTCAGTCAGTGAGTCAAGGGGCCGAGCAGTTGTCTGATTGAGATGAATGTGGGGAGGAAGAGGAGAATTGTAATGGAAAGATATCTGTCAGGTTTCCGTAACAGCTGTCGGATTCGTCAGGGATGAGTTGGTGCGCATCGATATGGCCCTCAATCTTTAGCCTCATGTTGGCGTGTCGTGAAAGCTCCTGTGGAGAGTCCTGTTACCTGTCACACAAACTCCTATGAGGCAGGACTGTGTGTTTGTGTGCATGCATGACATGCATGCATGTTCTTTGAAATATCAGTACAGTATTTATGCATTTATGTACTTATATCACCTTTAAAACTCCACTGTTCTAAAACCTAGTGAACTGCTTTGCTATCTGATATCTACATAGGCAGTTACCATGTCTACACTACATGTGACCAATGGGCCAATCAGCTGAAAGCCCAATGCTGGACTTCAACAACTGTAAAATGGGTTATTAATAGGGGTGTGATGATACACTTAGCTCACGAGATGATACACGATACTGGATTCACGAGAACGAGACAAGATGATATTTTAACACTATATACACTACCGGTCAAAAGTTTTGAAACACTTACTCATTCTTTATTATAATTGTTTTTCTTCACATTTAGAACAATAGTAAAGTCATCAAAACTATGGAATAGTGGGGCCTGGGTAGCTCAGTGGTAAAATACGCTGGCTACCGCCCCTGGAGTTCGCTAGTTCAAATCCCAGGGCGTGCTGAGTGACTCCAGCCAGGTCTCCTAAGCAACCAAATTGGCCCGGTTGCTAGGGAGGGTAGAGTCACATGAGGTAACCTCCTCGTGGTCGCTATAATGTGGTTCATTCTCGGAGGGGCACGTGGTGAGTTGAGTGTGGATGCCGCGGTGGATGGCGTGAAGCCTCCACATGCGCTATGTCTCCATGGCAACGCGCTCAACAAGCCACGTGATAAGATACGAGGGTTGATGGTCTCAGAAGCGGAGGCAACTGGGATTCATCCTCCGCCACCCAGACTGAGGCGAATCACTACACGACCACGAGGACTTAGAGTGCACTGGGAATTGGGCATTCCAAATTGGGTGAAAAAGCCAAAAAAAAAAACAAAAAAAAATATGGAATAACATAAATGGAACTATGGGAATTATGTTGTGACTAAACAAAATCCAAAATAAATAAAAACTGTGTTATATTTTAGCATCTTCAAAGTAGTCACCCTTTGCCTAGAATTTGCAGACATGTGCTCTTGACATTTTCTCAACTTCTTGAGGTATCACCCTGGGATGCTTTTTAAACAGTATTGAATGAGTTCCCATCTATGTTGGGCACTTATTGGATGCTTTTCTTTATTATTTGGTTCAAGTCATCAATTTATCTTATCATTTAATTTATTTTATACATTTTAGTTTTGTAATGAAATAAATTAATATGGTGGCACATTTATATTTTTGTCTACAAAACTAATATCAAACATTTAAGCATACGCCTTCAGATCAAAAGATTTTTAAAATCATGAGAAAAATTTCAGGCAAGTGTTTCAAAACTTTTGGCCAGTAGTGTATACAGTATGACTGGAAAAACAGTCTTTTATTCGACTGAAAGTCACAAAATGCAAAACAATGCAGGTGCATTTTGAAATGTTTATCTAATCATCTTGTAATGAATGTCACTTCAGTTCTACTTTCTGAGTATGAATTATCATATGCAGTAAAAGACAAATGAATATGCAAGCACTGTAAAAGGTTTTGCCACAAACTCAACTGACTGGCTTCTCTCCTGTATGATTTCACATGAGTCTATTCAGACCTGGTTGATTTTAGTTGAGAGCTGCGGTGGTTCTGTAGGTGTCTTTGCATAGTGCTTGCGTTAGCCACGGTGTACGGCACTATTTTCTTATAGTGCTTACATATTGGCTGTGTCTCGTTTGGAAGGCCGCGTCCTCCGGAGGTCGCATTTGTCGGCCACATACGTCATCGAGGCTGTCTCGTTTCATTTTTTTATTTTTGTTTTTATTTTTATTGTAAATGCAAAAAAGGTTAACAATTGTATAAATGTAAGTGCATATACATAAAAGGCATTGACAATAGATAAAAAATAAGAGAGAAAAAAAAATGAAACAAGACAGCCTCGATGACGTATGCGGCCGATAAATGCGACCTCCGGAGGACGCAGCCTTCCAAACGAGACACTGTCTTGTCTGTCACTCTGTCGCCGTTTATTGTTTCCACCGGGTACATAAAATGCTGCCACACAAATGATTTAAAAGTGGCGGGGGCATCTTCTATGCTAATTTCACCCTCACACTCTGTCATGCTGATATCGTGAGACAGCTTTTCACCTCAACGAGAAATATCGTCACGTTTTAATATCGTGAGATCTCGTGGCACAAGATCTCGTCACACCCCTAGTTATTAACCTTGGATCCAACTTTATTTTCAATGCAAATCAAAAATTTGTGTAAAAAGTTGATACATCTGCATACTGTATAGCTAAAGATGTTCTGAAACAAAAGATTTTTTAATTAAGTAGGGCAGAGAAAGAAAAATAACAAGCTTCCTTTGATGTATCGGTCAGATGTTTTTAAATATTAGAGGTGTCTATCGATAACATTTTTTAATCAAATTAAATACATAGGCCGATTAATTAATCAAATTTATGACATATATCAATATATATTTGCTGAGAAAGGCCCCCAAATAAAGATAATTCAATATGTACTGTAATAATCAAAATAAATATATACATATGTTATGTATCCTCGTTTAGAGGTCTGCACAGGCCTTAAAATTAAACCCGAACCCAACCCAACACGACACAAATATAGGATGAAGTAGTATGTTTGCATTTAGAAGTATTGCATTTTCTTTCAATACATTTGAGTAGTAAATAATGTACATTAAACTCCATTAAGGTTCCAATAACGTTCACAGTGTTTTTCAATGCCGTCTGACGTTATCATGTTGCTAATCTAAAAACTTGCGGCACAAATATAGGTTTGAACCAAAACCGTCAGGCACATGAACAGGTTTTTTCCTCGGGTTATCCATCTCATGAAAAGTTAAAACTGCCCCATTGTGCAATAATTACGTGCAATACACAGCTTTGTCCATTATATTTATTTAACATATCCTAACTCTTCTGCATTACATTCCCTTGCACTGTATATAACAGATTTGTATTTGTACACACACACACATATATATAAATATATATATATATATATATATATATATATATATGTGTGTGTATATATATATACTGTATATACATTGTCTTATTGTGTATTTCTATATACGTATACTTATATTTTCTGTTGCCTTTTTTTTATTTTTTATTATTATTATTATTATTATTATTATCTGTCTTGTAGCTGTATTGTTTGTGCACTGGAAGCTTCTGTCACCAAGAAGAATTCCTTGTATGTGTAAGCATACTTGGCAATAAAGCTCATTATGATTCTGATTGTGACATATATAGGCCATAAGTCTGTTTGTATTTAGAAGTATTGCATTTTCATTCAAAACTTTTGAGTAGTAAATAATAAACATTAATAATCAATTACCCCTGATTCTCTCTGCGATCATAGATGACAATGCTGCCTTAGATTTTGACCAAAATTAGGTGTCTTACTGGCAAGCATAACTTTGTTGACATAATTTAGCAGCCTTCATGTCTGGAGCATGCCTATTTTGCCTAAAAATGCTGTCTAGATTGGCAGCTCACTAGGGTTTGGAACAGAGCTTATGTCTGGGTATCTGTTAGCATATCATTGTTGGCCAAAAAATTGTTGCCAAGACATGGCATATAAGTTTATATAACACAGTTCAAATGGGCAAGGAGGAGGCGGGAACCAGCTGAACAGTCAAAATAATATTTAATGAAACAAAAAGACACAAACATAAACACACATGGCAGCTGCGTGTGGCTCTCTCTCTCCCAAACTGCTGCATTCGTCTCTGCCTTATCCCTCTCCTCGGCTGATTAGCCCGATTTGGGGCCGGCCGTGCGCACTCACAGCCCGGCCCCGCCCTCCTCCTTGTCACAGCTTATTATTTTGTCTTATTACGACCCTCCTCCAATGTGAATGGTTTGATGGCTCGCCTCCGTGGCAGAGGTAAAGTGGTATTTTCCCCATGTCGGATAAGAGTGTGGCATATCCTCAACTGGTTCCGCCAATTATTGAGAGTACCTGCAGTTCATAGCAGCGTGAAGCAGCAGAATCTCATGTACCTTCTCTCTAATAAGAACTCAGCAGGAGGGAGACCGCTGAGCTTTACGGACTTCAAAACAACAGCCTCCACACACACACACACACACACACACACCTGTAGACTCAGTGCACCACTTACATAATTTAAGTTCTTCATCAGCTCAGTGTCTTTTATGGGGTAATGACACCTGTTGTCTCCTTTTTTTCTTATCACATTGACAGATGTTTTATTTATGTTAGCTGAAAATATTTTAATATATGCTTAAAACAAGAACAAACTTTTTTGCCAATGAGGTAAGAAAAAACGTAATTTAAGATATTCTCTGAATAACGCATCTTACAAGTCTTAACAAGTCTTAATATCTTATACAGTTTTGCATCTCAAGTAAATGTACAGTATCTCTTTTTAAGGATGTTTAGATATTTTACTGGAAAACAAATATTAATTTAGGAAAAACATTTTAGTGTAATTTTGATTTTCTGGTTCTATAATGACTGGACTGTATGTACTGTAGATTCAGACTGCGGATTTGACTGTTATTGGTGTTTTAAAATGCTGAAAATTTTTCAGAGGAAAAGCAAACCAGTCCTGCAAGCCAGAATACCAACAGCTTTTATATTGCTATTCAAACCATAATGAGGCCCCTGGCGTATTTAGTGCATATAAGACAATTGAAGCAAGGTTTATTTTCCTTAAACTTTATAATATTACATCAAAATCTCTGTAGTGAGCTTTTTTTTTTTCTTTCTTTCTTTTTTTTTTTTTTATTGTGCAGTCTAATCCCTGTGGTGACAGCAGTTGGGAAAGAGTTTTTTAATAACGGGGGAATATTTGGCAGTCAGCAGGACATTTACATTGAGTTGAACTCAAAGTTTTCTCCATCCAAAACATTCCATGGTTGTGATACATGATCGGCCAGTGCTAATCTGTTTGAGATTAGAGGTTTTCCTAGAATTCGCTGTCTTTTTGCGCATGGGTGTGGATATTGGTGATAGAATGTACATAAATATGTGCATGTGTGTATCCTACAGTTAGTGTGTCCTGACTTGTCACTTGTGATGTCATTCCTCTGAGCCAGAGGTTGGGGAGTTTTGTGGCACAGCTGTGAGTTTTGATTGACTGTGTTGTATTTGGCCAAACGAGCACCTGCATCATCAGTCACTGGGGTAGAAATATTAATGCACCCAACCTGTTCAAACAAATCACAGTGCTGACTAAATCACCCTTCCACCAGCCAACCACACTCAGTAACACTAATCAAGACCAGGTGCTCTGAAAACAGTCCTAGAGTTGTTGTGGATCCTTTATAGAGTTACTGTGAGGAGCTCTATGCCAAACCCAAGTGAGCTGCCTTGCTGCCTATTGCCTTTATAGGCAGCTGCCTTCTAAGATGGCATCCTTATAAAAATAGGACCTAAAAGTGACCTTTCTGGAATGACCGACGTAGGTAACAACTTTTACAAAGGTAACCAATGCATCACGCATAACGCTTACATCGTACTAGCTTACAATTGATTCCAGTTGCGTTTGGCGTTAGGATGTTGCTAAGCTAATGACGTGATACTCTAATAACCACAAAAATACAGAGCAAGCACAGACATCAGGTCATTTTTAAAGGCTCAAATAATTGTTATATTTTGTACAGATTTCATAGCAATACATTATGGGATTGCCTCATGCTTAAAGGATGTATGGAATGCTGCCTTCAGCTGCGGTCACACTAGGATTTGAGCATGCAAAATTTCTTCAGAGACCACAACAGACAGGATATAACCCTAACCTAACCCTGTCCCTAGCCCTCTAATACATTTGAGGGCTTCTACTTTTAATTTAAAAAAACAGTATTATGTTAAAAATAACAATATTATAGTCAACATGTTATAATAAACCATCTACTCACTTATCTGCAACAGTACACACACACGCAGCTTAGAAATATGTATTTTTGTATTGAGCCAAGGGGTGAGTGTGTGATGTTTCAGTCTTCTATTGGTCAATTGTCTTCTTGTCATACGCATTTGAATGGAAGTGAATAGAGTGTGAAGTGTAGTGTGACCGCAGATTTAGGTTATGGCCAAATCACAGTATATGTTGCCTACTGTTTGTAACAGTCTTCACAATGGAAGTGTTCCTATGGTACATTAAAATGCTTTCTAGATAGACACCTAAATTAGGTTTTGCAACAGAACTATTGTCTTCCTCTCTTCTGATTAGAGAATCAATAGCGGGAATTCTGCCATTTGTTATGGTTATAGTGTGTAACAAGGTAAAGGTTGGGAAAGGAGGAGGCGGGAACCAGCTGAACAGTCAAAATAATATTTAATAAGAACTTAAACAAAAAGACACACAACATAAACACACACATGGCAGCTGCATGTGGCTCTCTCTATCCCGAACTGCCGCGTTCCACCGCATTTATCCCTCTCCTCGGCTGATTAGCGCAATTGTACGTAGTCACGGCCCGGCCCCGCCCTCCTCCTCGTCACATATTGTTTTCAGGTTTCACTCCAGGGAAGAAAACAAAAACAAATCAAAAACTCTTCCACCATCATACACAAACACACACCCAGAATTCAGGTTTGGGCTCAGAGGTTGGTTAAGTGGAAGCTCTAGTGCATGCTCCTTCCTCAGGAGGATTTGAAAAAGGATTTGAAAAAAAAAAAAAGTCCTCCTCTCCAGACAGGACAAAAACAGCCATTCTCTCAACAGCCCTTGCTCTTTGCCTTTCTATCTTGATTTATGTCTCTCGCACACATGCCTTTCTGTAGTACCCCAGTTTCCCATGACAAAATGTGTACTTGTAATTGTATACTGTATCAAGGTTTGAAATTAAGAGACAAGTGTTGGGGGCAAGGCATTACCAATAATGAGTGTTAGGTAATTCTTGTTAGCAGAGTAAAGTAACCTGTTTTTGAATTTGCACCATGATAACTGAAGTTGCTTTTCAAACAAACAGTGTGCATTACTTTTCCTTTATTTCCATTATTCATGACAAGTAGAAAAAAAAGAAAGGAAAAAAAAAACCTTCTTCCTTCCCTATACCTCACATAGGCCTACACAGTGGACATGAGCTTTCATTGGTCAGTCTTGTCTTTCACAGTTGCAAATGTTTAGGTGAAAAACGCAAAAAAATACCATTTCAAATATTAATAGTGAAAAAAATTTTTTTTTTGAAAAAAGTATTGCGCTACCATTCTAGAAGACAAAGAGACTAAAACTAACACAAATGAGTTACGTTCCATAAAAAGTAATGATATATTTTTATTAGGAGTATTTCAATTATCTAACATAGGGCTGGGTATGGATACAGATTTTCTTATTTGATTAGATTGCGATTCACAAGCTCTTGATTTGATTCTGATTTTGATCCAATATGATCCAATTCTTGTTTAAATGGTATATTTCAGTTTTAAAGGGATAGTTCACCCAAAAATGAAAATTCTCTCATTATTTATTCATCCTCATAATTAGTGGTCGACCGATATATCGCAGAGGCAGCCGAAAATCACGACTGAGACATGCAAACGACCAGTCACGGTTCGTTTTGTTGTTACGTGCCATCGTGTTACTACAATAATAGACCAGAGTGCAACACATTGTCATTTAAATGGTCCGCATATCAGAGCTGCGGCAGACGCGTTTGAGCTCATAATGTTAAAGTGCTCACCTGTTTCATTCTCCCTCTCTCTCCTCAACAGTTCCCTGTTACTTTTAACTGTCTTGTCTAATGATAAAAAGGCAAATATCAATAAAACTAATGTCATATAACGTCTGCTAATATGCATATATCTCATTTAAACAGATTTAATACACAAACCTTACACAACTTCAGCAGATCCAGCATCCTGTAGAGAGCTCATTTATTTACATCTAAAGTTCGTATTCTAACACTCTCCTCAACAGTTCCCTGTAACTTTTCTAATGATAAAAGGCAAATATCAATAAAACTTCTATTATATACCATTTGCAAATATGCAGATATATCATTTAAACAGATGTAATTCATGAACCTCATGAAAATCCAGTGTTTTCTTTCCATTGAACGCTCGTCTAATATCTTCCTCTGAAGTACGTATTCTGTCAGCCAGAATCAAAACTTCAGGATCAGGATCTAAAGTTCCTCTGATTCACAAATCATGATGGTCAGTGGTCACAATCCAAGCAGGCAGTCCAGGCTGTTTAAACTGTCAGGAGATTGCTGCTGCTCGCTGGATCCGCACGAGTGTGTGAGTGCAACCAAAGTCTTCAAATGTGTTCTGCTGAAGAAAGAAAATCATACACACCTGGGACATCATGAGGGTGAATAAAAAATGAGAGAATTTATCCCTTTAATGTCCATTTTGCTTATGCCCAAACTGTGCATTTCAATTGCTATTTATTTAACAGATATGATAATCAACAAATCCAAAACAGAAGTAAACTAAAAAAGTAAAAGATCAGTCTTGGGATTTTAAGAATAACTATCGAGATCGTTCAAATGATGATCACAATTCATTAGAAAACTTTTATTTTTACCTAGCCCTAATGTAACACTTCACCTTTAAAAAATAACGTTCCAAACACTTAACATAACAACCATCCAAATCTTGAGCTGTGGCTTTTTGAACGAGGCACAAAACAGACACTCACCAGAGATCCTCTCTTCTGATCTCCCACGCTGTTTCAACATATCATGTCAGAGTAGAGAGAAACTTCCACTTGTTTAGACATCGATCATTTTCTTTTTACAGCACTTCACTGAAGTCCATTATAGTATTTGATTACAAACATTGAGAGTCTGTTGCAAGAGCAAGAACGATGAACACAAGCGGTGGCTCGCAATCTGGAACGCTGTGCTGCCCAATCCCCGGGGACAGACAGTGGCTAATCAATTTCAGACCAATGGGAGATTCATTTACATCACAAAAGCTAATTACTGCAGCCTAATCAATCAGCACATCCTAATTAGCTCAGGGCTTGAGCTGCGAATGCCAGAAAGAAGAAAGGAAGGGAGAAGAAGAGACCGCGAGAGAGAGATTGCCCTGATGCACAGAAATGTTTTCAGACATGCTGTTATTACATATCCAGTCAAGCCTGAGGTTAGTTACTTTGTTAAAACCTATAGAGAGAGAACAAGTCGGACCAACTGACTGAAAGGAAAGATGTATGGATGAATGTTCTTCTTTTAATAACATTCCCAGAATCCCTTATTTTTTTCCTCCCTAAAGGGCCTCTTTCGTGGAGAGGATGAGTGGAGTTCTGATTAAAGGCATCACTCATTTTGTGTGTGAGTGTGTGTGTGTGTGTGTGTGCGCGCCTGCGCACTGCGGATACACTGAGACTATGGGTTCACCTTAATCAGATCTCTAGTTCACTAGGCAGAGCACTGACCATGGAGCTGGCCATTTCTAGGGCTGTCCCATTCTCAAAATTGTTCCACTGAACTGAAACATTTTCTTCCCTAAAATTCTCACAATGCACCATAAAAACAGAGAGCATCACTGCTCCTATGTTCACTTGTTCATCAAAAATTTTGTCATGACTTCTAAAGTCTCTCAAGTTGTTAGAAAGCGATCGCAAGTGTAAATAAATGAAGTAAAACCCTTGTTTTCTGTTTTAAAAAGATTTTGTTTGTAATTATCTTTCATCTCTATTGTGCATGAAGAGGAAACAGTCCACCCTTCTGTTATGGTCGGGTCATTTTTTACCCTGTTAAGAGGTCAAAAAGAGGTACGTTTTTTATTATACATTTCTATATTCAGTGATCAACCCTCTTGCTTTTGCCCAATTGTTCATGATATACTTCACTTCATAGGGAGCTAGGGAGTGGGATGAGATACAGCCTGGGCAGTGCACTTACTACTAAACCAAGGAATGGATTGAGACGTCTAGAGATGTCACTCTAGAGAGAGAGAGATATCTAGCTCACCAACTTTTTTCTCGTTAGACTAACTGACCATTAACTTGAGCATAACACACTGAAGGACTGCCTAGTGGCCTTGAGCTATTTCCAAACAAACTGACATTATTGAGCTGTACACATCATTAAACAGCCTCTACATAATCTAATGACATCTTCTTCACAGACATGGCCTGCTAATCCCCAGCAGTGATTTGACATGCTGATTTGCTCTGGGTTTGGTTGTGTGTCTGTGGGAGAACCATGTCCACATGTGGCACATAATATGGCTTGTAAACCTCTTTGGGGTTGGTACAGATGAAGACACAATTTTCACTTTTACATCTGAGAATTTCTGTTTTACATTTGAGTGGGCATGCTTGATAGCGCAGGGGAGAGGTCAGTAGATTTACATTTATGTTCTTAGTAGGTTTCTAACCAAAGTGGCTTACAACAATGTGGAAAAATTAGCACCATGTTCTGTATTTCAACTGATTGAGCATGGTGCTAGCAACATCAAGGTTGTGGGTTCCAATTCCTCAAGAACTTACATTGTGTTACATACTGTACACACAAAATGTTAGCTTGAATGCATTGCAAGTCTCTTTGGGAAGAAAAGCGTCAGCCACAAAAACATACATGTTTATGTTTTTTTTTTTTTTTTGGTATCTTTTGTTATTTAAAAATACAATTCAGACAAAACAATTACTTTAGTACACCTCTTCTATGATGAAAATGTTTGCAATTACTGATTTTAAAGTCATTCATGGTCAAAGATATTTTTTCAGGGGCTTAAAGTAACAAATGTTATGTGGTGTATCCATCTGGAGATATTAAAGAGGAAAAAAAAAATATCAAAACTATATTAAGAGCCAATATTAAACCAAAGAGCCTATAAAGAGCATATATTAAACCAATTTAACGCAAGAGTTCTCTGTGAGAGCTCTAATTCTAAGTGCAATCTTCATGCCAACGTAAAGCGCAAGTGGGCATGGGTGGGAGTGTTTGTGCTTTCTGTGGGTGTATACATTCAATTTATAGGGCCATATGAAATCATATATATATATATATATATATATATATATATATATATATATATATATATATATATATCATATTTTTCCCCAAATTCTGTTCCATTTTATTTTCTCTGAATTCTGGGTTTTAAAGTTTAATTACATTTTACCATTAAAAACTGTCTAATTAAATTAATTTATAGATTTTTAATAAAATGAAAACTTTTCAACATATCATTACATTATTTTTATTAAATGAAGAGCTCCTCACAGCACAATCCAAAACACAACATTTGAGATTTATGTATTTATTTTGTCAAATACAGTGCTGCACAGTAGAGCATCACAGTAGCAGTTAAAGAAGAAAATAAAATCTTGCTTGTGAGCTATTGCTTAGATGTAATGTAATAATTATTGATCTCTAATTATCATTATTATTACTACTACATTGAATTTTACATTTTACTATGCAAAATAAAATTGTGATGAGGAGGAGGGCGGGGCTGGGCCAAGACTACGCACGCCCGGCCCCCAATTGGGCTAATCAGCCGAGGAGAGGGATAAATGCAGCGGGACACGGCAGTTCGGGAGAGAGAGAGTCAGCTACCGTGTGTTTGTGTTGTGTGTCTTTTTGTTTAAATGAAACATTATTTTGACTGTTCAGCCGGTTCCCGCCGCCTCCTTTACCATTTGAACCCTGTTACACTGGTGCCGAAGCCCGGGAAGGAGGAGGGATGCGCTGTCGTGGAGACCTCGCCACTGCCATCCACCCAAAGGAGCAGCCCCGGCCATCCAACATTGGACGGAGGAGTTGCTGCCGACCACCTGGACGCGGCAGAACGACCACCGTCCGCGAGGGGAGGAGGGGCTTGCTGCTGGCTGCCTGGAGTGGTGAAGCCGCTGCCAGGGGTGGTGGAGTTCCCTACCGGCCGCCAAAATGTGGAGGGGTATTCCATCCACCAGGGGTTGGAGGACTGGCTCCGGTCCGCCTGGGGAGGAGTGGCTGTCGTCCGCCAGAGGGTGGAGGAGTGATCGAGGACCAGGCGACGGCGTGTCTGGGAAACCGGCGAGCAAGTTTTTTTTTTGTCTCTCTCTCGTCTCTCTCTCTCACACTGCCGCTCCGCCTTGCCCTTTTCCTCTCCTCTTTTTTGTTTTTGTTTTGTTTTTCCCTCCCCTCGTCCCCCTCCCCAACCCTAGAGAGGTGGGGAAAAGCCTGCCAGCAGGCGCTGCCAGAAGAGCAACATAGAATACATTTACAGTATGTATGTATTTATATTTTTCTCGTGCTTCTATGGTCATAATGACTAAAATCCTAATTAGGGCTGGGCGATATATAGAATATTATTCTATAGAATATTATTATACGAGATAATTTTGTTGACGATGTAAAATTGACCAGTATCATCATTATCGCAATGATTTTAATTCATTTGGCCATTAAGTTTCATAAAGAGCGCATCAATAGACTAATTTCACGATCCTTCAAGGCTGCACAATTAAACAAAATAACATCAAAATGGCAAGTTGGTCATATGTGAATATTAATCCACAAAAGTCTGTGATTTAAAGACAGATAAACATGGTCTGTGATTCAGAACAAACCAGTGACGGCTGATTTGTGTGCACACGCATGGTGGCGATCGTTTATTTGACTTAAAAATTAGGAGAATTTTCTCAACCCATTAAGGAACACTTAATCTTTCAGTTTATTACAAACATTCAAAATCACCACATTTGGAGATACATGGTTTTCACTGGACAGGAAGGGTATGAAAAATTGTAAACTGAAAAGTAAGTACTGTGGTAACTAAAGCTGTCAAACAAATGTAATGGAGTAAAAGTATTATATTACAGTATTACAGTACAGTACTTAAGTAAATGTACTTATTTACATTCCACCACTGGAAGCAGACAATGTCATAGGCCCCAGAGGAGACTGGGTCTTGAGTCGAGTCGAGCCTGTTGCTGCTGGAAAGCACTGGGAGTAGTAAAGAATAGTAAAGAAAGATGAAACTGTGTTAAGGTTAATACACTGAAGGACATAGATTAAATACACATCAAAAGCCAATGTTTACCAAAGATTTTAATGAGGTAGAGATTACATAAGTGTGAGTACACATCTACAGTTAGGTCCATACTTATTGGCATGATTTCTGTCCAGTACATTGAATCTGAAATTAAATGATGACTATGGACCTCAAGTGCAAACTCTCAGCTTAAATTTGTGGGTATTTTCAGATGTATCAAGTGAACCATGTAGTAATTATAGCCTTTTGACAGACTGCCAATTTCAGAGGACCAAAAGTTATTGCACAAGTTCCTATAAACCTAAAAAAAAATATCATATTTAGTACTTGGTTTCAGATTCTTTGAATTTGATGACCAAATAATACCCTCATACTAAAGCTGAAAGTCTGCATTTTAAACTCCTAATCATTGTTTCATTTCAAATCCAGTGTGCTGAAGGACAGAACCAAAAATTGTGTCACTGTCCAAACACATTGACCAATCTGTATAAATCACAAACCAACCATACACCTGTAGGCTAGCCCAACACCTAAACTTCTCCTTCCTACAAATAGAAGGCTTTGAACATTGTGGACATGGGATGTGTTCCTCACCATCAGGAATCAGGGGTTAATCCCTGGAAACATTTCAGCAGCTCCTTCTACTCGTGACCACTGCTAGGCAACACCATGCGGGTGTGCCTGGTGATAAACAATCTCCCTAATAACAAAAGTAACAACACAGAAACAATTCATTATCAGGGGTGCAAACTCATCAGGAGTCCAGGGGCATGGTCCCCTGTAAAGAAATATTTTTTAAATAGAGAAGAGAAGCAATTCCGATGCGTCGCACATTGATTTGACGATACTTTCATTCTGGTCTTTCAGCAAATCCGCTGAAATGTATCTGGTTACCATGGCAGTGACCTGTCATTCAGCGCAAGTAGAAATGCACCAATAAAAATTAGTTTTCAACAATGAGCTGAAAGAATCCGATCCATTTCTTTGTGCAAAACGTGAATATATAAGCAAGTATTTTTCTGTCACTGTTAATGTTCATTTCCCCACGAGCACGGAGGTAAATCAGACAATGTCACATTCAGACAGTTACACTGCACTTTTTACATAGTACAGGCACTTATATGTTGAGATGTGGGGCTTGTATTTTGAATTTTAGGTTACAGTGTTGTGAATTTTGTGTTAAAATGTGTACCTGACATGACAAGTAATTTCATAATTGCACATGCTATATGATATCATATATATAGAATAGGCTACATGGAATTTGTACATTAAAAAAAGCTAAAATGTGGTTACATTGTGAAAAAACTAAATCTAAAATAAAATATACATTTTCACAAACTGTATAGCCTATACAGTTAAGTGCAGAAATTTGCATACCCCTTTTGTTTTTATAAGTCTCCACACCCCTTTCAGAATGTATACAAATAGCCTATAAGAAATAAAATATTTTATTTTACCTTTTTGTCTTGTGGAATATATGTGAGGATCTGTTATGTCAAATAGCTTCTTCAGGGCAGACTAAATAAAAACAAAATGCAATTTTTATGATCTCTCGTTTAAAAAAAAAAAAAAAACCATAAAGTTATTTCCATATTCTGGTGGTTGGGAGAAGAGTTAATCAAGCCTTAAGATTATTAGTTAGAAAGTAATGGTGATCTATTGAAAGTTGCATTTTTAAACGTTGAAGTGTTGCTATAAATATGACCCTCCATGTGCTACCTAGACATTAGAGAACATATTGATGTATTGTGTTCCCTTAAAGATTCCTTAAATTGTCTTTAGTTGGTCTTAGAAAGGTCTTTAAAAAGTATTCAATTTAGCTTCATAAAACCTGCAGAAACCCTGTTTTTATGACTGGATTCCGCGATTCTATCCGTGTTTTCCGCAACACGGAAATCATAAGGCCCTAAATGTATTTCCTTAGATATAGGTCATTGAATGTCCTATTTCATCAAAACCTCAGAATTAAATTGCACTTGACCCAGCCCATTAGCACTTTGTGCGCACAATTTCACCAAACCCACTTGCACTTAGACTAAGCGCATGCTTGCACGAAAATATAAAAACTTCATGCCCATGCCTATTGACTTTGCACTTTAAACCATGTTTGAAAAAAACAAACAAACAAAAAAACAATATGGACCAATTTAGTTCAGGTCATATGGGGTAACCCTGAGAAAACATCTTGATATTCTTAACACAAAAATTCATGATTTTGTTATAAAATATGAAAGTTTGAAAATGTTTCAGAAATTAATGATTAGGTTGTGTACAGTCTTGTATTCAAACGTGCAAGGAAAGTATTTTAATGCCTTTTACTTGGTTACACCACATGACATTTCTAAAGTCATAAAAATCTCTTTGTGTGTTTGTAGATTTCTCATTTTTATCTCAGTGGACAACCTTATTTGTCAATGACCCACGTTGATGTTAATAATGTTAATGGCATTTACAGCACAATCCTACAGAAAATGCAGATTCAATACATTTCCAAATCATGCGGTTTGTAAACTTACACTCATCTAGGATGCTTATGTATACAAACATATGTCATAAGTCATAAAGAAAAAAAAATTGCTTTAGTAGATTATAATTGTATTTGCTTTTGCTATGGGCTTCTATGTAGCGATTGATGCATAGCTTAGAAGTGCCACATATTCACAGCTCTACCTTTCCTGGCAATTAGCATTAAAGTGATTTGCACGTTGGATTATAATTGAAAGTGTCTGCTATTAACATAAATTTAAATGACTCAAGGCACCAAGCATAGAGCTCCAAAATGGGAATAAACACGCCCACTGATAATGTTAATACACACAGTGATAGATGACACATAACTGTAAAGAGCTGGGATATTGTATATAAAAAATCTGGAATATTGTATGTGATTGTGCTGTAAGGTACTCCATTTGTAGTAGGACAGCAACAGACAAAAATGTGAGGATATTTGAGGTTGAGTGATGGACAACAGCAGATAGGGAAGTGAGGCAGTATGGGGTATTTTGAGTGGTGTTGAGATTCAGTAAGTTTGTGGGGTGTTTTGTTGTGAATTGTGACTCCTTCACACTGCCTCCCTCCAGGTGTTTGTTTTTGTGACTGAGGAAATTGCTCATAAATTTCAAATGACGGTTTGCGGAGAGACCAATTTCCCCAGTTTCCATCACAGTCAGATTTACGATACAGCAAAGAACGGGTGCTGATATTCATGGACAGCATCTGCTTCCACCTCTTTCCACACAAGATATACACACAAACACACACATGCAGTCAGTGGAGACTCACATACAATTCAATAGCTTAAAGAAAAGTATTGCAGTATAATGCTCTTATAGGAATCACAGCTACAGTAAATCTGGACCGTTTTACTGAGACCATAGAATTGTTTTCCAAGATAAAATACACTTCTTGGATAAGATGTACTTTTTCTGTTGTATAAATACAGTGTTGACAAGGACGATTGTGTAATTTGTGGACGGTGCCTAATCCCTTTAGAAAAAAACCCTGATTTTAGAAGAGTGTTTGATTCTATACTCAAGCTAATACACACTATTACTATATGGGACCGTTCATGTTCAATGCCCCCCAATAAATGTATGCTCACCTACAATTTAATCCGATATGAGTACTTATGGCTAATAATTAATATTCCTAGGCAAGCATCATTACTGCTGTGATTGAAGTGATTTGACTTAAGATTTCCACCTAGCAGAAGATAAAGTGGGCAAAAAAAAAAAAAAACCCATAGACTTTTATTGAAGGAGGGACCCAAGCCATATCTAGGGACCAAAATATCATAGAGACTTGTGGGGGTGGGCTCTTTTGACATGGGCCAGTAAGTAAATCTTAAAACACCTTAGAAACCAACTACTGACATCAAGCAACTATTCAGAAATGCCCTAGAAACCACTCGCAATACGTTAGCATTTTAACCGCAACACATTTTCTTTAGAAATTCCACGTTTCATTTCGGGCCTGCCCTGAATGTTATCACATTTGAGTATCTGTGTGTGTCTGCTGTAATAAGAGGGGGCAGTGTGTCCGTGACTTTGTCCTCTGAATGTGTACCATTTGGCCATGACTATGCAGGAAAGACTTTGTTACAGGAAAAGACTTGTTTAGTTTGTGTGTGTGTGTGTGGTGTAGTGATATGCTTGTGCCAGAAGTTTTGTCATTTTCCCTGTTGCACTAGTAGGACAGTGACAATGACCCTGACCCGCCACCACAGCCCTCTCTCTCCCCCTCCCGACCTCTCTTTAATCTCTCTCAAAGTATCTCTATAACCGTTGAGCTATTTGCTTCTCTTTAAAGACATTCAGCTCTGGTGCAGTGTACTTAAATGTGACTGATAATAAGGCTCTAAATTTGTGTTTTAATGGTAGTTTATGCAAGTAATATGTTCTTGTTTCAGAAGGATCACGAGGAATCCTGTGTGTATATCACCACCAAGTGTTCAAGATATGAACTGCTGTTAGTAATCTGCTCACGATCCCTCAATGCCCCAAAGGACTGTGGCTTTAGATGCATGATGATTGAAAACAGAGGAAAAAGGTCATTCGATAGGGTGGTGGTGAACGTGTAAACCAGGAGGAGGGAATACATTACTGAACAAAGAAGAGAGAAGGAGAATATAGAAAGCAAGCAGGAGGATATTTCAAAACGAGAATTTTTAGATTCTATAAATTGCTGGGCTGGTACGTATGTATTATGGAATGGAAATGCTGGTAAATGCTGGTTCTCTCTCTCTACTAGAATTATGATGAATGCTGCTGTATATCAAAACAGCTCAGCCTGTTTGAATTGACAATTGCAATCAGTCAGTGCTCAGAACTGTTTGTTTTAAATTTGTTCTTGCACCTGCTGACCATTTGTGAGAACATTAAACTGCATCATGCCATTGGCCACACATCCATTATGTGTGTTCAGTTGGGACAGTTTGAGTTTGTGTGCATGCATGTCTTTACGTGTGTTTGTGTGTACAAAAAAAAGCATGATGTGCCTGTTCTCTTTATATTCTGTTAGTGTTTCACATAGCATGTAGAGTAACATTAACTTTCAATTTCTCTGTAATGCTTCTTGTTGCATATTACAGTTCAATATAGTATTGCTTTCATTTATAGGTGCTTGGTCTCTATCTAATTTGACCTATAGACAATAGGGATGGACGATAATTTTATTTTAATTTTTTTTATTATGGCCAATAACTAATATGGTTGCTGATGTAAATCTATGGTGTTTAGCCTGTTATAAAAAAAATAAATAAAAAAAGCACTAATTGTAATGACATACTTTTAGTGTAATTAGGCATCAAAATGTTGTAAATATTAGGCATTAAGAATAAATACACTTGGTAAGATTTGTTTAAACAAGATACATAAGATAATATACGTTCTCTAGAAACAAGACTTAAAGGAAGTTTGACTGTGTTGACCATTAAACACTTAAGTCTATGAGGCAAGTGTACAGTGGTTGCCCCATAGACTTCCATTGCGATTGCATTTGTAAGCTCATGCTTTTTGTTTACCATAATAACCACAGAAAATAATTTTAAATCGTACCTTGGTTTGTAACAAAAAAACAAAAAAAAAAACATGTGCGTACAATTGCATTTAATGTACAATGGACATCTGTTGGGCAAGTGTACAATGGTTGCCCCACAGACTTCCATTGTAAGTGCATTTGTAAGCACCCGTTTTTTTTTGTTGTTGTTGTTTTTGTTGTTTTTTGTCCAGTTAACACAGAAAACAGTTTTGCCTTGTATCTAAGTTTTGTTTTGTTTTGTTTTTACAAACTGATGAACGAGTCAAAATTATTTTCTTTGGTAATTGGGATAAACAAAAAAGGTATGCTCACAATGCATTTACAATGGAAGACTACAGTATGGTGCAAGTGTATGACTGTTGCCGTGCATTTGTAAACACACATTTTTTGTTTATCCCAATTACCAAAGAAAATAATTGTGACTCGTCCCTCAGTTTGTAAAAACAAAACAAACCAAAAAATAAATAAATAAAAAAAATAAAAAAATAATATATATATATATATATATGCTTACATATGCATTTACAATGGTCTATAGGCTTCCATTGTAAGTGCATTTTTAAGTTCTGTACACTATTTTGTTGTTGTTGTTGTTATCCTTAGTTACCACAGGAAATAGTTTTGACCTGTACTTCAGTTTGTAAAAACAAAAAAAATCAAAATTTGCTTAAAAAAAAATCATTTACAATGAAGTCTATGGGGCAACCGTTTTACACTTGCCCCATAGTCTTCCATTGTAAATGCATTTGTAAACACATTTTTTTTTATTGTTTTTTAAACTGAGGCACAAGTCAAAATAATTTTTTGTGGTGATTGGAAACATTGTCACCTGCAGAATTTCATCTTAGAAAAAAACCTGACCAAGTAAATGTGACTTTAAGAAAAGCATTTTTTTTTTTTTATGTTCTTGAGTATGTGCAGCATTCATGAACAATTGGCTTAAGCATTTGTAAAATCAAGTGTTGAGGCCAAATGTGTTTTTGCTCTAAAAAAGCAAAACACAGCGCAAAAAAAACTGAATACAGTGTCTCAAGACGTGTTCTCAACATTTGAAGTTCTTTTTAACTTGTCATGGTGTCTGAAAAATGCAGCGCTCCTGTGAGAGATGCTAAGAACACAGTGAAACGTGGTGCAGTGGTAAAAGACATCCATCTAGCGCATGTTTACATAGGAAAACAATTGAAAAACAGTACGAGCTGATGCAAAAACACGTTGGTGTGAACAGCCCTTTATTCACATGACACAGCACTAATTGATGTTTTTCATTGATACATCTCAAAAAGGTCAAAATCACTTTTATTTTTATTGTCACACAACCATATACACAAGTGCAACAGTGGGTGAAAGTCTTGGGTGCAGTTCCGAGCAACACAGCAGTCGTGACAGTGATGAGACATATACCAATTTACAAAAACATCAGATTTACACAACACAATTTAAAATCTAATATACACATAATTACACACAACACGATATACAAATAATATCATACAATGTACAGCATACAATACACACAGTATAGAATACACATTATACAATAAAAAATAGTATATATGGTATATATAAAATGTACAGTAGGTTGTATTGTACTGTATTGACATTCAGGCTGTCGGCTGATAGTCAGTTGCCAGTGTGTTATTAAGAGAGCATATAATTTATGACAGTCCAGTGTGAGATAATAAGATTAATAAAGTGCAGTGCTGATGTATATTGATCGTGAGAGATCAAGAGTTCAAAAGTCTGATTTCTTGGGGCAAGAAGCTGTCATGGAGTCGGCAAGTGCGGGTCCTGATGCTGCGATACCGCCTGCCTGTTGGTAGTAGTGAGAGCAGCCCATGGCTCGGGTGGCTGGAGTCTCTGATGATCCTCCGAGCTTTTTTCACACACCGCCTGGTATATATGTCCTGGAGGGAGGGAAGCTCACCTCCGATGATGTGTCTGGCATTTCGCACCACTCTTTGCAGGGCTTTGCGGTTGTGGGCGGTGCTATTGCCGTACCAGGCGGAGATGCAGCCAGTCAGGATGCTCTCTACAGTGCAGGTGTAGAACCGTGTGAGGATGTGGCGGTTCATTCCAAACTTCCTCAGCCGTCTCAGGAAGAAGAGGCGCTAATGAGCCTTCTTCACAACGGCCTTAGTGTGGACAGACCATGTGAGTTCCTCAGTGATGTGGACACTGAGGAACTTGAAGCTGCTGACTCTCTCCACTGGTGCTCCATTGATGGTGATGGGGCTGTGTTCTCTTTCTCTTCTCCTGAAGTCCACCACAAGCTCCTTTGTCTTGCTGACGTTGAGGGAGATGTTGTGCTCCTGACACCAGTGTGTCAGAGTGTGCACCTCCTCTCTGTAGGCTGTTTCATCATTGTCAGTGATCAGACCTACCACCGTCGTATCATCAGCAAACTTAATGATGGCATTGGAGCTATGTGTTGCCACACAGTCATGTGTGTACAGGAAATACAGGAGTGGGCTGAGAACACAGCCCTGTGGGGCTCCAGTATTGAGGGTCAATGATGTGGAGATGTTGCTGCCCATTCTAACCACCTGGCATCTGCTTGACAGGAAGTCCAGGATCCAGCTGCACAGCGAGCTGTTTAAGCCCAGAGCCCGGTTGAGTGTTCTTATCAAGCTTGGAGGGCACTATGGTGTTGAATGCTGAGCTGTAGTCTACAAACAGCATTCTCACATAAGTGTTCCTTTTTTCCAGGTGGGAGAGAGCAGTGTGTAGTGTAGATGCAATGGCATCATCAGTGGAGCGGTTGCTGCGGTAAGCAAACTGCAATGGGTCCAGTAGCCTTTTGTTGATTGTAGGTAATTATCCACTTCATCCAGCGCTCTGTTTGTTCTTTGTGTTCTTAAAGGTGCACTAAGTAACTTTTTGTTTGTGTCATCTTGGACTTAGTGACACCTAGTGGTGTGGATGCAGCATCATTCAAAGTCAATTGTTTTCAGTTACAGATACCACTGTAGAAATGTACTATTTACAATCAGCCATGATTAATTTAATCCAAGAGTGAAAGTGTCCAATAACAAGATGGTTACTGATATTAACCAAGTAGTATTCAGCTGGTCATGTGATTCTAAAATGGCAGCCCCCATGAGGTCGCCCCTGCCACATGTAGAATAAAACAGCTTTTATAAGGTTACTGATATGACTAGAGATCTCATCTCATGTGTGTGGTCATGATTTTATACATATGTTTCAAAATTGCAATTCTTTAGGAGTAAAACTTTTTATTGGGGAAAAAATTACTGAGTGCACCTTTAAGTATCTCGAGTTTTATTGAGTGTGAAACCTCTCAAAAATAATCATTGAATGTGCAGTCTGAACAAATCTGTGGTAAATTGATCTTATTTAACAAGACAAAAATACTGATGACTCATATCTACAATCATAGAACAGGATTTTTTGCATTGAAGCTGAATGTGTTTGTGTGTGTACATGTGTGAGAGAGAGGCATAGTTTTTACTTGCGTTTACCCTAAGAGTCAACGTTGTACGTAATGTGCGAGCTTGTGGTTGACTTGTTGGCGTCTGCAGTCCTGTCTATCACAGATGAATAAATGAATGTTTTCCAGCAGAGCTGTTATAATAAATAAGCCCATTCTCCACTATCAGCCTACTACACTAATGTAGTCTGATGCGTTCGGCCTCCCCTCATGTGCACCACACATATCCACTCAAGTGCACAAGAGGGACGCATCCAAGACTTCACTAATTTAGTGTTGGAGTGCAGGTTCAAAATAGAAGAGAGGTGTTGTGGGACATGTTACACTCTTTTCATCTGCATTATGAAGTCTCACTGAAGCGTATCAGAATCAAGAGCTCTACAGTTCAATTCCCCTTTATGACTGGTTGTGTTCATACACGCTGAAATTAGTTTTATGCTGGAGGAATTATAATTCTTGCCTACCGGTCTAATGTTGGTCCTTTGCTGCAGCACAGACACTTATGGTCTGAATAATGGAGCTAGAGTTCTAGTTTATGAGAAAATAATTTACACTGCTGGCTTTTTAATGAGTCAATAAAACCCATACAAAACCATGTGCAGAAAATATTAATGACTCATTGAAAATGTTAATGACTCAGCAATATTCCTTCCTAGTGGACTGACAGTTACTCCAGGTGTTACAAATGAAATGATTTGTCTTGTAGGCATGTGCAAAATTACATTTCAAAATCGAGTTGTTAGGTCATAAGCAAGCCCTGTATAATTAGTTTTAGGGTCATTTATATATATATATATATATATATATATATATATATATATATATATATATATAAATCAAGGCTGTCAATCGATAAAAAAAATAATCAAATGTAATTTATCAAATTAATTACATAATATGGCGATGAATTAATCACAATTAATTGCATAAATAAATGTTTGCTGAGAAAGCCCCTAAAATAACAATTCAGTTTAAAATGATCAAATAATTATAAATAGTTATATTTATATAATAATATATCATATATTATAAAATAATAATTATGATAATTAAAATGCATTATATTATTGTGGCAGACGAGTAAAGCATTGATAAGACAAAAAGAGGCTTTAGAAGGCAATAAATTGTTTATTTCCATGATATTAGACATTAGCCTATCATTGACCTACGGTCCACAGCAATTCATTTTGCAATTGAATTCTTCAATCTGTCCAAGATAGATTTCTTATAAGGGTTTTTCTATGGACACGTAAATGTACACATGCATCAGATGAATGCTTTTAGAGTGCTTTGATCGTGCTGCATCATAAACACAGCATTTTTAGGTCACTGTTTCAAGTTAAACAGTTTGAAACTTAGAAAAACATGTCTCGAGATTCCTGCATTCGGAATTGCACTCCTACCAATAGTGTTGGAAAGCAACTACACATTCTCATCTTGTGCTATTGTGAAAGTCCGAGTGTGGTTTGTTTTCTGTTCAGCTGTGCGTTGCCTGTACAGCTGGAGTTTCGCTTACTACCCCTGCTGAAAACAGGTGGTACATCAAGCTTGAATTGCTCTGATGGTAGGAATATTCCATATTACGGTCCAGGGACATGATTTATTGTGTTAATTTGTTTAACACGTTTTTTTTTTATATATAATTAATCACACCAAATGAATGTGTTAAAATCGACAGCCCTAATATATAGTGTATATAATCTTAAATATATATACATTTAGATAAACTAGTTGGCCTCACTAGTGGACGCATTTTTCAATTATACAAACCTATCCCTATTTACTTGTGCCCTAATCATTTGTCTGTTTCTTTTGATCCTACAGGAAGTTCTACTACATCACCCTGTTACGGGACCCTGTATCTCGCTACCTGAGCGAGTGGAGGCACGTCCAGCGTGGGGCCACATGGAAAACCTCCCTGCACATGTGCGATGGGCGAACGCCCACGCCCGAGGAGCTTCCGCCCTGCTATGAGGGCACCGATTGGTCGGGCTGCACACTGCAGCAGTTCATGGATTGTCCATACAACCTGGCGAACAACCGACAGGTGCGCATGCTAGCCGACCTCAGCCTGGTGGGCTGCTACAACATGTCGTTTATCCCAGAAAAGAAACGTGCCCAGATATTACTAGAGTCTGCGAAAAAGAACCTCCGTGACATGGCCTTCTTCGGATTGACCGAATACCAGCGCAAAACGCAGTACTTGTTCGAACGGACCTTCCACCTCAAGTTCATCCGGCCCTTCATGCAGTACAACAGCACGCGGGCCGCCGGCGTCGACCTGGATAATGATACAGTGCAATGTATCGAGGAGCTTAACGATTTGGATATGCAATTGTACGACTACGCCAGGGATCTTTTTCAGCAGCGTTACATGTACAAGCGGCAACTCGAGCGAAGAGAGCAGCGCCTAAAGAACCAGCCCGCCCTTTTTCCTTTTCGTCGGATGCCCAGCACCGATCCTTCATCCAGGGATGACGCGACTGAGTCTGAGGCTTCGCGCTTGCCCACGGAGGACTACATGAATCACATTATCAACCGCTGGTAGCAGTGCTGGGGGGAGGGGAATGGGAACTACAGGCTGATGAGGAGAAAATGGCTTCAATCCCAAGTCAAGTTAAGCGGGAGACAAAAACAGAGACAGAGATAGAGCTTTAGCGCCGCCACCAACTTGTCCTTAAAGACAAGTCAAATATGGCCCTCCCCCCTTCTGTTATGCTCCAGGATATCTCCATCGCCGCAAGAGAGGACTCTAATTGCGGGAAACACTGGCTCTGTCTTCGATTTGCAAAGACTATATTTGCCAGATGACAGATATAGGACTGACTAACTTAAAGCACTGAGCCTAAAGACTTCAATGAGCCTAATCACCCACTGAAGAAAAAAGATAACATACGTAAAAATTATGGGAATTATATTCACTACAGATTTTAAAAGAATGAACAGAATGAAATTGTATAGAGGTATTTGCTTAAATGTTCGCTGCCATTTCAGCCATGAGTTTGTGACTATAACAGTCTGTCTCTTATTTGTTTTAATTATTTTAAAGGGATTTTACTTTCCCTCAAAGATGTATTCTCACAGCACTGAGACCAACAGATCTGCCTAACACTTATTGGATGCAATTTATTAGCTTTTCAGAATCAGTGATGACTTGAAAAGATCTGTTCTGTTGTCTTGTTTTGTATTTGTGCATCAGTCACAAATTTCAATGCACCAGACGTGGACCATAGCCATTATTTAAGATAAGTGTACTAATATAATCTTGCAGAATGTGAGAGCACACCCCAACTGGAGATATTTCTTTTGTCCGATCTGACAGATGTCTTGCGCAATGCTATTGGCCGAGAAGAATTCTTGGTTGACATGGCACCAAGCCTCAGCATCCAATCCAGGCAATTTCTCAGTAGCTGAGTCATGGATGTTGTCTTATGCCTAAAGGGAGCCAGTGTACACCCAAAGAGGAAACTTTATCTTATTTTACACTTAGTAGTAATTGGCTTTTTGTTTCTGAGCTTCTAGGACTGGGCGATATAGCTACAAATATCACCTTTTTGTGATATTCAATCCATTCTAATGCTATTTTGCTGCTAATGTTTAAATAAGAGGCTATTAAAAGATGTCTGAATGCTCTCACACTAATGAAATGTCTTTTAAAAAAGCTGAAGTGTGTAATTTTTTTCGTTGTTAAAAAACTTCCTGCTGTCCTAGCTTAAAATGCAGAGACAACTATAAGTAAACCATGCATAGGTTCATTTTCTCAAAAACTGTAAATACTTTGTCTCTATGGCACTTTGAAAAGTCCTCAGTTTATTTTGCCCATTCAGTTCAACACAACAGCATTGCCTCGACCAATGGTGTGAGCTGGGGGCGGGACCATTTGTTTGTTTGATCAACAGCAGATGGGGGCGTAGTCAGAAAACTGTTTGAAAACTGTTTTTTTTTTTTTTTTTGTAATTTTGTTCAGTCGCTCTAGTGGTGCAGAAAATTCACACTTCATCTCTTATAGTCAAGTAAAAAGTGTGTTAAAATCATTGTGATATTCACAATGTCGGTTAATTTTATATTGTTAGCAAAATCATCCCAAATATATTGTGGATATTCAATTATATCACCCAGCCCTAGTGTGTGAAATAAAGAGCTCATGAAACCCAAGTGCAGAAGGAAGAGGCCATAAAAACAGCCTTTATAAATGTTGCCACCATTTCCAAGTTCTATTGACTACTCATTATTTTTAATGCAAATAGATAAGGAATGTCTGTATGTGTATATACAATGAGTGTTTTAGCATTCTGTTGAGTACAACTGTTCTACAGTAAGTATGCAAATGTGTTTGGATGTTACCAAATCTTTTATGCGTGCATGCGTGTGTGTGTATGTGAGAGAGAGAGAGAGAGAGAGAGAGAGAGAGAGAGAGAGAGAGAGAGAGAGAGAGAGATTCATGACCAATCTCTTGCCATGGTCCTCAGGGACTGAAGCCAGTAAGGGGACAAGAATGATGTCACATGTCTCCCCTTATGCAAATCTTTGTTAACTCTGAGTTTGTTTGTTGTTAAAGGAATTGTTTGCCCCCCCCCCCAAAAAAAATCAGCATTTACTCACCCTTATGTCATTCCAAACCCATCTTACATTTTTCCTTGCATGGAACACAAAAGTAAGTGTTTTGTAAAATGTCTAAGCTGATATTTTACATATAATAGAAGTGAATGGAGACAAAGTCCAAAAATGACAACAAAAAAAAGCATCATAAAAGTTGACCATACTCATGTACTATATTTCAAGTCGTATTACAAGTCTTGGATGAGCATGAGCAGACGAGTCATATGAGTCATCTCTGGCTTAATTTTGTGGTGCTTTTTTTTGTTGTAATTTTGTAATAACGACAGCCCCAGTACCCATTCACTTTCATTATATGGAAAAGAGTAATGAAAACATTTGCCAAATGTCTTCTTTTGTATTCAGTGGAAGAAAAAGTTATACAGGTTTTAAACAACATGATGGTGAATAAATGATGGCAGAGTTTTCATTTTTGGGTGAACTGTCCCTTTAAAGAAATATTCTGGGTTCAATACAAGTTAAGCTCAGTCGACAGCATTGGTGGCATAATGTTGATTATCACTCACAAATAATTTCGACTTGTCCCACATTTTCTTTAAAAGAAAAACATCTGGGTTACAGTGAGGCACTTACAATGGAAGTGAATGGGGGCCAATCTGTAAATGTTAAAATAATCACTGTTCAAACATATAGACACAAGACATAACAATATGCATGTTAACATGATTTTAGTGTGATAAAATCGCTTACTGTGCTTATTTGTGTAAAGTTATATCCAACTTCACAACTTTGTTGCCATGATGACATAATGCTGGAAACCCTAAAACAACTGTAAAAACAACAATTTAATATATATGATTTAAAAGAAGAATTCATGTAAGTGCTTTTATAAAATTCTAAGCTTCACATTTCTGCCTTTATACCCTGAAAAAAATGAGCCCCACTCACTTCCATTGTAAGTGTCTTACTGTAACACTTTTTTTTTTCTTAAAAGAAATGGTCAAAATATTATGCCACAAATTCTGTCCATTGAGCTTAACTTGTAATAACCCAGAATTTTTCTTTAAAGGTATAGTTCACCCAAAAATGAAAATTCTCTTATCATTTACTCACCCTCATGCCATCCAAGGTGTGTATGACTGTCTTTCTTCAGCAGAACACAAATGAAGATTTTTAGAAGAATAGCTCTGTAGGTAAAATGTAAGTGAATGGGTGCCAAATTTATGAAGCTCCAAAAAGCACACATAGCCATCATAAAAATAATCCTTACGATTCCAGGGGTCTAATTAATGTCTTCTGAAGCGAAACACTATGTGTGTAAGAAATAGATTTTAAAGAAAAGTTTTAAATATTGACTTTTCATTTTTTTTGACTTTTATTGACTAAATATTGACCCATTCACTTGCATTTTAAGGACCTACAGAGCTGAAATATTCTTCTAAAAATCTTCATTTGTGCTCTGAAGAAGAAAGAAAGTCATACGCATCTGGGATGGCATGAGGGTGAGTAAATGATGAGAGAATTTTCATTTTTGGGTAAACTGTTCCTTTAAGTTGACAACTAAGCAACACAACAATGCTAGAGAAAACAAAATGTGAATAAGGTATCAGGAAGAATTACCCCACTGGAAATGTATCCTTCCTGTTTAACTGACTTTCAAGATGTTCTTATGGATGTCTTCTACTTAATGATCTGCAGTGGGAATATTTTTTTCTCAGTAACCATAAAGGCAGACTACTCTTCACTTATTACATATTTAACCAAGCCTAGAGTGTTTTTACATTATATAGGCGCAAATGTCTTATCATGAACGATCCGCATAATTCATGAATGATCCAAGGCAGCCCTTTATTACTATCTTAATGTGATACTGTCATTCCTTTCAGCTGAAAATAACTGGGAAATGCTCTTTATCAAACCCGCAGTGGTAATTCTTCAATGCAAAACTTACTCACTCATCTTGACTAGTTTGGTGACCAAGGCATCCACCCAGCCAATCAGAGTGTAAAGTGTTAGGTCAGAACCATACTGTGTGCAAGTATGCAAAAGCTTGGCTAACGCATTACAAGCGGGCAGTCCTTTTGTACACTAAACATGCATTCTTTCATTACTTTGTACTATGTGGGTTACACACCTCCGTATTCACAGGGGCCATAGAGTAACCCTTAAATGTTTGTACTATTTAACCCAATGTGCTTAATTTTGATCATTTAACTAACTTGCTCAGCAAGATTCTCTTTAAACTATTCTTGCTCTGCCATGACAGTTGTTCAGGTGAAAGAGAAAATTGGCCATAAATAACGCAGCTTACGCTAATGCCCACTATAGCACCCCTTGTGGAAGTACTGAGAATGCACCATGTTGTGTTGCATATTTCAGAATGCACCGATGCGTGAAATCAAGCTAGCTAGAGGCGTCTGCATTCACATACTCGCATACAGTATGTTTCAGTCCTTTAATGTGAGTCGAGCAAAGTGACTTAATTGTTTCTGAAAGAATGTGAGTGTGTGTAAGAGCGAAAGCAGCACTAGTGAATCCCTGAGCTCTGCAGAGAGAGCGTTCTGCCGGGTGCATTTCAAAAATGGATAGTCAAAGACACCAATAAAAATAATTTAAAAAAGATTTCATTTTAATATAAACATGTTGGTGCTTCCTGTCTTAATTGTTTGGCTTTGTATAGAGATTTTGTGTGCATATTCACTTTAAACTCACACAAGCAAAATTAAAGGAATATTCCAGGTTATTTTCTTAACTTAATGCCTATGGACATTGTTTACGACAGATTTTAAATTGGACTTATCCTTCAGTGAAAAACAACACATGTATTAAGAAAAGTTCACTCAAAAATTAAAATTCTGTCACTATTTACTCCCCCTCATGTAGTTGTAAGTAAATACTTTCTTTCATTACTGGAACAAAAAAGGAGATATTTAGCAGATGGTCCAAGCTACTTTCTCCACGAAATGACATTATTCACTAGCGATATTGATTTTTTTCTTAACAGATACAGATATTTGTATACGTCCGATAACCAAAACAAATTAATGATCAAGTCATGCATAAACCATTTCAAGGACTGTTCATTGGTGACGTCAAGTGACGTCATTGTTCCATGAACATTTCCTGCTTGTCAGAGACTATTTAGCAGAGTCTGGCCACTTCTATTAAAATGAATGGGAGAAATTGGAACGCCCAGCGGTTAACAGATGTAGAAAGGAAGTCCTCTTTTACAGGTAAATAGCCAATCACCTTTTAGATACAGAATTTGAAATTGCCTGTCAATCAACTCAAGAACACACATGCGCATTAGTTATACAAGACTGTAAAATTGTTAAAGATGCACAATTTATTATACCAGTTGTGAAGGAATGACGCCCCCGTGGATCATCTTCACCAGTGATGAATTTTCCCCGTTTGGAGGCGCATGATGACACCAGTGGTTAAATCCATATCTCAAGAAGCGATATGATAGGTGTGGGTGAGAAATAGATCAATATTTAAGTCCATAAATGTATTTACCATAAATTCTCCTCCCTGCCCAGTAGGTGGTGATATGCACGAAGAATGCATAAATACCAAAAACAAAAGAAGAAGAATGTAAACGTGAAAGTGCGTGACAGTAAAAAAAAGACTTAAATATTGAACTGTTTCTCATATAATATATTGCTTCAGAAGATATGGATTTAACCACTGGAGTCTTACGGCTTGCTTTTCTGCTGTGTTTCTGTGCATTTTGGAGCTTCAGAATTTTGCCACCCATTCACTTGCATTTTATGGACTTACAGAGCTGAGATATTCTTCTAAAAATCTTTGTTTGTGTTCAGCAGAAGAATGAAAATCATACACATGTGGAATGAAATGATGGTGAGTAAATAATGAGAAAAATGTCATTTTTGGGTGAACTATTCCTTTAATCTGTTCTGATATATTTACTGCACCCCAAATTATTATAATTTTTTATTTTATTTTTTCTGTGTGCAGAGCCTACATCAAACATGGTGAACTATCAATAACATTAAATCTCAATGGTTCATTGACGCACGAGTCGTACGGACTAATTTATGACATTTTTGGGTGCTTTTTAAGTTTTAAAGTGAGGCACTAGCCAATGTTATTGTGTAGAAACCAGTGACAGCATTCTTTAAAATATACTCCATGGACTTTATTCACAGTAGTGCGATCTTTAATTTTTGATGGGCATGAAAACGAGGCTGTGAGGGATATACTTGCAGACTTTTCAATGGCATGCACTGTCGAAAGTTGCAGAAAGCTCCTGGATCACATCTAGGGATGGCACTACTGTGAAAAAGGTTTATTATTTTCCATAGGTGAAAGTCAAATGGATTTGTTTAGGTTGAATAAGTAATGACACAATTGTTATTTGTGGGTGTACCATTCCCTTTATTCACTCATTAATTGAAAAAAATTCTAGAGGGAACCCAAGGCAAATAGACTTCCGAGTTGGCCTACAAAGCTGACGTCATGATGACTTTAGGAATTGCATAAATATATGTGTATTTATATATATATATATATATATATATATATATATATATATATATTATTTTTTTCTTTGTTTTTTGTTTCCCTCCATTTATCATTGTAAAACTATACAATGACAATAGAAGTTTACATTCCATAGAAAGTGACACTTGCCCCCCACACAGACAGCAGCTCTGCGGCGGAAAACAGAGACCCTCACCAGACATGCACCAGACAGCAGCCCCTGGAGCTGAGCCTATGCCACCGAAGCAGCTGACTCAGACGAAAACGCTCTCCCTGGTAATTACAAAATACCTCCTGGCACGGATATCAAGACACATTTCTTTGTCCTGTTGAATTGAAAGGCAGAGGATCACTGTATCAGCAGCCATTATTGTCTGGAATAGATGGGGGTAATCACTTGTGCTCCTCAGAGTTCTGCGGGGGTAATGAATTGCTATGCTGTGTCTCTTGGACAAGAGCCACACCGAGAATCACTTGTACCCATGGCCATTGTTCTGCCAGGGATATAATATGAATTCCCAGTATGAAAAATACAATATATCGAGAGAAGATGAAGTGGCTGCCAGAAGAATTAGAAGCATTTCTATAGCGCTGCACAATAAGTATTGAACCTGGGAGATGATGGACTACAGCAAACTTTCGTTTTGACCAAGACAATTGCCTCAGCAGGTTTTCGGGTTCTTTACAACAAAGAAAAGTGTAGACTGATCAACCATTAAAACAGAACATATTGGTCAACCATGAATCAGAATATTAAACATATATAAAGGGCTTTACAATGAGAAAATGTTTTTAAATATTTATTTGCCCTGCCAACATTTCCACAGGCCCAATCACAAAATGAATATACTGTGGTGTGTGTGTGTGTTGATAATTGAAATATTGATCACATCATAATTGATAGGTTTTCCTTAAATATTAAGTTTTCTTTACACAAAAAAAAAAAAAAAAAAAAAAAATTGCAACGTTTTAAATTTGTAATCATGGGAAATTAAATCACTATAATCAATTTCATCTATTCAAATACAGTACAATGCAAAACATTACTAGGTTATTCTTCTAAGACTATCAAATCTCACAATCTTGACAAAACCTCATCTATGTCAGGCACATGTAGATCAGCAAAATTCGCAACAATGTTCAATACATTAAAAAAAAAAAAAGTTTTGAAGGCATAAAAATGTGTACATGTGTTGATTGTCTTGCGAGATGCTCTAGAAGAAGCACTGGCCAAATTAGCTAAAGGCCATCCTGTGATCCTGTGAAAAAAATTTTTTTTTTTTTTTTTTTACTTAGCCTAAAAAATGTCTGAAATCTAGAAAGTTGAGCAGAAAACATTTTAGTGAAGCATAGTTAAAACACTTTTGGAAAAGAAAGTGCTAAATTGCCCAAATAACATTGTAGAAGAGCGCAATGAAATGGTCTGGTTCCAGAAGTAAAAATCCCATTCATTTTCTCCAAACACAAATTGATTTTTAACAATAACTTATAAACCTTTAAAGACAGACTTATAGTGAGATCTGAGGTTGTTAATCGATGGTATATACTTCTGTTGAAGCCATCAGTCCATGTTAATTCATCTTCATTTTTTCTTTACAAAAAAAGAGAAACAATTACTAACTAGCAATCCTAGCTGGAAATGAGTTATTCTTCTAAGAAAGTTATGCTTCTAAGAATATCACAAATAATTCCCACAATATTGACACAACATCTTTGTTGGGCACGTATCTGAGGTTGTTAATCAATAGTAGGCATATACATATATATATATATATATATATATATATATATACATATACATACACACACACACACACACACACACACACACACACTTCTGTTGAAGCCATCAGTCTGTGTTATTTCATCTTTCAGTATAAAAAAAAAAAAAAAAAAAAAAAAGAAAAAATCATGGTTAATAGTGGAATTCTTTGTGGAAAAACTACACATGAATACTGAAGAAAAAGATTCACCAAGTTTTGTCAGTCGCAGCCAACAGACTGCAGCAAATGAGCCCAGCAGCAATCGTCCACTCCCATGATGCACTGCATATGACACAATCGAGTCGGTCTCCCTAAACTCCTTAAGTATTTGTATATACAAATATACTGTATATTGTTTATGTACTTATAATCAACAACTTAAATTAACAGTTTTATATACTGCTATCGTTTTTAATTACTTTAATTCGCTATATGATTTATGGTATTATTATTTATTCTCTCATTAAAGACATGAAGTAGACAATTGTCAGGATACACTAGTAGCGAGGAGAGGACCTAAATGCAGGATGGCAAATGACAGGCTTTTATTAATCAAAATAACAGAAAACAAACAGAAACTACCTTGAAGTGGAAAAACACAATCCAGGGCGACAAACACATTGACGGGCTGGAACAGGAGAACCGACAGACATTCACACAGCAGGGAACATGACCGACTGGGACCTAACAGGGCATGTAAACACAGCAAACATCCACACAGTAAAGACACATGGCAAGGCAGTAAGACAACAAACTGGCACCAGACAGAGCATAAAGGGAGGTTAAATAAGGGAGCAAACAAGGAGGGTGACAAGGAGGGCAGGTGAAACTAATACCAAGATAACAGGGCAAATGAGGGGGAGGGGTTATCACTCAAGACAGAGGCAATGAGAAACCAATACAAAGCCACACACTCACACAAACGACAGACACAAACAATAGACATGAGTGCATGCTGCCAGGATGACATAAGAGCAACATGCACTCATGCAAAATAACAAGAACACAAAAGAACACATGACAAGACCAAAAAGGCAAGCCATGTATTCTCACACAAGACACAGACCAGACAAGACATGAGTGCACACCACAAGACAAAACACAAGTGCCTGGACTCAGCTACCAAGTAAATAAAACCAAAACCAAGCGAAGTGGCTGAATCCAGACACAAGACAGAAACAAACATCTGCAATCAAGATGGCTGAAAAGGTGGGTGTGCACTTTGCATGATGTCACAACTTGTGGGTGGCAGTGGCACTGGTTGGCCATGACTGTATCACAAAATTCACCTCAAAGAACTCTTCACAGTGAATTAAGTTGTAATAGCACTTATCTATAATCATTAGTCATCAGTTGCCAGTATAATTTACATTTTTGAGTGTTCTTTAAACCTGAGATCAGGGCTGATTATAATGTACAAACGGTGTGAAACGTATGTGACCATTTCACCTTTCTTATGCAGGTGATTTTTTCTTTTGTTAAACATATAATTTTACACTATGCAAGTCAGTGCCATGGAAACATGATGTCATATCCTCATCAAGTTTTTAGACTCAAGCATTATTCACCTCAAGAAAAGTTGCTCTTATAAGAAAACTATTTCCTCAAGTGTTTCCACAAAGCACTTCTTGAGGAATTTCATGGTGAGAGTCACAGTATGAAGACATTCATTTTCTGGACTGGATCATTTGCTAAAATGTAAGCCTTAAATATTAAATTCAGTGGTTGCATAAGTTATTCATTTTCTCTGTGAATTCCATTTCTAACTAATGATTACAATATCATTGTTGGCTTTAAAGTAATAGTTCTTTTGTTCCAAGCAAGAAAGAAAGTCAAACAGGTTCAATGGTGAGTGTAAATGACAGAAGTTCCAGTTGTGGGTGAACTAACCCTTTAAGGACAGCAATTTGGTTCTTAATCAGGGTAATTGATTTTTATTACTCAACACCTTTTGAAGCAGGCTACTGGTTTTACAGCCCCCCTCTGAGATAAAAGGTTAGCGCTCCAGTGGATAGGTTAACAGCCACTGCGGCAAAGCAGAGTGACTATGCCCTATGCTTTTCTCTTTTTCTGTCCACAAGCTAATGCATAATGGAGCACCACCCAGCCCCCCCAGAAGCCCACTTCAATCTGTCACACTTGATCTACAGTTTAATTCAGTCCCAGAGCATACCATAAGCTTATAAGAGCCATTTTTAACAAAGACAAATTATTATTATTATTTTTTTATTTTATTTTATTTATTTATTTTGTAAGGTTATATTTTGGTGCTGTGACTGGATACCATTTTTTTAAGCTTTTAACCATTTTAATAACTTTTTGTTTCCTTTATTCTAATTAGCTTCTTTTGCAGTTCAATTAAATAGTCCTGTGGTGTAGCAAATTAATATTTGAGAGTAAAAATGTTCCATGTAGTTTCCCAATTAATGAGGTCATAAAAACGGCATGTATGATAATTATACGAGAATTAGACAAACCTTGTTGAAAGCAGTTTTAGATTGAATATAGCATGTCTCACTGCAGGACACAGCTGCCTGTCAATGTGTGTGAAACTGAATGTCAAGTATTCATAAAATGGTAGAAACAGAGCAAATTCTGTTAATAAAAAAACTTCCCAACTAAAGTTTGTGATTTATGCCTGGGCAAATTCAACAACAAAGCATTTTCTGACAGTCTGAATCCATTTAGATGTTCTGGAATATTAGATAAGCATATGCATTAAAATTGTATTATTATTATTATTATTATTATTATTATTATTGTTTTATTTTTTTTTATTATTTTTTTTTAAGGGGAGATTTATTGATGCTACTACTGAAAGATTTAGGATGAAGGTCTGATGCTGCTTCAGACTGACTTAGATCTGTCAGAATTGTTTTAAAAAGGTTGCTACTGAACAAAATGTATTGAAAACATGTATTGCTCTTTGCCATGAAGGTGCACAATTCATAAACAATTAAGCCTCATTTGTTCCTTGACCTATTGTTCCATTGTTCAACTACATTTGATTAATTGTCTGAATATACCACAATATTAGTCACATATTACAACTTCAACAAAGCCCTTTTATTATTTCCTATTTTTGTTCTGATTTGGACATATTTTGTTCTCAACAGCCGTCACAAACATACAGTAATGGAAGTGGTTTGAAAACTATTCTACACAATGCATCTACCTACTGCTCATGTGTCCCTCATACCAGTTTAATGACTACAGATATAACATTTATCATAGTTTTCTTATTTTTATGTGATGAAGCTACAAAAAGTCAAATTGTGTGTCTGTGGTCTCATTAATTTTGTTAAAAATGTATTAAATTAAGATTTTCCATTAAAACCCCAACTTTTTTGTGCTAGCCCTTAACATATCAGGCTGTGCTGAGCAAACAATACATTGATTTTTAATTGTGTTTTCCATTTTAATAATCCAGTATTATCACTCTTGTCTCAACCACGTCACAACTCTCCAACCACTAGGCTACTTTCACCCACATATTTTTAACACATTTCATTAAATTCAATAGATAATTTGTAATACACAATTTATTCATTATTCCATATTTTTGTTACAATAATTATAAATGTTTTTTTTTTTTTTTTTTTTTTTTTTTAAATGGCCACTCGTTTGGTGTAGCACAGGCCACATAGCATGCATAGAATTCATAAACTCTTTATACATTTATAGATGCAAATATAATTTTGAAAAGTGGCTGATTTAATATTTTAATTTAATGTGACAGGGTTGAGTTGTTGAGATAATACCCATCTTACTATAATACACTTTAAAATATTAATACAAATGATGACATTTCTTACCTGTTTCCACACCATGCTGTTGAAGAAAGATGAATGATGTTACTTTTGGTTAATAATGTCACATATGGGTGGAACTAAAATGTTTATGGGCTGAAAATGGCTGGTGTAACGGGGTTGAGTTCAGGCTGAAGGACAAAACTTTATAGCCTGGTTTCTATAAAAATAATAATAATAATAAAAAATAAATAAATCATGCATCCTCAGCATAGGAACACATACTGTAAATATCTACATTAAAGACAAAAATTATAGACAGGGTGCACATTTTTATTAATTATTTTCTAGGTACAAATTCAGTGTAGTGCTTCAGGGATATAAATTATTGGGGAAAATGTTGAATTTCTTCATTATTCTCACGCATTATCGCTGTCAATCCAGTTTCAATATTTTCTATTTAAGTTAAATGCTCCTACGCTCTCGTCTTGAGCCAAGATGGCGTCCATGGTGAACAAGCTGTCCAATGTTTAGCCTGCAAGCAATGTTGCAGTTTGCTGTTCTTGTCACTCACATTACTGATATTTATTAACGAATCAGATTTTATTTTATATTAATTTGGTATCTAGTGTGACATGGATCAAGTACCATGAGACGTTTTTAATGTTTAAAGCCATAGTTTTGGAAAGGCAGGAAGAGTAGGTCCTACTCCTGACCCGTGGGATGGACAGTTATATCCGCCCAAACAAGGCAACTCTCGTGGCAGGTTCAGAAGCCGGTGCTGGTATGATGTTCACTTTTCTTTCACCATTATTCTATCGCATTGTTGGTTACTCTGGTTATTAAAACAATGTCTATCTAGTCTTCACACCATGCACATTGCAACATATTGAACATTTGATGGAAATTTTTTGGTGCGAAGCAAATGGATGTCTAGTTTAAATAGTCGTGCTAGCTATGAGTGTGAGTCAGGCTATTAACATATGGGCTACTGTCATTATTCTGTCAAAAGAAAAGTGAGTTCATTTTACACGCTGGATTCCTCTGTTTAGACTAACTTCTGCACATTATTTTTTATAATGGTGCTTAACACAATTCAATCCCATTTCACTCCCATGATGATTCTATAATTCGTATTGTACGCCTTATTTTTGTTATGTTTTTTTTAATTTCACCTCAGTGCTAGTTTGACGCAATCAAAATACTAAATTGCTTAAAATGTTTCGAAAAGAATTGTTCTAATGGCCAATGGAGGAAGTCAATGAGAACCCGGAACTCTTGCACGATGTTGACTCTGATTGGATACGGCTTGCCTTAATGTCCACGCTTAGCGCTCTGATTGGCTGAGGGTCAGGTCGAGTTCAGCTGTCAAATGTAGCGAGAGAGACAAACAGAGCGTGTCAAAGCCGTGATAAATAAGCAGTACAATTGTATGATTATAATTCAGAAAGTTGTCGAGTCAAAACTTAACCTAACAATATTCCTGAACTTTGCGGCAATAAATTAATGGAAAAAGGAAAGTTTCACTTTGTTTTCCAAAGTTTGACATGTTTGACTATACCAATTGCAAGTGTAACAGTAGGTTATGATTACCTTTGAGTCCTTTTGTTAATCAGACACTAACAGTTGCATTTTATCATGCTCAGGAGGAAAGATGTGGATCCTGTGTGCTAGACTGCTGGCTCTGGGCTCTGTCATCTCTGTCATCTCTGTCAATGGAGACTCCAAAGCTGTCACAACAACATTGACTGCTAAATGGCCCTCTACACCTCTCCTGCTGGAGGCTAGGTTAGCTATCCATGTGTCTTTGAAGCTTAGACACAATTATGCCACTTTGTACAATATTGCATGTTTGTTAAATATTTAATGCTGCAGTTTGCTTATTATTGTCATCAACTTTGTACCCTAGTAATATAAACCCCAGTTTATGCTGAGGAGATTGTATTGCAAGTCACTTTGGATAAAAATGTAAACCTTCTAATAATGTTGCTTTTGTGCCACAGTGAATTCCTTGCTGAGGAGAGTCAGGACAAGTTCTGGGACTTTGTTGAGGCCAACCAAAATATTGAAAATGAGCATGATGGTAAGGTTTAATCTGAATCTTGTCTTTTGCTTTCATTATTATACATGCCTGTATGTATGATATGAAGCTATCGGCCTTTGAGATCTTGTGTTTGATATGTTTCAGACACAGATCTGGCATACTACGAGCTCGTCATAAAGAGGGTCAGTGAGCTTCTGAGTCCAGTGCAGCTGAACCTACTCAAGTTCGCCTTGTCTCTGAGGGCCTATTCATCCACCGTTCATTCCTTCCATCAGGTCACTGATGCCTTTCACAGTAGACACAAAGTTGATCTGGAGTAAACCTGTTTGACTCCATGTGTTATTTACTCAACATGTGCTGTATGTTTGTGTAGATCGCATCGAATGAGCCTCCTCCAACTGGCTGTAAAGCTTTCTTCAGTGTTCATGGACAAACGTCTTGTGACACAGAAAAACTTCAAACCATTATAGATACTGGTTTAGAACGGTAAGTTAAAACCCTGTAGCCATCTTTACAACAACAATAAAATGTTATATATACACCAGACAGGGTCCCTGACTGGTTCATGTTTATAAATGCAGACAAACACGCTTTTTATTTTATGAATTGTTTTACCTTTCAGGCCTAAACCATACCTGTTCAAAGGTGATCACAAATTTCCATCAGCCAATCCAGATGCACCCGTTGTCATCCTTTATGCTGAGATAGGCACCAAAGAGTTCTCCAGATTCCATCAGCTGATGCTGGCTAAAGCCAACGAGGGCCTGATCACTTATGTTTTACGACACTTTCTCTCAGTAAGAAATCTAGACCAGAAACTTATAAGAATGTCATAACAATATAATCCTTAGATCATAATGAAAGGCTTTTAAAAGACAAATAGCTTCAGAATGCAGTAAAAGCAGACTTTTTATGTCATAATGAATGTGCTTAAAGCAATAGTTCACCCAAAATTTTAAATTCTCTTATCATTTACTCATATTCATGCTATCCCAGATGTGTATGACTGACTTTCTTCAGCAGAATGCAAATTAAGATTTTTAGAAAAAATATCTCAGCTTTGTAGGTCTATACAATGCAATTGAATGGTGATCAGACCTTTGTAGCTCCAAAAATCACAAAGGAAACATAAAAGTAATCCATATGATTCCAGTGTTTAAATCCATATCTTCAGAAGTAATAGGTGTGGGTGAGAAACAGAACAATATTTAAGTAATTTTTTACTCTAAATCTAAATCAAAGTCTAAATCAGATGTGAAAGTGAAACTAAACATGCACCACATGTGACTGAGATGTGAAAGTGGAGATTTAGGGTAAAACAAAAATACTTAAATTGTGATCTGTTTCTCACCCACACCTATTATATAGCTTCTTTAGATATGGATATAAACACAGGAGTCTTATGAATTACTTATGTTTCCTTTATGTGAGTTTTGGAGCTATAAAGGTCTGATCACCATTCACTTGCATTGTATGGACCTACAGAGCTGAGATATTCTTCTAAAAATCTTTGTTTGTGTTCTGCTGAAGAAAGAAAGTCATACACATCCGGGATAGCATGAGGGTGAGTAAATGATGAGAGAATTTTCATTTTTGGGTGAACTAGCCCTTTAAAGTGTTTTTATCTACTCTGCCATGCCTGCAGAATCCCAGCAAGAATAAAGTATACCTGTCTGGATACGGAGTGGAGCTGGCCATCAAAAACCAAGAGTACAAAGCGAAAGATGATACACAAGTTCAAGGTTTGATGGCATCCAGACTGGTCTCTATGTTGTTTTATTGTGATATATATATATATATATATATATATATATATATATATATATATATATTGCATATGTATAATTTAAGAACAGATGTTCTTATTAGCAAATAATTTTTTTCCACCTTTTAAAGCTGGAGCTGATGTGAATGCCACAGTAATAGGTGAAAATGATCCTGTGGATGAAGTTCAGGGTTTTTTGTTCGGTAAACTCAAGTAAGTGATTCACTCCATTGACTAAAATGAATTATTATATTTGAGCAGGATAGCACATTAGCTTGATTTTATTTTGTCTGTCAGGACTATTTATCCTGAGCTGAAGGAACAGCTGAAGGAGCTCCGCAAGCATTTGATCGAGAGCACCAATGAGATGGCACCACTCAAAGTCTGGCAGATGCAGGGTGAGGTTTCAGCACTGGATTACTGCTGGCGTGCACAACACTAACTTTTATAAAAATGGAAATTTCTGAATCTAAATTGTAAATGGATGAGCCGCTCTTGAAGCTGTTCTTAAAAAGCTGATATATGCACATCATTGATCGCACATTGTACAATCAGTGTTACTACATTGCTTTACTTACTTGTAACTTACAGCTAAACATATGAACTGTACAGTCCCCTTTAAAAAACAAAAGGTGAACTTGGCACATTTACAATAATGCTGCAACTTAAAAGCATCAGTTATGACTTTACCTGTGACTAAGTAACCACTCAGTTAGTTCAGTGCTCATTCTGACAGTCTGTTAATTAGCTGTGGTTCTGCTGGCCTTGTGTGGTTGTCAAACACGAGTCCCCCAGGCCCAGAGCTCATTGCTGCTCTATCAAGGTAAAATCAGCAGAGACTAGCCACAACTAGCAAAACTGAGCCGACACAGAGTCACAGTTGAAGGCACTGTTTCTGTCCCAGTGGTACTAAAATGGTGCTTTTACACGGAATGTATTAATGTTATGTGTAGAATTGCCATATACAGGTTATTTCAAGAACAGAACATTATTTTTTGAGCTTGACATGTCAGATGTTCTGTATCAGATCTCAGCTTTCAGACGGCCGCTCGTATCCTGGCAGCTCCTTCTGTAGATGCTCTCAATGTCATGAGGGATTTGAGCCAGAACTTCCCTACCAAAGCCAGGTAAAGGAGAATCTCTCTCTCGCGCTCTCGCTCTCTCGCTCTCTCGCTCTCTATTTCCGTTTTAAGATGTTTTATTGGCTTGACAAACATTTGTATTGCCAAAGCATTTCAAGTTTAGCTGCATATAAAGGGAATTGTGCAAAACTATGTACATGAATTAAAGGAATAGTTCTCTCATCATTTACTCACCCTCATGCCATCTGCAGAACACAAACAACATTTTTCGGAAGAATATGATAAGATTGCTTCAGAAGACATGGATTAAACCAGTGGAGTCTTATGGATTTAAATGTTTTTTGGAGATTCAAAGTTTTGGTCACCATTCACTTGCTTTGTATGGACCTACAGAGCTGAGATATTCTTCTAAAAATCTTAATTTGTGTTCTGCTGAAGAAAGAAAGCCATACACATCTGGGATGGCATGAGGGTGAGTAAATGATAAGAGAATTTTCATTTTTGGGAGAACTAGTCCTTTTAAGAGATAAAAAGGATACAATATACAGTGTAATTGACAAAGAAAGATAAAAGGGATGACATTTAAAAATAAAATAGAGGAAATAAAGGAAAAAAGAATATTAAAATAATACAAGTACTGAGAAGCAAGAATAGAATAGGACACAAGTCTCTCTCTTTGTCTTTTTTTCCCTCTAGTGCTGAAAACATACTATTTCTTCAATTCACTCACACAAAAACATTATGTCCTAACCAGATATGATGTGATAAAGCGACAGTCAAGTCAGATCTCTTCTATAATTACAGAAATAAATGATCTTTTCTATTATTACAGAATATAAATCCTCTCTGGGTTGTTATTATTATAATATTTTTTTTTCTGTCATAACCAACCACAAAGCAAAAAGACATGTTGACGGTGTTTTTTATTTTTGCAATGGTTGGATAGCCCCACCCACAGTGAAATCTCATTAGTCCAAAATCCCACTCCTCATAGCTGTATATCAAACATTAAATATGTTCTGATTGGCTGTGATTTAGTCATTTCAAACAGTATTTCACTTTCATTGAGAACAAGCATTACTTGATTCAGGAAACACGTGGTTAGGACACTTTCTTTATATCATGTGTTTTTTTTGTTGTTTTTTTTTTTCTTTTTCCTCTCTCTCATTAATTCATCATTGACCCTGTAGCTATAAAGCTTTATGTCAGTCTGGCAGTGAAATGCTCAAGTAATCAGAAAGTTATTATTCTTGCTTGTTTCATATCTAATGTTCTTGGCCTAAAGTGAATGTTTTCATAGTTGAGGTGTTTAGAAAGCAAACAGAGACAAAACTGTCTTCATAGATTTAATTAATACTAAGTTGAAAAAAATGACCTGTCAGCACTTATGATGAGATAATTTGCTTCGTTTATGCCTAAACAGCAGAGCCACAGCTGGGCTTTTTGGCAAATGTGTTTTAAATTTGCCTCCTATGCTAAAATGCAATTTTGTTGAAGTAATCATCAACATTATTGAGTATAGTACTCAGTCATGTATAGCCCAGTGCAGTTAACAGCAACTCTGACTCATCATATGTGAAGGGAGTGTATATACAGGTGCATCTCAATAAATTAGAATATCGTGGAAAAGTTCATTTATTTCAGTAATTCAACTCAAATTGTGAAACTCGTGTATTAAATAAATTCAATGCACACAGACTGAAGTAGTTTAAGTCTTTGGTTCTTTTAATTGTGATGATTTTGGCTCACATTTAACAAAAACCCACCAATTCACTATCTCAAAAAATTTGAATATATCATAAGACCAATAAAAAAAACATTTTTAGTGAATTGTTGGCCTTCTAGAAAGTATGTTCATTTACTGTATATGTACTCAATACTTCGTAGGGACTCCTTTTGCTTTAATTACTGCCTCAATTCGGCGTGGCATGGAGGTGATCAGTTTGTGGCACTGCTGAGGTGGTATGGAAGCCCAGGTTTCTTTGACAGTGGCCTTCAGCTCATCTGCATTTTTTGGTCTCTTGTTTCTCATTTTCCTCTTGACAATACCCCATAGATTCTCTATGGGGTTCAGGTCTGGTGAGTTTGCTGGCCAGTCAAGCATACCAACACCATGGTCATTTAACCAACTTTTGGTGCTTTTGGCAGTGTGGGCAGGTGCCAATTCCTGCTGGAAAATGACATCTTTAAAAAGCTGGTCAGCAGAAGGAAGCATGAAGTGCTCCAAAATTTCTTGGTAAACGGGTGCAGTGACTTTGGTTTTCAAAAAACACAATGGACCAACACCAGCAGATGACATTGCACCCCAAATCATCACAGACTGTGGAAACTTAACACTGGACTTCAAGCAACTTGGGCTATGAGCTTCTCCACCCTTCCTCCAGACTCTAGGACCTTGGTTTCCAAATGAAATACAAAACTTGCTCTCATCTGAAAAGAGGACTTTGGACCATTGGGCAACAGTCCAGTTCTTCTTCTCCTTAGCCCAGGTAAGACGCCTCTGACGTTGTCTGTGGTTCAGGAGTGGCTTAACAAGAGGAATACGACAACTATAGCCAAATTCCTTGACATGTCTGTGTGTGGTGGCTCTTGATGCCTTGACCCCAGCCTCAGTCCATTCCTTGTGAAGTTCACCCAAATTCTTGAATCGATTTTGCTTGACAATCCTCATAAGGCTGCGGTTCTCTCGGTTGGTTGTGCATCTTTTTCTTCCACACTTTTTCCTTCCACTCAACTTTCTGTTAACATGCTTGGATACAGCCAGCTTCTTTGGCAATGAATGTTTGTGGCTTACCCTCCTTGTGAAGGGTGTCAATGATTGTCTTATGGACAACTGTCAGATCTTCCCCATGATTGTGTAGCCTAGTGAACCAAACTGAGAGACCATTTTGAAGGCTCAGGAAACCTTTGCAGGTGTTTTGAGTTGATTAGCTGATTGGCATGTCACCATATTCTAATTTTTTGAGATAGTGAATTGGTGGGTTTTTGTTAAATGTGAGCCAAAATCATCACAATTAAAAGAACCAAAGACTTAAACTACTTCAGTCTGTGTGCATTGAATTTATTTAATACACGAGTTTCACAATTTGAGTCGAATTACTGAAATAAATGAACTTTTCCACGACATTCTAATTTATTGAGATGCACCTGTACACCATGTTTAAAAAAAAAAAAAAAAAACAACAACAACAAAAAACACCCCATATTTTAATCAAAGATTTATATCTGACTATAGTCAGTGAATGAATCTCATCTCTATCTCATTAAACAGCAGTGATTTAAACAGACTTTTTTAAATGCAGATTATACTAGACTATGTATTTAGGCCCTGATTAAATGAATCATTATGATTTGGAGTCTGGTTCCAATTCCATTACACCTAAGGATTCCAGTTCCTTGCATTAATGATTGCATTAATGATTTTTAGTACTTTTGAGGAAGCGATTAAATAATTGATATTAACTTGATTATACTACATACTGTATTTTGTTTATATTTATTCTAAACACAAATACTTAACGAAAACAGTATTATTTTCTGTAACATGTTTTTTTTTTTAAACCATCATTTATAAAAGTCTGAATATGTATACAGATTATATGAACAATTATTCACCAACCATGTCTATTTATTTTCTTTGTTGAATTATTTTGTGGTACTTATTCTTTCTCATCACATTTATACTGTAAGCACACAACTCGGCTAAAACATTATTTCTCGTGACTTTGCTGCTGTAGAAACGGAGCACAGAAAATTATGTCAGACTGCTTTAGTCCACATCAGCAGAAGAATGCTGATGTTCAGAAATCATTAATGGAAAAATCATTTTGTTTGAGTAGTTTTTATTTATTTTTTTATAATAAGAATCACTTGTCACTTCCCTGCCCTAATCATGATGAACCAATACATTTATGTATGTTCTATTTAACATTCAGTATGTCAAATTTTCTCTCCTTTTTCAGGTCCATAACAAAAACGGTGGTGAATTCAGAGATCCGTAAAGAGATTGAGGAAAATCAGAAGGTGAGGGGCAACATTGTCTTTTTTTTTTCTCTTGTTCCCAGAATCCATTTCTCAAAGATGTGGTGTCAGCAGGTATTGTCATTGACTGCATAAACGCCCTTACATCTGCACCACTGAGATAATGGACTGAAAGAAGAGGACCAGTCATGACTTTGTTTTTGCCACATAATTCATAGAGAAAAATCTTTATGATGATTCTTACTTGCAATATATATATATATATATATATATATATATATATATATAAATAAATAAATAAATAAATAAAATGTCTGGAATAAAAAGACAGCAGTTACAAACATCTGTTTTGGTTTGCTGAGTTAATGAAATGGAGAATCACACTTCCGCAGACCTCCATCCCTGTTTCTTCTCTCTCCTCTACGTCGGAATGTGTTTAAACGCTTTTGTTTTCACCGAAAAGGAAATGAATGAAGCATTTGTGCCAAATACTTCTTTCATTGTTTAGCCTGTTTCCTTTCTGTGATTAGTGCTGTTTCTTGCCTCTTGTACTGCTCCTCATCCCTCAGTGTAATTGCATGCTGGGAAACATGATGAATAGAGGTTTTTTAAGGTTCTCTAATGAGCTCACTTGCTCTAATGCATGTGCCTTTACCAAATAACAAACATGAGTGTGTGGGATAAAAGCATACATATATATACTGTAAATGGGCTGAGGTTCAAAGAAGTGTGTTTGAATTATAGATCATATTTAGCATCCCTTACCTTTCAGCTTGTGTTCTGCTCTGTGAAGTCACAAACGCATGCTTCATTCTAGAGATTTGCAACCCACAGTGCTTGGGTGGTTATAACAGGGCTAATAATAATTGTGCTGTACCTATTGTACCGTTCTCTCTTCTCTACTGTAGTATTTTAAAGGCACGTTGGGCCTCCAGCCTGGAGACTCAGCTCTGTTCATCAATGGACTCCTTGTTGACCTGGATGTGCAGGATATCTTTAGGTGAGCAGTCTGATCTGAAATAGTTTTTGTAATGAAGTAGTTTGTTTCAATGATTGGTTGGTGCTTACCTAAGTAATCCATTAAAAATTGGAATTGTAACTAATTTATTGTGTCTGTTGGAGCCACGCCCTAGCTGTTGGTGCATACCAACATGCCAATATGAGCTTAAATTCGGCTCACATTTTCTAGTCCCCCTTCATTTCCTGTTCTGTCTCTCAATAAAAGTGACTCCATCCATCCATCCATCCAATTAATTGACTGTTGTTTATCTTTGCAGTGTGTTTGATTTGTTGAGGAATGAGGCGAGGGTCATGGAGGGTTTACGCAGTCTGCTCATAGACACACCATACATCCACGACATCCTCAAACTCAACGTCCAGCCATCAGATTCTGATTATGCTGTGGACATCCGCAGCCCTGCAGTTAAGGTGAGCAATATTTTACGAGACTTGTGTACTTATATACTACAGAGAGTAATACTCTGCCCTGCCCCGCCTCCCTCTTATTCTTACTTTCAATTAGCATTTTTCAATTTTGCACATAATATTACCAAAGTTCCAATACACTTACACAATGAAACAATGACATATAAAATAATAATGTGCCAGTTGTGTTAATTATGAGAAAAAAAAAAAGAATAAAAGAGAATAGAATAGCAAGATATTAATAGACATTAACTGAATAGTCCAAAAAAAATAAAAATGTATCTCATCATTTACTCACCCTTATGCCATTCCAGATGTGAGTTTTTCTTCTGCAGAACACAAACAAAGAATTTTAGAAGAACATCTCATATTGAAGAATACCTCTGTTGGTCCATACAATGCAAGTGAATGGTGACCAAAACTTTGAAGCTCCAAAAAGCATATAAAGGCAGCATAAAATTAATATATAACTTCAGTGGTTTAATCCATGGCTTGTGAAGCAATCCAATCGGTTTTGGGTGAGAACAGACCAAAACCAAACCCATTTTTCATTGTACATCTTGCCATTGCGGTCTCTAGGCACAACTTCTTTTTCAGTACCATCGAGCACTATGCACATAGGAGTTACATTTTGGTGTGTTCTCACCCAAAACTGATTGGATCACTTTATAGGATATGGATTAAACCACTGGAGTTTTATGGATTACTTTTTATGCTGCCTTTATATGATATTTGAAGCTTCAAAGTTGGCATGAGATGGAGTAAATGATGAGAGAATTAACATTTTTTGGTGAACTATTCCTTAAAGGCTATTCTGTTGTACAGACAACCAATGAGCTTGTGAATATAACTCTTTCTGTCTCATTTTCTAGTGGATTAATAACCTGGAGACAGACGGCCTATATGCGTCCTGGCCCTCTAATGTACAGGAGTTACTGCGGCCCACCTTTCCTGGAGTTATTCGACAGATCCGCAAGAACTTTCACAACTTGGTGAGTTGCACATGTGCTGCATTCCATCTTTATGACTCTTTCTTTCAAACATTAGCTTTTGACAGAATCCTCACAAAGTTTTGCAAATCATTACCAGCAAGCATTTATCATTCATGCAGGTGATGATTCTGGACCCTACTCACGAAAACACAGCGGAGCTGATCGGCGTGGCTGAGATGTTCTACAGTAACAACATCCCACTTAGGTCAGTCTGAACATAGATATAGATGTAATTACAGGAATATGATTAATATTGACTTTTTTTTTTTTTATGTCAGAGCTGTTGCACAGTGGTATGCAAGTTCGATTTTGGTCTGCCCCATGACTTTGCTTTCCTCAACTACTTTCCTGTATCTCTCCACTGTTCTGTCAAATAATAAAGGCATAAAAAGGCCATAATTTACATCACATTTTACAGTTACCAAAGTGACTTGCAGTGCAATCAAGGAATACATTTTATCAGTTTGTGTGTTACCTTGGAAACGAACCAATGTCCTTGCTGTTACCAGTGCTGTGCTGTAGAAGCTACAGTACATGAACGCAAAAAGATAATTTAATAAATTGTGGCTACATTTATGCGGAAGGATTCTCCCATTAAAGTTAATAGGCCAACTGGGTAACCTGTGTGTGGAGTTGTTATCTTTCTGCTACTAATAAATGACTCAATTTTTGTTTGTCTGCAGGATTGGATTGGTTTTTGTGGTGGATGACTCCGATGATGTTGATGGAATGCAAGATGCTGGTGTGGCTCTACTTCGAGCCTTCAACTATATCTCTGATGACGTGGACAACCAGATGGCCTTCGATGCCATCATATCGGTAAGCCAACATCACCTGGTTCCATGTAGCTAACTTCACTTGCAACACTTTAGAAAAATGTCTTAAGGGCCATTTATACAGACTGTGATATTAGCACTACAGGTCACTAAGTTTGTGTGTTGTTTTGTAGCAGGCATTCCAGCTACTGTATAGAGGTGGACTGATATGTTGGATTTACTGATTAATCGTGGCCGATAGGTGCATTTTTAAAATTATCGACTACCAGAAAAAATCAGCACCGATAGTTCTTTTCGGTTTCATTTCTCGGTAGCTGGGGCTGGAGGATTCAACAGTCTGAACTCCTTGGTTCTACAACAGTGTTTCTCAACTGGTGGGTCGTGACGCAAAAGTGGGTCTTGCTCAAGATCTGCATTGCAAGCTCCGACCCAATGTTGCAGTTTTTTTATTTTTTTATTTTTTTGTCTAACATTCATATGGTTTTCATCTTGGATGTTGTCTGCCTTATGGTCTATGATAGACAGACACTTTTGGACATTGGTTCTGCAATAGCACACAGAAAAACCTCAGTGCCGACTTGCTGTTTTCAAACACGACAGCGGAACCCTTTGTCTGGGCAGCCCGGCCGCGGAAACACAGCTGGAAAAGGGGAAGGAGAGCCGGCATTCTCATCAGACTAAGACATCGCGCAAATCGACCCCCGCTACCCAGTATTCTACTGGCAAATGTTCAGTCTCTGGACAACAAGCTCTGCGAGCTGAGAGTGCGGATCTCTTTCCAACGAGAGACGAGGGACTGCAACAGAAACTTGGATGTCTGTGGAGATTCCACACTCAGCCATCGAACCCGTGGGGTTCTCCGTGAACCGAGCGAATAGAGCAAAAGACCTCTCAGGTAAAAGCAGAGGTGGTGGTGTGTTTTATGATCAACAAATCCTGGTGTGTTCAGAGGAATGTGCATTCTATCAAGTCTTTCTGCTCTCTTGATCTGGAATTTCTCATGCATCTGTGTCGACCATCCTGGCTACCGAGGGAATTCACAGTGGTCATTATCACAGCTGTGTACATCCCCCCACAAGCCGACACAGACCGGGCACTCAAGGAACTGTATGGGAGTATAAGCAAGCAGGAAACCACGCACCCTGAGGCCACATTCATTGTGACCGGGGACTTTAACAAAGCCAACTTCAAGTCAAAAGCACCGAAATACTACCAACACATCAGTTTCAACACACGAGGGGACCGGGTTTTGGACCACTGCTACTCTCCCTTCCGGGATGGCTACAAATCCCTCCCCCACCCACCATTTGGCAAATTGGACCACTCTTCCATTCTGCTTCTGCCCGCTTACAGGCAGAAACTGAAACAGGAAGCACCTGCCCTCAGAACGATCCAGTGCTGGTCGGACCAATCAGATTCTATGCTACAAGACTGTTTTGATAAAGCGGAGATGTTCTGGTCCGCCTCTGATGACGACATCGAGGTCTACTCTGATAGCGTAACGTGTTTCATCAGAAAGTGCATAGAGGATGTTGTACCGTCCAAAACAATACGGATCTACCCTAACCAGAAACCATGGGTTAATAGCGATGTTCGCGCAGCACTTAATGCAGAATTTAAAAATAAAGAATTTTTAATTCTGGGAACGCGGAGGAGCTTAAACAAGCCAGTTATGCCCTCCGCAAAACTATCAGAGCAGCCAAACGCCAGTACAGGGACAAGATTGAAGGACAGTTCAACATCACTGACTCTAGAATCATGTGGCAGGGAATTAATATCATCACTGACTTCATAGGGAATAAAAACTCCGCCGTGAACACCGATGCCTCTCTCCCGGATGAGCTAAATACTGTTTATGCTCATTTCGAGGGAAATAACACCGCCTTCGTGGAGAGAGCACTTGCGGCCGAAGCTACAGAGGTTAGTTCACTCTCCGTCTCTGTAGCGGATGTAACCTGATTCTTCCGACGGGTGAATATCCATAAAGCCGCGGGCCCAGACGGCATTCCGGGCCGCGTCATCAGAGCGTGTGCGAACCAACTGGCTGGTGTTTTTACAGACATTTTCAACCTTTCCCTCTCTTTGTCTGTAGTCCCCACATGCTTTAAAATGGCCACCATTGTGCCTGTACCAAAGCAATCCAAAATCACTTGCTTAAATGACTGGCGTCCTGTTGCTCTGATCCCCATCATCAGCAAATGCTTTGAGAGACTAATCAGAGATTACATCTGCTCTGTGCTGCCTACATCACTGGACTCACTGCAGTTTGCTTACCGCAACAATCACTCCACTGATGATGCCATTGCATCTACACTACACACTGCTCTCTCCCACCTGGAAAAAAGGAACACATATGTGAGAATGCTGTTTGAAGACTACAGCTCAGCATTCAACACCATAGTGCCCTCCAAGCTTGATGAGAAACTCCGGGCTCTGGGCTTAAACAGCTTGCTGTGCAGCTGGATCCTGGACTTCCTGTCAAGCAGACACCAGGTGGTTTGAATGGGCAGCAACATCTCCTCATCACTGACCCTCAACACTGGAGACTTGCAGGGCTGTGTTCTCAGCCCACTCCTGTATTCACTGTACACACATGACTGTGTGGCAACACATAGCTCCAGTGCCATCATTAAGTTTGCTGATGATATGACGGTGGTAGGTCTGATCATTGACAATGATGAAATTGTCTACAGAGAGGAGGTGCACACACTGACATGCTGGTGTCAGGAGCACAACCTCTCCCTCAGTGTCAGCAAGACCAAAGAACATGTGGTGGACTTCAGGAGAAAAGACAGAGAACACAGCCCCATCACCATCAATTGAGCACCAGTGGAGAGAGTCAGCAGCTTCAAGTTCCTCAGTGTCCACATCACTGAGGAGGTCACATGGTCCATCCACACTGAGGCCATTGTGGAGAAGGCTCACCAGTGCCTCTTCTTCCTGAGACGGCTGAGGAAGTTTGGAATGAACCACCACATCCTCACACGGTTCTATACCAGCACTGTGGCGAGCATCCTGACTGGCTGCATCACTGCCTGGTACGGCAACAGCACTGCCCTCAAATGCAAAGCCCTGCAAAGGTTGGTGCGAACTGCCAGACATATATACCAGGCGGTGTGTGAAAAAAGCTCGGAGGATCACCAGAGACTCCAACCACCCGAGCTGTGGGCTGCTCTCACTGCTACCATCAGGCAGGCGGTATCGCAGCATCAGGACCCGCACTAGCCGACTCCATGAGAGCTTCTTGCCCCAAGCAATCAGACTTTTGAACTCTTGATCTCCCACGATCAAAATACATCAGCACTGCACTTTATTAATCTTACAATGGACTGTCATAATTATATTCTCTCTTAACAACACACTGGCAACTAACTATCAACCGACAGCCTGAATTTTAATACAGCACAATACAACCTACCGTATATTTTATATATACTATTTTTATTGTATACTGTGTATTCTATATTGTGTGTATGTTTATTCTATATTGTGTGTATTGTATAATGTACATTGTGTATTATTATTTGTATATTGTGTTGTGTGTAATTGTGTATAGTAGATATGTAAATTGTGTTGTGTAAATCTGATGTTTATTGTAAATTGGTATATGTCTCAACACTGTCATGACTGTTATGTTGCTCGGAACTGCACCCAAGACTTTCACCCACTGTTGCACCTGTGTATATGGTTGAGTGACAATAAAGGGATTTGATTTGATTTGCAGAGGTCTATTCAGACTGGGTCGTGGATAGCAGGGAAAGAACGATGCCATGGTTCTCCCACTGAAGATTTGTTTTTGTCGGCCGCCCAAGTGATAGCCTATTTAGGACTGACGAGGCAAATTTAATGATAATCTCGCATTCAGCTAAAGGCTTCTCATCTGCACTGATCTGATATTTTTGCAGTGTGATTAAAGCTTTTGCGCGACTGTAATGGAACCAGCTCATGCTAATGATCCGCTCTGCTCTCTGGCGCACGCGTGCAACAACCGGGCTTTCCTCTATTGCGGCGCGCAGACCCCAGAACTGATGTGACCCATTTCAATTCTATTGAGACTTTTCTAGTTTAAAGCATTACGGAGGAACTCAAGTCAAACCTCTCAAACAGTAGGGAGCCCCGACATGCCAAAAAGCACTGAGGAAAAGAGCAACACTGCTATGCGCAATAATTTGTTTTAATTACATATACCTTTACAAAATTGTTTCAGGATTTTACATGAGTAAAAGTAACTGTTATATTTTGACATAATGCTATAGTTTCATATGAAATAATTTATAGGTAGAATCTATTAGACCTCATTTTTATATCAACAGTGGCAGTTGTAGTTAAAGTTTCAAATTGTGTTTGGCTAGTATTTTTTAAAATAAATACTATAATTTATTACTAACTTTTAAGATTAGCTACATTGACCTACCTATGGTAATGAGGAGCCTTTCCTCCTGTGTAATATGTACACTGCCTGGCCAAAAAAAAAAAAATGTTGCCACTTGGATTTAAATAAGCAGATATGGTACTTAAGAGCCTATGATTGGATCATTATTGCAGTAATTAATATGTTTCAGCTGGCAATAATTATTTTAACCCTAACCGATGCAGTGTGTAGCTTCTCTCTTAAATAACCATGTCGGAAGACGTATACCGTGGTCATGGAAAAGATGTTACTGTGTTTCAGAAGAGGAAAATTATTGGCCTGCATAATTTTGTTAGTTGAGGAATTGGGCACACGCATTATTAAAACCTGGATGGATATTGATGAACCGTCAGCATTGCAGAAGAAATGTAGTTGAATCACATCATAAGTCACATCATAAAAAATGGACAGAAGAACTCATGGCTATGTTTAATAGTGAAAGTAAGAGCATTTCCACATGCACAATGTGACGAGAACTAACTGTATTGGGACTAAACAGCTGTGTGACCACAAGAAAGCCACTTCTTGTTAGTGAGGCTAATTGGAAAAAAGGACATAAAGATTGGAGTGTGGAGCAATGGAAAAAGGTAATGTGGTCTGATGAGTCCAGATTTACCCTATTCCAAAGCGATGGTCGTGTCTGGGTAAGAAGGGAAACGCATGAGGCGATGCACCCGTCATGCATAGTGTCCACTGTACAAGCCTCTGGAGGCAGTGTTATGATCTGGGATTGCTTCAATGGGTCAGGTCTAGGCTCAGCAATGTTATGCAGCAATAAAACGAAGTCAGTTGACTACTTGAATGTACTGAATGACCAGGATATCCCATCAATGGATTTTTTCTTCCCTGATGGCACAGGCATATTCCAGGACGACAATCCCAAGACTCATCGGGCTCAAATTGTGAAAGAGTGGTTCAGAGAGCATGAGGAATCATTTTCACACATGAATTGGCTACAACAAAGTCCTGACCTTAACCCCATTGAAAGTCTTTGGGATGTGCTGGAGAAGACTTTACGGAGTGGTTCGATGCAACTCTGAATGGGAATACATTTTGTGACGTTGCATAAGGTTGTTGAAACAATGCCATGACGAATGCGCACTGTAATCAAAGCTTAAGGCGGTCCAACAAAATATTAGAGTATGCGACTTATTTTTGTGGCCAGGCAGTGTATGTTCTGTTTGAATGATGTTTGAAATTAAAAAACAAACAGGTTAATAATGGGCTTATAAAAATAAATATGCTCTCCTTTTTTTTTAAAGGGGGAGAGAAAACTTCCTGTAGCTTTTGTTGTTGACATTTGACAGGTTATAAACATGAGTGCTCCAAAGAGGTTTTAAGTAGATTAATAAATCAATTTCATGTAAATGGCAACCTTATGTGAAAATGCTGCCTGAGTTTTTGCTTTTCTCAGCCGTTCTCTTGCTTCAGGATGTTGCGAGAATGCACACAGGAAAAGTTTTATAGTTTTCTGTTTTATAGCTTTTTTTGACAATAAATTTGCTCAAAATATTCTCTGTCCTGACAAAATCAGCTTCTGTCTAAACTGCCTTTGTTATGGCGTAGTTATGTTTAAAAGAAACATAAGAGCATAGTCAAATATAGAAATCTAAAATATATATTTGATGTTCATGAGAGGGCACATTGTGATCTATAATATATTCTGTACAATGCCATTATAAAATTGCATTTAAAAAGACAAGACTTGAGTTTCATTCATTTCAGATGGCAAAGGCTTTGAAGAAAGTACCAGTGTGGGGGAAAATTCATTGAAGTCGCCATGGAAAGTGAAACTTGCTGAAGTTCAGCACTATTTTATATTAAGTGGAAAGTTTTCATTTATATTATAGATCGGCCTGTTTCCCCACCTTAGTTATTGGTATCGGCAAAACCCACTATTGGTCCACAACTACTACTGTGCATAGCAAGCCATAGCTATTAATGTCTGTTCAGGGCTATGTTATAATGGTATCTGGTGTTGTTCAGATGTTGAACAGAGTTCCCAGTGGAGGCAGACTAAAGGTGGAGCACGTGGTGGGTGTGTTGGAGAAGAGATATCCTTATGTGGAGATCAGTAGCATCCTGGGGCCTGACACTGCCTATGACAACAACAGAAAAGTGAGAACTTTTCTAACTCTCTGAATGAATATTTTGATAGTTTCCTATCTCAGATTGGCATATGCATGCATTTCTAAAGAATAAGCAATACTGTAGTAAATGTGATAATGTTAAGTCAATTTCCTTTGCTAAAAGCTCCTTTTGTCTTCCAATACTCCCCCTAATGAGGTCATATGTTCTGTGTCTCCACAGGAGGGAAAGGCTTATTATGAGCAGACTGGTGTCGGCCCGCTGCCTGTGGTGTTGTATAATGGAATGCCTTTGCAACGTGAGCAGTTAGACCCAGATGAGCTAGAGACCGTTGTCATGCACAAGATCCTGGAGACTACCAGCTTTTTTCAGCGCGCTGTCTACCTGGTGAGAATTGCGGTTCCATCATGCAAAGTCTTTACGGTGTCCTCTGCTGATGTGTTGAGAAATGTTACTTTTAAAAGTAACATTACATTATTGCATTACTCCTGTAAAAGGAAGTAAAGCCCTATTCATTCATACAGGACTAGTGTTCCCTGAGGAGATTAGGAAAATGTATGTTTCACAGACGTGTTTTTTGATTTTCATTTTAACTCCAAATCTGAGAAGTCTGTTTTTTTTTTTTTTTTTTTTTTTTTTACACTCAACCTCTGTAAAGTTTCAGAGCAAATTACCTACTATTTTTCAGCTAACTCAAGGGTCCTCTTAAGCCCTATTCATACGGGATTCATTTTTTAAACAACGCTTGAGTTAAAATTGTTATCACCCGATGTCTGTTTTTTCATGTACCGATTCGGACGGAACAAAATCTCCATGTTTATTACACAGTTGTGAGTGTCTGTTTTCTAGATGTTGGTGTTACAGAAGGTTGAACACATAAAATTAATTTAGGTGATAAAATTAAAGTATCTTTTGAACTTTATATGTTTAAATATAAAATTACTTATCATTTTAAAAAATATATTTTAAATAATTTTTACTTTAATGATTTAATTTAAATTGATTAATTCTACATTATAAATGACTTATTCTATTAAAATATACTTCACATGAGTTTATAGAAGTGGCTGCGTATAATAAACCCACTGAAATAAATAATACTTTCCTGTGAATTATAAAAATAATAACATTACATAATTGAGAAATTAAGGTGAGTATCTCACCTGATGCTGATATTGCAGTGGCCAGTCTTAGCTGTTTCCACATTTTAGCTCTCCTTCATTTTTATTTCCTTATTTTTTTCGTGAAATGGCAAAAAATCTACATCCAAATTGAAAGGCTCTCAGCAGGCAGACGATTGGTGCATGTAAGTACAACCTTAAAGATAGTTCAAGTAGTTTAAAATACATGAGAAGCGTTTTGCGAATTCAATATCATTAATCGCAGACATTTGCATTCAGAAGGGATCAGATTTCTCAGGGGACCCTTGAGTTAGCCTAAAAACAATAGGTAATTTGTGCTGGAATTTTTACAGAGGTTGAGTGAGAAAAACAGAGACTTGTCAGATTCAGATTCAAAGTACTCCTCAGGGAAACTAGTCCCATCCAAATAGGGCTTAAGAAGTCTATCCCCACCCGAATGCGATTGTCTGTGATTGCTAATATTTCCACGTCGCTTCTCCTCATGTATTTTTCACTACATGAACTACCGCTAAGATCTGACTTATGCACGCTAATCTTCTGCCTGCTGCACATCTTTCAATACGGATTTAGATTTTTTGCCATCTGACGAAGAAATAAGAAATAAAATCAACAAGGAGAGCCAAATTGCGGAAAGACTCGCCACTGGAATATCAGTATCAACTCAATGACGTAATGTTAAAATATATATTTCACAGATTAGTATTGTTTATTATAAGCAGCCACTTCTATAAACTATTGTAAAGTTTATTTTGACAAGTAATTTATTATGCAAAATCAATAAATTATATAATTATTTAAAATACACTTTTTTTTAAATGGTATGTAATTTTACATTTAAATATATAAAGTTAACAGATAAAGTTAAGTATATTTTATCACCTAAATTTATTCAATGTGTTCAACCTTCTGTAATGCCCACTTCTAGAAAACAAAAACTCCCTACAGTGTAATAAACACAGAGAATTTAGTCCTGTCCAAAACAGTACATGAAATCACAGACGTTGAGTGATGATAATTGTAACTCAAATGTCATTTAGCAAACTAATCCCGTCCGAATAGGGCTAAATATTATATGTTGTAGTTTTTACCTGTGGACAAATGTTTGCCCCCTGACATATAGGTATGCCTAGATATAGACATTTACATTTTACATTTATGCATTTGGCAGACGCTTTTATCCAAAGCGACTTACAGTGCCCTGATTATAGGGACAATCCCCCTGGAGCAACCTGGAGTTAAGTGCCTTCCTCAAGGACACAATGGTGGTGGCTGTTGGGGTTGAACCAACAACCTTCCGCTTACCAGTTCAGTGCTTTAGTCCACTCACACCACCACCACCAGACATCACACCACTTGCTGTATAGAAACCTTTATTGACTAACATTGGAGCTGTGATCTATTTTTTCACTGTCAATGCTTTGAGTATTGGATTTTAAAGTAATGGTTCCTGTTAAAAAAATATTTTCAACCTTTTTTCTCTTTGGGCTTAAAACCAAAAATGCCGTTTGTTCCCAAATTTCTGTGCATCCCTCCTCCTCTCCATCATAGAAGTACAGTTTAGGTTTGTTTCTTGTCAGTGGCAACTTTTGAAAAGGCTGGTAAGGGGTACCATGATGTACTGTGTTTGAATGATGCTATGGTCTTTTTTTTAGGGTGAGCTGAACAGTGATCATGATGTGGTGGACTTTATCATGAATAAACCCAATGTTGTCCCACGAATCAATTCCAGAATCCTGACCACCAGCAGGAATTATTTGGATCTCTCCGCCACTAGTGAGTTCTCCTCTAACATCTGACTCTATTCATATAAAAATAATATTTTCTCATTGTTTCACTGCATTTCAGTTCTTGAATCCTGAATAGCTTATCATTTGCGAACAAGCTAGTTTGAAATTTGGAAATAAAACACGTACACTCTTGTAGGCTCTCGGGAATTAATATCTGCCTCATTGTGAATTCTGTGCTAAATGTCTTGTTTGTTCTTGAAAGCCCATTTATTTACAAAGACGTACAAATGAGACCGCAGGAATGATATTCATAAACTGCTTTGTTTCTGCAAGGAATATGAAACTGAATTTTAAAAGCTTTTGAATAGGATATTTACAGTGTTCCAGAGAGCTGAGAGAAAGTCTCATTTCAATTTGAACTCAAATAGCACTCAATGTTCAGATATAGCTGCTTTCGAAATGGCTTTGTTTGGGTTCAATTATGAATTTGAATGTACCTTTTACCAATAACAAAGCACAACCTTATTTTCATATTCTCCCCAAGCATCTAAAGCCATACAACCCCCACAAAGAACAAGTCTTGATTTTTTTGTTTTGTCTTTTCCCAGACAATCATTTTATCGACGAATACGCTCGTTTTCTCTTTCTGGACACCAAAGACAAGAATGCAGCAGTGGCCAACAGTATGAACTACTTGACAAAGAAAGGTAAGATGATAGTAGACCTTGATCTCCGTGAGAAATGGTCTTCCTCTAAAAACACAATGGAGGAGGCCCTGACCCAACCAATCATGAGCTTGGCACCCACTGGGCCCACCCCAAGGATGGGCAAATGCAAACTAAGTTCAGTTTGCTCCAGATTTACATAGTAAACATTAAATTATGGATTTAAAAATAAATAAATGGCTTTATTCTCAGTTCAAATATTTTGAAGAATTCTTAACGAATAGATAAAGCCCTCTGTGTCTGTCCCGCCCCGAGAATTCTACGGCCCACCTTAAATCTTTGAGCGGGGCCTATTGGGTGGAGTTACTCTGTGGGACCTTGTTATAAAATCTGTCATTCCTGGCATGGTGTGTCCAGGTTACATTAATCATCCTATGTGTAAAACGCCAAAAATATCTGTCTATAACTAAATATGCCTATCTGCCTGTATTTTTCTCTGTTCTTTTATTTTTCCCAAATGGCGTTTTCAGGGATGTCTTTCGTCGATTTTTCTGGTAATTGCATTGCGCTGTCATACTCGCCATACTGACCTTCTGCTTTTCATAGATCTCATCGTAACATTTGGAGTTTTACTTAAATATTGTCAGACAATACCTACATAACCATTATTAACATAAGGTGAGCTGTGGCTTAAATAAATATTCCAGTTTGTTTAGAGCTTAATGTCTATGTACTGCATCTGTGGATTAGTACAGAAAATCTTTCAGAATATACATAAAATGCTTATAAAGTATGTACTTTTTTTTTTTTACAAACTGAATTATTGTCTGTGGAAGGCAACAGCATGCCACATATTCTATTGATAAGGCCTGAAGTTGTTAATAGCCCTGGATATTCCTTTTAGATGTTGTGTCAAGTTTAAAGATTAGAATTGTTATTATCTATTTAAAACCAAGTGAAGAAGTTTTCTTGTTTTTTGTATTGATTTAAGCAAAGCAGTGCATTTGTCATCTGTCACAACTGTCAGTGTGTGATGGATGAGAGAGAATCTCTTTCTGTCCTGTGGTCCTCTGGAATATCTTTCTTTTACAAACATTTACAGTTTTATATCTAGGTTGAAATTGAAAATCTTGACAGTTGGGATACTTCTTACTTATTTGGTCATTAAGGCTCAATACGAACAAGAGAAGCATTTCGGCTCGTCACATCATTTTCACTCATCTTTCAGATTGCATGAGGAAACTGTATGTCTCTGCTGTGTAATGTCTTTAAGCCCATGCGTACGTTGTTCTCTGACTTACAGATGATAGCATCATCCATCCAGTGACTTTCTGGGTGGTAGGCGACTTTGACCAGCCATCAGGAAGACAACTGCTGTACGATGCTATTCGACACATGGTAGGCCAGCATCACAGAGCCAGTTCTGTCAGTTTTGTCCTTAAAGGCTAAAACGGCACAACACAAGGTCCAAATGCAACTTTTTACCAATGGCAGGTGAATTGAGAAATATTACTTACTCGCTATGAAACTGTATTTTGCAATATTTCAGTGGTTCCAAGAAGTATTTCAACTCTTAAGCCACACTGTAAAATATATAAATTCCATAGTGTTTGAGAACAAAAGATCAAACCAAATGACATTTATTTTAAAGGTACATTGGACATGCACACTTTTAAGCAAAACGCTTCACAAATACTTCACAAAAAGATGTTTAAGTTTTATATAATAAAACAAATGATGTACTGTTGAATATTAAGAAAAAGTGTTTGGTCACACTTTGTCAAATCTACAGTGTATATATATATATATATATATACATATATATATATTTCAATTGATAAAAAAGCATGACAGAACAACAAGTAAACCATATGTATCTCTTTAAATAAAAAATTGCTTGCAAATTGTAATTTTGGACCCTGATCATACATAATGTAGTTTCAAGGGTTGGGATGTTGTTTTACATGATATTTCAAACATTAAGACAAACATGTTAATTACATTTTAGGGTTGGACTGATGCAAACAACTTAAAACATGAAACCTTTATGCCACAGAGTGAAGAAAACAAGTGTGAACAAATATTGATTTTGTAATTAATTTTTTATTTTATTTTAGAAAACCAGTAATACCGTGCGTTTGGGAGTGATCAACAACCCCAGCGAGAGCCCATCTAATGAGAACAGCCTGACTGCTCGAGCTATCTGGGCAGCCATGCAGACCCAAACCTCCAACAATGCCAAAAACTTTATTACCAAAATGGCTAAAGAGGAGACAGCGCAGGCTCTTTACGCAGGGAGTGACATTGCAGAGTTTGCTGTTGGGGTAAAAATGCTCTACTGTAATTTATTTAGAGATGTGATGGATTGTTAGCTCTGGGTTATGTTACTGTTGCTGCACCGAATGTCACTTTTAAAGTGGAGAATTTAATATAGAGCCACTTTAACCAGATACTTATCTCTCCCTTTGTTGCAGGGCATGGATGTCCCTCTGTTTAAGAGTGCATATGAGTCCCCTAAAGTTGACTTCCTGTTGGCTCACTCAGTGTACTGTCAGGACATCCTTAAATTGCAGAAGGGCCAGAGGGCTGTGATCAGTAATGGACGGGTGAGTTAGACAATCAGCAGACTTTAACAGAAAGTTTTCTTATTGTGTGATTAGGGATGCACCATTATTGAAATGTTGGCTCATAGTAATATATTTTACCATTGAATATGCTGTTTGAAATAGAAAAGTTAAAGTAATATTCTGGGTTCAATATAAGTCAAGCTCAATTGTTAGCATTTGTGGCATAATGTTGATTACCACAAATAAAATTTTTGACTTGCTCTTTTCTTTAAAAAAAAAAAAAAAAAAAGGAAAAATTTGGGTTTCAGTGAGGCACTTACAATGGAAGTGAATGGGGCCAATCTTTGGAGGGTTTGAAGGCAGAAATGTGAAACTTATAGTTATATAAAAGCACTTACATTAATCCTTATGTTAAAACTTGAGTATTATTTGAGCTGTAAAATCGTTTGAATCATTGGTTTTATGGTCATTTATGGTTTAAGTGTTTATGGTGTTACATCGTCATGGCAACAAAGTTATAAAATTGGTTATAACTATATACAGAAAAGGGGCATATGTGATTTTTATCTCACTAAAATCATGATAACACCCATATTGTTTACGTCTTGTGACTATACTTTTGAAACGTTGAGTATTTTAACATTTATGGATTGTCCCCATTCACTTTCATTGTAATTGCCTCATTGTAACCCAGATTTCTCTTTTTATAGAAAAGGAGGGGGAAGTTTAAATAAATCTTTAGGGGTAATCAGCAATATGCAACAAATGCTGTCGATTGAGCTTAATTTGTATTAAACCCTGAATATTCCTGTAAAAAAACTAATTGATTAGAGAGCTAAAACTGCTTTGACCAAAAGTTTTACCTGTATTAACTCTTTTTTTACTTAATTGGTTAAATTAAATAAAGTTATTACATAATAGGAAAATTACTTTAACTTTTCAATAACTAAAAAAGTATTATTGCAGTTTTATTCTCGTAAAGCAGGCTGTTCATTTTCAGATGTTATTGATAAATTATTTGGTTATTATTATGTCAAAAAGCAGAAATAAATGAATATTTGAAATTTGTTCTACTTTTTGGTTATCGTATACTTAAACATGATCGTTATCAGATGGAAAAAAACTCTCATCAATCTCTACCCCAAGCCTGGCAAAAATCAGAAATAAATCAAGACTTGGACACTTAAACATAAAAATTGTCATTATCTGACATAAACTATATCGATCTCTACTACCAACTGTCATTGATATACACTGGCGGCCAAAATAATAATGTACAGATTTTGCTCTTATGGAAAGATTTTATGTTCTTAAACTACTTCAAAGTGTTCTCATCAAAAAAATCCTCCATGTGCAACAACGACAGCTTTACAGATCCTTGGCATTCTAGCTGTCAGTTTGTCCAGATACTCAGGTGACATTCCACCCCATGCTTCCTGTAGCACTTGTCATAGATGTGGCGTCTTGTCGGGCACTTCTCACGCACCTTACAGTCTAGCTGATCCCACAAATGCTCAGTGGGGTTAAGATCCATAACACTCTTTTCCAATTATCTGTTGTCCAATGTCTGTGTTTCTTTACCCACTCTAACCTTTTCTTTTGGTTTACTGTTTTAAAAGTGGCCTTCCACATCTCTTTCTGTCCATGTTAGAGGCAGTTGTTCTTTGTCTTTAAAGACTGTAGTGTACACCTTTTGTATGAAATCTTCAGTTTTTTGTCAGTTTCAAGCATTGTATGGCCTTCATTCCTCGAAATAATGATTGATTGACGAGTTTCTAGAGAAAGCTGTTTCTTTTTTGCCATTTTTGACCTAATATTGACCTTAAGACATGCCAGTCTATTGCATACTGTGGCAACTAAAAAACAAACACAAAGACAATGTTAAGCTTCATTTAAAGAACCAAATAGCTTTCAACTGTGTTTGATATAATGGCAAGTGAGTTTCTAGTACCATATTAGAAAACACTCTCTCTCTGGATGGATGGATGGATGGATGGATGGATTTAATTGATTGATTAAGACATAGATAGATAGGTAGATAGAGATATGAAATTAGATATAGATATTAAATTAAATGAAATACACTTTATTGTCCCCAAAGGGAAATTTGTCTTGGACTCAAGGTGCGTTCACATTCACAGTGACTTGACGTTCCATCCAATCATAAATAACAAACAAAATAAAACAATAATACCACCATTTCACACTATAACTATAAACACGTTACAAGATGTAGCAAAACAAAAACATCAAAGATAAAAACATGTTTACAATAAATATAACAATTTATAACATTATAAAGGCCCTTCAGTACCTTACTCCAACATATCTCGGTATTACATTCATTCATAAAATGTAGTAGCTCAATAAAAACCTTAATAAAAACATGTTTACAATAAATATAACAAAGTAAAACATTATACAGACCCATCAATACCCTACTTCAGCTTATCTCAGTAATACATTCATTTGTAATTTAACATATTAATTGAAGTAGGTATAAAACAAATTTAAATGATTACCTATACACTGGTAACCTGTCTTGCGGAGGGCAACACCTCATACTCTGGGTATAATGTGTGTCATGGATCAGCTAATATCTTACGTGCTTCCTTGAGAACAGACTGCTCATATAGTGACTCCAGTCTTCATTGTGGTTAAATTTTTATTATTATTATTTGCTGCAGATCATTGGTCCACTGGAGGACGGGGAGGTCTTTAACCAAGATGACTTCCTGCTTCTTGAGAGCATTATCCTAAAGACTTCAGGGGAGCGGATCAAGGGCAAAATTCAACAACTGGGCATGGTAGAGGACAGGTAGAGTCCCTTGAGTTTCAGTGCATCCTATTGGCCAATCCAGTGCTTATCAAATCACAAATGCTTTTCATTGACAAATTTCAAAACGATTACAGTATGAGCCGGTTGCATACACAGAAGCTGTTTATCAGTGTCCATCCATGTTATGCTACATGCTTACTCTCTTTACAAATAGCAGAGCTCAATGATCAGTCTCCGGTTGCTGCCATCTCACTTGACGCCGAAAGGCGTTTGATATGGTAGAATGGGATTATCTTTTTAAGATTTTGGAAATGTATGGGTTCGGGAGCACATTTATTGGTTGGATCAAGTTACTTTATAGACACCCTGTAGCAGCGGTACAAACAAATGGACTAATTTCAGATTATTTTACTCTGGATAGGGGCACTCGGCAGGGTTGCCCTCTTTCCCCATTATTGTTCTGTCTTGCCCTGGAACCATTAGCAGCCGTGATAAGAGAGGATGATTTTCCAGGGGTGGTGGCGGGAGGCGTGGCGCATAAGCTTCTGCTTTATGCAGATTATATTTTATTATTTGTCTCTGACCCTAATAAATCCAAGCCTTGCCTCCACAGAATTATTAATTCCTTTTCCAAATTCTCAGGATACAAAGTCAACTGGTCTAAATCCGAAGCATTGGCTCTGACAGCGTACTGTCCAGTAACGGCCTTCCAGCGGCCCAAACAGAGCATTAAGTATTTGGGCATTTTATTCCCCAGAAATTTGTCTGATTTAGTTAGAGTTAATTTTGACCCCTTAATAAAACAGTTTTCGAGCGATGTGGGTAGGTGGGCTTCATTACATTTATCAATGATTGGGAAGGTTAATGTTATTAAAATGAACTGTATTCCAAAATTTAACTACCTGCTACAGTCTCTCCCGGTAGATGTCCCCCTCTCTTATTTCAAGCAATTTGAAAGCATAGCAAAGTCTTTCATTTGGAATGGTAAACGTCCCAGATTACAATTCAATAAGTTACATAGGCCGATTGACAAAGGTGAGCTAGGCTTACCCAAGATTTCATTTTATTATTATGCATTCGGTCTCAGACATTTGGCTCATTGGTCGCTTCCACCTGAAAGAGCCCCTCCCTGGTTTTGTATTGAACAAGAACTTCTTGCCCCTATCTTGCCATTGCAATGTCTTTCTACCAAGCTGCCCGGAGAACTAAAGACACATCCCATTACCTCACACATGCAGTTAGTGTGGACAAGGATTTCCCGCGTGCTCAATTCAGACATTTACCTGAACGTTGCCGCAAGTATTTGGTTAAACCCTAAACTGTGTATTAATTAATTTGCTGGACAGAATGGATTGAGAAGGGAGTTGCTACGCTGGGTGACCTGTATGAAAATGGAGCATTGAGATCCTTTGAAAATATTACACTCTGGTTTGGGATTCCCAGATCTCAATTCTTCAGGTACTTATAGCTGCGCCATCTACTTTGTACTATCTTTGGGTGTAGTACACAGCCCCCTAAAGCTGCAGACACTCTTGAGATAGAACTAGCGGCTTTTGGAAAGGGTCACAAGGCTTCAGCGTACTATTCCTGGCTAATTTAGAGTCTAGGGGATGGGGTTTTGACATCTCTCAAGAAGTTATGGGAGAAAGACTTGAATTTAGTACTGGAGGATGAAGAATGGGGTAGGATTTAAAAAAATGCCAAGTCTATGTCTAAGGATGCGCCTCATTCAATTTAAGATTCTGCAACGTTTTTATTGGACTCCCTCTAGATTGCATAGGCCTGGTCTTAAAGATACACCCACCTGTTGGCGATGCCAGTCAAAGGATGGGGATGTAGCCCATGTTTTTTGGTATTGTACCAAGATTCAAGAGTTTTGGTCGAGGGTTCAGAGTTATGTCTGTGAGATCCTGAGCACTCAGATTTCATTCTGCCCCAGACTTTGTATTTTGGGGGATGGGGCAGGGGTTAACTTAGGGAACACACACATTGAAAACTGGGTCCTTACCAGTGTGATGATCGGCAGGAAAGTGATCCTTGGGGGATGGAAGTCGGCTGGTGCACCCTCATTTCATAAGTGGTGCACCGAATTGGGCACAGTGGCGGCCTTTGAAAAGATGTCGCATAGGCGGCTGGGCAGCTTGGGTGCCTTTGAGAAGAAGTGGGGCATTTATTTGGCCTTTTTGGAGGGTGCCAGGGAGGAACAGTGGAGAGGGCCAGTTTAAATGGTGTGTATGTAATTGTTGTGTGGAACCCTTTTTCTTTTTGTTGGGCAATTTTTTTTGTTTTTTATATCTGAGTATTTTTTTTATTTTATTTTGCTTGTATGTGTGTCTGTTATTATTCTGTGTCTGACCACTGGGTTGTGTGTTGGGTGGGTGGGTGGGGGGAAGGAGGGAGGGAGCGGGGTATATTTTGTTGAAAATTGATTCTGTGTTTTCATGTGCTGTTTATGTTGATGTGAGTGTGAAATCAATAAAAATTGTTAATGACAAAAAAACAAACAAAAAAACAAATAGCAGAGCTCAAGAACTCGTTAGTACAGAATGTCCTCCTGTCTGAGCTCTGTAAAGGATTACGATGCATCACACATTACCCTCGCTTGCACTTTCTGCAGTAATTACTTCCTCTTAATGAAGTGTCAGTCTGCCTTAAAGATGCAATAAATGTTGCGTTTTATGTGTATTTGCTGGAACAGTAGACAGAGACAAGTGACACCGTTCATTAGCCTCTCAGTAAACTTTTAGAGGGCTGATTATTAAAGTGTTGCTGACAGTAGAAGAGGCATGTATTGTCATTGTCATTGCCTGAATCTGAAACTGGGCCTTTGCAAGAGTTTGAACAAACTTTGGCTAGTATGAGCCATGCCTTGCGTATGGCTCTGTCTCATTGAGCTTTGGTGCTCATTTGGGCAATGCAGGTTTGAATCTGGCTCACAACATTTCCAAATTTAGTTTCCTCTTCTTGTGTCTATCATTTCTGTCCCCTTGTCTCTATCTTGACCATTAAATTGGAAATAAAGTAAAATGAAACACACTTTGGCTTAAGCCCTATTCGGACAGCAATTGTTACTCAGGGTGATGTCTGTAATAGTACATTTTCATGGCTCCTCTGTGATAAAACTCATCCGTTCTGATGACAGTTAAATCACGGGGGATGAGCGAGACTATCTGTCAATCTGCGGACATTCACTGTGTACATTTCACATACGGCACGAGCCAAAATTCTTGCAAAGAGCAATTAAACGAATAAAAAAACTGTATGAACAAGACTGTTTATTAACGCAAGCCAAATAAATCTTTCAATGGGGGTACGCATTTTTTGTCACCCGCAACACTTTAGTTGCGCGCTCTCTCCTAAGCTCACGCAAGGAGACATAGAAGCTGCATATTAAGGACAGTAAAGATAGTTAAAATGAAATTTGAGGAGCTATGGTTAAAATGGTTTTCTTATGTTTTATCTATCAAAATGACGGACATCATTTGGAATTATCTGTAAGTGTTTAAAAAGTGGCGATGGAAATTAAACCTTTTAAATAAGATAGACATTATCCCGGCAACTTTTCTGGGACTAGTCGACCTGTATAAATGAGTAGTCATGCAAGCCCTATGTATGAATGTATTTAGTAAACGTTTCTATATTAAAATGTTCTATATTACAATTTTATTATATTGCTGCCATAATAATGGACTATTTCAAAAGTTTACGTGATCTGGCTCTCGTTTTTCTTTCCCTTCTAATTAACAGTTCCCACTCACTGTGGTGGAGCAGCGACGTCATTTTATTGTTGTGAATTATAAACAAAAATGTATTTTACACAATCCTCCATCTTTCAGAACTTTCCATTATCGGCAGAGCTGTTACCACGTACAACAATTAGCAGTGGTCAAAAAGGATTTTCAAAATGACTTTTTGATTATAAACTCAAAGATGTGGTTTCGTACAGTAATTAAATTACCACACGACTTTGGTGTTTGCCAGAAAACAGTAGGTAATTCGGCCGGGAATTTTCTCTCAGGAGGTGGAAGGAAAACACTGACATTTTGGTTTCGGACAGCAATAAAATCACTGACTAGCCTCTGTAAATGCTGGAATTACCTTATGTAAAATAATTAAATAATTATTTTATTATTAATTATGTAAAATAATTGCTGTCCAAAATGGGCTTTACACTCATTTTGTTTGTATGTGTAATTTAGAGCTAGTGATTTGGTCATGAAGGTGGATGCCCTGCTTTCCTCCCAGCCCAAAGGTGAGGCAAGGATTGAGCACACCCTTGCAGAAGACAGATATAGGTATGTAAATCAGTAACTACCTTTAAGGGATAGTTCACCCAAAAATAAAAGTTCTATCATCAATTTTTAAGTGGAACAAAAAAATGATGAATGTTAAGCAAATATTAGCCTCAGTCACCATTCACTTTCATTTTTTTTTTTTTTTTTTTGTTGCATACAATGAAAGTGAATAGTGACTGAGGCAAAAAGTCACTAAATTTCTGCCTAACATCACCTTTGTGAGGAAAGAACTTTCATTTTTGGGTGAACTATCCCTTGAACTGAAGCACATTTCTTTAAACTTTCTGAAGAGTTTTCTTATCAGTTAGTCCCTTTCCATTTATTTTTCTTTACAGTGCAGTGAAGATCAGACCAAAGGAACAAGAAGTATACTTTGATGTGGTAGCTGTTGTGGATCCAGTGACCAGAGGTGCTCAGAAACTGGCTCCCCTTCTCCTGGTCAGTCTGCATCAGTCATTACAGGACATCAGGTCCTTCGCAGTCTGCCAGTAGTCAATCTGGATTTGTTGGCTCTGTTGGTTAGAGTGGGTACCTCTGGTTGTTTGCACCTTAAATCATGTCACTTCCCGTTTCTCCGTGTACCTGCTTAGGTCTTGAAGCAGCTGGTTAATGTCAACCTGCGAGTGTTTATGAACTGCCAGTCCAAGCTCTCTGACCTCCCGCTGAAAAGGTTAGTCGAGAAACGGTCTCTGTGACGGCACATACTCGACACAGTCACCTTCAGATTTCACTGTTTATTTGGATATATAATGGGATATAACAGGATATAATTCACTTTGAAGCTGTAAATCATTTTTTTAGGCCTTTTTACATTTCAAAGTGTATCTTTTAAATCTCTTTTCTACTTTACCTGTTGCTTTAATCTTTGTGGTTCTGCTAAAACAACACCATTATCTGTCTTCTTTTAGTTTCTACCGATATGTCTTGGAGCCAGAGGTTTCGTTTCTGGCAGATGGCAGTTTTGCTCCAGGTTCCATAGCAAAGTTCCTGGACATGCCTCAATCTCCTCTGTTCACCCTCAACCTTAACACTCCCGAGAGCTGGATGGTTGAGTCCGTCCACACACGCTATGATCTGGATAACATTTACCTTGAAGAGGTCTGCATGTTCATTACTCTCATTCCCTCACTCTGTCAATTCAAAGTTGCAAATAGGGCTGCAACTAACGATTATTTTGATTATCGATTAATCTTTGATTATTTCTTCGATTAATTGAATAATCGGATTAAAAAAGTTTTCCCCCTCCCCCCTGTATTTTATTAAAATTATATATATATATATATGTATAAAACAAAAATGATAAAGGGTGTAAGGATTTGGTACGATTTACGGTACTGAATTCACAATTCGATTACTCTCTCAAAACTTTAAACAAAGCCCGAATCATGAAAAGTTAATTTATTTATATATATATATATATATATATATATATATATATATATTTAGTTAGTTAGTCATGGCTATTGGATTAAAACATACCACAAACTGATGCATTGCGGCTTACAAAGCCTTCATCAGGATGTGAAAAATTACCTGATTGGAGGTTTTTATAAGGTGGGGCTAATTGGTGTCATATGACAGTGTCACATGGTCTAACAAAAACATTATTTAAAGGTGAAGACAATGCAAGATATATACATTCGCACAGGCATATACAAAAACAAACTCTTCTTAATAAATATACATATACATATAAATATTATATACACCGATCAGCCACAACATTAAAACCACCTGCCTAATATTGTGGTGGTCTCCCTCGTGCCGCCAAAACAGCACCACACTATCAGAATAGCATTCTGATATGATATTCTTCTCACCACAATTGTACAGAGCAGTTATCTGAGTTACCATAGACTTTGTAAGTTCAAATCAGTCTGGCCGTTCTCTGTTGACCTCTCTCATCAACAAGCAATTTCCGTCAACAGAACTGCCACTCACTGGATGTTTTTTGTTTTTGGCACCATTCTGAGTAAACTCTAGAGAATGTTGTGCGTGAAAATCCCAGGAGATAAGCAGTTACAGAAATCCTCAAACCAGCCTGTCTGCCCCCGCCCCCCCCCCCCGGTGAAGATCTTACACCAAGTGCGATGAAAACATTTATATCTTCAGTAAAAGTAGCTCATTTGTTATGAATACAAGACCCCCGCCTCAGTGACAGTATGATTTTTTTCAAGCAAGCCTGATATGTTTTTTTTTTTTTTTTGAAGCATTAACTCAGCAGTGAGTCCTGACAGTCAAATGATTAACACCTCCTGCTGAGAGACACTAATGTGTGCTCCAACAAACATTTTGTCCAGTTTCAAGCAATGAACAAACAAATGCATTTTACTCATGCTACTGAAATTTGTGAACCCATACATTGGTGTATTGTGACCACTAATGGTTTCATCTTTGTTTTTTTCTCTGCAGGTTGACAGTGTTGTGGCCGCTGAGTATGAGTTGGAATATTTATTACTCGAGGGTCATTGCTTTGACGTCACGACAGGTCAGCCGCCCCGCGGGCTACAATTCACACTGGGCACTGCCTCTGACCCTGTCATTGTCGACACCATTGTTATGGCCAACCTGGTGAGGGGACGTCACATACTCAGCCAGGAAATAATTGGTTCTATTTTCTTGGAGGTGACTGTCCCTTACTGTGATGAATCTTTTAACAGGGCTATTTCCAGCTGAAAGCAAACCCAGGAGCCTGGATCCTCAGACTGAGGAAAGGCAGATCGGATGACATCTACAAAATCTACAGGTATGTCTGTCTCTCTTTGTGTCCCTCGGTCTGTTTGATTGATTGCTTGGGTCATTCTATAAAACGGTTGGCATTTGTGTCCCTCATGTACATGTGTGTAAAAAAAAAAAAAAAAATATATATATGTGTATATATACAGGTGCATCTCAATAAATTAGAATGTCATGGAAAAGTTCATTTATTTCAGTAATTTAACTCAAACTGTGAAACTCGTGTATTAAATAAATTCAATGCACACAGACTGAAGTAGTTTAAGTCTTTGGTTCTTTTAATTGTGATGATTTTGGCTCACATTTAACAAAAACCCACCAATTCACTATCTCAGAAAATTAGAATATGGTGACATGCCAATCAGCTAATCAACTCAAAACACCTACAAAGGTTTCCTGAGCCTTCAAAATGGTCTCTCAGTTTGGTTCACTAGGCTACACAATCATGGGGAAGACTGTTGATCTGACAGTTGTCCAGAAGACAATCATTGACACCCTTCACAGGGAGGGTAAGCCACAAACATTCATTGCCAAAGAAGCTGGCTGTTCACAGAGTGCTGTATCCAAGCATGTTAACAGAAAGTTGAGTGGAAGGAAAAAGTGTGGAAGAAAAAGATGCACAACCAACCGAGAGAACCGCAGCCTTATGATTGTCAAGCAAAATCGATTCAAGAATTTGGGTGAACTTCACAAGGAATGGACTGAGGCTGGGGTCAAGCCACCACACACAGACATGTCAAGGAATTTGGCTAGAGTTGTCATATTCCTCTTGTTAAGCCACTCCTGAACCACAGACAACGTCAGAGGCGTCTTACCTGGGCTAAGGAGAACAGGAACTGGACTGTTGCCCAGTGTTCCAAAGTCCTCTTTTCAGATGAGAGCAAGTTTTGTATTTCATTTAGAAACCAAGGTCCTAGAGTCTGGAGGAAGGGTGGAGAAGCTCATAGCCCAAGTTGCTTGAAGTCCAGTGTTAAGTTTCCACAGTCTGTGATGATTTGGGGTGCAATGTCATCTGCTGGTGTTGGTTCATTGTGTTTTTTGAAAACCAAAGTCACTGCACCCGTTTACCAAGAAATTTTGGAGCACTTCATGCTTCCTTCTGCTGACCAGCTTTTTCAAGATGCTGATTTCATTTTCCAGCAGGGTTTGGCACCTGCCCACACTGCCAAAAGCACCAAAAGTTGGTTAAATGACCATGGTGTTGGTGTGCTTGACTGGCCAGTAAACTCACCAGACCTGAACCCCATAGAGAATCTATGGGGTATTGTCAAGAGGAAAATGAGAAACAAGAGACCAAAAAATGCAGATGAGCTGAAGGCCACTGTCAAAGAAACCTGGGCTTCCATACCACCTCAGCAGTGCCACAAACTGATCACCTCCATGCCACACCGAATTGAGGCAGTAATTAAAGCAAAAGGAGCCCCTACCAAGTATTGAGTACATATACAGTAAATGAACATACTTTCCAGAAGGCCAACAATTCACTAAAAATGATTTTTTTATTGGTCTTATGATGTATTCTAATTTTTTGAGATAGTGAATTGGTGGGTTTTTGTTAAATGTGAGCCAAAATCATCACAATTAAAAGAACCAAAGACTTAAACTACTTCAGTCTGTGTGCATTGAATTTATTTAATACACGAGTTTCACAATTTGAGTTGAATTACTGAAATAAATGAACTTTTCCACGACATTCTAATTTATTGAGATGCACCTGTATATATATATGTATATATGTGTGTGTGTGTGTGTGTGTGTATATATATATATATATATATATATATATGTATGTATATATATATATGTATATGTGTGTGTGTGTATATATATATATATATATATATATATATATATATATATATATATATATATATATATATATATATATATATAATATTCATCAATAAATAATGAATAGCTGATGCCAACTTTTACACTGTTGATCTAGGCAATTTTTCAACAAAAAAAATCTAAACTTTTATTTTCATGTTGTTGTTTTTTGTTTGTGTTTTCTTTCATGCATATTGACATCTTTTCTGGCCTGTCCCCTGCTCTGTTTCCAACATCTCTTAGCACTTTGATTTTAGTTTCAAGTGTGTGTGTATGTGTCTATATTATAATTTAACATTTTTATTTATAATTTATCTAAAATATAATATAATAAAATATAATATTGACAATGTATTATTAAAAAGACTTGGTTGTGTCCCCAGGTAATGAGTTATATTTCATAAACCAAAAAGACTTTGTCATATTGATATCATCAGCCTGTTAGCAGGTGAATTCTTTAAGGGCAAGCTTAAGCTCCTCAGTCACTTTTTCCATTCTAATCTTAAAATATTAACCATGTTACCATAGTGTAGAAAATAATAAATAATTAAAATAACATATTTGTAGAAATATCAGCATGACATTTTTAAGAAGCAACATGTAGTTTCATGAACCTCAGCTTAAAGTTGTCCTCAGTAACTTTTTGTTTGTGTCATCTTGGACTTACAGTGACACCTGGTGTGGATGCAGCATCATTCAAAACCAATAGTTTTCAGTTAAAGATGCCATTGTAGAAATGCACTATTCACAATCAGCCTTGATTAATTTAATCCAAGAGTGAAAGTGTCCAATAACAAGATGGTTACTGAGATTAATTGAGTAGTATTCAGCTGGTTATGTGATTCTAAAATGGCAGCCCCTGTGAGGGCACCCCTGCTCCATGTAAAATAAAACAGCTTTTATAAGGTTACTGATTTGACTAGAGTCCTCATCTCATGTGAGTGGTCATGATTTTATACATACAGTTGTGCTCAAAAGTTTGCATACCCTTGGAGAATTGGTAATATATGTACCATTTTTAAAGAAAACATGAGTGAGCAGGCAAAACACATTTCTTTTATTTCTTATGGGATTCATATTCAACTGAAGGTTATAACAGAATGGCACAATCATAAAACAAAACATGGCAACAATGAAAAAAAATGGCCCCCTTTAGCATCAATGGCAGTGTGCAGTCTTTTGTAATAGTTGTCTATGAGGCCCCAAATTCTTGCAGGTGGTATAGCTGCCCATTCGTCTTGGCAAAAGGCCTCCAGGTCATGCAAAGTCTTTGGTTGTCTTGCATGAACCGCATGCAATATATATATATATATTTAGCTTGAGGTGGCATAATGCAAATTATCAGCAACTAGAATGTTCAGTTTTAGAATGTATTTAAAGCACCTTAAGAAGCTGGAAAAGGCACCTGTTTCATAGAAAGTTTTTTTTTTTTCCTCTCTCAGTCATGATGGCACAGACTCTCCAGCTGAAGCTGATGATTTAATTGTCGTCCTCAACAACTTCAAGAGCAAGATTATTAAAGTGAAAGTAAGTAATGGGTGTCTGCATGAGGTCGGAAACAAGTTCTTTGTCTTTTTGCTGGGTATTAGCAGAGTAAATTTTCTCAGGCAGCTGTATTCCTCATATTTCTGTTCGGAGGGAGAGGGATAGGGAGAGGGATAGGGAGTGGGAGAGGGAGAGGGAGAGAGAGTGTGAGAGAGAGTGTGAGAGTGAGAGTGAGTGAGTGAGTGAGAGTGTCCTGGAATATCTGACAGATTGTCACATCTCAGCTGCTGTGTGGGCGTGTGTCCAAAATGAGGCCTGCTGCTTCCTTTGGGGCTGTGGGTGGATTAAGAATGTGGATAGGGATGTGTGATGAAAATATACCTGTTTTTTTGACACTTTGCAGCTTTAAGTATACAGCCTTGGCTGTTGGGAATGTGTGTATTTATGCGACAGAGAATGGCTTGGGGTTTAGATTATTGTTTCCACATCAAAAGTTGGCAGCTGTGTTCTTGCCAAGAACCTGTCAACAGGGTTTAAAATTAAAATTTTGCCTCACCTGCCAATGGCTGGTGAATTGAGAATATTTACCAGCCAATGGTGATGAAACTATTTTGAATTATTTCATTAACACCTTTTTTGCACCGATGACAAAGGAATGTTTAAGCTGTTTTTCTACAAACAGTGTAGATATTTGTGTCATATAAATTTAAGTTGTGGCATGGCAATCACCGAGCTTTTCTTTAGTAGATCCCCTGTGTCTCATTGATTGAATTGCTCACATCAAGGAAACTTAAAAAAAAACAGAGTGAGTGGGAGTCGTACATTATTTTGCAGTTCCTACGAAAGTTATCGGCCAACTCGATAGTTACTCTGTTTACAAAGTGAACTTTCACTCTCATTTGCCGCTTGGTGAGTGCTAATTTAAAGGGATAGTTCACCCAAAAATGAAATTTTTTCTCATCATTTACTCGTTCTTTTTTCATCCCAGATGTGTATGACTTTCTTTCATCTGCTGAACTCAAATGAAGATTTATAGGAGAATTTCTTCTTTTGATCCATTCAATGCAAGTGAATGGGTGCCAACATTTTGAAGCTCCAAAAATCACATAAATCAGCGTAAAAGTAATCCATAAGACTCCAGTGGTTAAATCAATGTCTTCGGAAGTGATTTGATAGGTGTGGATGAGAAATAGATCACTTTCACAATCTTCTTGTGTTTTTGGTGATTCACATTCTTCATGCATATCACCCGCTACTGGGCAGAATTTCTAGCAAAAAGGGACTTAAATATTGATCTTTTTCTCACCCACACTTATCATATCACTTTTTGAAGACATGAACTAAACCACTGTAGTCTTATGTATTACTTTTATGTTGCCTTTATGTGATTTTTGGAGCACCCATTGACTTTCATTGTATGGACCTACAGAGCTGAGATATTCTACAAAAATCATAATTTGTGTTCTGCAGAAGAAAGAAAGTCATACACATTTGGGATGGCATGAATGTGAGCAAATGATGAGAGAATTTTCATTTTTGGGTGAACTGTTCCTTTAAACACTGGCCTACCACCCATTGCATAGGGCCAAAACTCTTGCATTTCATAATCTAAGCTGTGAACTATGTTTTTCAACAGAATCACAGCATTTGTTAAACAGTCTTGACATGATTATGACCGCAGTTGGCTCACAGAATGTTAAATGTGCTCAGTATTAGTGCTATGAGATCTGATGTAGATGTTTTAAACACTTAAAATCTGTCTGTTAATGTTCTCAGGTACAGAAGAAGCCCGAAATGATGAGTGAAGAGCTTCTCAGTGATGGAACTCTTGAGGACGACTCTGGATTCTGGACTTCATTGACCAGGTACAAACCCATCAACTTAATTCTGCTGTTGATCTCATTTAGAAGTGTCAATTAGAGTAGTCTGTTCAATGTCTTTACTCTTTCAGAGGATTTACTGGTGGTTCCAATCCAGAAGAACTCAAACAGGAGAAAGATGATGTCATCAACATTTTCTCTGTCGCCTCTGGTCACTTGTACGAGAGGTTCCTCAGGTAAACATCATGACTTATACCCTCAAATGAACCATGGCATTTCTGCTAAGACAAAGATATTACTTTAATCTTGTTCTAGTGCAGCAAAATTGCTACAACTTGTAATACTGGCAAATCCTCCTGTGTATATCCCAATGTGATATTTGAAAACGACACGTATATATCTTATTTCACATATTAAGAAAATGCAATAACTCTACATGACATCCTGGCTTCGGTCACATCTTGTCTTTTTGTTATATATGTTTTTTTTTTTTTTTTAAGGGTAAAAGCCTATTGTCAAATGCTGATTTTTGGACTTGCCGTGTCTTTTTAGCTGCAGTGTTATTGGTTGTGTAATGCAGCTCAGTTTAGAAGGTCACTCGCATAACTCTTGCAGCCTGTCACTGCAGCCACACTGTATTGAACTTTGCCCTCTCTCTGTCTCTGCAGGATAATGATGCTGTCTGTGCTCAAACACACCAAAACACCCGTCAAGTTCTGGTTCCTCAAAAACTACCTATCTCCAGCTTTTAAAGTATATATTCCTTTTTCTTTTTTTTTTTTTTTTACATTTTAAAATATTTCATTAATTTATAATATTTTTTATAATATTCTTTTTATAGTTACTGTAGATCTTTCATTATGCTTAGTTCTTTTAAAAATAATTGGTTAAAATTACTTTAACCTTTTAAAGTTAAATAAATAAAAATAACCCTTTTATTTAAAGGTGCCATATTCTATACATATTCTATTTTTTTTTTATTTTTTTTTATTGTTTTTGTCTTGGTGTTTACTTATAATTTTAAAGTTTCTTGCACCAAAAACAATATATAGTAGTTCACCCAATAATGAAAATTCTCTCATTATTACAGGAACTCACCCTCATACCATCCCTGATGTGCATGACTTTCTTTCTTCTGCTGAACAGAAACAAATAGTTTTTTTTAAGAATTCTGTATCTCAACTCTTTTGGTCCTCACAATGCAAGTGAATGTTGACCATTCAAAAAAAGGACATGAAAGTAATCCAAACAACTCTAGTGGTTAAATCCTCGTCTTCATAAGCGATATGATAGGTGAGGGTGAGAAACATTTAATTCTTTTTTTTACTATAAATCTCCACCTTTGACAAGCCCCCACCAGTAGGTGTTTAAATATGAAAGTGAAAGTGTAGATTTACAGTAAAAAAAATTACTTAAATATTGATCTGTTTCTCACCCGCACTATCAAATCGCTTCTGAAGATAGATATAGATTTAACCACTGGAGTCATACAGATTACTTTTATGTGGCCTTTGTGATTTTTGGAGCTTCAAAGATCTGGTCACCATACTTGCATTATAAGGACCAACAGGGCTGAGATATTCTTCTAAAATCTTTGTGTTCTGCAGAAGAAACAAAGTCATACACATCTGGGATGGCATAAAGGTGAGTAAATGATTGGAGAATTTTCATATTTGGATGAACTATCCCTTTAAAATTAAACAGGCTTTTTTGCTACTGTGCATTTTAGGGCATCTATATGTAAATTACCTCTGTTATGACCTGCCGATTTTGACTGATGTCTTTGTGTATTTCTTGCAGGAGTTTATCCCATATATGGCAGAAAATTATGGCTTCCAGTATGAGTTGGTACAGTATAAATGGCCACGTTGGCTGCACCAGCAGACGGAAAAGCAACGGATCATCTGGGGTTATAAGATTCTGTTCCTCGATGTGCTGTTTCCTCTCGCTGTGGAAAAGATTATTTTTGTAGATGCAGATCAGGTACAGAAAAGATGCATAACATAATCTACGTTTTTTTTTTTTTTTTTTTTTTAGTGATCACCAAGAATTAACCTGCCTTTGATTCCTAGACTGGGCTTGGAATAACATACTATCATCCTGCTCTTACTATTTCTGCAGTATATGGAATGTACTGTATACTGTGCACATTATGCAAATTTTCTGAATGTGTGGAATATTTCATTTGCTAAAATGTGCAGAATACAAGCTGAGGACACTGTGTGAGCACATTGTATTCCACAGTGCAATGCACTTGACTTTGTTTACACATAATGGGATTAAAATACAAAATAACCATATTTATATTCACAACTGAATGCCACTCCCTAAAATAAGCATGCAGGTGATAAAAATGTGATATGCTACTGTTTAAAATGTGTATCATGGAATAATGCCTATTTCACTTACTATTTTTAGAAAAGAAAAAAGTATACAGTATACACTGTGTAGTATTCAGTAAGTTGTAAGCTAGTATTCCATTTCAAACATAGTGCTAGTCACTTCACTGTAATCCAAATATAAATCTAAGAATGTTTTGCTTAAAAAAGAGAGTATCACACCCATTATGCATCAGATGTTACATTGCTGCCACCTTTGGGTAGTTATATACAGTTTGAGTTTAACTGGTGGAGGAAATTTTGCATTGTACTGTAATAAAGATCCTCAGTTTTACCACGTTTTAAACTTTATTAGACTGTCAAAAGATTATGTCAGTTTAATTAGCTAATTAGGCCATATCATTCTCTAGGGTTGTATGAACTGATAAAAGATGACATTGTTTTTTTGTTATACAGATAGTTCGCACAGACCTAAAGGAGTTGCGGGACTTTGACCTGGAGGGGGCGCCATATGGTTACACTCCTTTCTGTGAGAGCCGAAGGGAGATGGATGGTTACCGTTTCTGGAAGTCAGGGTATTGGGCCAGTCACTTGGCAGGACGTAAATACCATATCAGGTAAGAATGGTTCATGCATGCATGATTTGTTATGGATATGGAATTATGATTTGTTATGGAATTATGATCTACACCATTTAGTCTACCTTTGGCTGCCCATTAGCGTGCATCAAAGTTTTTTGTGGTGTGCTCCACAGTGCTTTGTATGTGGTGGATCTGAAGAAGTTTAGGAAGATTGCAGCTGGAGACAGACTGAGAGGGCAATACCAAGGTCTGAGTCAAGACCCCAACAGCTTGTCCAACCTGGACCAGGTGTGACATCCATTGATAGTCTGCTCACCTGTATCAGTTCCCACACTGAAGACCCTCTATCTATGTGTTCCATGTTTCTGAGTCATGCAACCCAAACACAAACTCATTATTTTTCTTTCAGAGCTTTAACTGTCAAAGCTTTGATGTGAATTATTATTGGTAAACATATATGGGTTTTTAAAGGCTGATACAATATCTATAGCCGATGGCTAATATAATGGTGAAATGTTTAAAAAAAATATCCAATATGACACATTCAAAAAATTGCTAAAAAATAAGCCTATTTCACATAATATTTACTCAAAATTCACTTCAAATATTTGAAATAGTTTATAAAATCTTTAATCCATTGGCAAGGCAAGGGGAAACTTACTGCCACTTCTCTTAATCAGCCAAATGGACATGTTGATAATCTCAAAATGGCCAAATATCCTCCAGTTTTTCAGACCAATGACCCATATTTTGGTCAATCATTTGAACAACTTCATTTCTTCCATTGATATTGTTTTTTTCTGTCAGGATCTGCCCAACAACATGATCCACCAAGTGCCAATAAAGTCACTTCCTCAAGAGTGGCTTTGGTGTGAAACCTGGTGTGATGATGCTTCTAAAAAGAAAGCCAAGACCATAGATCTGGTAGGTGTAAGAATGTATTTTATTACAAATGTATAAACAACTCTATGAAGCTCATTTTACAAATACACAGTACTCTATACTTTTAGATAGATAGTTCACCCAAAAATAAAAATTATTGGAAGCACTTTATTTTACAGTACTGTTCTACATTGACTTACTATAGAATTGCAACAACTACAGTACTAGGTACATACCTTAAACCTAACCCCAACCCTAACCTTAACCCATATTAATTACATGTAGTTACCTAATATTACTCAGAACTTTCTTGGGTAAGTACACTGTAAGTATACAGAAAGTACACGTACTGTAAAATAAAGTACAACCAAATTCTTTCATCATTTACTTCTGGTGAACACAAATTACATTTTGTATTAAAAAAGCTCTGTTGGTCCATTCAGTGCAAGAGAATGGGGGTCAGAACTTTTAAGCTCCAAAAAGCACAAAGGCAGCATAAAAGTAATCCATAAGACTCCAGGGGTTAAATCCATGTCTTCTGAAGCCATATTATAGGTGTGCGAAACAGATCCTTTTTTACTATACATTTTTTTTTTTTTAATTTAGAGTAAAAAAAAGGACTTAAATATTGATCTGTTTCTCACCCAAACCTATAATATCGCTTCTGAATACATTGATTTATCAACTGGACACGTATGGTTGACTTTTACGCTGCCGTTATATGCTTTTATATGCGTTGTATAGACAAATAGAGCTGAGATATTTTTTCTAAAAATCATGTGTTCAGCAGAAGAAAGTAAATCATACACATCTGGGATAGCATGAGGGTGAGTCAGTGATGAGAGCATTTAAATTTTTTGGGTCATCTGTTCCTTTAACAGCTGTTCATATTTCTGTTGGAAAAACAACAATGAACAACAAAACTTATGAGTTTCCTAGGGGCCATTTTTTTGGATTTTCACATTTAGCTTATAGTCAGTGATTTGAGATGCTGTCTCTGTCTTAGTGCAACAACCCTCAGACAAAAGAGCCAAAGCTGCAGGCTGCTGTCCGTATAGTAGCCGAGTGGAGTGACTACGACCAGGAGATTAAGAAAATCTACAACACCTTCATTCCAGGTGGCACAGCAGGCACCCATCAGACTACAGACAGAAAACACACAAGTGAGTTCTATCTGTCCATTTCTTTTTTTGTCTTGAGGACTAAAAAAAATATTGCATGGCACTGTACATGTTAAAAACTGTTTCTTCTTGAACTGGTAAATTTGAGTCTCTCTCTGCTCTTCCTCTCTCTCTCTCTCTCTCTCTCTGTCAGGTGGTGACGAGCACACAGAGCTTTAAGCTGAAGCTCTACCGCCAAAGAAGAGGGTACTCTGATTAAAGAGTTGTCTTTTCTTTACCCTTTTTAAACCAAGCCTATCCTCAAGGAACAGGTTGACATTTGTGCTGAACTTGAACTTTAACCGAATATAATGCAAATTCCCTTTTTGTTTCCTAATGGTCGCTGCTTTTGTTTGGAGGTTTGGGGCTCAGGGTAAAACACATGGAGAGGAGAGCAGTTGTACATTCATTAGGACAGAGGGCATTTCCAATCACCTGCCATTTTTAATGCTTAAAGGCATAGTTCACCCAAAATTAAATTTCTTTCACCTTATGTTGTTTCAAGCCCGATTGACTTTCTTTCATGAAACACAGAAGGAGCTGTTAGGCAGATTGTTAGCCTCAGTCACCGATCACTTTTATGATGTTTTTTTTTTTTTTTAATCATGCAATGAAAGTGAATGGTGACTGAGACCAACATTCTGCCTAACAGCTCCTTTTGTGTTCCACAAAAGAAAGTCATAAAGGTTTGGAACAACATGAGGGTGAATGCATGATCAAATTAATTTTTGGGTGAACTATCCCTTTTACTCCCAAAACACTTTGGGCTTGATAGACATCCGCATTTGTCACATTCAAAAGCAGTTCCACTGGAGAAAAAAGGCAAACGCAGTCTCTGATTGGTCTAGGTAGTAACCAATGGGAATAACTTAATTGAACAAGCCACAGAAAGTGCATGTGCACATTTTTAACATGAAAAAAGGATTCGATAAATGTCCCTCTTAGCTGTAATGTCATGCACTGACTTGCTCTCAAGAAAATGATTATCATGAAGAATGGCACACAGACTGTTCATTTAAAAGCCACCCATGGTTTTGAAATGCCACGGCAGCAAAGTGATTTCATAATAGGTGGACTTCAAAGCATAAATCACTTCCTGTGACACATCACATTTTAATTTAGAGGCTCGATGTAAAAAAAAACAGCCTTTTGGTAAACAGCCTTTATTTCTTTCTAGCCCAAGTCAAACCTGTCTCTTTTTGTTTGTGTTTGCAGTCTGTGAGTGGTTGATCCATTTTACAGATGATCCGTCTAATGTAAATGGTGACATAGCGTTGTGTCCAAAAGGCATTTTAAAAATGTTAATTCACATCACTCCTTTAAGAGACACGTCAAGAAGATCTTTTAACTCAGGAACAAGCTATTTGGTTGTTTTAGTCACAGCTGAGATTAATAAAGAAATTTTAATTTACTGACAGATTTCTGTGGGCATCGACAAGCTCCAGTAGTGTTGTCACAGCTTAATGCTGGCAGATGGTTACTCGACATTAAAATGATTCATAATGGCACATTCAGTTAATGAACCAATGTCAATAGTCCAGTTAGCCCCATAGGGTCTAAATGATGTCTTTAAAATGGAAGGGAAAAAACCCTGCTTGTCAGGTTTCCCTAGAGATATTGCTAGCAGGGAAAAAGTAATTACAGGTTGTATTTTTTTTTTTTTTTTTTATCTGGAATTTAGTTTTCTTTGGTATTCTTTCAAATCACTGGATTTCTTATGTAACTCATTGAAGTGGTAACCTAATATTTCTTTCAAGGTCAGTCACTCTGGCCTCGTCTGTTTCTGTGGTAATGCTTTTGAGGGTTTGAGAATGACCTCTCTTGACCACTAGCTCAATACATTTGATTATCATCATAATCATCATCATCATCATATGGCATGGGACTATAAGTAATATAGATGTAAGTTTTTCATCCTGGGTAATTACCTGGCAATATTACATGCATATTGGCAATAGATCTCCGAGTCCATTTGATGTCACACAGACCCTGAAGAGTGAAAGGAAAACAGGGCTTGTACAGTGCCTTGTGTTTCGTTATATCTGAGAGGTACATTACAGTGTCTTGTGGTTGTCTTTATCTTATGTACTTTGAGTACACTTAATATTGGGGGAAAAAAGGACTGATTTAGTCACTATGATGATGATGCTTTGGAATTACTGTAAGATTAATTGTGGGATGACAATATTTTGTAATAAAAGATGTACCAAATGGAAGCTTCAATTCTTTAAACTGTTAAACACACTTTTTTGTAGCACAGTCCTGTAAAGGACATACTGTATAAAATTACTCAAGTTCCATCACTTCTTTTTATTACAGGCATAATTGTGGTCTGTTTTGATAAAACACACTAGGGAGTTTGTTGTCCAGAAGTCAGAATTTCATAAAGATCTGGAATGAATAAAAATTCATTTTATTATTATTATTATTATTATTATTTCTTAAAGGAAATTCTTTGACTGTCCACTAGTTGCAGCACCTGTACCCTTACAGAAAATAACATGGCAGTGCCATGGTTTTGTTATGGTATCAGATGTCAAGTTACTTTATATATTCGGTAACACTTTACAATAAGGTTCCATTTGTTAACTTTAGTTAATGCATTAGGTATCATAAACAATGAACATTTTTTTTTTTTTTACATTTTTTACAAATCTTTTTAGTGTTATTTTATTAAAGCACAATTATTCATTGTTAGTTTATGTTAGTTTTATAATAGCACTCACTAATACAGTATTCACTAATGTTGACGTACAACTTTTGATTTAAAAAATGTATTAATCTATATTGAAATTAACAATAACCAAGATGAATAAATGTTGTAAAAGTATTGTTCATTGTTAGTTCATGTTAACTAATGTTAACAATTGTGACCTTATTGTAAGTGCTAACATATACTATATGATACTGCTGTAAATTATTACCATATTCACATACCATGGTATTTACCTGGTACCCCAATGTCATTCAAAGAATACCTTGGGATTGCCTTGGTACCATGTCCAGAGAACAATATCATTACCATGTTAGCATGTCCAAAAATGCCATGGAAGCAGAATGGAGCTTTAAGTTTTGTTAGCATATTAAACCTCTCTTTGGGGGAATTGAAACTCCTCTCGTTGCAATGTATTATTCTACCACACGATGGTAGCACAACTCAATTCCAGGAAAATCTCCTTGCTCTTGACCATACCTTGATGCAAGCTGATTTTTAGTTTCCTTGAGCAATTGTTTTAGATGCACCACCTCCTTCACCAGGGCACACTCCTTGTCTGACCATATTATGAGATCTGGAAGCCAGAATAACACAAACATACCCAAATACTTTTCCATTTTGGTAAAAAAATACTTGCAAATTTCAATTAATGTGAACACACTATTAGAGAAACACACACCAAAATGTAATACTGTTGACTGGACTTAATTTAAAGGTGCACTCAGTAATTATTATTATTATTATTATTATTATTCATTCAAAAAGTTTTACTCCTAAAGAACTGAATTGTAATTTTGAAACATATGTATAAAATCATGACTACTCACATGAGATGAGGACTCTAGTCTTATCAGTAACCTTGTAAAAGCTGTTTTATTCTACATAGAGAGGGTACGCTCAGGGGTTCTGCCATTTTAGAATTGAATACTACTCGCTTAATCTCAGTAACCATCTTGTTATTGGATAGTTATTAATTCATTAATATTTAATTAATTTTATTTATTTATCACACATTATACATTTGCACATATACAGTGAAATTCTTTTTTCCCCCCACATATCCCAGCTAAGCTGGGGTCATAGTACTTTCACTCTTGGATTATATTAAGAATTTCTACAATGGCATCTGTAAATGAAAACTATTGATTTTGAATGATGCTGCATCCACACCAGGTGTCACTGTAAGTCCAAGATAACAAAAACAAAAAGTTACTGAGTGCACCTTAAATTTATTTATTTTTTGTTATTATCATTATTATTATTTTACATATAGCATGAAAATATAATGGTATTCACTGAAGTAATCATTCAGTACCATGGTATCTGTCAAAGTACCATAGTATTACCACCTGATACGACCACTGTGTACAGGAAAGCAGGGGCTTTATGTTTTGAGAAAGATGTTTAATATCAAGATCACACACTTGTAGTGTTGACAACTTTATTATAATGGGAGCGATCTGGTTTTGTCACATCGCTCACTCTCAGTGTAGAGCAGGGCCGTAACCACCATAGACATTGACATTGAGGGGGACATATGACCCCCCTCAACGAGTGTAGACGTTTACAGGAATTTCAGTGCTGAAAACTCCTGACCAGGAGGCTAAAGAGTTAATGATTCTATTGAGAGATGCCTGAGGGAGAGAAAAAACAACAACTTTGTCACCATCAGTTGAGAGTAGGGCAGGGGAGCTAGAAAGTGGATCATTAACATGTAAATGATAGTTTTAGCCTGGATCCATTCTTTCTCCCATTCTCTCTCTCTCTCTCTCTCTCTCTCTCTCTCTCACTGTCTGTCTGTTCAGTAACCATGACAACTCTCATGCCATTTATTTCTGTACATTAGGCACAGACTACTTGTCCTCTGCCTTGGCTGCTTTTTTCCCAGACCTCCTTTTTAGGAGGATGAATTTGCATGTAGATGAGTTTGTGCTGTCTATCTTTAGCCCCTCTGTTTCTCTCACTCTGTGTCTGTCTGTATGCCTTCCCATGGTTTTATCTTTCCCATCTTTCTTCCATCCTTTTGTGATCTTTATTCCGATAGTTTATTCTCCGTCTCACTCTTCTCTCACTGCTGTCTTGCTCCTCTCTACTCACCGGTCATGATTATCTGGCTCAACTGAGACCTCATCGGTTTTATTATTGTTAACAAAAACTAAAACATTTTCATTAAAATTAATAGTTTAGCCAAAATAAAAACCATGTCATCATTCAGTATGTTGTACTGTATGTAAAAAGATGAAAGTGAAAAGACAAAAAGTACAGATTTGGAACAACATGACATAAAGGAATTGATGGTAAAAATTTCATTTTGGGGTGAACTATCCCTTTAAACACATTTTGTGACTGCAAGGTTAATGAAATAAGATAAAAATGAGCACATTTTAGTTTTACTTTTTGATATACAGTATTATAATATGGGGTTTCAAGGGGCACGCACCTGTCAAGGTGGGTGCGAGATTACAGTGTATTAATGTGATCGGGATTTTGTATCCGTTCACCTAAAAGATTCGTTCAGCCACAGTTCTGCATATTACAATCTTTTTGCCAGAAGATGGCAACAAATGAGCATTTCTTTTTTTTTTTTGTGATATGAGTGAGTCATTGTATCATTGATTCAAATGATTGGTTCAAAAAACTCTGAGTTGTCCATGACCGAAACATTGGAAATTAATGAGAATTAATTATTCACTTAAAAGTGCAGTTCAGCGGTTACGGAAGTAAGACAAATAGTATGGATTCACATGCATCACATTAAAGGTTCTCTCAGAAATGTTTTATGTATGTCGTCATGGATTTGCACTGACCTCCAGGAGCATAGATGCAGCATCATTCAAACGCAACTGTAGAAATCCATGAGTGAAAGTGTCTAATAACAGGGCGGTTACTGAGATTAAGCGAGTAATATCTGGCTGGTCATGTGATCATAACATCCAGGAAGAAAGGAATGGGGGCGGGGCATGGCTTTGAGTGGCTCCGCGTGCCCCATCAAGGGACCCTCTCCATATAGAATAAAACAGCTTTTATAAGGTTACTGTGAATGGTCATCAAACCACATTCACAGTGTATGCTTGAAGGTGCATATCAGTTCAAAACCTGTGAACTATAGTCACTTAAACCAAATACCCGATGTTCAAAGAGATGAGCTGCTTGACAATTTCCATTGTAAAGAGTCACTCTGTATAGAGTTGACAAATCGAAAACTAACAAGGACCAGTAAAAGCACAGAGCGCAGCAACATAATCCATACTCCCATTAAATGCATGGTTCATGTTCAGAAAAATCTACGCCCTTGCCCACCTATATCTGTGGTCACAAGCCACTAATGAATTCACCCCAAAATGGATATTCTGTCATCATTTACTCACCACCATGCCATCTTAGATGTGTATGACTTACTTTCTTCTGCAGAACACAAATGAAGATTTTTAGAAGAATATTTCAGCTCTGTATGTCATTTCAATGCAAGTGAATGGTGGCCAGACATTTGAAGCTCCAATAAGCAGATGAATGGAACCTTAAAGTAATTCATTTGACTCCAGTAGTTTAATCAATGTCTTCTGAAGTGATCGACTTGGTTTTGGGTGAGAACATACCAAAATAAAACTCCCTTTTCACTGCACATCGTGCCCTTGCAATCTCAAGGCGTGATCATAATTTCAAGCTCGATTACACTTCCTAGTGCTTGACGCATTGTGCAGAGCAATAGATGGCGCTATTGGAAATGTTATCAAGCTTGAAATCATGATTTTCAAGGAGACTTCTGTCAAGATTATTCTTAAAGTGAAAAAGGAGTTACATTTTGGTCTGTTTTCACCCAAAACCATTTGTATCGCTTAAGATGGTGTTTATTAACCTACTGGAGTCTTATGGATAACTTTATTGCTGCCTTTATCTGCATTTTGGAGCTTCACGGTCTGGTCACCTTTCACTTGCTCTGTACGGACCTACAAAGCTGATATATTCTTCTGACAATCTTTGTTTGTATTCTGCAGAAAAAAGAAAGTCTTACACATCTTAGATAGCATGATGGTGAGTAAATGATGAGTGAATTTTCATTTTTGGGTGAATGATGAACTAAACCTTCAACACTAGATGCCCTTGAAAAAAATATTAACTATTATATCAGTAAACATATTAACTTTGGCAGTCATTAGGCCCATACTAATACTATTTTAATTAATTTTCTTTATTTATCACACATATACAGTGAAATTCTTCTTTTTCACATATCCCAGTTAGGCTGGGGTCAGAGTGCAGGGTCAGCCATGACACAGCACCCCTGGAGCATATAGGGTCAAGGACCCTGCTCAAGGGCCCAACAGTGGCATCTTGGTGGTGCTGGGGCTTGAACCCCTGACCTTCTGATCAGTAACTGAGAGCCTTAACCGCTGAGCGTTACAACTTACAGAGTTAAAACTATACTGAATTAAATAGACAAATTAAAAATAAAAGACTAAATTGAAAATTAAAAACCCATGAGAGATAGAACTGATGTAACAGTATCATATTCAGATGAGACGGACACAGACAGACAATAAATGGGCAGCCCTCCTGTTGCCGGGGGAGACACCATGGCTCCAGAGTTGGAGCAGGGGGAGGGGGGTGTGGGTACTGTATGTCTGTGTCTCTATCCAGATGGCAGTGGTCAGCTATCCCTTACTCAGTGGGCATATTAAACAGATCACTGATAGTAATGACCAGTACCCACATCTGTTAAGCTACATCTTAGTATACTCTGTCTGAGTGTACGGGCATCCCGGTGCCTTCTGCCCTCTGCCCTCACAGTGCTGTCTGTGCTTTGATCTGACTAACGGCTGTCAGCCTGGGCCAGGAGGCGGCACATGGGCTGTACCCATGCCATCACCAGCCAAGCAGGAGCAGGAGAGATTTAGTTACACATTGCCAGCTTGGCCTGTTGCAGCTTAGAGATTAATCTAATTTGCTAAGATTTTACTGAGCTTATGAGAAGTATTAGGTAGTTCCTGCTTCAGACAGTCTGGTGCATATTGCACACAAAAAATGGCAAGAGCTTTCTCAAAATTGCAAGCTTAACTTTCATTGGCTGGCTTTTCTCAAATTCCTGGAATCAGAGTATGCAGCTTTTATAGGTCCTATTGTTAGAAAGTCCCACAAACTTCTCCTTTCGAACAGCTGAAAAAAGTGATTCAACTTTTTAACTTGTGTTGGATTTTGGGGGTGGCTTCCGAGCTGGTGGCACCCTAGGCGACCACCTAGTTTACCTATGCCTAGAAACGGCCCTGATTGGGAGTAATTTACACATAAAATGGACCTTCCCGAAAACTTTCCTCCGGATTCAAAAAACGCTGCCTACATCCCAGATTTGTATGTTAAATGTGTTCATGAAATTAGGGACATTTGTGTAACAGTAGCCAGCTTGTGTGTGCAGTGTGTGTAAGCCTCACTCCCTTTGCCTCAAGAGGCACACTCGAGGCTGTAGCCTTTAGCCTCCTCCTTAGCGCACTTGCCTCCCATGCCGAAGACCCTGGTTCAAATCCCATTCTGAGCAGGTTGAGCAGGACCAGTTACAGTAGTGCCATGACCCAGATGGGAGTGAGGTTAAGGGGGGTGAGTGTAACGGTAGCCAGCTGGTACGTGCTGTGCAGTGTGTGTAAACCTCACTCCCCTGGCCTCAAGAGGCACACTCGAGGCTGTAGCCTTTAGCCTCCTCCTTAGCGCACTTGCCTCCCATGCCGAAGACCCTGGTTTGAATCCCGCTCGGAGTGGGTCAGGCAGGATCGGTTATATTTGCACATTCATTCACAATTTACATAACCCACGACCATGAAAACGGCATACAAGGAATGCATCAGACGCGCTAGTAAATGAGAACAGGCATATGTGGAACAGTAATTAAATTAAATTGTTTTTATGAATGAAGTGCATTAACTTCGTAAAATTTTGATTTAGCAAACACAACAGCGTCTCAAAGAAAGTGAGGAAATTACTGTCATCACATGTTTTTGATGTCATCAGAGGCTCTTTTGGGAATCAAATCGTCTAAGTAGTCAATAAAAATGGTTTGACATAAAGCTTTAGTGTAAAAAAAAAAGTGTTTCACAAATGAGGCCCAGTGAAAGTTTGCAAGATTTATGGCGTAAAATCATTTATTTAGTTTGAGGCACAATGAAGACTTTGTCAGTTGTCAAAAGTCAGGCTCTGTAAAGCTAACAATCAGGTAGCGGTTGCTTTGAAGACCAACACTGAGCTGATGACTACCAGCTGGGGCAGATCTTGGGAAGTAAAATGTATTCTCCATATCCATAGCAGCGTTTGCTTTCATGCTGCTCCAGCCTTCCTGTTCAGTCTCTCACCCTTCCAGATACCTTGACCTTTTTGTTTCCAGCCTTCAGCTTCTAACAACCAGGGTCAGCAGGCAATCTTTTGTGGACCGTAGCTACACCCTTGCTGCACTCCTCCATAACCTTTCTGTTATTCTCACTATAGTGGTGCACCCCATGTAGTGAGGGAAAAAAATGCAATGAAAGTGAATGGTGACTGAGACTAAAAATAATGCCTTTAATCTCCTTTTGTGTTCCACAGAAGAAAGAAATTCATACAGGTTTGGAAACAACATGAGGGTGAGTGAGTTTTGGGTGAACTATCCCTTTAAGCTGGGATAGGAGAATGTATTATAACGTGGAAAGTGACTGATACATCAAATCTTTCCCACCTGTCTGAAAAGATTGTTTAGCAAACTATTTGGCACATTCACACTGCAGTCACTGGGTGAGCCATTGGGTGGTGCTCTTACTCTACGAGCCACTAATGTAAAAAAGGATCCCTTAGAATTTGAGCATGAAGTGTACTGCAGGTTTGAATAGTAAATCAGTCTTGTTTCTCTAAATGGCTCTTAGAGACAATGTTAATGGTGGCGGGAACAAACAGAATGTTTTAGAGCACTTTTCTCTTGAAGCCATGCAGTCAATTCTGTACTGCTACATTTCCAAATCATCAACACCACTTTTTCCTTCTAGACATTGACATCCTAAACAGGATGAAGAATGCCCATGTTGTTGTTTTTTTTTTTTTTTTTTTTTTTTTTTTTGCCAGTTTGTGTATCTGTTAGATAAGGGAAAGACTCTGTGCTGTGATCAGATCATTTGTGGTCAGCAAAGAAATCTGTGTTCCCACTCAGTGATTTGTATGTCAGGCAATTAATATTTGTGTGCTCACAGTTGATTAGTCAGCTGTTAGTATATGTCAGGGGTACTCAATTAAAGTTCCAAGAGGTCCGGTCTCTAAATTTCTTTCACAGCAAAGGTCCAGATAATAATATGTAGCTTACATGGTGTCAGTAGTTATATGGCTTGGAAATTATGTATCTTTTTCAAAATAGTTTTTTATAACTTACCACATTGGCAGCAATAGTACTTGTAATATATATATATAGCCAGCAGCCATATCACCCTGTAACTCAAGACCGGTTGCCCACTGAAGCTAAATAGGGTTGAGCCTGGTCAGTACCTGGATGGCAGTACCTGCATTGGGAAAACTAAGGTTTCTGCTGGAAGAGGTATTAGGGAGGCCAGCAGGGAGTGCTCACCCTATGGTCTGTGTGGGTACTTATGCCCCAGTATAGTGACAGGGACACTATACTGTAAAAAGGCACCATCCTTCGGATGAGATTAAAAAAATAGGTCCTGACTCTCTGTGGTTATTAAAAATACCAGGACACTTCTCGAAAAGTGTAGGGGTGTAACCCCGGTGTCCTGGCCAAATTCCCCCCATTGGCCCTTATCAGTGATGGCTTCCTAATAATCAGCATCCATTAATTGGCTCAATATCTCTACTCTCTCCTCTCCACCAATAGCTGGTGTGTGGTGAGTGTACTGGTGCACTATGGCTGCCGTCACATCATCCAGGTGGATGCTGCACATTGGTGGTGGTTGAGGAGAGTCCCCTGTTCACTGTGTAAAGCACTTTGAGTGTAATGTCAGAAAAGTGTTATATAAATGTAACATTCATTCATTCATATATTCCTAAACAGTCAAAATAGTCTCTTCAAAACTGAGCACTGATGATGACATTGGGGGCCCAGAGACAGCCAAAGTAGTGGGGTCTGAGAAATCTTTTCTACCAAAAGATTAAACTATTTCATCAAGCCTTCATCAGTCGAGGGCACTTGGATATGAATATTAAAAGATGAGATCAACAGTTCATTTTGAAGCTGAATGACAGTTTTTGTGTTTAAATATTTATATATTTGTATGAGACACAGGAGGCCTTTTGACAGATAAAAAACACTGTATGGGGGTTCAGAGATATCCCCTGAGAGAACATTTAAATAAAAATGTAAAAGTCTGAATGAACCATTTTTATATTTTCCTTAAAGTGAGAATCTATTAACAACAAACAAACAAACACTTTACATAAAAACAGTGAAGCATTAAAATACTGTTTGCATAATAAGTATAAACAGGCTTTCCTTGCCATGATGACTAATTTTCACAAAGTTATAACAAAAATATGTTTGTTTATTATGAAAGGCTCATAATATGTTGATTAATAAAGCTAAATTTAGATGTGGAAAAAAAAGTTATAGTCTAAAGGTGCCACGTTAACGTATTTTATGTTAATGTTTTTGATGTTAAAATAACCACACCTGCAACTCGAACAGTAAATTAGGCTTTATGCGGCGCCTTATGTCTATAGCGGGGAGAGAGGCATTGCGCTGAGCGGAAATAAAACGCACAGAACTGAATGGAATGTAGTTTTAAGATTTTTTTTTTGACAAGAATTTAGTTGTTTAAACTTCAAATCTGTGGTTGATTTATCAAGATAGAGCCTACTTGAAAATTTGCTCTGACGTTTTTGGAGATGTGAAGTCCTGCTATCTATCAAGATGACTGGGCGGTCAGAGCTCATGGTACCCCACCGAGAACAGCCTGATCTCAGCAAGTCCTTTTGAAATTTGCCGCTGGCTCTGATGTCTCTGTAGTCGTGGTTAAACATGAGATAGAAATCGTTTTGGGTATATCTAATGGGCAATCATTGGTCTCAGAGTCTAAATTGTTCCCAGGCAAATCGGTTTGGCTGAGGACAAAGTTATTTAAATTTAACATTGTACTAGAGAGCTGCCTTTGTACTTTTGACTGAATTGTTCGCTTGTCTTTATTCCTTATTGTACAAACTTGTTATACTTGTTATAATGGCTGTTATTGTGCATTAAAACTAACATTTAAGCAATATTTTAATCAAGGGATAACTGAGGAAACCCGGGCCCTCATTGACTGGTGGACGGCCAATGAGAGCCTTTTCACCGGCAGGCGAAATTCTCCAGAAAAGAACATGGCGAGGATAGGCACATGCTCATTCATTTGTGCATACATTTGTAAGGGACTTTGATCCTGTTAAAAAAAAAGAAATCTCTTTTTTTTTTTTGTGGAATTTTTTAACATTATTTATTAATTGTTGTTATATTTATTATATATTTATTGCTTAATTATGTGTTTTTACTATTTAATATTTATTCAGTTGTATTCTAAATATATTGTCTGGTATGAATGGTTGAAGTCTACCAGAATTAAATTCCCCTCTAACATCTGACCCGTTCGGTCAGGTACTTGATTATGCTTGAGAAAGTTTCTATTTCTTTCATTGCTTGATAGGCAATATAAGAGCACACCTGTCTTCCCAGGTTCTGAATCAAAAAATTACTGTAGCCTACATGATTACTGTATCATAGACATGAAATATCCTGTTTGTGCTGAAGTCTGTCCTGGTTAATGACTAATGATGTACGTGACACAGATGAGGTACAGGCACTTCTTGCTTTAAAGTATAGTGATGTTTGTGCACCTAACTGTACAAAGCCTGTCAGACTAAAAATCAACATCTTGATGCTTGAGTACCAAGAAGTCAAACGGCAGGTATGTATGTGGAATGTAGGCTAATCCATTTCAATATCATTAACTGTCAAACCTCCCCTGTACTTGCCAGTTTATAATAAATCTAACGTAGTCTAATACAACAGCCCTGCAATAATTGTTAACATTATAACCTTGCTAAGGTTAAGTTTTTTCATGTAATCTGTTTTTGAGAGGTGTTTGTCCATCCCATTTATATGAATGAGGATATACTAAATATTAGAAACACATCTCAGTATAACCCAGTACAGTTCAACGGCACCACAAACTACAGCTGACACACAAAAAAATCAACACCTCTCTAAAACATTAAACAAAGATTTAATACAATATTAAACTGCATTAGTTTTTATCTAGGTGTACCAAGTAAACTTTCAAGTCTACATATACACTGGCGGCCAAAAGTTTGGAATAATGTACAGATTTTGCTCTTATGGAAATAAATTGGTACTTTTATTCACCAAAGTGGCATTCAACTGATCACAATGTATAGTCAAGACATTAATAATGTGAAAAATTACTATTACAATTTAAAAAAAATAAATAAATAAATACTTAAACTACTTCAAAGCGTTCTCATAAAAAAATAAAAATAAAAATAAAACTCCACGTGCAGCATGGACAGCTTTGAAGATCCTTGGCATTCTAGCTGTCAGTTTGTCCAGATGCTCAGGTGACATTTCACCCCACGCATCCATGTAGCACTTGCCATAGATATGGCTCTCTTGTGGCAATTCTTCCCATAAGGCCTGCACCCCTGAGTCTTCTCTTTACTGTTGTACATGAATCTGGTGTTGAGCGGGTAGAATTCAATGAAGCTGTCAGCTGAGGACATGTGAGGCATCTATTTCTCAAACTAGAGACTCTGATGTACTTTTCCTCTTGTTTAGTTGTACATCTGGTCTTCCACATCTCTTTCTGTCCATGTTAGAGCCAACTGTCCTTTGTCTTTGAAGACTGTAATGTACACCTTTGCATGAAATCTTTTTTTTTTTTTTTTTTTTTTTTGGCAATTTCAAGGATTGTTAGCCTTCATTCCTCAAAACAATGATTGGCTGATGAGTTTCTAGAGAAAGCTGTTTCTTTTTTGCCATTTTTGACCTAATATTGACCTTAAGACATGCCAGTCTATTGCATACTGTCGCAACTCAAAAACAAACACAAAGACAATGTTAAGCTTCATTTAACGAACCAAATAGCTTTCAACTGTGTTTGATATAACGTGATAAAGTGATTTTCTAGTACCAAATTAGCAATTTAGCATGATTACTCAAGGATAAGATATTGGAGAGATGGCTGCTGGAAATGGGCCCTGTCTAGTGGTTTTTTGATCAAAAATGACATTTTTCAAATAGTGATGGTGCTGTTTTTTTTTACATCAGTAATGTCCTGACTATACATTGTGATCAGTTGAATGCCACTTTGGTAAATTAAAGTACCAATTTCCTTCCAAAACAGTGAAATCTGTACATTATTCCAAGCTTTTGGCCACCAATGTAAATGCGTAGGCAGGTTAACAAAAAAGCACAATGATTAGACAAACGTACAGAGCTAGAGAGACATGCTAATATGGCACGTCTCCTCTCCATCCTCCACCGCATCCTGGCTCTTCATTGACGGATTCTCCTCTTCATCTTCTTTATAAAGCATACCAATGGCAATCCAGGTCTGATCCAGGTCAGATGCTTTATGTCTCTCCTCATTTATTCATTCACCAACGTCCACAACAACAAACTTTTCCCATCACTGGCTTTTTATATGTAGGCTACAGATCTAGGAACACTCAAAATATATACATATTAATATTTTTAAAATGAAAACAAAAAGATGCAGGGTTGTGTTTTATATAATATTTCATTTTATTGTAAATATACATTACAGTGAAGATAACCGGAGTAGGCACGTATTGCTAAGACCAGCTGAGATAGTGACATCATCAAATATGCTGCTGTTCCATTTGCAATGACTGTACTGTGTCCTCCCGTCCTCGGGAGTTTGTACTTCCAAGTCGAACTTGCCAAGTCCGAACTTGGCGTACTTGTTATTGAGAAACGCCCTAGATCTCCCTCTCTGGTAAACCAGGATTCTCTGTAAACAGATGATTGCTTGTTAGCACACCATATTTGCAATGTGATTTTCCCATTAGTGTAACCAACATTTTACTGTACCTCTGCAACATGGTTACTAATTTCAAAGTTCTTATTGTTAATGTTTCATCAAAAGTGATCACATTCAATTCTATCACCCAGTGTCTTCTCTGCTGTTTGTGTATTTTATATTTTTTCAGTGCTATGTGATCTTTCTCTGATATCTCTTAAATGATGATGGTAACGGAGCTGTTAAACTCTTTCAGAACTGGTTCATGTTTCCATTCACTAGAGAGCTGAACAATAACGTAACTGATTATGTTACTGCATAACCTGTCCACAAACAAATGTTTACAAATCTTACTTCTAGTTTTGTGAACATATTGTGGAAAACACTGTTTTCCATAATCTATTGTTCTTTTAAACCAGCCTTATCTCTTTACTATACTGTAACAGATTGTAACAGGGTTAAAATGGGGAAGGAGGAGGTGGGAACTAGACGAACATTCAAAGTAATATTGAATTTAAACAAAATGACACAAACACAAATACACACATGGCAGCTACGTGTGGCTCTCTCTCTGCCAAATTGCTGCATCCGGCTCGGCCTTATCCCTCTCCTTGGCTGATTAGCCCAATTGAGGGCTGGGCGTGTGTAGTCATGGCCCGGCCCCGCACTCCTCCTCGTCACACTCCTCCTCGTCACACTCCTCCCTCCTTTGCCTCAGTCCGGGGAACCCCCTGGCATGACGGGCGTTGCCCATCTGGCTGCGCCTGCCGGACAGGGGGAGGGGGGGGGGGGGGGAGAGGAGATGGAAAGGGTAAGGCGGAGTGACAGTGAGAGAGAGAGAAAAAAATTGCTTGCTGGTTCCCAGACATGCCGTCGCCTGGTCCTCGACCACTCCTCCACCTTCTGGCGGACAACAGCCGCTCCTCCCTGGGCAGACTGGAGTGAGTTCTCTGACCCCTTGTGGATGGAATGCCCCTCAGCGTTCTGGCGGCTGGTAGCGAGCCCCTCCACCACTTGCAGCGGCTCCCCCACTCCAGGCGGCCGGCAGTGAGCCCCTCCTCCCCTCACAGACGGCGGCCATTCCTCTGCGTCCAGGCGGCCGGCAGCGACTCCTCCATCCCCTGGCGGACAGCCGCGGCTGCTCCTTAGGGCGGACGGCAGTGGCGGACTCTGTAGGGCTTTACTGGTTGTTTAGATCAGTGTTACTATCAGAAATAATTGGTAATTATTTCTTTAGTTATTAATTAATATTTAAATTAATTAAATCTAACTCATTAAAACCTCATATGGGGCTCCAGTAAGTGTAGTGCGCTATGTTTAGGAGTGGGTTTGGTTATTAGCAATAATTAATAATTATCAAAGATAATTATTACTTATTAAAATCAATAGAACATTGATGAGAATCAATGTTAGCTTTTTTAATCCTTTAAATCAACAATTATCAAAGATAATCACTAATCATTAACATCGATGAAACATTAATTAAAATTAACACTAGCTTATTGATCCTTCAAATTCAACAATCATCAAAGATAATTATCAATTATCAAAAATCAATAGAATATTAATAATATTGTCAGGGCACCACCCTGGAATCAGGGACTAATAACCAGAGAGTTTAACAGTCTCGATATTAGATTGTTTTCTTAGGAAAATCGACATCCGAAGAATATCGATTTTCGAAAAAAATAAAAAAATGAATGAAGGCTTGAATCTGAGCACTGATATCCTGTCAGCATGACACAGGTGTATGCAAAACAAACCAAAACAATTCTCTTTGTAATATAACAAAATTTATTTATGCAGTAATATCAATTAATAATTAATATAATGCAGTCAATAAACTTCCGACTTACAACTACAAACTAAACAGTGATATGATGAGATATGGTAACCAAAATAATCCTATAACACATGAGGGTGTGTGTGTGTGTGAGAGAGAGGGTGTGTGTGTGTATAAGGAGGGACATGCACAAAATGGCGGACGTGACTCTCGTGAAGAGTATGTCATGCGAGACTTCCGGCCAAAGAATATAGCCGCGAATGTGGGTGGAGAGAAACCAAACAATGGTGTCTACCAGTTTACCGCGTGTATCCGCTTGTACGATAGCTTAGGGACAAAGCTGAGCTTTATCACGAAGCTATCTACTAGCCAAAAATGTGTGCGAGAATGTTTGTGAGGGGGCGCATGTGTGTGTGTGGTTAGTACGAGAGAGAGAGAGAGAATTAAGTGACGGCCCCAAAGCCGATTTCGCAATCGTGGGAAAGAAAGCAGCTGTTAGTTTATCACTCAGAGACGTGGTGGACGGCTCGTAAACCGTCCCGCGGTCTTTGATTCTGTAATGGATAAACTCAGTGTGCCGGTCTCACCCACGATGGCAGAAATGCACAACAGTCCAATGTGGTTGGACTACAACACAGCAAATCTCATACGTGATAATTAATACCTTGAGTATTAATTGAATGAGCGGACACGGCGGTCCGTAAACTGTACAAGCAATAACCTTGATACACAAGAATAACACACTATAATATTCTATCTCTGCCCAGACGTAAACCTCTTACTTGAATCGTATGAAGACGTAGATCTCCTTTGGATCCGTTAGAGTGTTCGGTGGAACACAGAGTAATCTCAACTCGTCCAGCAAGATGGAGACTGTATGGCCACAGTTTCAAGTCGGACGTTACTTCCTTGTGCCATGAGGCTACACCTGAGAGCAGCGATGAGCTGCGTCTACACACGGCGAGCAAAGTTGCTGGAAGCAAATCCCGGAAGCATCTCAGAGTTATTTCTACTCCCGATGACATCATGGTTGAGGGCCGTTCTGTTGTGTGCCTCATTCAATAGGAGTTGAGAGTTAGATCCTTTAGTGAGCAAGGCTTCATGGGATTTGTAGTCTGTTTTGGACTCCCTTTGTTTGATTTTGGCACTGTTTTTATCAGTAAGATTTATGACTTGGTATGTGGGCCTGAGTTAGGTTTTACGACTGTGTTAGGCCTGCCTTTGTCTTCTATCTGAATACATGAGGCCCAACAACTCCATGACAGCGCATCCCTCCTCCTTCCTGGGTTTTGGCACCAATGTAACAGGGTTAAAATGGGAAAGGAGGAGGCGGGAACCGGACAAACATTCAAAGTAATATTTAATTTAAACAAAAAGACACAAACACAAATACACACATGGCAGCTGCGTGCGGCTCTCGCTCTCCCGAACTGCCGCATCCGGCTTGGCCTTAACCCTCTCCTCGGCTGATTAACCCGACTGGGGGCCAGGTGTGCGTAGTCACGGCCCGGGCCCGCCCTCCTCCTCGTCACACAGATGTTTGTATTTGGATCAAAAGGAGGAAGTGGGAGATGGCTTCAGCAAACCACGTGAGTTTATTTACACACTTTGAATGCAACTCAAACAAAAATAATGCTTTTCAGCAGCCAATGTAAAACTGCTGCTTTTCAGCCAGACAGTGACGCTTCAATAACACACACACTGTGCTCAGGTTCAGCTCTCCCTCTTTCGGAGGACTGGGCCATCTTTTATCTCCCCCGACTCTCACTGTGAATATAGAAATGGTAATTAGCCACAGTTCATCTCAGGTGGATGTCCTTACCACTTTCTCTCTCCCCAGATGGGCTCTTGACCACGCCCTCACCTTCACATATATATTGCTATTCGTATGTAACATTTAAACATACATATTTGTACTTTTAATATGCTGAAACGTAAAATTTGACAGCATCTAAAACAATTTTTTTTTTTTTTACGTATTTACAGTTTTAGAAATGTCATATATTTATGAATCCATAATAAATATACCTGTCATTTTTACAAATATTTTATTGATATTATAGATGCATTAACCCTACCTATACCCATAAACATACCAACTTTTCAACACTATAAAAGACGTAACAGACAGAATAATTTAAAGTGACAAAAATGTTGTTATAATATTATTACTTTTATATATTTCAGAGCCACTCCTACCCCTTAACCTAACCTGAACCATTTCTTAACCATTTTATAGATGTAACGGCCATAGATTTATTTACAGTAATTTATGCAGAACAATTGCTAAAGATAGTACAAAAGTAGTCCAAACAAAGATGTGCTGCATTCAAAGTGCTCCCTGATGGAATACAATACCTTTAAGTGAGGAAGAGAGTAGAACTGAAGTTATTTATTTCCAAAAATGTTTTCCTGATGCTCTCATTGAAGGTGCTGTCCTATATCATTCAAACAGATTCGTCACAGATTATGGCATGTCACAATTAGTCAAAAGACACTTGAGAGCCAATGAGCATTTGACATCACTGCTAAAAACCTGTGTTGTTTTTAGTCCCATGGCAAACAAAAGAAAAAATGCTTAAGGAATGATTAAAATGATTACAGATTACAGTTCATTTTAACATTTTTTTAGTTTAGCCTTGGTTGAAATTATATAATCCTTTAAAATGAGTTGAGGCACCAGAAATCACAAAGTAGAGAAGGAGTCAGCAGTAAGATTCTAAAATGCAGTAAGATTCTAAAATGATATGTTTTGTATGCTGCAAATATGTCAGTATTGTACATTTCGGTGACTATGCAAATTAAAGCAAATGAACGTTTGCTGGAACCACAATTTACATAAGAAGAAATACAATATCTCATGAGATCACATTGATTAAACATATTTTAATAGACAAAGTAATTTCTTATCATTGTGCCAGCACAAGCTTTGATGGAACAATCAAAATATAATGAAATATATGCATTACGAAAAATCAAAGGCATGGCGGGGCTCCTCAGCATGAATCCTATTGTCAGTCTCTTACTAAGGTACACAAAAGGACACTGCAAATGCATCTGGTGTTAAAAAAAAAAAAGATTAACATTGATTGACATCCCCTAAGAAGTGACTACCGTCAATTAACAATGAGTAAGAAGGCTGTGGCGTGGGATGTATTTTGCAGCCACACACCCAGCAGGTGATTGGCAACATTGCATGTGACCTTCAGCAGGTGTTGAAAGAATAAAAAGGTTTGCACTAACACGTCCACCATACACACACACACACACACACACACACACACACACACACACACACACACACTTCTATCCTCCAGCGTCCTGCCTGAAGCACAGTTGATACTGATAACTCAACTCTGAGCTTGTTTTTGCACGTTTTGCCTGCCCATGATCCCTTGAGTCCTCCCTAGTGAGTGCACAACCTGTCCTGCTTCCTATCTAAAACAGAGGAGCCAGGAGCCTCAGTCTAATGACTCCATCCAGACTTGTTGGCACAACAGCAGTTAAAGAACTGAAATGAAATATAGATTTTTTTTTATTTTTATTTTTTTGGACTTGACACCTCACAATGGAGGTGGGTCGAATTGAAAATCTTTTGGTTTCTTCACCACAGTACAGAGAGGAGGGATAAAACAGGTGTTTTGCATATCAGAGAGTTGAATTAAAGCATGTAACATGAACCATATCTTCAGAGATATACCAGTGTACTTGTCAGCTTAGAACTTGGTCTGAAAAACTGAATTAGGCAGACGGAGCATGGTAAGATTGACCCATAATCATAAACAGAGCTTAAAGGTGCAATTAAAAAAGTTTTACATAGAAATATTTTTTTAGAAATATGTTGAAAATGATGTACACTCACATGAGATAAAGACTCCTGTCAAATCAAATCTAATAAAATATGTCACCCCCTCACTGTTGCCAGCACATGACACTGTGTCATGCAATGAACTGAGTAACAACCGCTAATAATGACAATAATAATAACATGTTTACTTTATTTAGCATTTTCAGCCAATGCTCAAGCATAAAAGTACATGTAAAAAAAACAAGTAAACCAAACAATAAAACAAAAAACGTCCTGGTTACTTTCGTAACCTCCGTTCCCTGATGGAGGGAACGAGAAGTTGTGTCGATGTAGTGACACTAGGGGTCACTCTTGGGAGCCCCGAACACCTATGCTTTTTGAAAAAAGGCCAATGAAAATTGGCGAGTGGACATACGGGTATAAAAGGAGCTGGTATGCAACCACTCATTCAGATTTTGTGCTGAGATGCCGAGACTAGGTCCCGGCCATTTCAGCGGGTAGTTCAGCGTTGTGGCAAGAGGGACACAACAACTCGTTCCCTCCATCAGGGAATGGAGGTTACGAATGTAACCAGGATGTTCCCTGTCTTTCACTCACTCGACGTTGTGTCGATGTAGTGACACTAGGGGTCCCTATACAAAACCCAACACCTAGCTGAACTGTGTTGCGTAAACTGGCGGAGTGTGATGGGCAGACTGCTGTGTGCCTCGTAGCCAGCGCACCAGAGCATCACGTAACCTCCCCCAATGCTCTTATGAGCATTGAACAGTCCATCAGGAACAAGTCGACTGCCCAACTATAGGGACAGGCTAGCCCAGCCGAGGCCTCTTTTCCCTCTCTTTTCTCCCCAAAAAGAGTGGAATTTGTTAACTGATTGGGAGCCATAAGTGTCTGCGTCGGGGGGTGTCCCTCCCAAGGGGAAGACACCGCGGAGACCACACCCCGCCCTAAAAGAGGGGAGGGGGGGTGTATTTTGAGTGGAATACGTCACATGGTCTTACCGAGTCTTGTCGGAAGTATGTCATGTGGAGCGGTCCCATGGTAGGTCCCACCCAAAGGGGGAGGAGTTTCTACAGAGCATGGCAACCGGGGGCAGAGGAACCTCTGCCCAAGGAAGACGCAGTTTGCCGTCAGGGAAACAATTTTGTGGAAGATATCACATGGGGTCACCTTCGGGGAACCAGCACATGTGGAGCACCTACCTCAGTACAGGGGCTCATTAGCACATGTACTGGGCCGGTCAGCGAGTTTCTCGCAAACTCAGCTGCCAGAGGGCTAAGGAGGAAAGTCACCCAGGGATCACAGTCTGTGAACACGACTGGGAGTCAAGAGCACACGTCTTCACATCAAGGGAGGGTAAAGGCACTATGCGCAAGCGGTACACCTGGCCAGTTGTCCCGGAACTTACCTGCTCGTGCCTGCCAATACATGGGACAAGACTGGCTCAACCCGGAGATTGTAGAACCTCGCAAAGCTGTTGGGTGTTGCCCAGCCCACTGCTCTGCAGATGTCTGCCAAAGAGGCGTCACTGGCCAGGGCCCAGGAGGCCGCCACACTCCTGGTGGAGTGGGCTCATAACCCCGCAGGGGGTGGCACGTCCTGAGCCTGATATGCCATCGTGATGGCGTTGATGACCCAGTGGGTGATCCTCTGTTTGGAGACAGCGCTTCCTTTCCGCTGTCCACCAAAGCAAACAAAGAGCTGCTCGGAGCTTCTAAGGCTCTGCGTGCTATCCAAATAGATGCGTAAAGCTCGCACCAGACACAGCAACGCCAAGGCTGTACGCCACCGATGCTGTGTTGTCCGTCCAGACCAACATGTGCTTGCCCTGGATCAATGGCCGAAACCTCCGCAGGGTGAGCAGTACTGCCAATAACTCTAGGCAGTTGATGTGCAAACGCAGCCACGGGCCAGTCCAGGAGCCGGCGGCTGTGTGCCCATTGCAAACGGCGCCCCAGCCCGTCTTGGAGGCGTCTGTTGTAACCACGACACACCTGGAGACCTACTCTAGGGGAACCCCTGCCCATAGAAATGCAAGGTCAGTCCAAGTACTGAAGAGGCGGCAACAGATCAACATGATGGCCACGCGATGTGTCCCGCAGCGCCAATGCCCATCTCGGGACTCGAGTCTGAAGCCAGTGCTGAAGCTGTCTCATATGCATCAACCCGAGCGATGTGGCCACCACTGAGGATGCCATATGCCCCAGGAGCCTCTGAAAAAGTTTCAGTGGAATGCTGCTCTCGGTCTGAATGCCTTCAGACAGTTCAGCACTGACTGTGCGCGCTCGTTCGTGAGGCGCGCTGTCATCGAGACTGAGTCCAACTCTAGACCGAGAAAAGAGATGCTCTGAACCGGGGAGAGCTTGCTCTTTTCCCAGTTGACCCGAAGCCCCAGTCGGCTGAGGTGCCGGAGCACGAGGTCCCTGTATGCGCAGCACTTACCTGGCTCCTGCCGCCCACCATAAGATTGGCCGAGGAGGGGGGAGGAGACTCGTCCCCGTAGTCCACCGGACCCAATCCTGTGTGGGTGTGTTTGTGCCACAGCTGGGCGCACAGGGGCTGGGGGACCACCGCTGGGGCGCCATACCTGCAAAGACGGGACGGTGGACGGTGGTCGTGACGACGGCTGTGCACACCGCACATGTGACCCAGGGAACAAGAAAACCACTCTTCTGTTGAATTCTTGGGTACCGCAGCCTCTTGAACATGTGGCGAAATTAAATGAAAAGGAAACAAAAGATTATCCTCCCGGCAATTTTTTTTTTTTAAGATTTACAGCCCATGAGTAACCTATAAGATTAGGAAGGGCTAAACCTCCTTGTGACTGTTGCCTTTCAAGGAGCTCCCTAAAAATTCTAGGATTCTTTCCCCTCCACAAAAATGATAATTTGGGTTTATTCAGCAACTGAAAAAAAAGACTTAAAACCAGAAGAGATTGAAATATGTATAAAAGCCTGGTTAAAACAGTTTATTCTACCTGCCAAAGATTCATGAAATGCATGCCAGCTCTGAAAATGTGATTTAATTTTGCTTAATAGTGGTAAAAAATTATTTGCATATAACTTGGAAAAAGTGTGGGTGATATTAAGTATTTAGAACCAGATTTAGATATGCAAAATACATGCAAGTTTCCTGGATTTGTAAGGCATGGGAATTGTTTGGGAAACACTCACTTTTGGAGAAGTTTAATTTGTAACCTGGGAATCTGCCAAAGTCTGATAACTTCTGCTCTATTTTTGGAACATTTTGCACTGGATTTGAAATGTATAACAACAGGTCATTTGTGTACAGATAAACCCTGTGTTCCATGCCCATTCTATCAATGCCCTGTATAAGGACTGCACGGTTTTAAGCATAATGGAAAGTGGTTCTATAGCCAAAGCAAATAGGAGAGGGCAAAAATTGTGAAAACAATTTGTTTGTTACAACAGATGCTTTGGGAGTGGAATAAAGCAACTAAATCCATGACACACATTTTGTGCCAAAACCAAAGTTTTTCAATACCGTAAATAAATAGCTCCGTCACTCTGTCAAACACCTTCTCCACATCCATGGGTCCAGGATGCAGGAGAATGCAAAACACTGAGGAGCCTTCTGATGTTACTAAATAAATGACAACCCCTAATAAAGCCTGTCTGATCAGGTGAGACAGTGACTATGTTTACATGGACACCAGAAAGAAGCTAATTGCGAGAAAGCGGGTTTTTGCGTTCCAGTTTACATGTACTGGATAAGCGGCACACTCTTTACTCCCATATACATGTGTCTCTGTCAGTAAGCAGGCTTCTCCACAGCAACGTAATTTCCCCACAACGCTTGTGTAAATAAAAACATGAAACCCGAGGAAGACTTTACTATTTTATTCTCTGTTGCTTTGCTTTATTTCCAGATATTCCAGAATTGTTGCTGTGTTTGTTTCCTTCTCTTTCTATTGCGACCTGCAGCAGATTTGCAATGCAGTAGTGGGGTTTTCCTCTTACATAAAACTCCAGGATTTCCCCAATGTACAAGCGCATATACGCAAACGTAAGGCACAGTCAATAATTTATATTGGTGTGTATAAATGGGTATAGTTTATTGTGTATGTGATTTTCCCACTGAACTCCCCTGTACTTCTATGCATGTTAAATTCTTTACACTGCGTTGATATGTTTTTGTGCACCATCCTATGACGTTTGTTATCCCAGTCTGTTCCACGCACACGCACTCTTTAAACACCCATCAGAACGCCGCTTATGTATTTACATAACTACAATAAGCCATGTTCTCAGAGAGAAACCTAGGTGTGTTAAATCGCTTTCTCTTAATCCCTTAAGTGACGTAATGAAATCAGCATTGTATATGTACAGTTCACATGGCGTTTCAGAAAGCTGCTTTCTGCAAAAACCCTGGAAAAGTTTTCTTAAGTGCATGTAAACATGGTCAATGTCAAGTATAATGGTGTCAATTCTAGAGGCTAACAATTTGGCAAGTATTTTTGCATTCACATTTAGTAACGAGATTAGTCTGTAGGAACTACAATCAAGCGGATCATGGATGCTTCTGTAAAGAGAGTTGGTGATCTATTTTTGCTATGGAGTCAATTTGTTGTTGCAGTTTTTCATTCTTTAGTCTATTACTATATGCATAATAAGATATGATTTCACCTCTAATGACAACTTTAAATGTCTACCATAAAATCGATGGTAAAACAGATGCATTTGTAAAAAAAAAAAAAAAACATTATATTTTTTTATTTAAATTTTATTGCTTTTATTTTTTATTGCTGTTGATATAAATGTATGAAAATTCTTATCTGCTTACATGGAAGTCTTTAACCTCCAGGCAGGGCGATTAGTACGATACAGTGGAAAAACTTAGGTCAAGAAGCAAAGGTGTATGATCTGATATTATAAATTTATGAAAATTCTTATCAGCGTACATGGAAGTCTTTAATCTCTAGGCAGGGCAATTAGTACGATACAGTGAAAAACTTAGGTCAAGAAGCAAAGGTGCATGATCTGATATAATAATTGCAGAATATTTCTTCATTGAAGGGAGTAGTGTCTTGTCAATAAAAAAATTAAAAAATAGTCTATTATTGAATATGTAAAATGGACATGAGAGAAATAGGGGAATTCTTTCTTTTGTTAAAATGAACATCTCCACAGTCCAAACAGCCCACCTGTGCTATAAAAGTGGAAAGAGTCTGGGACATTTTAGGCTGGAATTTAGTTTTGGGGTTTGACCGATCTAAGACTGGATTAATGACACAATTTAGATTGCCACCAAAAATTAAACAGTGAGAGTTCAAGTTGGGTAAGAATGAAATCATTTTGTGAATGAAATTAACGTCATCCCAGTTATTGGATTACACGCATATCAGGACGACAGGGGTATAGAAAAGATTGCCAGACACAATAATAAATCGTCCCTAGGGGTCCACACATTTGGACACATTAAATTGTACCCTTTTATGAATTATAATAGCTATTCCTCTTGCATTACTATTCACTGCAAGTGGAAAACCTGACCAACTCACGGTTTCCTGAGTCTTGCATGATTGGCTACTTGTAGATGTTTTTCCTGCAAAAACGCTATGTCTGTATTCAGTTTTTTTAAGGTGGCCAAAAATACGAGCTCTTTTAATTGGTCTGTTGATGCCTTTAACATTCCAGCTAGTGAAACGAATGACTGATCCTCCCTCATTTCTTGATCCAAATGTGTCACCCATTAATTAGTAAATACAGTTCAGCCATATCTATTATTTCACCATATACAAGTCTTTTTAAGTATATATTATTCAGTAGCAAAAGATTTAGACCACATCTCCAGTGATGTGCAGACAAAAGAGAGCCTTAAAGGGGAGAACATTTGGAAAAATTTCCAAAGAAATCAAACATATTCTATATTTGTCTTGGGCCCCTCTTTACATATCCCCAGCAATCCCTCAACTTAATTAATGCCACTTCTACCTCAAGGGGTAGCACCAACCCTTTAAATGTTTACAGTGTATTCAAATGGTTGTAATTAAAAGTGTACATTTACAACAAAATACCAGTGAACATCACTGAGCTATCAGTTTGTATTGGTTACAAACAGTAAAACAAGTCAGAGTAAGAACTAAAAAGTACTTATATCTTCTTCTTATACTTTAAATTACGGTAAATCATCTAATTCAAGGCAACAGCCTCCATTCAGAAAGTCTTTCAACATATAAAGTCCCAACTTGTCTTAAGCAATGACACGTTGGTCGTACGTTCTTTGCCTCCTCAGGTGTGTTAAATGTGAAAGTTTCCTCCCTGAAAATTCCTCTCAAGCGAGCAGGGTAAAGCAACTGAAATCATTCGCTCTTCTGGCAATTCTGGTCACCGTAGCACTTGCTCCTTTTTTTAAATCAGTGAAAACACACCACAAAAGTTCACAGGTTACGGCCGTCCACCGGCTTTTGACCAGGAGATCGGTGTGCTCTTTCAAGTTTTGGCAGTTTGTAAAAAACCTCAGTGCCTGTCATCTTAAGCAACATTGTGGCCACAAACTTCACGGGGTCTTGATCACTTTCAGTACCTTACAGGACATTCACAATCTTCAAATTAGCTCTACGTGATCGGTTCTTCAATGCAATCTAGGAGAGTCATGTTCTGCGTTTGTAGGGTTTTGATAGTGTTTTAGTCAGCTACGAATTGTTTCGAAATTTTCCCCGAACTGGGATTACTTCACAAACGGCTCTGAAAACTATCCAAAGTCATTCGTCGTGCATTCACAGAACTTTTTAAAGGTTCGATATACTCCTGAATGAGGGCTGAGTTGTCCTCTCTAAGGCTGACACCAGTTTGTCAGTGAAGATGGATTTTACATTTTTCGGTCGCGGCATGTTTTTTGGTGCTAGAAATTGCGGCCATGGCTGCTAGCTTATGAGCGATGCTAGCTGTAAATCTAGTTGTTGGTGGAGCTGGAGCATGAATTTGTTTCTACTTAGAATTGTTGATAATATGGCCAGTGATGTTGTAAACAAATATATCAGTAATGTTACACATTGTGTGTGGAGTGAAAAGTTTGATTTTAAAAGGTACTGTAGGTCGGGAGCCCCTCTTCTTTATGCCTTGCTCCTTCACAGCCACACCGGAAGTCTGTGGAAAATATTTTTTTGTTTTGTTTTAGAGCGCACCATGTCATCCGGTGTGCACCCTCTTTTAAGTTCCCTGCCGCTTACACTTTACCATTTACCAGATGTGTTGTGAAGTATGTATGGTACTCCACCGAAAATGTAATAAAATGCCCTTCTAGTGTGGATGAGAGAGCATACTTTGAAAAAATGATAACGTAAGGAAATTGAAAACAGAGTTTTCAGTGGATTAGCGTGGATGTGGCCTTAGAATCACTATGATCCTGAAATAACATATACCAGGATATTGTTCTTCATTGTTTCTCTTTTGGTCTGTTTTAAGGTATTTTTACTAGAGTTAATCCTTTACGAAAATCTCTCTTCACCTGACTGACTGACTCACTCTGTTTCTCTCTATGTGTGAGTATCAGTAACTGCATTGATTAGTTGATGCTTGTGGACATCTCTTAGTGTGATGAAGAGGGAGGCGTTACAGCTTGAGAACACTTCTCTAATCACATTTTTATTTTGTTTTACCTAATGGATATCTCTTGTTCCCCTTATTTTTTGTGCATTTTCAGTGCAGCATTACGATGATTTAAGCGTTTCCTCTTGCCTTCAAACGGTCTGCATAGCATTTGCCTTTATGACTGACTTTATTTATCTTCCTGTTTTCAAAGGTAATTTCTAGTCTAAATTAAATGCATTGGGTTGTCTAAATGCCTTTTTAAAGGGGAGTGGATGGATTGATGGATGCTTGAAAGTGTGTGGCCATACGGAGGGGTGTCAATAACTCTATTAGCCTGATCACATTCAGCTCTGGCAGCCTGGCAAATATTTACACACATATAGTCGTAAATCCTTCTCTAATGCATAAAAGCAACCTTAAAGTGCCAATGATTCTCTAAAAGGCATTGCAAAAGGCGTCTCCACCATGACAAGAGGCATGACAAAATATCCATATGCTCATTTCCATTTCAAAATTATACTTTGTGCTGGCAAGGACCGGATGTTAGTCAGATATTTTAGATTTATGTTTTGTGCAAAAAACAGCAACAACAACAAAATAAAATAAAAAAATAAAAAAAAATAGTATTGTCATCATTGCTAGACAAATCATTACACATATACAAACCACCACTGAACAAAAGGTTTGTACATTCAATTCTATAAACTTCAGGGTGGAGGTGTGTGGGGAGGGGGTTTCTTATGGAATCTCACAATTCAATTCAGTTTTGATTCAGGGAGTCAAAATCCCTTATAACAGCCACACTGAAATACTTCGTCTGCTCTGACCCACCAATATAATATAGATTGGTAGGGTAACCTAATCTCTGCTGCTGTAATTCTTTGAACATCAAAAGAATATTCTGGGTTCAATACAAGTTAAGCTCAATCGACAGCATTTGTGGCATAATGTTGATTACCACCAAAAAAATTTGACTCGTTCCTTCTTTTCTTTAGAAAAAGCAAAAAATGAGGATACAGTGAGGCATTTTCAATGGAAGCGAACTGGGCCAGTTTTTGGAGGGTTTAAAGGCAGACATTTGAAGTTTATAATTTTATAAAAGTACTTGCATTAATTCTTCCATTAAAACTTGTGTATTATTTGAGCTGTAAAGTTGTTTATATGGTTGTTTTAGGGTTTACAGTGTTATTTTGTCATGGAAACAAAGTCTTACAATTGGATATAACTGTAACGTTGTTGGCTGTGGCAATGATGAAGAAGATGAAGAACCCAAGTGCAGTTTATTTACAAAAGTGAACCCAAAACCTTAACTATAAATGTGATTTAACAAAAACATGAACTCGACATAAACTAGACTTGACGATGGCATGGCTTGACAACAAAACAACCTCCACATTCAATACTAGACAACTACACAATGGAAAACATGAGGCTTAAATACATGGACATGGGGGAACATAAACCAATGAACAAACAGAACTGATAACAAGCTAATTAAACAATAAACCAATGAAAACATGACACATGAACATGGAGGGAAAACAGAAATCACATGACAAGGGAAACAGGAACTAAATATTTCAAAATAAAAGACATGAATCAACAAAATACACATGACAATAACTTGACACGGAAAAGGTTAATAATCACACTAAAATCATGTAAATACACATATTGTTTACGTCTTGTGGCTATATTTATGAAACAGTGAGTATTTTAACAATTATAGATTGACCCCATTCACTTGCATTGTCAGGGAGACCAGCTGACCTTGCAGCTAAGACCAGCTGAGTATCAACTTGGCCAGGCTGAGAGACCATCTTAAACCAGCTCAGACCAACCAACCAATCAGTTTAGGTTGGTTTTAACTTTTTTTTTTTTCATCTGGGTAGGCTTTTCAATAATTTGGATTATTGATAACTATTATTGGATTATTGGTAACAATCAAAAATCCACAAAGGATTCAGGCAATATAAATTTCCCCACACACTTTACAAACATGCCCTTTTAATCCTTTAAGGGATCAATCACTGAACGAACAGTGAAGCTATAAGAAGTTGAATCTGTAATGGAGGTGAGAGATTTCAGAGGGACACAGAGACTGTTGTCTTCACAGAGCAGATGGTAGAGTCCCGTCTTCATAGCCTTCTACAAATCCCAAATTCACCTCCACCTTAAAACGAATCGGCAGGACTCCTGCCTGGCCTCCCCCTAATGATTTCAGAAGATTTGGCTCAAAGCTCTGAAAGGGGCCGACATTAAAGTAGGAAGTGTGTCAGTGGAGGGAGCAGGCCCCACTCTGATAGCTGGTAGATTGATGTCTGGTTGATCTGAGGGATGGCTGAAGTCTTCTGTCTGGATCCAACACTGGCTAGCTGCTAAGGAACTCTGTGACAGGGACTCAGGGAGGGAAAAATTGAGAACGTCCAAGAATAATATCTGATTCCAAAATCACATATAGAGAAAACAGTTTTTGAAAAAAAGATATGTATGTACATAAAGAAAGTATGTTCAAGACTCAGAAATAATTTGTTGGTGCATGTTGAAATTGCACAATATTTGTTTGTTCTAAACACCTAATGCTAAGTACCTTCAGTGCATGACTCGTCCCGCACTATTTGTGCAAAATATTTGAATGATGCCACAAATTGTGCAGCTCAATGAGGAGAGATGTGTGCTATTACTTTTGTAAGCATTCAGATTTAGTATTTTTGCCTGGCAGATAAAAAAATGGGTGAGAACCTTCCATGGTAAATTGTAAAATGACGATAGAACCCAACCCATTTCAAGGGATATGACTAGACTTGGAGGTGGGCTCTTTTCACTTACTTTGTTTACTATATTTTAAATCACATTTGCACATGTTTATAACTGAAACACTGAGAGTCACATGCCTGGTACTCTAAGTCTCTTAGAGCCAGATACCATTCCTGGCTGAGAAAACTGGTTAACTAGGCCATTAGTACTGATTTTCCATCTATATATGAGTTGTGTGCTTTCATTTAGCATGGGGGAGGGGGATGTCAAAGTCCTGCCGTACTTCTTTCTATCCTTTCGCTTTGCAATACAGTATTTCACAATTAAGGGATAGTTCACCCAAAAATGAAAATTCTCTCATCATTTACTCACCCTCATGCCATCCCAGATGTGTATGTCTTTCTTTCTTCTGAATAGTACACATGAAGATTTTTAGAAGAATATCTCAGCTCTGTAGGTCCATTTTAATCCAAGTGAATGGTGGCCAGACCTTTAAAGCTCCAATATGCAGATAAAGGGAACATTAAAGTAAACCATTTGAGTCCAGTAGTTTAATCAATGACTTCTGAAGTAATCTAGCAATCCAATTAGTTTTTTGGGTGAGAACAAACCAAAAAGTAACTCCTTTTTTTACATGTAGATTTTGCCATTGCAATCGCAAGGCATGATCATGATTTCAAACTCAATAACACTTCCTAGTGCTTGACACATGCACAGAGCACTAGATGGCCCTATAGGAAGTGTGATTGAGCTTGAAATCATGATTGCTAGGTAGACTACTGTCAAGATTTATAGTGAAAAATGAGTTACATTTTGGTCTGTTCTCACCCAAAACTAATAGGATTGCTTAGGATGACACTGACCCGCTGGAGTCCAATGGACTACTTTAATGCTGCCTTAATCGCTTTTTGTAGCTTCAAAGTTCAGGCCACTATTCACTTGCATTGAATGGACCTACAGAGTTAAGCTATTCTTCTAAAAATCTTTGTTTGTGTTCTGCAGAAAAAAAGAAAGTCTTACACATCTTAGATGGCATAAGGGTGAGTAAATGATGAGAGAATTTATTTTGTGGGAGAAATAAAAAATTTAAACTCTGTTTGTGAACTCTGTTTCATGTTAACATTTAATCTCATTGCTGTCATTACTGGAGAAACAATTGAGATATTAAAGAGATATAATTTGTTATTTGTCTTTCTTCAGGCTGTCTTAATATCCCATTTCCAGAATCATGTTTTGTCCGTTACGAAAAGCAGTAAAGAGCTTCCTTCCACTGAAGAGATGCAGGTTAACAGGTGTGTGGAGGGAAAAAAGTCACATATGGCAAGATATGAAAGAGAAAATGGAATCAGACTGGTGATGTGATGGTAGACAGAAGCGTTAGGGTGGATGAAACCTGCGTTTCCTGCCAACCCTCTAACGCTAAATGAAAGCACACAACTCATATATAAATGGAAAATCAGTACTAATGGTTTTGGGATGGTATATGGCTCTAAGAGACTTAGAGTACCAGGCATGTGACTCTCAGTGTTTCAGTTATAAACATACGCATGTGATTATAGTAAACAAAGTAAGTGAAAAGAGCCCACCTCAAAGTCTAGTCATATCCCTTGAAATGGTTTGGGTTCTTTCATCATTGTACAATTTACCATGGAAGGTTCTCACCCATTTTTTAATCTGCCAGGCAAAAATACTAAATCTGAATGCTTACAAAAGTAATAGCACACATCTCTCCTCATTGAGCTTCACAATTTGTGGCATCATTCATATATTTAGCACAAATAGTGCGGGACAAGTCACACACTGAAGGTGCTTAGCGTTAGGTGTTTAGAACAAACAAATATTGTGCAATTTCAACATGCACCAACAAATTATTTTTGAGTCTTGAACATACTTTTTTATGTACATAAATATCTTTTTTCAAAAACTGTTTTCTCTATTTGTGATTTTGGAATCAGGTTTTAGGCTTGGACATCTCAAATTGTTCCCTCCCTGAGTCCCTGTCACAGAGATCCTTAGCGGCTAGCCAGTGTTGGATCCAGACAGAAGACTGCGGTCGTCCCTCAGATCAACCAGACATCAATCTACCGGCTATCAGAGTGGGGCCTGCTCCCTCCACTGACACACTTCCTGCTTTAATGTCAGCCCCTTTCAGAGCATTGAGCCAAATCTTCTGAAATCATTAGGGAGAGGCCAGGCAGGAGTCCTGCCGACTCGTTTTAATGTGGAGGTGAATTTGGGAGTTGTAGGAGGCTATGAAGACGGGACTCTACCATCTGCTCTGTGAAGACAACAGTCTCTGTGTCCCTCTGAAATCTCTCACCTCCATTAAAGTTTCTACTGCTTATAACTTCCCACGCTAAGCTTCACTGTTCGTTCAGTGATTGATCCCTTAAAGGATAAAAAGGGCATGTTTGTAAAGAGTGTGGGGAAATTGATTTAACAGTTCAATCTGATTTTATATTGCCTGAATCCTGTGGGTTTTTGATTGTTACCAATTATCCAATAATAGCTATCAATAATCCAAGTTATTGAAAAGCCGACCCTGGTGAAAAAAAAAGGTTAAAACCAACCTAAACTGGTTGGTTGGTCTGAGCTGGTTAAGATGGTCTCATTTGCTTTCTGACAAATACTGAAGACCCTAATCTCACATCTGTATTTTTTTTTTTTTTTTTTTGAGCTTTTCATTTGAGCTTTGAGCTTCATTTTATTAATTTCAATACTCTAAAGGATAACAATAGTCTCATTTGTTTCAATTTTTTTATCACAACAAAGGATTTTTAGGAGAAACATTTGAGACAATATTGATACATAACTGAAAACTTTATTAATTCTCCTGAGCTATGAATGAGCATCTTCTGAGAAACACAAAAAATATTTCCCTCCCCTTTTTCACCCCAATTTGGAATGCCCAATTCCCAATGCACTCTAAGTCCTCGTGGTGGCATAATGACTCGCCTCAGTCCGGGTGGCGGAGGACGAATCTCAGTTGCCTCCACGTCTGAGACCGTCAACCCGCACATCTTATCACATGGCTTGTTGAGCACGTTATCGCGGAGACATAGCCCATGTGGAGGCTTCACACCATCCACCACGGCATCCACGCACAACTCACCACGCGCCACACCGAGAGCAAACCATATTATAGTGACCACGAGAAGGTTACCCCATGTCTACCCTCCCTAGCAACCAGGCCAATTTGGTTGCTTAGGAGACCTGGCTGGAGTCACTCAGCATGCCCTGGGATTCGAACTGGCGATCTCCCACTCGCTGAGCTACCCAGGCCCCCCGAGAAACACAATTTTAGGAGAGCGGGGGTCGGCAACAGAATTTAACCTGACCTAACCTCATTCCTAATCCCAGTAGTGTAGTCTAGGGCATAAGCAGGCCTACGCCGTATGCCCACCTATCTTTTTTAGGATTTTGCGTATGCCCACCTAAAATAGGTGATGATATGTATGGCCGCCAGAACAACGAGTAGGCTTTTGACCTGGCAAAACAGACAGTCCGACTAAGCTGATCCACCAATCAGAACTTTAATTTCAGTCGTGATTGGATATTTGCTAACCGATCATATTTTCCATTTCAGTGAGGGGCAGGATATTTCCAGCATCTAATGCAGATGCACAAGCATCCCTGGAGTAACCATAATTTGTGCTGTAAATTTATTTTCCTGCTAAACGTGAATATATACATTTAAATTTAACTTACGTAATTAAAGGAATGTTCCAGGTTCAATTCAAGTTAAAGGGATGGTTCACCCAAAAATGAAAATTCTCTAATCATTTATTCACCCTCATGCCATCCCAGATGTGTATGACTTTCTTTCTTCTGCAGAACACAAATTATGATTTTAGAAGAATATTTAAACTCTATAGGTTCATACAATGTAAGTGAATGTGTGCCAAAATTTTGACGCTCCAAAAAGAACAGAAAGGCATCATAAAAATAATCCATACACCTCCAGTATTTTAATCCATATTGTCAGAAGTGATATGATAGGTGTGGGTGAGAAACAGATCAAAATTTAAGTAATTGTTTTTGCTTGAAATTCTTCTCCCTGCCCAACAAGGGGCGGTGTGCATGAAGAATGTGAATCACCAAAAACACAAGAAGAATGTGAATGTGATCTGTTTCTCACACACACATATCATATAGCTTCTGAAGATAGTGATTTAAACACTGGAGTCTTATAGATTACTTTTATGCTGACTTAAACATTTTGGCACCCATTCACTTGCATTGTATGGGCCAAAAAAGCTGAGAAATTCTTCTATAAATCTTCATTTGAGTTCAGCAGATGAAAGAAAGTCATACACATCGGGGATGGCATAAGGGTGAGTAAATGATGAGAGAATTTTCATTTTTGGGTGAACTTTTCCTTTAAGCTCAATCAACAGCATTTGTGGCATACTGTTGATTACCACAAAAATTTATTTTGACCCTCCTTTTCTTAAAAAAAAAAGAAGAAGATTTTTGGGCAATTTCTGAACATTAAAATACTTACTTTTTAAAAAGTATAGCCACAAGACTTTATGTGTGTAAACATGATTTGTGATAAAATCGCTTACTAACATTTTCTGTGTAAAGTTATAGCCAATTTTAAAACTTCGTTACCATGACAATGTAATATCATAAATTCACAGTATGCCCACCTCTTTAGACACTATTATACCACTGCCTAAACCCAACCACTTATAAAACATGCAACGGCATGTTAATGTAGTCACAAGAATTTTACATTTTGATATAAATATATTTGAACACCTAACCCTACCCCTACGTCTAAACCTAACCAATAATATAACAACTATATAACCAACCAACAATATCAAATACATAACAAGCAGTACAGTCACAATAATTTATTCCAAAAATTTCTAAAAAAACACCATAAAGTATTCCAAACAATGCTGCATTTAAAGTGTTCTGAATCCATATGATAGCTCCAGAGTTAAACTGAAGGTTTTAATCCCTGTAAAGCTTCCTCTCTATGAAGGCAGTTGTATCTCATACAATTCTTTTTTTTTTTTTTTTTTTTTTTTTTACATCCAAACATTCAAATGTCACAGCTGGTCACATGACATGCAAGAGCCATTTGTATTCGACATCTCTGACATCCAAGCTGTCAGTTTGTTGAGGAGGCAATTTTAAATGTTTAAATGAATGCAGATGATTGGATAGTATGGAAACGCTACTGAAAGATTTAAAGCTGAATCTGTTGTACACTCAAAGCAAACACCCAGCATCGGAAGATCCGGAGTACAAATAGCATAGATTGTTTTGGATTGGATTATCTTTAAGATCATTTTTATGGTGCTTTTTTCATTTTTTAAACTGCAACTCAGACATTGTGATACTCCCTTTGTGTCCCACAGCAAACAAAACAAAGAGCAAATAAGCAATAAATGAATAAAGCAATGAGTAACTGATGACAGAATTTTCAAATAATTTAATATTAAAATTTAGCATTGGGCAAAGCAATGGAATTCTCCAAATGAGTTGAATACGGCATTAGAGGGGCACGGACCACAAGCAACCTTTTAGTGATGCAGGCAAAAAGACCCCCCCAGCCATATTTGGTCATGAGAGTGTGCTGTATCATCTTATTATTCATGTGATTGCATCAAAATAGCACAAATGGAAGATCTCATTGAAGCTGATAGAGGGCACACTCAACAAAGACATGGGGAAGATGGCTAAATACTTTTCCTGTTGGCGGCTTAAGCTGTGCCACTAAAACTGTATCTTGTGCCTTCCACCTACAAAACAAAAAAGGCAAAGCAGGAACTGAACATCATCCTCAAGGATCAGCAAATCAAACATGACCTGAACCCAGTGCACTTGGGCGTAACCTTAAATAGATCACTGACTTGCAAGGAACACTTGTTGAAGACTTGCTGCAAAAGTCAGAACTCAAGATAACTTACTTAGTAAACTTGCTGGTACAAGCTGAGTTTCCTGGACACAGACTTTCAGGACAACTACAGCTCTGGTCTGTGCTACTCAACTGCTGAGTTCGGCACCCCAATCTGGTCAGGATCATCCCATACCAAACTAGTTGACGTACAACTTAATACCTCTGGAACTGTAAGTGTAAGTGTGGTTCTAGTGGGAAGACTCACAGCTGTACATCGTCATGACATCATTTAGTTAGTTCCTTAGCCAATCGTACACTAGCCCTCGCTTTAAAAGTCTTCTAAAAATCTATCACTTTGCTGAGTGTGCCAACATGGTAACCGCCAAAGAGACATTAAATATGTGTTTCATCATATTTCATTAAATAAATATCATGCCAACTTTAATTAGGTCTGCATGTTTTTCTGATAGAACACTACATTCTACTCCACTTCCGTGGCTGCCAGTTCTCAACAATATAGCACCAGCTCACATCCGAAGACAGGTCGCAACTGCAAAGATGTTGGCCAAGATCTGCAACAATGGTCAGCTCCAAGTACATGCGGATATCACAGAACATCCAGCAGTTCATCTGTCATCGAGACATTCTGTCTGGCCAGGTCAGCCTGAAAAAGACATCAGAGCTAATTCGGCCTAGTGCTGAGTGGGCTGCAGAAGAGGTTGTCAACCATTCCATAGTGGCCAAACCATCTCTTTGTCCTGCTGGCTTAGTGGCTTTAATCTGCCATGACGCCTATGGTGCACGTTAAACAGTTTCCGAACCAACCAGGGTCGATGTGCTGCCAACCTGGTTCGCTAGGGGGCAAGCCACGGATTCAAAACTGATGCTGCGGTGCTCTACAGACCATGTCCCACATTGTCAATGATTGCAATCTGAAAAGATTTGATGGAGGCCTACCGGCTCTACATCAACTTGCTGATGAAGAAGCGATCCAGTGGCTTGGCACGCAGTGCACACACTAAGAAGAAGAAGAAGATTGAAGCTGAGACTCAGGTGTGATATTCCAATATTCCTTGCTATTTGGTTTGAAGGTTTTCATAAACAAGTGAAACACATGCTTGTAATCTGATGATTTGTCTCAATGTGTGATTCTGTAATTATGGAAACAGTAAATAATTAGAAAACAATACATAATTCATTGTTGACTCTCATTCATTAGTTAGAGTCACATTAATGAATGTTTAATAAGTGGATGGATCTGATTTGGAAGGCGGAAAGATGTTGGAGGTGGTTGGTTCTGCTAAAAGATGAAGCTCCCTTCAGGACGACTATGCAGATCACAGTCATTCAACCAGGGACAAAACAAACCAGAAGTTCAAAACAGCCCTGCTGTGAGAAATGGAAATGAGGGGATTTGTTTGCTGGAGATATCGAAAGTATAATCTATCCACTTTTTTTTTTTTTTTTTTTTTTTATATCAAATGGCAAAAGAAAGAGTTCACCTCAAAATTAAAAATTCTGTCATCATTTACTCATGTCTTTCGAAATCCATATGACATTATCTCTCCATGAAATACAAAAGGTGTAATTTATAGTAGAATATCTAAGCTGCTCTTTTCCATACAATAGTATGAAAGGTGATCACAGCTGTCAAACAAGATTTTCAGTGACTGACCTCAGCTTCAGCCATAGTTATCATGAGCAAATGATCTCTCCCTGTTGTCGGTGAGTTCAATGAGAGTGAGTGTTTTACAGGGATCTGTTTGCTGTATTTTAAGCATAAAGAACTATACAGTAAGTCGAGTTTTTCTGCTTGCATTCTGGGTATGTTCACACAACATCTTAACAAACAATTTCTTAAATTGTTCCCATCTGACTAAGGACCTAAATAGCCTCTCCAGGATTCATTAGTGAAGATAAAGGTGGGATATCGGCACAGTGTTTTAAGCATTAATGAAGGTACTGATCAGTCAGCAGAGGCATATCAAAGGTTGGCTGTGTACATTATAATATCAGCATCAGAGGAGAGAAAAAGAATGAAATTGTGTAAAAACCTTTTCACACCTGAAAAAATCTAGATTTTCAGCAAATTTTTGTTTTGTTTTTTTGTTTGTAGCAGAAACAGGAGTGTAAAACAAAACAATGCATCTCTATGTATATCTTCACACTGAGTATGAGGGCTGAACGATTTAGACAAAAAATCTAATTGCGACAGGTCAGGAGGACTGCATGCAGGCCATAGCACCTGTACTCTCTGTTTACGCAGTGATGCACTTGTAATCCGGGCAGTATGTGTTTGGTGTCGTCCTGCTGGGAAATGCAGGGATGTCCCTGGAAAGGACAGCATCTGGATGGCAGCATATGTTTCTAAATATCTTTCTGCATTAATGGTGCCCTCACAGATTTGAAAGTTACCCATGCTATGGGCACTGACACACCTCCATACATGACAGACACAGGCTTTTGGACCTGACACTGATAACAGCTTGGATGGTCCTTTTCCTCTTTGGCCCGGAGAACACAGCAGCTACTTTTTATCCAAAAACTATTTTAAATGTGGACTCATTAGACTACAAAACACGATTCTACTGTTCTTCTTTTCATCTCAGATGAGACCGAGCCCAGAGAAGTTGGCGGCGCTTCTAGATAGTGTTGATGTTTTACTTCTTCTTTGCATAGTAAAGCCTTAACTTGCATCTGTTGAACAATGGCGAATGGTGTTGACTGACAAAGGTTTTCCAAAGTATTCCTGAGCCCATGTCATGATATCTGTATCTGAACACATAACATCTCAGATAATGTGCATTCAGAAGTGTTTTTTGTTGTTGCCCTTTATGCAACGAGATTTGACCAGATTCCTTGAATCTTTTAACTAGATTGTGCACTGTAGAGGGTGAACTGCCCAAAAATTCTTCCAATTTGTCTTTGGGGAACATTGTTCTCAAAGAGCTGGGTTATTTGCTGATGCATCTGTTGGCAAATTGACAAGCCTCAACCCATCCTTGCTCTTGAAGGACTATTCTTTTTTTGGATGATCCTTATATACCAATGATTCTCAATTTGTTCAGTTCACGCCCCCCTTTGAAACAAGAAAAACTTTAACACTCGTGCCTTAGATTTCAGTAATTTTGAAACAGACAGAAACTGAAGTGTTAATTCACCTCTTCACCCATTTGAAACTGGCGCGCATGCAAGAATTGTTTACATAAGCACTGTAAGCGTACCTGACAATATCAACGCTTTGGGCTGTTGACGTTTTGTTGAATGTGTGAAAGTGAATGAGATTTGAGGATGGGTCAGTCTTCTGCGTCTCCCTTACAATACCTATGTTTTGCATGTTGGTCCTCACTAAGGGATGCTGGTGTGCTGGTTAACCACCTTACGGTGTGCTTTGGATGCTTGTGTGCTGGTCAACAAGCGTGTGTTGCTGGTTTGCTGGTTGACCAGCACTGGATGCTGTTGTGTTGGTTAACCGCCTTACATTGTGTTTTGAATGCTGGTGTGCTGGTTTATTTGTCAATCAACATGATATATTGGTTTGCTCGTCCTTGGGATGCTGGTGTGCTGGTTAATCACTGTATATTATATTCTGGATGCTGGTTTGCTGGTTGACCAGGTTCAACAATTTGGGATATTGGTCCAAGATTTATACCAGCACTAGAGTAACATAAACCAGTATGGAATTCAGGCTGGTTGAAGCTAATCTTTTCAACAGAGAATTTTGTTGGTTTTTATGATATTGTTCCTAGAAAACCTCAGAAAAACTTATCATCTATATGTTTGTCACTATGCATCATCAGATAGTATATGCCTCTTGTATGTGTGTTAGCATCTTACAGCTATATACACTGGCGGCTAAAAGTTTGGAATAATGTACAGATTTTGCTCTTATTGAAACAAATTGGTACTTTTATTCACCAAAGTGGCATTCAGCTGATTACAATGTAAAGTCAGGACAATAATAATGTGAAAAATTACTATTAAAATTTGAAAAATTGTAACTTCTTAAACTACTTCAAAGTGTTCTCATCAAAAAATCCTCCACGTGCAGCAATGACAGCTTTGCAGATCCTTGGCATTCTAGTTGTCTGCTTGTCCAGATTCTCATGTGACATTTCACCCCATGCTTCCTGTAGCACTTGCCATAGATGTGGCTGTCTTGTCGGGCACTTCATACGCATCTTACAGTCTAGCTGAGCTCAGTGGGTTTAAGATCCATAACACTCCAATTATCTGTTGTCCAATGTCTGTGTTTCTTTGCCCACTCTAACCTTTTCTTTTGATTTTTCTGTTTCAAAAGTGTTTTTTTCTTTGCAGTTCTTCCTATAAGGCCTACACGCCTGAGTCTTCTCTTTACTGTTCAGAATCAGAATCAGAATCAGCTTTATTGCCAAGTATGCTTACGCATACAAGGAATTTGTCTTGGTGACAGGAGCTTCCAGTGTACAACAACAGCTGCAAGACATAGATAATAATAAAAAATAAAAAATAATTATACACATACATACACACACACAGAAACACACATACATACATATACACACATATACATACGTAGTGCTGTACATGAAACAGGTGTTGAGTGGGTAGAATTAAATGAAGCTGTAAGCTGAGGACATGTGAGGCGTCTATTTCTCAAACTAGAGACTCTGATGTACTTATCCTCTTGTTTAGTTGTATCTGGGCCTTCCACATCTCTTTCTGTCCTTGCTAGAGCTATATGTCATTTGTCTTTGAAAACTGTAGTGTACAGCTTTGTTTGAAATCTTCAGGTTTTTTTTTTTTTTTTGGCAATTTCAAGCATTGTGTAGCTTTCATTCCTCAAAACAATAACTGACTGATGAGTTTCTAGAGAAATTTTTGCCATTTTTGACCTAATATTGACCTTAAGACATGCCAGTATATTGAATACTGTGGCAACTCAAAAACAAACACAAAGACAATGTTAAGCTTCATTTAAAGAACTAAATAGCTTTCAGCTAGTGTTTGATATAATGGCAAGTGATTTTCTAGTACCAAATTAGCAATTTAGCATGATTACTCTAGGATAAGGTGTTGGCGTGATGGCTGCTGGAAATGGGGCCTGTCTAGATTTGATCAAAAATGATTTTTTTCAAATAGTGATGGTGCTGTTTTTTACATCAGTAATGTCCTGACTATATTTTGTGATCAGTCGAATGCCACTTTGGTGAATTAAAGTACCAATTTCCTTATGAATCATCTAAATCTGTACATTATTCCAAGCTTTTGGCTGCCAGTGTAAGAAGCCTATACAAAACAACTGTCTTATTTTCCCCATTTTGCCAATTGCCATTGCAGTCCTCTCTCCCATTGTGCTGTGTGCCTGTTTTAGTCAGGAAATTCAGCAGCCATTATCTGAATCTCACAGGAACTGCGCAATCAGTGCTGTCCCTCTGTTCCCATTCTTTCTGCATTGTGTAGCCTGCATACCAAAATAAGGCGACACGTGGTATACATACAAAACGTGTCATTCAGTCTATAGTCTATTCAAGACCAGATGGGCTGCATTGACCCAGCACGCTTGTTTACCAAGCTTAAATAGTTTTGTCTTCTGCTCAGAACAGACTGGATACCTTCTCCATGATTTTACTGTCAGTATGTGTTAATTAGAGTGTGCGTCTCTGTAAAACGCTAAATGAAAAAACAGTTGGAAAATCCGAAGTGAGCATCTGGCTTCTACAGTTTACAAACTAGATGTGTGAATTAATATATGGCACTTCATTTTTGAAAAGTCCCCTAATTGCACAAATTACATGCAGCACAAATACTATGGACTTAATATGATAACAAATATATGGATTAACTTGCTGTCAAATACAATTGTATTGGATAAAGTTGGATTAATGGAACAAAGGAAATTTGTCGGGCCCAATCATGCCTCGTTAAGTACACGTTAAATGAATAGATTAAATGACAAAAGTTTGAAACTTCCTCTCCATGAGTCAGAATACCCTGTGCTAAGTAGACTGCTTGGATATGACATCCTGATTATTGTACTTTAAAATTTAGGGTTAAATAACACTTGTGATAACTTTTTTTTTAACGTGAGATCATCTTATACGACTGATCTCACAGTGACAACAGAAACGGTAGGTTGACTTTTCTTTAGCTAAAATCGGCCTGTCCTTACCGAAATTAGAAACACTGTCTCCATTAATTCAGAGAAATCATTTGTTAAATAATTCTTCAAATGGTGAAGGTAATTCTCTTAGGTCATTTTTGGATTCAGAAACAGGACTCAGAGCCAAGGTCCATATTAGCGTTCGGCAGTTCATGGATAAATTTACAACACAGACACTCAGAGCAAGCTGTTAATTTTCCTCTTTTTTATTTCCAATTAGCTGAGCTGAAAATGGGAATGACTGGCCCTGTCTCTCTTACCCTTTACCTTCAGATGTGAGAATTAGACAGTGGGAGAATGGAAATGACTCAACGGGGCTGTTTGAGATCACACTCGGCCTGCATGTGACAGTCTGAACGTCTTTGTTAATGATTAGGTGACTAGAGCAAGCTGAAAGTCCAGGCTCAATGACAGATGCAGACATCAGAAATTGCCTCAGGATGAACCAATCCCCCCACCTCCCCCCACCTCACCTCTGTTTCAAGGTTATGGTACCCCTGCTACACATGCAAATTGGTTACCCTGCTGAAAAAAATAATCTGCACTGTTTAGCAATTGTTTTTCTATGTAAACATGCACTGAAAATGGAATATAGCTATTCCTGAATAATATACAGTTATAATCTTCATTAAAAGAAATCTGAATTTTGATGTAAGAATCTGAATCTAATGTATAAACTTTTTGTCACTAGGCCCAGTTGTTCTGTTATTTTATTTATACTTTCTGCGCTTCATAAATAAGAAAATATTTTAAGTCGGTTTATATACTTATTGAACATCCAAAAATACAATAAATACAAAAGTGAGCAACGTTAATATGTAATAGTTCAACATGAAATAAAATTTGTCATCATTTACTCACCCTCCTCGATCCAAACGAGCATCTGTGAAACACAATGTTGAAGGTTGGGAGGATCGTGATTGTGACTGTCAAGCTCCAAAAGCACATAAAAATGTCCATATCACTTGTGTGCAACATTTAAAATCTACTGAAGCCATTCGATAGCATTGTGTGAAGAACATACTGAAATGTTTGTGTTAATTCACTGAAATCTTCCTCTTCACCCAGTCAAATCCGGTGTGTATGTGAGAACATCACTGTTTACACAAGCGCAGTGCAGTGAGCGCTCCTAAAACCACAAAAAGATGGAGGGACATTGGTTCTTCCATTTTTCTGTCATTACGGCTAATTTGGATGTGAAAATGTGAACAAGATTTGAGAAGAGGGCAGACAAAAAAAAAAAAAAAAAAAAAAAAAAATAATGTATTCGGCCCCTAAGCTGCTTTTGCTGGTCTTAGCTGGTTTAGCTGGTCAGTCTGCTGGTCTCCCAAACTGATCAGCCTACAAGTGCCCATAACCCCTCTAAACCCCTCTTTCAGCAGGTTAAATTTGTTGACCTCCACATGTCCTCTACATCCCTTATTAGAAGCCATACGGTGTGTACATTCAGTATGGCAATTTTGTTTGCTCCGGGGGACTGTGGCGAAAGCTTTACCGTATGCCCACTGCATATGGATGCTGGAATATTGTAGGGATCTTATTGATTGCTTGCAGCTATTAATGAGTTACCTTCTGCCCGCTTGAGTTATGGAATATTCTCAAGCTAAAAACTCAGGCTAGGAGACAGACCTCAGAGTGTATTTCTTTCTTAATACTTCTGATATTATATTATGCTATTTGCATCTGGAAAAAACTACAAGAACTTTTTCAATTTCATGAAAAGATGAATGCAGAATAGGGCACATTAGAGGAAAAAGGTACATTTTTTGATGCTATAAAGTGGATTAATTTAGTATATATCAAATTCACCCTCTCTATTTCTGTCTGTCTCTCTCATTTCGTTTCTCTCATTGAGTGCTACATCAAGTCAAGCGGCTCGTCTCTCAAACTTGGCTGTCAGAGCAGTGAAAGGTCAGGCTGTAATATTTGATTCAAGGGACCGTAGAGTGGGGATGAGACAGGCTAATCTAAATGAAATGAGCCAGGCTTCAGCCAGCTCATTCACAGACACAGCTTTATCACAGACTCAGAGAAATATAGAGATGTTCTCATGTGCCTTCCTAAATTCAAAGAAAGTGCTTGTAAAGAGCCACATTACAAGCAGAAGAGGCTGCAATGAATGCTTGATTACCAAGAATTTTCACCTCATTTGTACATTGAATTGGTGTATCAAGAACAAAAGTCACTTAATGTGCAAAACAAACCACAAAGACTGGTAATATACAAGATAATGGTGAGAAGGCATCGTGCATCCTATTGTCACATGTCCTCTTTACTGTTTGAGTGAGAACTTACTGGTGTAGTTGTATATACAGTACTTTGTTTACAGTATATCGTTTTTGATAATCATCATCTATCACAGGGGTCGGCAAACTTTTTGACATGGAGTTTTTATTTTCCTGGCCAATGGCTGTGCCGAATGCAAGCCATTTGCGCATCACAAGCTGATCAACTATTTAGCCCTTTTTGGTGAATTATTTCCAGGTTTAATTCATATTTTGAATAGACTCAGATTTCTGAACCCACGATGTGGGTTTATGTTTTCTCTTTTAATCATTTAATAAAATTTTGAAATTGACCATGGTTTAAGGAGGATGTACCTGTATGCTGGGTTGGAAACCTCAAGGATTAATAGTTGTGTTTTCCTTATTACATCATGTGTTGTTCTGAAAGCAAAAAGAAACAAATGAAACACAGAATGTAGGCTGTCATCCGCACAGCCTGACCGAAGCAAAGCGGGCGCGTTTACTCTCGCGATTAACCGAAAGTGAAGCGCTGCTGGCCCGTGATTCGTGAATGGCTTACACGCGCTGCACGAGCCTGTTGGGTATACTACAGTCTCGTCACGTTTTTACTTTTTGTTTAGCCTCCCATTCAGCTCATGAAAACACGCTGCGTGATCATGAGGAAGGATTACATCAAGATGTAGATTGGAATGCAGGTGCGGAATTTATATAAATAAAATAGTCTACTCCTCTCTCACCATTGCTGCCATGCCAGTGATTACCCCCTCTATTGGCAAGCGTGCCATAGATTGCCGACCCCTGATCTATCATAATGAAATATGAAACATTTTAAAGCAGGAGTTCAAGTTTGTTAGAAAGCAGAATGTTCTAATGGTATTTACGTAAATGGTTTTCATACACTAAATACTGTAATCCACTCATCTCTTCTCAGATAGATAGTTGTCATTGTCAGCTTTAAGTTAAGGTTTTTGCAATCATATTCAATCATATACTGTATCTGTCAACAGTTAAAGCAACAATGAAGATGGATAAACCATGTCCAGTTAACCCTTGTGCGTCAATAAAAAAAAAGTTACTCAGAGGTCCTTAGAGGACAAAAATGTCCGCGTTAAAATACTGCCATAATAATACTATATATTAATATTATTTTCCACTTTCAATGAGTTAATTTTTTTAGCCAACATCAGTCCTGATCATAACTAACACAGAAACACAGAAAATGAATTATTTTCCATATACAAAATGCTAAGGGAAAATTTTCTTTTGGGATTATCACAGTCTGGGATATGTCAATGATTAGCAACAACATTGATTTTGATGCATTATTTTTTGTGCAGTGTCAGATTAAAAAAAAAAAAAAAAAACAACCTCACACTCAGGACCTTAGAGGACAAACATGTCCGTGTCAAAAAACTGCAATAAAATATTATAAAATTATTATTATTTTCCACTTTCACTGACTTAGATTTTTTAACCAACATCAGTCCTGATCATAACTACCAAATATTCATTCATTTTCAGGATTTTAACCCTATAAATGCCAGTTTGTTTACATAATGCCACTGTTGTTTTTTACACACACACATACACACAAATTTCTCAATACACACATACAAAACACACTCTGACATCCATACCAACACATCCACACAATTTTAACTGCAAATTAACCGTCCTGCAGTGCTCTATAATACAGCAAACAGAAAATATATATATAAAAAAAGCATGTATTTGCTCCATAGGCTAAACATGAGAAAGATGGCGCCATCTGGTGGAATATATATATATATATATATATATATATATATATATATATATATATATATATATATATATATATATATATATATTCAATGGGGACATTTTTGTCCTTAAGGTCCTGAGTGTAACTATTTTTTGTACACAGTATATTATATATGTATTATAGGAACTGAGGTTAAAATATCAAAATTCCCACATAAATACACACCTTTGGCAAAATGTATGCCGTTGGCATAAAATGTCCCTAAGGTCGCACAAGGGTTAAAGCCGTACTAGTTCAAACAACCCAACTATTGATGTATTTAATTTTTTATTTAATTTTTTCAAGCTACACTATGTAACTTTTGGTCCTCTAGCTGTTGAAGTATAAAACTGCAAATTACTTATGAAGGAACATTGATTTGGTAATTAGGTGAGTTGGGCTTCGGCTCTGTTTTTCTGTGCAAACAAACCTAATGGTTTGAGGAGTACCGGTGTATCCATGGTTACAGGTGATCATCTTATTAGAGCGAATGTCACTAACGACATAAAAACTCTCCCCCTCCTCTCAAAAAAATAAAAAAATAACTAAAGGAAAAAAAGACAGAAAAAAAATGTCTTATGAGCAGGTAAGTAGCATATCTTCCGCTGTTGTTTTGACTTATTGAAAACAATTGTTTTAAAATAAATAATGTTACAAAAGTTAGGCAACGATGACATGACATAGTCATATCAGATAAAGTCACATAGTGGAAACTATTATAACTTAGCTAGCAGGCAAATAGACTAACTGGTTTAGAGATTGGCATTGTTACCAGCATAAAGTTATTTCTTTTTTCTCCATTGTCCTTCCTTGCTCAAAAATCGAAAGCACTGCAGTACCACAATCCATAATAATGCCCTATTAGAGTCGCTAATGCTATCTAATGAACTACCTCACTAAGAGAGCTACCTGGCTAACTATTGGTCCAATAAAATATGTTACCTGTCGAGCAAGAAAAATTCCATCTCTGGGTCGGTTTTAAATCCTCTCAGATCTCGGAATTGTGAAAAGCCATTCTGATGTTGTTTCGTGTTTTATTACTGTCACTTTCCCTTTTTGGTTGCAGACTCTTCTCGTTTGAGGTTTCTTTATTTTGAAAATGGGTGATTCCCCAGAGGGTTGCCTTTTTGAATGATCAATGGTCAGTGTTACTCATTTGTTGTGGCTACAAGCTTTCAGCTTCAAACTTCTACCACACCTTTCACCGCACATATACTGTACACGTGCTGTAGTAGCTTTATTTATGGACATGACGTAAACACTCACGGCAAATCCGTCACGACAACTCTAAAGTATAAATCATTATTATACGCTTACCATAGTGAATCGGGGTAAGAAAAAACATGGTTTGGAAGACAGAATATTGGTGTACTTGCTCATTAATTACATTTGTTTTCATTTCTAACAAAAAAAATCTTAGTGTAGCTTTAACTGTTAGCTCCTATCCACAAATCTGATTGGCCAAATGACATTCCAAGAGTGCACTGGGATGCTATTCTATTTGTGGTGGGATTTTGATTCAGTTCACTGATTTGTTCAGTGACCATTTCTACAGATTACATTAAACACCAGTAGGTGGCAACACATGAATGTAATTTATGTTATCACTGAATCATTGACTGATTTGTTTAACAACAGTGAGTCGTTCATAACCGAAACAATTCGTGAACTTACACAATTTTTTCAAAATACAGATTTGTTTATGAATCGAAACACCACTAGTTGTGAGGGGAGTGCAGTTGTGTTTGATGCTTTGGCTTCCTCTGGAACTATTTTTGCTGGTGAAGAAGAAATGCACAAACTAACTGGCCATGTTTTGTCTGGAATGTAAGTTATTCAACATTTACTTGTTGGCTGAACTGTTGTAAAAAAGAAATATCACACTCGTGCATGACTACCTAAAGCACGAGGCGGCAGCTACGCTATTTTGATAAGTGATATTGCTTAATTAGTGATTAATTTAGTTGGGTCTAAATATATTGTCTGTTTGACTGCAACAAAAGACTCCAAAGGTTAGAAGAAGTAAAAAAAAAATCAGGCATTGAAATGTGCACTTGCTTTAACAACTAGAAACACATTTTTTTTCAGGACATAATATGCCATTAAGTCTGAAATATCCTGCAATTTCTGCTCCGTTTAACCACAATGAAGTGCAATACACAAATTAAAGCAGTAAATTCAAAGAAATTGTATCATCAAGCTGTAATTTTGTTGACAAAATAACAAAACAAATCAATTATAAAAAGTATATTCCCGCACAATACCTCTTTGAGGGTTTATACGCACGTTCTTGTTCATTGTCATGTTTCATCGGTTTGAGATTTCCCCTGGAATCCTTCATTTTGTCTGCAGAATCACCACAGAACGCTTGTTACATTTATACAGCCTCCTGCTTCGATGTATTTTGCTTAAAATAATAACACACATGTGACCTTGTGTGACCCCCTGTCATTCGCCTGCTATGTGTGAAGGGTCATTTATGCTCATTAGTAGGATATAACAGAGCTCAGTGATTTAACACACTGCCTATAGCTCTCATGAGGGACCACTGGAGCTGTGCCACCCAACAGGTTTTGAAGTTGAACATACAGAACAGAAAGGAATATGGAAACAAGGGTGTGTTTATTCTTTAACACATTTCTAGCTCCATATAATCAGATTCTTGCATTAAAAGGCTGTTTAATGGAGAGCTATAGTACTCGGATGAGAGAGAAAGAAACAGCGAGAGAGTGAAAGTTGCTGTAGAGTGATGTGTTGCCTTTCAAACATGCTTGTTACCTGCCTTGTCTGAATTCTCTGAGGAGATTATAGTGACTCTACTACACGAGTCACTGGCTGTTCGTCTCTGAATAATGTAACTGACATTCTGAATTGCTAATGATACTATATTAGTTTGAGATTGAAGTCACATACAGTTTGTCAAAAAAAAAAAAAAAAAAAAAAAAATCCATTATAATAGTATTAGTGTAGTAAAGTAGTCTGCCCCATTGAAAAAATACTCAAATTGTGTTTATAAGAAATCTACTTGGCAGTGACAGGCACAGAATTAGTTTTCTTCTTCCTCTCAGTGAATTGAATTGAAATGAAAAATTGCTTCGAGAGAGCCTATCCACAGTGATGTTTATACCATCGGTTTAGCTGTAAGGTTTATTTACTCTCATTATTGGAAACATACTGTATGTATTTCTTCCGTTTCCTTTTAAACATGCTCACGATATGGATATGAAAACTGATGAATTTAGAGTAATATTTTAACTTTTTATCTTTCTTACTAACCCACATACCAGAGACCTCATTGATGTATTTGTAAAAGTAATAATACATATATTCTAATTAACTTCTTATTTCCTCTTAAGATTCTTTTAATATGTTCCTTCAACTTGAACAATGCTCACAAAGTAGATATGCACTTTTCAGAAATGTCGCTATTATTCAATATTGTAAGATTGTTTATTTTTGGGGTCAATTTTACTGCAGCAAAAATGTATTATTGAAAATTTCAATGAAACAACCAGTGTACACTGTATACACTAGTTATAAAATCTAAGCATGTGAAAATTAATTGCTTTTAATGATGTATTTTATTGGGGGTTTCAAAAACCCAGACATAAATAATGTAACATTTTTCATGGAGGAACGTTTAAAGCAAGTTGAAATTTTGTTAATGAACTGTTTTCTTAAGATTCTTAATAAATAAATAAATAATGTAGTATCAACCTGACATTTCAGTGATAAGTAGAATTTTCAACACTGCAAACCCTTATGTTTTCAATACTGGAAAAACCATGTTGTCTTAATTAAACATTACTTGAGTTGAAATATCAAGTTTTAGGCTCATAGCTCAAATATCTATGCTCCTTGAACTTATTTATCTAAAAAATCCATAGACTTTTTAAGTGTTAATAACTAAAACGATTGTGTAAAAAAAATGGGGCTATTGGGATTATAGGCTACCTATAATCCTTTGTACTTAAATGATTTAATTATGTTTCCTTAGTCAAAGGGAACTTATGGGGGCATTTTAATAGAAAAATAATTTTTAGAGGTTTTAGCTATTTTTAGTATTATTTATGTTGTTTTGTTGCAAATAGTTGTTTCGTGTGATGTCACCATTAGAAAGATTTGTGTCCACTTTGGTCAAGTTGGACCCTGTTAACTCTTCAGTTCTCCATCTGCATGTGCCACTTAAGTACAGGTATATATGCATTTCACAGAATCAGTTATAATCTTCTTTATTTGAGCTGTGCTATTGTATGATCTAAATTTGAGTCAATTCAATTAAAGTTAAGTAGAAACAACACTATTTAAACAGAAAATCTGAATTTAGTCTACTTGCATCTCATTACCTTAACTTAAAAAGTTGTTTCTACATGAACACCATTTTAAGTGAAATTAATTACACGTTTAAGTTTTGGAAATACCATTACTTAACTCAATTGAGGGTAAGTTTACTCAGTCAATTAAGTTGTCAACTTATTAGGGTTTTCAGTGAAGAAATTAAAAAGGCCTTGGGGTCTCTAAGACCCTTAACAAAACATGAGGGTTTAATAAAAAATAAAAATCTCAGATGAGATCCATGACATTTTTATGGAGACATTTTATATATATATATATATATATATATATATATATATATATATATATATATATATATATATATATATATCACATATATATACATATATATATATATATATATATATATATATATATATATATATATATATATATATATATATATATATATATATATATATATATATATATATATATATATATATATATATGATCTTCTACTACTATGTTGAAGGTTAAAGTATTCTTGCATTGCTATTCCAGAGCCGTGATTGCAGCATGCAGCAAGGTGGATGGAACATCCCCAGAGGAGCACAAGAGGCCTTCTTACTCCAGCTCTCCATTAAATTAGCACTAACTCACTTTGACTTTGAAGAAAAAACAACAATTGATCTGTGCATCAGCGGCCCGGTGAGGGATAGAAAAGTCTGCTGGAGGAGGGCTTCGACTCCCTGAGACAGATCAAAGCAGAGCCGGGTAAGCTTTCAGAACTTTTTCCTAATCAGGAGAAATGAAACACCTGTAACATTTTATTTTCTGAAAGTCCTTCTTCCAATCTTCCACAACAGCCTCCAAAGATTCAATAGATTGCTCCAAAATGTGAAATATTTGAATGTTTAAAAAACAAAAAAACAAAAGTGGAAACCAAAAGTTCAATACTACATTTTGTAGCAAATATCATACTTGGCCAGGTATCTCATTAAAAGTGCACTTAGTTCAACTATTTTGTATCCTCAAATAAATGGATAGTACTTTTTGAAAAAATATATTTATAATCATATAAACTCACATAAGATGAAGAATTCAGTCATATTAATAGCCTAATAAATATTGATTTATTTGATCTAGGCTGCCTGATGTGGCCCGCCATGTTGAGATCACATAATCAGCCTAATGCTAGTCGCTTTATCTCGGTAAAACCCCTGCGATCAGACACTGAAAAAAAAAATCATGGCTGACTGCTAATAGTGCATTTCTACAATGGCATTGGTATCCAAAAGCTATTGCTTTTGCATGGTTCTTAATCCACACCGCTAACGTCCAAGACACCTCCATGTCAACCAGCACAGCACTAGCAAATGATTACTGAGTGCACCTTTAAGGTTTCTTTCCTTTACTGCAGTAACTCAGTAAATTCTGTTTGCATATTGATTTTTCCTCAAATCTTTAAAGAAAGTCTGCGTTATTGCTTATGGAATTAATGTGTCTGCTCTCCCATTTATGTGCTTGTCAAAAGTTAAGTGAAACAGAGAAAAGCTTTTGTTTGGCATGCTCAATAAGAAAAGCATGACATAAAGCAACTTTATGTAACTCTCATACTTGGCATGGTTCCACTGTGTTGCTGTAAAACTCATTTTAAGATTACTTACTGTAAGAGGAATCTGTTAATCTGATGTGCAAGAGAAGACATTTGAATGTCCTCATTCCTCACTCAAGATGATTTCTGGCAATTATAACACTACTAAGCCAAGCAAAGTCAACCATTCATATTAATATTATATAATATTATGGAGAGAATTTTATTAGATTTATTCTCAGTCAGTAAAGAGACATTATCTATGGCTGCCAATTATTTATGCTGTCTGTTTACTAAAGCAGGATAAGGGTGAGGTTGTATATACAGCTCTGCCTCTCTTTACGAGGATTGTTTTAAAAAGAGACTGGTGTGTGGATAATGCATCCATAGTGCAAGGGTAAAAGAAAAGCACTTGGGACAGGAGACAGATGACATTCAACTGTCATTCAGATCTTTTTCAATTGGACATTCAATTCTGGATGAAGGTAACTGAAGTCCTTAGAAGGTCATTAAAGAATAATGGGTTGCTTTACATCAATGAAAAGCAAGACAAAGTGATTTTTTTAAGAAAGCCTTGATGGCTAAATAAAGAATTGGAGTTCACCCCAAAATGAAAGTTCCAGCTTAAAATTAATTGAAAACTTTTCAAAGTTTCTCACACAAAGCTTTTAATGACTGTGATGGGGTTGAAATTAATACTTTTATGGTACCTTTTGTTTTTCCTGGCTAAAAAGGCTAGCTTAGACCAGCATGAATTTCCATGCTGGTTATTTCTGATTTAGTGCTTGTCTAGCTGGTGGATCATACTGGGCATCAGCACCCAAAACACAACATATCATCACTGTCCGATGAAAAACAAGGATCTCCATCGGCTTAGAGAAGAGTCCATCAAAACCATGTATGTCCCACCCTTATGTTTTGAAGAGCATCAACTAATTTACCTCAGCTGTCTGGCTGAAGTGTAGTGAAGAGATTGCCTACATCGCGCTGGCTCTGTGATTTCCCTGACAACCAAAGCCATTCATGCACGCACAGTGTCAGGTGGCTTTAAAAAGTAGACTATATCAGCTACAGTACGTATATACGGTTGCCAGATTTCCATCTTCACGTAACCGGCAGGCAGGCAATTTATGTGTTGGACCCAGAAAACGTGTCTCGAGTCCAAATGTCCACTCAACAACCGGACTAGAAACCCTAGTCATAAAACTGATTTCTTGGGATGTATCGTATCGGGTCCGATACCGTGCTCATGTACTGGTACTTGTAAAAATGCTCCAATACCAAAAGCCGATACCATCTGATGTGCGAATGTCATTACTTAAACATTCAGCCCACAAATTAAAATCATGTTATGTCCTAGTGAGATTATTTAACCGCAAAAGCTGCGAATTAATGAGATAAATATATACAGTGCATCCGGAAAGTATTCACAGCGCTTCACTTTTTCCACATTTTGTTATGTTACAGCCTTATTCCAAAATGGATTAAATTCATTATTTTTCTCAAAATTCTACAAACAATACCCCATAATGACAATGTGAAAGAAGTTTGTTTGAAATCTTTGCAAATTTATTAAAAATAAAAAACGAAAAAAGTCACATGTACATAAGTATTCACAGCCTTTGCCATGACACTCAAAATTGAGCTCAGGTGCATCCTGTTTCCACTAATCATCCTTGAGATGTTTCTACAACTTGATTGGAGTCCACCTGTGGTAAATTCAGTTGATTGGACATGATTTGGAAAGGCACACACCTGTCTATGTAAGGTCCCACAATTAACAAATCAAATCAAATCAAATCAAATCACTTTATTGTCACACAGCCATATACACAAGTGCAATGGTGTGTGAAATTCTTGGGTGCAGTTCCGATCAACATAGCAGTCGTGACAGTGATGAGACATATACCAATTTACAATAACATCAAATTAACACAACACAATTTAAACATCTGTTATACACATAATTACACTCAACAATATACAAATAATAACATACACTGTACAGTATACAATACGCTGTTTTTGTTTTTGTTTTTTTACTATATAGATACACATTATTCAATAAAAATTAAAAATAAAAATATATAAAAAAACAAGTATATATATATATATATATATATATATATATATATATATATATATATATATATATATATATATATAACAGTGCATGTCAGAGCACAAACCAAGACATAAAGTCCAAGGAATTGTCTGTAGACCTCCGAGACAGGATTGTATCGAGGCACAGATCTGGGGAAGGGTACAGAAAAATGTCTGCAGCATTGAAGGTCCCAATGAGCACAGTGGCCTCCATCATCCGTAAATGGAAGAAGTTTGGAACCACCAGGACTCTTCCTAGAGCTGGCCGCCTGGCCAAACTGAGCGATCGGGGGAGAAGGGCCTTAGTCAGGGAGGTGACCAAGAACCCGATGGTCACTCTGACAGAGCTCCAGCATTTCTCTGTGGAGAGAGGAGAAACTTCCAGAAGAACAACCATCTCTGCAGCACTCCACCAATCAGGCCTGTATGGTAGAGTGGCCAGACAGAAGCCACTCCTCAGTAAAAGGCACATGACAGCCCGCCTGGAGTTTGCCAAAAGGCACCTGAAGGACTCTCAGACCATGAGAAACAAAGATTGAACTCTTTGGCCTGAATGGCAAGCATCATGTCTGGAGGAAACCAGGCACTGCTCATCACCTGGCCAATACCATCCCTACAGTGAAGCATGGTGGTGGCAGCATCATGCTGTAGGGATGTTTCTCAGCGGCAGGAACTGGGAGACTAGTCAGGATCGAGGGAAAGATGAATGCAGCAATGTACAGAGACATCCTTGATGAAAACCTGCTCCAGAGTGCTCTGGACCTCAGACTGGGAAGAAGGTTCATCTTTCAACAGGACAACGACCCTAAGCACACAGCCAAGATAACAAAGGAGTGGCTCCGGGACAACTCTGAATGTCCTTGAGTGGCCCAGCCAGAGCCCAGACTTGAACCCGATTGAACATCTCTGGAGAGATCTGAAAATGGCCGTGCACCGACGCTCCCCATCCAACCTGATGGAGCTTGAGAGGTCCTGCAAAGAAGAATGGGAGAAACTGCCCAAAAATAGGTGTGCCAAGCTTGTAACATCATACTCAAAAAGACTTGAGGCTGTAATTGGTGCCAAAGGTGCTTCAACAAAGTATTGAGCAAAGGCTGTGAATACTTATGTACATGTGATTTTTAAAAAAAAAAAAAAAAATGTATTTCATAAATTTGCAAAGATTTCAAACAAACTTCTTTCACGTTGTCTTTATGGGGTATTGTTTGTAGAATTTTGAGGAAAATAATGAATTTAATCCATTTTGGAATAAGGCTGTAACATAACAAAATGTGGAAAAAGTGAAGCGCTGTGAATACTTTCCAGATGCATTGTAGTTTGCATGTAATTCAAATGTGAGCACTTGTGAATGTGCGGAGACAGTGTTGTGCTGACAGAGTTTAGGAAAAAAAACAAACAAAAAAACAGTTATCAGACTCGGTATCGGCAAGTACCATAAATAAAGTATTGGTACTCTTACTCATTCTCAAAACTTTTTTAGCGGGACATCCCTAACTGATTTCAATCTAAAATAATAAGTGAAAGCTCAGATTATATCCAAAAATAAATTCTCTAACAACTGATAACATACCAAGTGAGTTCTGGGAACACAAAGTTAGACTTGAGTCTGTAACTGAACATTCGACATTGGAACCCATGATAAGAAAACCGTGTATGTCCACCTTCGCTAACAAAAATTCAATAAAAAAAGTCAAATTAAAATATCGAACAGTTCAATAACAGAATTAGGTTATTTTCAATTCATTTTGTAAGATTGTTTATGAGAAAAAGAGTTTTTCCATGCTCTTGAAAACATTTATTTTTGGAGATACATGCTTTTTATCAGACAGTGATGATATGCAGTTGATCAGCAATACTGGTCTTTTCAACCAGTTTTAGGAGCTTGACAGCAGCATGGACATTTTGTGAGATAACTCCTTTTGAGTTCTAAAAATAACAATATGGGATTTGAATGACATGAGAGTGAGTAGATGATGACAATAGAATGACATCTGTAATTTTGGATGAACTATTCCTTTGACCCTTAAATGCATGGGTGGTTCACTAAACATTACTTCATACCTTGGGTCTTTAGTGACCTGGCATGTATATCTGTCACAAATGGATCTACAAAATGCCCAGATAGTTTCAAATTTTCAAAACATTTTCAAGAAAATTAGAAAATAATAGTATAGAATATAGTCTGATATATTTTGATGTGTTATTTTTCATATATCAACAAGATGATGCAGCAAATATAGAACAAGATTTTTACTTCCACACTGAAATTTCACACGACACAACTGGCTGTCTAACACACATAACACATAAGCTACACATATGTATTTTCTTAGGCACATTTTGGGTCTAAATAGATGTACAACTTATATAATTAACGTAGTACTGTACACCCAAATGACAACACCAAATCATACTGTTCATGAATTACATTTGCTACAGTTTACTTCCACGTTGCTTCTTAGTCAAATAGCAATGTCAAATGAAAATCAAGTTAATCCGTTAAAACATCAGTGCCACCTTGATTAAGAAATATAATTTCTATCACGTATGTGTACATGTAAATGGAATACTGATAATTCCACCCTGGTCACACATAAAATCAATGTGATATAGTGGTCATTTGTATGAATATAGTACTCATTCTTGTAATAAACAAAGAAATATATATCCTGTGAAAGTAAAGTTATAAATTAGAAATTATCATAAAAATATGATATATATATATATATATATATATATATATATATATATATATATATATATATATATATATATATATATGCCAGACAGTATTACATATTTCGGGTCTTTAATGACCCAATACACTTTTGGTAATCAAGCAATCAAGCATGTATAAAAAAAGTACTTTTTTTTTTTTGCCTTTTTTTTTAACACTATTCAGAAGAGAAAGATTGAGGAATACTAAAGAGGTGTAGGCATAACTCCAAAAATGCTTGAGGCACAGGGGGTGGAATAAGGTCCCGGGTCATTAAAGACCCGAGAAATGCATTAAAGGGTTAATGTGTAATAATGCAGCAGCTCCAATCTTTCCTCTCATACACACATACACTGTAAAAAGTGATTGGACAAAAATGACTGTGTAGAAACACATGTACTCCTGTGAGCGAGCATGCTGTGCTGCGTCTCATGCTTCTTTTATTTGTTCTGATCATGTACCTGTCTGTCCAAAGCAGAACTCCTTTCACAGCCCATGTAGGGCATTAAAGGTTAGGACGTGTGTGTCTTTGAAGGTATCAGATTGAAGGAGGATGTGTGGACAGAACTGTACCCTACTGAGAGTGTGTGTGGGCTCTGCTTCAAAGGAAGGGTGTACTGACCTTTTCGTCACATCAGAGGGGAGTAGTATAAACTGACTGCTGTCCACTCCACACGGCCACTTACCACACTGGACTTCACTTACTGAGATAATTCACACGCAAACACACACTTAGATAACTCACCTTGCAAAGGAAACTGGGCTGTTTTTGAGCATGGATGTTTATGTGTGTCATAGATGATGCTGGACTCCAGGCTTCAGCCCCCTAAAATTATTATTAACATGGCTGTCAGCCCCCTTAAAAATCCATGATCATGTAATTTCTCCAAGTTTTCTAAAAACAGTGGCTGCAGTAATCTATCTTATCTTATTTGACCTTGAATCCTCCCCATACAAGTAATTAAAAATGTTTAAATTATTATTATTATTATTATTATTATTATTACGTTTTTAAAGTTATTAGGGCCCAAGCAATGAAAGTGCGGAGACCCTATTGTTCTTCTAAGGATTATTATTATTAGGGCCCAAGCACTGAAAGTGCGAAGGCTCTATTGTTCAAAGGATTATTATTATTATTCTTTTCAAGGTTTTGGGTGCTTTTGGGGCACTTAACATACTTAAAACTCATGAAATTTTGCACACACATCTGAGTTGTCAGCCATAAGAGCTGTACGTTTGGTAATGGGGGCTGATCACATGGATGTGGCTATTGTGAGTCACAGTCATAACGCCACCAACTGGCAGCAGGAAGTGTGGTACTTACACAGACTTTGAAATTGTCCTCTTACATTTACCCAAATCGCTTCAAAATTGTTTAGAATAATGTCATGACACGACTGATGTAAAAGTGTAAAGGAATTATTGATATCTTAAATAGTGTTGCCATGGCAATGGATCAAATTACATGATGTTGTAGTGTATTTGGGTGTATTTGAAACACTCAGCCATATGTTTAATCATGCTTATGACATGAATGTGTCTATGGTGGGTCACGGTCATAGTGCCTCCAGCTAGCAACAATAGATGTGACATTTCCAAAAGACTTTGAAAAAAACAACCATTCTTATATTCACCCCTATCACATCAAATTTACTCAGAATAGTGTCAACGCTACTTGTTTACTCGACCAAATGCATGTGTCAATCATGTGTTGTTTTCTGAAAGCCACTGTGTGGAAATGGACCCATGGTGCTTGGGCCCGTCATTGCTGCTTGCAGCTATTTTTATTATTATTATTCTTTTCAAAGTTTTGGATTCTTTTGGGGCACTTAACATGCTTAAAAACTCATGAAATTTTACACACACATTAGAGTTGTCAGCCATTAGGGCTGGGAAAAAGTTGTAGGGGGACACTTGGGGGGGGGGGCTCTGTAGTGCCCCTTTTAAAATGGGTGTGCAACGGGGGCTCTGTAGCACCCCTTTTTTCACCTACAGTCACCAAACTTAGTACATTTATTGTTCTCATCAAGCTGGACAACTTTCATAATTACAGTCATAGTCCCACCCAACAGGAAGTTGGCCATTTTGGATTTTTTTTTTAAATCGCAGGCTCTGTCTGCTGTCACCAAATTTAGGCAACACTATGCCAAGACATTGAAGATGTTATTGTGAATTGATTTTTGATATATCAAATGGTGTTGCCATAGCAATACATGAACAGCAAAAAATGGGAAACAGGAAGTGTCTCATATCGCCTTCATACATTGTGTGATTTAGATCAAAAGTGAGTTGTATGTTTGGTCTTGGGGGCTGATCACATGGATGTGGCTTTTGTGGGTTCTGGTCATAGTGCCACCACTGGTAGCAGGAAGTACGGCACTTCAAAAATACTTTGAAATAGTCCTCTTAAATTTACCCAAATCACTTCGAAATTGTTTAGAACAATGTTACAACACCGCTGATGTAAAATTGTGAAGGTATTCTGGATATCTTAAATTGTGTTGCCATGGCAACACATTAAATGTTCTTATTCTTTTCTTTGTATATTCACGTGTTTTTGAGTTACTTGTCTTGCTTAATAACTCATGAAATTTTGCACACTCATCAGAGTTTTCGGCCATTAAGCCTGGGCAAAAGTTGTGGGGGGGGGCGTGTACTGGGGACTCTGTGGCGCCCCCTTGAATATGGGCATATACTGGGGACTCTGTAGCGCCCCCTTGAACATGGGTGTGTACTGGGGGCTCTGTAGCACCCCCCTTTTCACCTACAGTCACCAAAACTCTTTCATAATTACAGTTATTAGCTCCGCCCAACAGGAAGTTGGCCATATTGGATTGTTTGAACATGTATAATTATTATTATTCAAGGATTTGGGTGCACTTAACATGCCTAAAAACTCATAAAATTTTAGACTTTGACGTAGTCCTCTTAAATGTACCCAAATCACTTCAAAAGTGTTTAGAATAATGTCAAGACACAGCTGATGCAAAATTATGGAGGGATACATGATATCTTAAATCGTGTTGCCATGGCAACACATTAAATGCTATTATTATTTTCTTTGTATATTCATGTGTTTTTGAGGTACTTTTCTGGCTTTGCTTGACAAAATGCATGTGTCCATCATGCATTGTTTTCTGAACAATGGAAATGGACCCCTGGTGCTTGGGCCTGTCATCGCTGCTTGCAGCTATATTTATTATTACGTTTAAAAAAAAGATATTGAGAATGTGAACTCAATATTTTGATATCTTAGGATCGCCCCTGGTGTCTGTAAAAGTACATTGTTTGAGAGGATTTTGAACTATTTGAGCAGATAACATCATATAGATAACATAGATGCTGCAGGGGAATTAATTTTACCATGAGATCTCAGTGTTTTCAGTCCACTAAACCAACAAGATAAGACATCTCCTTCACTATCCAAACACAAAAAAACTGTATAATTCATTGAATCATCTTATTTTCACTGCAACATAACATCAGTAGGTCTTGACATAAATCAAAATTTTTTACCAGTCTCCTCTTTACTGTGTTCAACAATTGACCATACACTTACTCAGCAGGTGCTTTTCCTCAATAAACAAAATCTATTATTAATGTTGTGGGTCTTTGTTCACAAAATGTGAGTTATAAGTATCATAAATTTCAGTGTCATAAACAATAGCTTGACGGATGACGGATAATGTTTGAAGGAATGATTACATGTTTCTTGTTGGTTAGAAACTGGTGTTTGCTGTATTTCAAAACAATCTTTTGAAGTACCTCACAGCAAAATCAGTATCTGAAGTGGATAATCTCTCAACCTCGAATACACTCTACGAAAAGTATAACGTCACTCTTTTAATGCATTCACCTTGATGTGCTTCATCTAATCAAAGAGTTGCTGAGCATGTAGATAATGCTATGATTACGAGGTCATGTTTAGAATATACTGTATTCTATTACCTGCGTTTATAATAATTCTTAGGGGCATTTCACAGCAAACGCGTTGTTGCATTTGTCTGTGCTGTTTTTACTTATTTAATTTTAAACACTAGCTAGATGAATGTCTTTGACCGTTCTGCCAAAAGACGCTGTATTTTCAGCATCTTGCACTTTTTACGACATTGTGTCAAAGTAAAAGGACTTCGAGTTCCAAAACATGTTTAGAAACATCTTCAGTTTTTTCTGGTCCTTGTGCTGCTTTTATCTTTTTTAACACAAGAACATAGTCAGTCTAAAGGTCCCCTTTATCAGTGTGTTTGTCTGTTTTCCCATAAAAAAAAATCAAAATATTCTTAAAGAAAATAATAATAAGACTTCCAATTTTTCATCTCTTCGATAAAGTTTATTTTCGTTTACACATTTGAAAAGGTTTTTTATTTTAAGATATTGCTTAAATCAAGAAAAAATGGGGTGAGAAAAATACGTAAGATATATTGAATTAAGTTGTAATTATGCAATTTTGCTTCTCAAGTAATTTTATCTGTTAAGGATGTTAAAGTGTTAGTTCACTCAAAAATGAAAATTCTCTTATCATTTACTTACCCTCATGCCATCCCAGATGTGTATGACTTTCATTCATTTGCTGAACTCAAATGAAGGTTTTTAGAAGTGTATCTCAGCTCTGTAGGTCCATACAATGTGAGTGAAAAGGTGCCAAAAGTTTGAAGCCCCAAAATCCACATAAGGGAAACATAAAAGTACTCTAGAAGACTCTGGTGGTTAAATCCATATCTTCTGAAGCAATAGCAACATTTCTTAAATATTGATCTGTTTCTCATCCACACCTATAATATCATGTCTGAACACATGGATTTAACCACTGGAGTCATATAGATTACTTTTATGCTCCCTTTATGTGGATTTTGGAGCTTCAAAATGTTGGCACCCATTCACTTGCATTTTATGGACCTACAGAGCTGAAATATTCTTCTAAAAATCTTAATTTGTGATCTGCAGAAGAAAGAAAGTCATACATATCTGGGATGCCAGGAGGGTGAGTAAATCATGAGAGAATTTTCATTTTTGGGTGAATTATCCCTTTAAGATATTTTTATTAGAAAACAAGACAAAAACAAGAATAAACAACGATGAAGATAATTTGCAGTAAAGATGGTGTTCTTTTAGCAAATGCCACAATGACAATGCAGTAACATCAGTCTCCACAAAAGTTCTGTTACCAAAACTGAATGATAACAGCTAATAAATAAATTGTTTATCTACAAATCACATCAAAGACAAAGACAGAGCCCTAAATACACCTGCTACGCTTTCGTTCTGTCTATTCGGGTCATGTGGTTCATATTTTTCTGCAAATCTCTCCATCCCCTGAAGTCTCCTCCCTAAGTCAATAACTTTTGCTAGTGTATGGCCAGTTTGCCCTCCCACCTGGCCTGGTTTGTGTTATACTCATGCTAAAGCTTCTGTCCTGAGGGATAGAGCTTGTGAAAATCCAATATTGCAGTTATTGTTGTGTGGGCTCAGTGTGATTGAATGGACTAGTGGAGTATGGGTCATTTTACACGACAGAATGAGGCTGGAAAGACAGATGGAGAGGTGCACGGGGACATAGTGTGGCAGATAAAGTTTGATTCATATCTGTGTTGACTGATTTCATAGTTTGGTAGCAGGTCCAACAAAGTGTAGTAGAATAAGCAGTTTCCCTCTGCAATATGTTTTTTATGCCCCACCCACTTTGGGTTGTGTTTGTTATTGGCATTCTATCGCTGCGCTGGGTATACGGTATTAGGGCGGTTATGTGCCACCTGGGGACATGTCACTGTCTGAAGACCGCCCCTCCCGGAACAGCATGCATCTGTGCAACAGCATTTGTTCATGCATGTCTTGCATGTTTTTTTACTGAGCATCTTCACCGAGCATAGTTGGCTGCATCTTGTATGTTTCATACTGAGCGTCTTCAATGAGCATCATTGTCTGCATCTTGTATGTTTTTTTTTACTGAGTGTGGCTGGGTGCTGCCTTCCTCCAGCCCGCTTCTGTCGATCGTTTTTGTGGTTGCTGATGAACTAATGATGGCGTCTCTGCATTTTCTGTGTGTTTCCCGATGAACTAATGACTCTGCATTCCCAGTGAATTAATCTGCACAGTCGAGTGTGTCAGCTTGCGCTAGGGCCTCAGGGTTGAATCCTCGATGCTCAATTGCGTAGATTTGGCTTGAACATTGGGGGGGTTACCGTGTAAAGAATTTACATGTTTCCATTGATTATGGTATAAATAATTGTACTTGCTGGTTTTTATTATTGGAGGGGTTACCTCCCCCCTTGGAATCTACGCCCCTGTCGACGCTGTTTTGTTTTGGGTTTTTTAGTTTCTTTTTGATGTTTTGTTTCTTTAGTACATTTACTTTATACTTCAGAAGAAAAAAATTATCAGAGAATGTTGAACACAATATTTAATCAGGGCTCGACATTAACGCTTGTCCGCATTTTATGGAGTTTTGTGTTCCTTGCCAGTCGCCTTTGGCTTGCTCACTGGGGTTATAAATACAATTATTATTTATTTAATTACTTATTTTTTAACAAATCACAATTGTATTTTATCAAACTACACAATGAAGACTCTAAGACATTATAGATATTACAGTTTCATTTTCTGTTAATGCATGATCTTCTGTAAAGCTGCTTTGAAACGATGTGTGTTATGAAAGGCGCTATACAAATAAAAATGACTTGACTTGTCCGAGACAAGTGGATTTTTGAAGGGACAAGTGAAAGAGAATTTTACTTGCCCGACCGGACAAGCAGACTTATTAAAATGTCATTAACAAAAAAATAACCAGCTATATTTGTGATAGACTAGGCCTGTGTCACTTATTAGAAAGTTCATATTCTTATTCTGCTGTTGAAAGTAATCCAGAGCATGTCAATTTGTAATTCACTAGCGATCTACTAACAGCTGCGCCCTGTTTGATTGACAGGCGGCGTATGTGTGTGTGCTGAACATGTGCGTGTGTTCCGAAAATGCTTGCGCTAATGTGCACCTGAACGGTCAAATACATTTCAAAAATCCGCCAAAATGCCTGTCTTGGTGAGGTATTCATGTAAACACAGAGAGTGATATCTAAAGTGAATGAAGAAAAAAGCAGATTTGTATTAACATGTCGGACTTGTAAGTGTAAATGTAAGTTAATAGACCTGCTGCTGTCTAATGTAGTGTGTCATTATAATAATCAAACAACCATAACAAGAAAAATGAGAAAACAATCACTGCTCTTGACTGAGTAACTTTAGTAGTTTTAAAAAGTATTAATGTATTATAATCATACAAGACCAGTAGTAGTTTTATGTTGCATTTCATTCTGAATGTTTACTTGAATAATTGATAGCCTGCTGCTGTTAAAAACTTTTAAAGCTGTTAAAAACACTGAATTTTCATAATTTGTATTTTTTGTTCAATTATTTTTAATCAATTTCAATGCTGTTTTTTATTGTTATTTTATTACTGACTGTTTACTAGTCTTGAATAATTACTTAAGAACTTGAAACCATCCTTCAATAATTAAAATATTAGTTAGTGTTATTATTTGTTGTGGTTTTGAAGCTGTGTATAGAGAATCATCAAATTTCACTACCGACTACTGAAATTTTGGTATTGTTATAATGCATAGCCTTTATGGTAGGTCTTGCTGCAATTACATGATGAAAAAGTAGATCTCAAATGTGAGCACCCCTGCTGTAAATGATGGTGATGGAGGCTTTCCTTTATTTGACAACAATATGTAACATAAAATAATTATCATATGACAACAGCCTCCTCCCCTACTCAGTGCAGTTTACATTTCAAGTTCAAGGAAATCCACTGCTAAAAAGTTTTTTTTTAATTTTTTTTTTTTTTAAATTCAATAAATGCATGATGTTTCCAAAGTCAATGAGTAATCGTGTTAAATAATCATGGTCTCAGTATTGACCAAAATAATCAAGATTATGATTTTTGCCATAAATGAGCAGCCTTACTAGCAAGAAACATTGCCATTTACACCTGGTCGTAATATGTCTCTTTTGACCACTTGTGTTCAGCTTTTCAGGACTTTTGAGGGTCTCATGACGACATACATCAGTCAATACCTCAGTGAATTACTGCATGCTAATAAAGCACAAAAAATTAAAAGCAAAGAATGTGGAAAAAAGTGCACTACCAATTATACTTGCAGTTATTCTAGAAGCATAAATGTGACATTAAGAGCTGAATTATCTGTTATTTTAGTGGAGTACCTGTATTAACTGAGCTTTAGTGGTGTGTGCCTCTGATCTGTGCATGCTGACCTCTTGTTTTAGTGCAGTGGTTGATTGACAGGTGAGTGGGTGGTGCTTCACTGCTGTTTCACTGCTGTTTGAATGCATTCTAACAAAGGAGCTATTGCGTTCTCAACCATATTCGACCACATCTAAATGTGGTTGAAGTGGACAAATGTCAAAATGTTTCGGACCCCATTTACACCTGTTTTTGGTGTCGTCCCAGTAACAGGTAAATGATGGGCAAGGAGGAGGCGGGAACCGGGTGGACCATCAACGTAATCTTTTAAAGGTACAACTGAACTTAAACATAACATAAAGTGCTTTACAGCAAAACAAACAGAAGACACACACAGACACAGCTCATGCATTTGTCTCTCTCTCCCTCTCTCTGACATCTCTGGCTCCCCTTTATGTCTCTTTCCCACTGAATAGGTGACTCAGCACCGGCCGTGCACCCTCACGGACTGGCCACGCCCAGTGGCAGTTCTGGCTTACTTGGTGCCCTAGACGAGATCCGACGTGGCACCCCTTTAACATCCCCAACCCCATAAACCCCCCACCCCCCCCAAAAATAAATAAATGTTGTATTACTTTTTTGTTATTAACTTTTTATTACGGAACTATGCTTTAACACACAAAATAAATAAAAGGGATAGTTTGCCCAAAAATGAAAATTCTCTTAACATTTACTTACCCTCATGACACCCCAGATGTGTATGAATTTGTTCTTTTTTCTGAACACAAGCGAAATTTTTTAGAAGAATATCTCAGCTTTGTAGGTCCATTCAATGCAAGTGAATGTTGGCCAGAACTTTGAAGCTCCAAAAATCACATAAAGGTAGCATAAAAGTAATCCATAAGACTCCAGTAGTTAAATCCATGTCTTTATCAAATCAAATCAAATGCATTTATTGTCACTCAACCATATACACAAGTGCCACAGTGGGTGAAAGACTTGGGTGCGGTTCCAGGCAACATAGCAGTATGACAATTACAATAAACAACTTTAGAAGCGACATGATATGTGTGGGTGAGAAACATATCAATATTTTTTTTACCCTAAATCTTCACTTTCACATCTGAAATGTGATGACTGTCATGACTGTTTAAAAAGGGACTTAAATATTGATCTCACTCATGAATGTGAATGTTTCTCACTGTAACACAACTTCACAGCAGAAAGGAAGGAGAACACAGGGAAGCGGGTTTTCCAGGCTCAGGTAAGACTTTTAATTGGCCACTTCAATGCTTTACAACTTCACAAACTCATCAGCTTCACAGGCACGTAGTCACTTAAACACATCAGCTTCACAGGCACGTAGGTAGTTTGACACATCAGCTTCACAAACACAGCAGATTAAACACAACAGCTTCAGGAGCACCGTGGCCTTCCTTGTGCCAGACTCTCTCTCCCTCTCTGCTGGTAGCGTGGCTGCTTATATGCCGCTCTCCCCATGCTCACTGGAATTAGAGACAGGTGTTAAACATAATCTAGCTCAGGTGCAAGCGCCCTTACCGCTTCTCTCTCTCCAGACGGACGCTTGACCAAGCCCCTGCTGCCACACTCACCCACACCTATCATATCACTTCTGAAGACATGGATTTAACCACTGGAGCTTCAAAGTTCTGGCCAACATTCACTTGCATTTTATGGACCTACAAAGCCGAGATATTGTTCTAAAAATCTCCATTTGTCTTCTGTAAAAGAAAGAAATCCATGTTTCTGGAATAGCATGACTGTGAGTAAATGATGAGAGAATTTTCATTTTTGGGTGAACTAGAATAACTAGACAATGACTATAGAAATGAACTATATACAGTGTATACAGTATATATATATATATATATATATATATATATATATATATATATATATATATATATATATATATTATTGGCAAATCATATTAACATGTATATTGTATATATACATAACTCAATCCTGTGTCATGGCGATCCTGTGTCATGGTGTACCTATACTGCTGATCATGGTTATCTTATGTTTGTTCAGAATGTAAGAATGCATTGGGTTATCTTTCTCCCATTGCAAGCCAGGGGCGGGGCGGCACAATTCGGGGCACCTTTCTCCCATCACGATTTTATGAGCTCTGTGCGGGGTGGCCGATCAGGTACCCTGTTGTGCTGCCTCAGCGTGCATTGCCGCTAGAGGTCTTCATGGATCCAAAATTTGTGCCCGAACCCAAAGAGACCTGGACCCAAACCGGACTTGTCTATTATTTGAAAGCTTGGGCCCGTACCCAGCTGGGAGACACGGACCCAATCGACACCGATTTCACAGCTGATTGCTATTAACAAGTTAATTTACAAGTTGTGAAACAAGACTTTGTGTCTTACCTAATGTAACGTTAGTAGCCTTCTCCCCTGTGCCTGGCCGTTACGCATATAATCCATATAATCCTTGCCAAGACATTTGGTAAAATACATCCAGGTTTTCTGTGATTCCTCTCTTGCTGATTGAAACAGCATAGCTAATCCACTCATTATTTCAGCTTCAAAAGTCCACATGCTGTCACGGTAACTGAAGACAAACGTGACTTGTTTAGAATCAGCTTTGTTTTTTTTTTTAATCTCGCATAAAATAACTTCGACTGTTTGCCCTTTTGAACTATAATAACGATTGTTCGTTCATTGCCACGGCTGCTAACGTTAGCATTGCTAATTTGCTATCGTGTGCCTTAACTCCGCTCTGCCTCAGACGTCACTCAGCTCGTTGTGGCTCCGCTCCATTTTTCACCTTATTTCCTGGCCAGCACTTTCTCATCTTTGGGCTCTGGGTTACTGATCAGAAGGTCGGGGGTTCAAGCCCCAGCACTGCCAAGATGCCACTGTTGGGCCCTTGAGCAAGGCCCTTGACCCTATCTGCTCCAGGGGCGCTGTATCATGGCTGACCCTGCACTCTGACCCCAGCCTAGCTGGGATATGTGAAAAAGAAGAATTTCACTGTATATGTGCAAATGTATAATGTGTGATAAATAAAGATAATTATTAATTATTATTAAGTTACAACACACACACACAGCACCATCATCACCAGCGCTGTCCGATCACGGCTGGGTCTTCTCGGATTTACTCGGGTATTACCCATAATGTTAAACAGATCCAGGACCTGCAGCAATAGAATGGGAACCGATCCGGACCCAGCTGACCATATAAAATGTGGATCCGAACCCAAACGGGTCCCAGGTCGGGTCTCAGGTCCTCGGGTTAGGGTTGGACCCGTGAAGACCTCTAGTTGCGGCCCTAGGCGCCTGCCTATATCGCCCATGCCAGGATCCGCTAGTGGCCACACCCGCCTCCTCATCACAGTCCCGTTTCAGCCGGATCGCCCAAAATGCATCCTAAAACCAGGTGTAAACGGGGCCTTTTACTACTCAAAACTGATCTTGCTTTGCAGTGTACAGATTGAATACCCAAGATAGACTTGGAATGCAAACAAATAAGCAAACTAACTGCTGACTCTGATTTTGCAAAGTAGCAAATGTTCCAGGATCAACATTCTTGTTGCTTCTCAAACAACATTCCTGTCAACCAATCAGATTTTAGAGTAGGTTTAGGGTTAGTAGGGTTAGGATCAGGGACTTGTACACCATTCATATTAGTCTATTATGTCCCTTTCGTTTTAGAGGTTGTTTATAGATAGGGTTAGGGGTATGGTTGGAATAGGGTTAAGATTGCTTCTTTGACTGGAATGTTGTTTCAGGACCAATAAAATATGTTTTCAACATGTCCTTCTTGACAAAATCACACCGACACTAACTGACTTGACTGACTGACTGACTAACTGACTACTGGCACTCATGTACATTTTTGTAGTGAGTCACTTGTCACCTACGGTATATGATGAAATGCTCAGCGACGCACACCAAATAGCTGCTTGACCGTGTTGTATTGTGCTACATACATCAGCCTGACGTCTCCAAATGCTCTGGTTGCCATTGGAGATGTATCGCCATTCATCACACCTGGCGACACAGGTGCACCATATACAGCCTACAGCGTTTCTCCGCTGCCTCCTCTTAATAATTGCTGAAACAGACCCAATCAGGTAGAACAAACCAAATGAGCTCTGTTACTGTCAACTCTCCTTTCTAATATCCCACAAACGCTGTGTTTAAAAACGTTGCAAGCAATACAGCAAAACCACTAAGTCTTAGAACTTTCACAGCACTCATTGACGCCTGTAGCAGAAACAGACTGTCCGCAAAATGCCCCCTGTTTTTCACCTTCTCTTTGTGTCTTTATCTCGCCCTCTCTCACGCCTGCAGCAAGCTCTGTGCAGACCATTAGGTTCAGGGTTACTAATGTTCCTCTCCCCTGCTCTGCTTTCCATTATGACCCCCAGGCACTGTGACCTGTTTTTCTCTGTACTATGTCCCGTGTTCTGTCAGTGTAATTTTTCCCCTGATGCAAACATCTCATGGGCCTCTCTTGTCCACTACCCTTACAAACATAGTAATGCACATTTCCACAAACACAAGGCCATTCCTGTCCGTTTTTTTTTTTTTCTCATGGAATACTGAAATAGGCCTTTCCTTTTCCCTTCTGACAAAATTCACTGCTGAGCATCTCCATTTTTCTTTCGGTATGTTTCATCTGTGGCACATACAATGGCATTTAATAGTCTGAGACCACTAGTGAAAATTAAGTCTGTCGATTTAATGCATTAATCCAGTGCGATTAATGATATAAAAATGTATGAAGGCTACATGCAGCGGTACAGGCAACAAACTGTAGCACATCTCCAATTGCAGGGGTCTCGAGACACAGTTTTCAAATTTTCCAACTAATTTTAATCTGACACAGCGTCCTAAAAACACGCAGTTTGTGGTGTGAGATGCTGGAAACCAGTGAAGTGCAATGCAACCACAGTGAGATGCATCTGACACACTCAATGGCAAAATGGATTGCTGCAGGCTCTAGGCCAGTGATATAGGCATATATTCAATAATATGGAAAATAAAGCCAAATATACAGTTCTTTAAATTGATTTCTTAAACCACGTTTTGTATTGTCTAATTAATACTTACTCATCTGCCACAATAATTTTTTTTTTTTTTATATAATCCAAATTATTATATTTATTTTATATATATAATTATTATGTATTAAATTATCCATTCCATTCCAATGCCATTCTCTGCAAATTTTTCTCTCAAATTGAGTAAAAAGCTGTATTGAAAAGTTGACATGAATTTCTGAATTTCTTAGTATTTGGTATATCCTTTTGCTTCAGTGGCATCATGCACTCAAGATTGCATGGACTTCACAAGTTTGTACAAAACCTGAAGATCCATGTTACCCCAGCATGGCTTGGGTATGTTCCAACGAGCATTTTATGTTTTCAGTGCAATAAAGAGATCTGACCTTTTATACAAAAGAGTTAACATGATCGATATCATGAATTTCCATATAGCACATTTGTTTTTTAACAAAAAACAACATCTTAAATATTTCTTCTTGATCTTTGTTAAATTGTTCAACATCCTAAATCTTTGCTTATTTCCAAGTTTTTATAATAATAATAATAAATAATAATAATCTGATTTTCAATTTGGTCTCAGACTTTTGGACCTCCCTCTATGGTTTTCTCACTCTGTTTGATCGAAAGGGCTCCATTCATTGTCTCCCCTGAAATGAGAGTGTTTTTTTCTATGGTTCTAAGCAGAGGAAGCCCAATGGATCGATCTGTGGCCTCCCATCAGGTGCCTGCTAATGAATGAGATGGGAGTGAGAGGGTGGATGTGGTGAAGAATTGCTCTCCTCAGCAGAGTTCATGTCCACAGGGCTGACAGCATCCTCCCCCCATCAGCTCCACAACTATCTGTCCAGTCACTATCAGTTACTGAGTTCTGAAACATCCTGCAATGCGTACACCTTCTGCTGTGGGTGTGAATGCTCCTGTCAGGGCCTTGACCTGCTGTGTGTGTGTGTGTGTGTGTGTGTGTGTGTGTGTGTGTGTGTGTGTGAGGGAGGGGTGCATGTCAGGAAAAGAGAAGAATGTTACAGGGGCAGGTGGTCACTGAAGCATCTTGCTAACCATTATGTGTAATTGTGGTCATCTCACCTTGACAACTGTGTGTGTGTTCTTGGACCTTGCTCTGTCTAGGCTCTGAAGAAAAATGAGAACAGGGTGTTGGACTGGTGGTGCAGTGGTTTGCGTAGACGTGTGTGCCAAGGGGTCAAAGTTTGGCTGGTTAGAATGGGCCAGTTAGCTAGTAGATGCTGTTATTACACCATTCTAGAGGCAAAAATAATTTTTCTCTATTAACTGCCAGTCAAAGGTAGCTGTTTATTTTAACAAAATTCAATGTTTTGCAAGCAACATTTAAATTGCAAAATGTTCATTATATTAGTGTAGATGTTTTTTGCAGGGACAGAGTTTTTGGAGGGCTCTTAAGAGTGAAATGGACTTAAATGTATCCCTGTCTGCTTCATGGTCAGAAATTAAGGGGGGCTTGGGGCAAAATGCCTCCAAAAATTACAAAAATGCCCCCACAGTTCAAAATGTGGGGGTGGAAAATGCCATCGTAATGAATCCTCCTGTTTTTACTTGGAACATCTGATATAGTGCTTAATATTATAGTTCTAGTCATACGTGTTATGTCGAGTAAGTGTAAGAGGGAAAAAATTCTCAATCTTGAGAATTTTTATTCATTAATTGATTAAATCTACACATTTGACAAACAGATGAGATGCAGTATAAACTGCATCTCATCTGTTTGTCAAATGTGAAGATTTGAGGAAAAAAATGATGCCCTCAGAAAGTAAAAACAAAAATGCCCCTGAAAATCAAATTCAGGGGGAAAATATTGCCTCTTAATGTAAAAGTTCAAACAGTCTGCTCCCTTTTATGTCACAGCTCAAGATAGTTGCTAATGACTGTGTGCATTCTTGTGATGCCATCACCAAATCTGCATTGTCATGACAATTTTCTTGTAGCTTCAGTTCAATTACTCTGAACTAGAGGCCTATTTCTAGAAGAAATAGAGGCAAAGCCCAAAATGACAAACCACCCTGTTACTCATCTTTCAATAATTGTTGCATTCAGACACCCTCAAAACCATGAAAGCAAAACAAATAGTAGAAAATGGCTTATACTAGAATGGATTACTCCATTTGCTGCCTTGCAAACAAACTTTTAGCATATATGTTTAAGATCTTTCCTTCTTATGTTTAAGATCTTTCCTCTTTCCAAACACTAACATCTTTGAATGCATTTATATACCTCGTGGCGCCAAAACAGCGCCAACCTGCATCTTAGAATAGCATTCTGAGATTATATTCTTCTCACCACAATTGTACAGAGCGGTTATCTGAGTTACCGTAGACTTTGTCAGTTCAATCCAGTTTGGCCATTCTCTGTTGGCCTCTCTCATCAACATATGGCATTTCTGTCCACAGAACTGCACTCACTGGATGTTTTTTGTTTTTGGCACCATTCTAAGTAAATTCTAGAGACTGTTGTGTGTGAAAATCCCAGGAGATCAGCAGTTTCAGAAATACTCAAACCATCCCATCTGGCACCAACAATCATGCCACTGTCCAAATCACTGAGATCACATTTTTTCCTCATTCTGATGGTTGATGTGTACATTAACTGAAGCTCCTGACCTGTATCTGTATGATTTTATGCACTGCACTGCTGCCACATGATTGGCTGATTAGATAATCGCATGGATGACTGTTGGTGCCATACGGGCTGGTTTGAGTATTTCTGTAACTGCTGATCTTCTGGGATTTTAATGCACAACAGTCTCTAGAATTTACTCCGAATTGTGCCAAAAACAAAAAGCATCCAGTGAGCAGCAGTTCTGCAGATGGAAATGCCTTGTTGATGAGAGAGGTTTACAAAGAATGGCCAGACTGGTTAGAACTGACAAAGTCTACAGTAACTCAGAGAACCGCTCTGTACAATTGTGGTGAGAAGAATAGCATCTCAGAATGCTATTCTGAGATGCGGGTTGCCGCTGTTTTGGCCATGTTTTCACTATGTTTGACCTACACAATATTAGGCAAGTGGTTTTAATGTTGTGTCTGATCTATGTATAATCATGCCATATTCTCAGTGTGAAGAACTGAGCTGAGGTCTGATTGCCAAAGTAACAGTCTGAGGATGAATGATGAACAAGACTGAAATTTCATGTTTCGTCTCCAGAGCCCTTAAGTAGATGTCACATTCTGGCAATGTCCCCCTCAGTATTAATGGAAAGGCTCAGCTGGCCAGAGAGAAATGGTTATGAGTCAGATGCTGAGAAAAAGAGAGAGAAAAGATGAGAGCAACAAGCTTATGGAAAGTTTGTGGTAATCTTAAAAGCTCTTGAGGTGAGTAATGACAAATCTAATCAATTCATCATTATTCCTTTTTTTTATGAGTTATGGGAATCTATTCTGTCATTTTATGCATCTCTTGTTCGGACGCTAAAAAGACTGAATGGAAGTCCATTAAGAGCACATATGTTTTGATGTGAGAGAAAAAAAAAAAAAAACTATTTCTTTGAAAGGAGTAGTGTGCTATTGGTTTATACAATGAATTGCAATACTTTTGTCTCCTATCCTGCTGCTCTAGCTGGGAATTTATTCTTTTCATGTTCTCACATGTTATTTTGCTTGAAGGACTTGCAAGAACGACAGCTAAACCATAATTTATTTTGAAGAATGGGCTCTAATGACCTAACAAAACTTTAATATAGCCTACATCATTGAGCAGCCCCATTAAGTATAGCCAGTATTTCCTACTCATGCATTCATCATGCTGCAGAAAACCTGGCTGTTGATTTATACCACCATTTATTCCAGATGAAATGAGCAGAGATTACGTGATATAATGGTGTGTGTGTGTATGTTTCTGTAGGAGAAAGTGCATTTTCATTTTCATATTACAGTATACATCAGTTTAGCAGGAAGGTCTTCATTGTGGACAGTTCTGGCTGAAACCACACGATTGACACCCAAAATGACACCTCAATGCTGGGAGCTGCTAACTTTAAGATGCTAAATTCTGTCTCTATGAACATGGTGTCATTTGCACATGTCTATATCTGATCCCCCTTAAACATTTCACCATCCGAGCGTCCCCCTTTGAGGTTGATTTGGCACCTTGTTTTGTGGTGTCGTTATGCGTTGCATATGCTGCATAGCCAGTTTTTGCACCACTGATTATATGGGTGGGTCTCATCGCGGTCCCTAGCCTTGTAAGTCGTGAATCAGTATATCTTGAACATTGAATTTGGGGCACTGGCAAGGGTGTTGATCCACTTAGCATTGGAACACTTTTGACTCAAATACCTGTGACCAGGGGTGGACTGGCCATAGGGAGAACTGGGACATTTCATGGTGGGCCAGCCGCGAAACAGGGCCGAACGGGCGCAATAAGCTGATATGGGCCGCCGTGTTATGCCGAACGGAGGGGTATACAGGATATGCAGAAAAGAACAGCGACAAATGCTTTCTGGTTTTTACTGTGAATTTTTATGCAAATTTTTAATGTGAATTTTTAAGGAGCAAATGTTTCAGTGTACTGGAATGATTTTGTGATTGAGAATGCCTTTGACCTAGACCTTTTTACTATTCTGGTGGCACTTTACGTTCTACATTTACGTACTATATAATTACAACAAAAAGTAATTACTAGTTACTAACCCTAAACCTAACCCCCCCAATCCTAACCTTAACCAAGTATAGGTAATGTAATGTAGTTACCTAATAGTTACTTTCTTGGGTAAGTACACAGAAAGTACACATACTGTAAAATATAGTGCAACCACTATTCTTACATTTATTGTTATCTAATTAGACATATACCTTACTACCCCAACAGCTACCTCTCTGTTGTGCTTGTATACCCACAAGGCATCTTGACTAGCTTAACCAGTCTTCCATGGTCATCCAGCTTTAGCAGTTTTTCAATGTTATGCTGGCTCACCAACTAGACCAGTACCACACCAGTATTAACAACCATACACCATCCTGGACCAGCATGGAAATCCATGCTGGTGTAAACTGGCCTTTTTTTTATTTTTTTTTTTTTTTTTTTTTTTTTTTACCAGGGTACCTGCTGGTAGTCAGCCTGATGAACCATGCTAATGACCATAAATGACCAGTTTGAGCCAGCTTAGAACCATGTTAAACTAACTACCATCAGTTGGTTTTGGCTGGATTTTGTTTGTTAGATCGTTGCACCATTTTACACTAATCCAAATTCTCCATTCATTACACCTTCTTCTGTTGAAAGCGCATGAAACAGGCTTGTTTTACTAACTCCAGTAATAAATTCACAACCAATAATTTTCTCAACGGCCTTTTGGCCACACATTTCAAATTTGCAGCTGCAGCCACGCCACCCAAGCCTCACTTCATTCCACAATCACAATCAGAGAATATTTGGCAAGACGGAGCTCTCAAATCACTTGTCTGGTTCAGAGACGGATATAGAGCTTTGATTGAAGAGCTTTGCTAATCAGAATGCTTTGACATTCTTTCCCCTCATCAGGACTGGTGGTTTGGGTGTCCTGTGTTTGGGCATGTCGGGCTGAAAGCTCCCCCTCGCACATGCTCCACAGGCATCGAGAAGTAGAGGACCCCCTGATTACAGCTTCACTACCTTTTCAGCTTCTTGAATCAGCCGTGAGGACTAATGATGACAGACAGGGTGGTACTGTGGGGGCCAGGTGGCTCTTTCATTTCTCTTTCATTTTGGGCACTTTAGTCACTTTTTACAATCAAAGAGATTCTAATCAGTATACAACTTTACAAAAGTGTATTCTTTCAAAATGTACACAACATGGCCACATGTACGGTATGTGAACATCCAAAAGCCACACCCACATTATTATTATTATTACTTTTTTTTTTTTTTAAAGAGGGTGTTGTTCCTCCCTTTGTTGCTATAAAAGCTTCTACTTTGTTAGGAAGGCTTTCCAATTTTCCACTTTGTTGTAGGGATTCGCTCCCATTCAGACACAATAACTTGAACAAGAATGACAGCCTCAGTCACTATTCACTTTCACTGTATGAAAAAATATGCAGTGAAAGTAAATGGTGAAGCATAAAATATCCATTTTTTGTTTCATGTAAGAAAGAACTTCATACGGGTTTGAAACAAACATTTTGGGAGAACTATCCCTTTAAGTGAATGGGTTAGACAGTCAGCAGGCAACTGTAGAACTTTTATCAAAGTGCTGGCTCACATCTCAACAAAACTATCAACAGCTTCTCAGTCTATTCCAAAACAACCTCTCAATTCTACTAATGTCTAATTTGAACAGAGGTAGCTGGATGTTGTGCTGTCTGGCCACTGCTGTCATGGTGATCCCTCTCTCTCGTGTGAGGATGGCATTAATCTCTCAGTGCCGTGAATGAGGATCACAAAGGCCTGAAATTAGGGGCACGCCTCCAGCTGCACTCAGTGTCACATTTAACATAGACACATACACACAGACACATAAACTATTTGCCAGTAGTCATTAATTTTAGAGCTGAGCTAGGAAATCCAGCTATGGCCTTTTCATACCCAGCTAATTGCCTCTAATCATGCTCTTAGCAGGTGTTGTGCTAAAGTAGGGAGCCCTGCCTCTCACATCAAGCCACGCTGGCCCAAACCATCATAGAGAAACAGAGGAGACCCCAGTTCATTCAAAAACAACAGAAAAAACTGTGTGATTTTTTTATATAGGACTATATCAGGATAGATTTTAGCTGTATTTATACTGTATAACCTACTGACTACTAAAAAAAAAATAAAAATAGTATGAAGCATTATGTATCATTAAACATTTCAAACAATAATATGCCTTGTTGTGACCTCAATATGCTGTGTTTTAAATTCAGAGAATGGTATATTTTTGCATTTGTAACCAAATTTTGTGTCAAATATTTTGTCAGTGTAAACAAATAATGCGTCAAGTAACAGATTATTAAAACTGTGGTTAAGAATTCTTGTTGTTAGTTCACCGGACTGCGCAGTATATACTGTTTAATGCCTAACATTTTGTACAATAGTGAATGAAGCAGTATGTAACAAATGTTTCAACAGTAGTATGCCTTATTGTTGTGACTTCATAATGTTGTTGTTGTTTGTTTTAATTCAACAAGTGACATACTGTGGTTTTTAAACCCAGTCAGATGGATCAAATAATGATTCAAATAGCAGATTTAACCCTTCTTTTGTTTTTTATTTTTTATACCAAATCCAATAATGGTATCTGAAAATACAAAACAATTACAATTTTATTTACTTTATGAGAATCCCAATCCTTTAGAAGAGCACATCAGAATCAGAATCAGAATGAGCTTTATTGCCAAGTATGCTTACATACACAAGGAATTTGTCATGGTGACAGAAGCTTCCAGTGCAAGAGAATGCAACGTACTATATACATACATATATTAATATATGTTTAAATATACATATAAAAAAAAAAGAAAAAGAAAAAAAAAGGATATAACAGATAAAAAAAAAGAGAAATATACAATAGCGCAATAATGTTGTTAGAATATTTTATACAGATATACAGTTATGTGCAGGTGTTCTATTGTATTGAAGAAGAGGTAGGATATGTTAAAGAATATAAATGAAATATGGATATATAAATAGGAATGGATGGATTGAATATTGCACCTGGTTGTTTTGACCAAAGGAAAGTATTTGGGGTCAGTTTTAACTGTTCATGAGGTGGATGGCCTGAGGGAAAGAAACTGTTCCTGTGCCTGGCTGTTCTGGTGCTCAGCGCTCTGTAGTGCCAGCCAGAGGGCAACAGTTCGAAGAGGAAGTGTGCTAGGTGAATGGGGTCATGAGTGATTTTACCAGCCCTTTTCATCACTCTGGATGTGTACAGTTCTAGCAGGTGTAACGTCTGTGTAAGATCAGTGATGGCTAATTACACTTTGTTTAAAAAAACCCTTTTAGCCTTTTGACATTTGCATATAAATTACTGACCTGGCCTCCTCGTTTACATTTATATGGGTGCTAAATTGCAGATGGTCTTTATCACTATCAAAAGGATGCTAAAACAGGTCGCCTCTGGAGTGTCTCCATCAAGCTTCAAACACATTCCACAGAAAGGGGGGTGACCCCCGTGCCAGGCACCAGAGCAGTTGTCTGTCTCCAGTAATTCCAATACACGTCACACACACACCTAAAGACATTTTCTCTATTTAGGCCATAGTAAGCAGTTATAAACGTATCTGCTATATGCATGTGTCGTATGTATATTCCCCTATTATATTAACTTAGTTAAAACCCTTTACTTGTATTAGTTAGACGTTAAATGCCTATATTCAAGTGTATGAGTGTATCTCTGCGTTAATATCGTCTGGAGGTTACCTTCTTGGTATCAAAATGATCTTCTCTTTATTTCTCACACAATAATGTACAGCATGTGATCGTGAAATGCATCGAACAATTCTTACTATGTTTTGAATTAAAAGCTGCACTAGCGGTCCAGATCAGCAATAAAATGCGAATGGGCCATAAACGGAGACAAAGGATGTCTCTCCCGCTCAAAATGCATGCCTCTGATTGGCCACTCCACCCACAAAATGGGTGCGGCAATGAACTATTAAAACTCCAGAACGCAGACTAATCATCGCTCAAAACTCTTCTTCTTGAGACCAACACACTCCAAAACTCTCCTCTTGAGTTTAACCTTCTGGCAGTGTTTACCTTCAAGTAACTTTGTGGATTTGCTGTGGACTTCTTCAACTCACTCCTAAAGAAATCGTCGAGAACCTCGTCTACCGCATCAAGACTCTTATTCAGCAACAAACCAATGCAAGTAACCATTTACAACTGATTAGATGCGCGTTTAAGTTGAACCCCTTTTAAGGTGAATTGTGCCTATGATGATTCTCATTTAGGTTGTGGTTAATTGATATGAAATATTGCCATTCTTTGCTCTTCTCTCTCCTTTCCTTACTTTCCTTCATTCTATATATGTATGTTTTGCTTAGTTTGTTTGTATGTTAGTTATAGTTTCATTTATTAAATCCCTTATATTCACAATTGATTGTCTCTGTGTTCCGCTCACAATTCAAAGTCACTGAATGTTGCTCCTTGCTACATGCTAAACTACTGCTAGCACTGTATAAGTAGGAAGGCTATTGTTCCTTGGCCAGGAAAGTAATCTTCCTAGAATTGATAAATAATTATATTGTCTGCTCGGTGGACGGACAGATCAAGTAATTGTAATATCCATTCTGCTACAGTTAATTCTAAGATCTAATCTAAATACTTATTATTAATTATAACCAGTTATAATTAATTATAAATAATTCCCTTTTTAAGCTAATTTGCTACACAGGGTGGGTAGGGGAGCGCCAATAATCATCCTTTAAACTATCCTTTAAAGTCTTCTGATGTCTACAATCTCTGCTGGGCCTTTTTCAAAATGTAGTCTATGTAGGTCTCCCACTTCAGGTCCTGTGAGATGGTAGTGCCCAGGAACCTGAATGACTCCACTGCTGCCACAGTGATGTTCAAAATGGTGAGTGGGGTTGATGTTGGGGTGTTCCTCCTAAAGTCCACTATCATCTCAACTGTTTTCAGTGGAGATGTGTGTTTGTGTTTGTGTTTGAATGCACACACACAGGTTTTTTTCACTATATTAGTGAGGACATCTCATAGACTTCCATTGTTTTCATAGCAGGCTAAAGATATCCCCTACCCTTACCCGTAAACCTAACTCTCACAGAAACCTGTGCATATATGTAGATTTAAAACTAAACATGATTTATGAGCCTTTTTTACTATTGAGTACCACCTAAAATGTCCTCACTAGTGGGGTTTCTACCAGTTTCACTATATTAGTGAGGACATTTAAAAAAAAATGTGGCACTCACAAGTACAGCCAAACCTGCACACACACACACACACACACACACACACACACACACACACACACACACACATTGTGTGTTGAGCGCCCTCTTGTGCATTGTCTTTCCATGTACACACGGGTAGTCTGCTGTAAGTTACAATACGTCATTGTCTATGTTATATGTGTGTTTTGGGAAGTAATAGGGAATAACATGACAGCAGTTCACTTCCATTTATTATATTTATGTGTGTCAGTGGGAATTTCATACACTAAAACTAACTGCAGTGAAACTTTGCTCATTGCATTCTACTAATTGAATCCTTTCCAGTGATATAGAACACATGCTATCTCATCTTTTTTCATGGTTTTTCCAACTCCATGAAATATAATATAATTGCTGTGATAACAAATTTGAATTAAGAATTGGTAAGATCAGCTAAATGCATTGTAAAGTCCAGATTCTAGGCTTAAACTGACACATATTTTGTTCAGAGAAGCGGTTATTAATGCATTACCTAATTACGTTACATATAACTTATTACGTTATTATTATTATTCCGCAGGGAGTGCCCCCCACTGGCCCGGTATAAGCTCAGTTCAATTAATCAATCTATCACTAAAAATATATATATTTTTCAAAATATGTAAATAATAATAATAATAATAATAATAATAATAATAATAATAATAAAAAGGAGTACAAAACCATTATTACTAAAAAAGTTCACAAAAAGATCTAATGCAATATCTATATCTATATCTATCTATCTATCTATCTATCTATCTATCTATATATATATATATATATATATATATATATGCAATATGAGATATTTATCAACAATCTTAGTGGGCCGGTCATTTTGACAGGGAACACAAAATGTGTTAACACAAAACAAACACAACACAAAGGTTAAAACATTGTGTTTATCTCTTGTGGTTTGTTCACAACATTGGAAATGGAAGGTCAAGTTAAGTGTATTGCATTGTGGAAGACAGTAGGCTATCTGCTTGTATACTGCACACTATACATACAAATCAAAATCAAATCAAATCACTTTATTGTCACACAGCCATATACACAAGTGCATTGTTGTGTGAAATTCTTGGGTGCAGTTCCGATCAACATAGCAGTCGTGACAGTGATGAGACAGTACCAATTTACAATAACATCAAATTAACACAGCACATCTGATATACACATAATTACACTCAACAATATACAAATAATAACATACACTGTACAGTATACAATACGCACTATATAGATACACATTATTCAATAAAAATAAAAAATAAAAGTATATAAAAAAGTATATATAGTAGTAAATATAGAATGTACAGTATTGTACTGTATTGACATTCAGGCTGTCGGTTGATAGTTAGTTGTTAAGAGAGAATATAATATAATAATAATATAATTTATGACAGTCCGGTGTGAGATAAAAGAGTAAGGGTAATAAAGTGCAGTGCTGATGTATTTTGATCGTGGGACTTCAAGAGTTCAGAAGTCTGATTGCTTGGGGGAAGAAGCTGTCATGGAGTCGGCTGGTGCGGGTCCTTATGCTGCGATACCGCCTACCTGATGGTAGCAGTGAGAACAGCCCATGGCTCGGGTGGCTGGAGTCTCTGATGATCCTCCGAGCTTTTTTCACACACCGCCTTGTATATATTTCCTGGAGGGAGGGAAGCTCACCACCGATGATGTGTCTGGCAGTTCGCACCACCCTTTGCAGCGCTTTGCGGTTGTGGGCGGTGCTATTGCCGTACCAGGCGGAGATGCAGCCAGTCAGGATGCTCTCTACAGTGCAGGTGTAGAACCATGTGAGGATGTGGCGGTTCATTCCAAACTTCCTCAGCCGTCTCAGGAAGAAGAGGCACTGATGAGCCTTCTTCACAACGACTTCAGTGTGGATGGACCATGTGAGTTCCTCAGTGATGTGGACACCCAGGAACTTGAAGCTGCTGACTCTCTCCACTGGTGCTCCACTGATGGTGATGGGACTGTGTTCTCTGTCTTTTCTTCTGAAGTTCACCACAAGCTCCTTTGTCTTACTGACATTGAGGGAGAGGTTGTGCTCCTGACACCAGTGTGTCAGAGTGTGCACCTCCTCTCTGTAGGCTGTTTCATCATTGTCAGTGATCAGACCTACCACCGTCGTGTCATTAGCAAACTTAATGATGGCGTTGGAGCTATGTGTTGCCACACAGTCATGTGTATACAAGGAATACAGTAGTGGGCTGAGAACACAGCCCTGCGGGGCTCCAGTGTTGAGGGTTAGTGATGAGGAGATGTTGCTGCATATTCTAACCACCTGCCGTCTGCTTGACAGGAAGTCCAGGATCCAGCTGCACAGCGAGCTGTTTAAGCCCAGAGCCCGGAGTTTCTCATCAAGCTTGGAGGGCACTATGGTGTTGAATGCTGAGCTGTAGTCTACAAACAGCATTCTCACATAAGTGTTCTTTTTTTTCCAGGTGGGAGAGAGCAGTGTGTAGTGTAGATGCAATGGCATCATCAGTGGAGCGGTTGTTGCGGTAAGCAAACTGCAATTGGTCAAGAGAGAGAGGCAGCACAGAGCAGATGTAATCTCTGATTAGTCTCTCAAAGCATTTGCTGATGGTGGGGGTCAGAGCAACAGGACGCTAATCATTTAAGCAAGTTATTTTTGATTGCTTTGGAACAGGCACAATGGTGGACGTTTTAAAGCATGTGGGGACTACAGACAAAGAGAGGGAAAGGTTGAAAATGTCCGTAAAAACACCAGCCAGCTGGTTCGCGCACGCTCTGATGACGCGGCCCGGAATGCCGTCTGGGCCCGTGGCTTTGCGGATATTCACCCGTCGGAAGGATCGGGTTATATCCGCTACAGAGACGGAGAGTGAACTAACCTCTGTAGCTTCAGTCGTGAGAGCTCTCTCCGCGAGGGTGGTGTTATTTCCCTCAAAACGAGCATAAAAAGTATTTAGCTCATCCGGGAGAGAGGCAGCGGTGTTCATGGCGGAGTTTTTATTCCCTTTAAAGTCCGTGATGATGTTAATTCCCTGCCACATGCTTCTAGAGTTGGTGGTGTTAAACTGTCCTTCAATCTTGCTCCTGTACTGGAGTTTTGCGGTTCTGGTAGTTTTTCGGAGGGCATAACTGGCTTGTTTATGCTCCTCCGCGTTCCCGGAATTAAAAGCGGAGGTCCGCACATTAAGTGCCGCACCAACATCGTTATTTATCCATGGTTTCTGATTCGGATAGATCCGTATTGTCCTGGTCAGAACCACGTCCTCCACACAATTTTTGATGAAACACATTACGCTATCAGCGTAAAGCTCGATGTCGTCATCAGAGGCGGACCGGAACATCTCCCAGTCCGTGTGGTCAAAACAGTCTTGTATACAGGAGAGTATGTAGTAGTAGTAAGTCATCTGGGTATTTTAAGCATGCAAGGCTACAGAAGATTAGCATACTGCACACTGTGTACTTGCTGCATACAAAAATAGCATGACTATAGTAGTATCCCACTTCGAACATACTCTTTAGTAATAAATCCACTTGTCTACTTTTATGAATGTTGTATTTTCAAAAAAGAACCTTGAGATTTGGTGAGTTTTGCAACACTGAAAGTGTTGTCAAATTTTGTTTCAGTAACCACAAAGCTTTTATTCTTTCTCATGAATAATACACACAATAATATAATTGTTACTAAACAAAATCAGAATAGGACAGATTTTTAGACATTTGATATTCTCTCAGAAAGAGCACAGCTGTAGAGTGAAAAACCACAGATCCAAATGGAGCTCATGGATTACTGCCTAATGCTAAATTAGTCAGGTCACACATGAAATCAGTCCCAGGAAGCTTGCCCTCTTTGGACATTAAAAAAAATTCTGCATCATTAAAGCATGGGAGGCAGATGAAGTTCTGTTATTGCCAACTTGACCTTTAAAGGGTAATTGCCTTTTCCTTACCAAAAGATAAAAAACCCTGAAATGTTCAAACGAAAATGGAACCTACTTTACAAGCTACAATAAACCAAACAATAAAAATATGTTTCTCCATAAAATGCTAGCTGTATCATTCAGGGAGAGATCTTACTGTAAATTGTGTTTAAGAAAAAAAAATTTAAAAAAAAAATAATAAAAAAAAAAAAGCTCCACAGTATTTATGGAACTAATTTAACTGTTCCCACTGAAATTTTTTTTGAATGAAAGAGAATCTATTTGAATGGGAACAGTTTCATACCAATGGAAGTTTAAAACTGTACATTGTTTAGAGGTCCCTTTACAAATCCCACTCATTGGATATATATTCCATGATATGTTTCCTTGAAAAAAGGCTTTAAAATAGTAAATTGCTGTCTGGCTCTTTGGAAACAGAGTCAAAGTTTTACCCTGAAGTTTCTTAGGAAACTCTGGCTGCAGAATGAAAGTGTTCCACTGCAGCTGTCAAAAAATATAGACTTTAAAGGGGACTTTTCAGACTATTGTCACATCAAAGTACTGTGGCTCTCTTTGGGGTATTGTGCTACTTTAATAGGTAGGAAACTATCATATACTGTATATCCTGATGTGGAAAGTTTTCAAAGTGTAGTTAAAGGAACGGAATAGGGGAAGGTGCTTTGAGAATGGCAACAATAGAGTTTTTGTACATGTAAAAAGGGAAAGAGAAAGGGTTGGCATTAGGAGCGAAAAAGAGCTTAAATTAAATATAAAAATAGAATAGAATAGTTGAAAATAGAATAGAATACAATTGTCAGGTTGGTTGGAAATTACATATGTTCAATAAATGTTTTCACATTGCACATACATCAGATTGATCAAATCCAATCTTTAGGACTGACTGTCCACACTGTCATTTTGCAAATACTGTTTTTTTTTTTTTTTTATCGTTCAAACTACAAACAATGAAATGGACTTAAGAATCCAAAAAATCTGATCTTTGCTGCCTGTCTGAACAAAGCCAAAGAAATCAAAATGAAATCAAAGATGTTTCAAGGCTCACTAGGGCTTTATATGAAAGCACAAATTTATGAAGTCCTTGAGTTTAGTAGCTCACATCTGTGCACTGATATATAGCTGATTCAGCCCATCAGATGCTCCCTACAGAAGTTACAAGAGCTCACAGCACACAGCTCTCTTCTAGATGGAAGGTCACTGGTTGTCCAGGTTTCCGTTGTATGGGGAAATTATATGTTTAAGTTTAGACAAACCAAGGGGTCGAGATTTGGCTGGTTAGCATAGCCCAGTCAGACTTCATAAATGGACCAGTCTGTGGCCAAAAAACATCTTTTTGAATTGATGACCATTCAAAAGTTACCATTTATTCTGAAAAAAAATTATTAAAAACAAAATTATTTTTGCAAGAAACATAAACTGCAATTATTTCCTTATATTATATTAGATCTTTTGCCAGTGACCATTTCTGGAGGGTTCTCAAGTTCTTGACTTGAATCAGATTGGAAAGTGAATAAAGTGTTAAATTTCAGTCAGTTTTCAGGTGCTTTATTGGCATGACAAATATTTGTACATTTGTATTGCCAAAGCGTTTACAGCTGAGCTGCATACAAATAAAACAGTGCAAAACAAAGACAGTGCAAAACAATGTACATATAACAATAATAATAATAATAATAATAATAAAAGACTAAATATCCAATGTATACTTGGCAAATATGGTACAAAAATATAATGTTAAATAATAAAAATGAAGTAAAGGAACACATAAATGAAAAATAAAATATTACTAGAAAACCATAAGGAAGAGCCATAGTAAAATATGATGGAGACATAGACTCGGGTCGGGTCACTCACTGTCACTCATTCTGTGGCAGGGTGCTGCTATCTCACAGCACTCCTTGTGTTCTCCTAATAAGATGGGCAGTTTTTCAGTGTTTGTTAAATGGTCAAATGTGCTGTGAATGTTTAATTTTGTGGTAAATTTTTTCCAAGATGTCTCTGTATTTTTTGCATTCTGTTAGAAAATGCAGCTCTGTCTCGATTATGTTTTGATCACAGTGTGGACACAACCTTTCTTCCTGTGGCAGCCATGCTTTACTGTGTCTGCCCATTTCTGTAGTGAGGTTGTGTCCACTGAGTCTGTACCTGGTCAACGTGGCTCTCAGTTTTTTATCTGTCACTGTGTACAGATTGTCTGCCGTGGTGTATTCTCTTTTTAGGGCCAGATATCATTGCATTTTACTCTGTTTTTGAGTTTGAGTTATTATTTAACTGATAATAAGTAATGTAATTTCGTTATATTTGTGTTGTAATTTGGCTGTATCTAATTAGTTTAGTGGTATTGTTCTGGTCCAGGTCTTTAGTGTGATGAGGATTAGGAGATGTTGGTGAAGCATCAGGACTAAAGCTCTGGACCAACTGAGAGAGGGGACTGGTTTCATTGCTCAACTCTTGGTATTGCAGGGCTTTATAATGGTATGAGTCGGGGGTCACTGAGTTTTAGATGTTTCCAGAATTTGATTGCCCGTTTTTGTATTTTTATAATTAGTGGATATTTGCCTAATTCTGCCCCTCATGCATTATTTGATATGTGTCGGTATACTTGTAGAATGTTTTTTCCCATTTGGTGAATTCTTGATTTGGATTTGTCAGAGGACCGCACACTTCACTGCCATAAAGGACAATTGGCTCAATCGTTGATTCTAAAATTTTAACCACATTCTGACAGGTATCTGATCTCTATAGGACATTGTCGTTTTATGGCTTAGAAGGCCCTGCGAGCTTTATCTCTCAGTTCATTCACTGCAGGGTTAAGGTTTCCAGTAGAAGTGATTTTTAATCCTAGATAATTGTAGTGTGATGAGTGTGTTATTTGGTTAGTTCCTAATGTGAATGTTCATTGTGTCCCCTGGGATTTGGATCGTTTCTGGAAGGCCATGATTTTAGTTTTATTGAAATTTACTTTTAGGGCCCAGGTCTGACAGTATTGCTCTAGCAGGTCCAGGTTCCGCTGTAGACCTTGTTAAGTGAAAGACAGCAGAACCAGGTCATCTGCATACAGCAGGCATTTGATTTCGGAGTTGTGAAGAGTTAGACCAGGGGCTGTAGATCCTTCAAGACTGGTAGCCAGTTCATTTATGTAAATGTTAAACAATGATGGGCTTAAACAGCAATCCGGTCTCACTCTACACTCCTGGGAAAGAGATCTTGTTCTTTTTGTGCTAATTTTGATGCCACATTTACTTTCTGTGTACATTGATTTGAGGTCATAGTTTTACCTCCTGTGCCACTTTCAATAGGTTTGTAAAATAATCCATTGTGCCAGATTGAATCAAATGCTTTTTGAAGTGAAAAGCATGCAAAAAAAATAAAAATAAAAAATAAAATAAAATAAATAAATAAATGTCCAAAATAAAGAAAAAAAGATGTACTGTAATTTGATAAAAATCAAATTTTACTTCTGCTTAAGACATTGTGTGTCAAAGGTCTCTAATTTATTATTCTACAAAATAACTTTCCCAGGTTGCTACTCACACAAATGTCTCTGTAATTAATCGGGTCAAATTTATCTTCAACAACTTTTCATTATCAAATTTATCATTTTTAAAGATGGGCATAACCAGTCCTTGATTCCAGATGTCAGGGAAGTAACCCACACTCACAACTACTTTGAAAAATGTTAGAATGGCTGATTGGAATTTAGTACTGGTATATTTTAACATTTAATTTAATATCCTATCAGGTCTAGATGCTTTTTTGGCTGGATTTAGAGTATTAATCTTGTCTTTAAGTTCCTTTTCAGTAAAAGGAAAGTCTAATGGGTTTTGATTATCTTTGACTGCCAATTCTAGTACTTCCAATTGTTTAGTTATTTGATTTTGCTTACAATTTGTGCCAGTTTCTACTGTATTAAATAATGTTTGGAAATGAATTTCCCATATTTCTCCATTTTGGATAGCCAATTCTTCCTGGTCAGTTTTTTCAGGTTGATCCAATTGTTCCAAAATTGGTTTGTTTTGACTGACTTCTTGATTATTGTCAGTTGCTGTTGGGTGTATTGTGCTTTTTTGGTTCAGAGTGTATATTTGTTTTAATGTCTCACTGTAAAGGCGAATCTCTGTATTATTTGGATCTCTGTGTTTTTGATTAGAAAGTGTTCGGAGTTTTTTGTTTTTTTTACTAATTTCCTGACAGTCTAGATCAAACCATTTTTTTTTAAAAAAATTTTTGTTATTTTTGGATGCGGAATTTTGTTTTTTTTCCAATTTTGACTGTTTTGCTGATTTCTCAAATATATAATTTATGTCTTTTATAGCCAGGTTAAAACCTTCTTTAGTGTGAGCATAAGTGATATCCAGAAAGTTATCTAAAAGCAGTTGTATTGTTTGGCTCCTTATTGCTTTCTGGTACACCTCTGTGCTGTTTTCAGCCCATCTGTATGGTCTTCTGATATTGTACTTACTGGGCTGTGTGTAATTAATGTTAGTTCTTGTTCTTTTGAGATGCACAGTAATTTGGCTGTGATTGGACTGAGGGGTTAGTTCTCTAACAGTGAATGCTCTGAGAGATGGAATAGTCTGTTATCATATCGTGCCATTCCCAAGAGGTGAGCAAAATGTAAATCTCTCTAAAGTGTCCCCTCGTATCCTACCGTTGACAACGTACAGACCTAAACTTCGACAGAGCTACAGGAGATATTTCCCATTCTTATTGACAATATGGTCGTGGTCATTTCTGTGAAGATGAGAAAATGTTTTGTTTATACACATCAATTTATTGTTAATAATTTACTCCTCTGTGTGTCCGTGAAGTCAATCTATTGTCCTGTTCTTGCATTCAAGTCCCCACAAATAAGTACATTTTCCTGGGCCTTGAAATGGCATGTCTCTTAAATGCATAAAAATAAAAAAAGGTCTTCTACATGTCAAAAAGGTTGCCGACCCCTGGACTATAGCAAACATGAGGGCTTAAATACAAGGACATGGGCAAACATATGACAATGACAACCAATAACAAGACTAAACTAATAACAAGGTAACAAGACTACTAAAACATGAACCAATGAAAAGACAAGACTGATAACAAGTTAGCAAGACAATAAACCAATGAGGACAATGCACATGAACATGAGGGAAACAGGATATCACATGATTAGACAAGAAAGTGAACTAATTTCAAAATAAACAACCTGAAAACATTAACATGAATCTAAACATGAAGCGAGAACACAAAAACACGTTACATCGCACAAATATTTTAACGTATTCGAAGCTCAAATCAGATCAGAAATTCTGTCTCTGCAGGTGGTTGGAACTCCACACAGCCACCGTGCGACACTCTGCCATTTGTCAATCTGTCATTTGTTGGATGCAGTGAAAAGGCGGCTTCAGTCCAGTAAGATGAAAGAAAATTATCTGCAGAAATGTAATGAATACTTTTCAAGTTTAAATAAAATTATTAGGAGTAAAAAGTACTATTTTCTTCTTTGGAAATGTAATTAAGTAAAAGTACAAGTATTCTGTTAAAATTGCACTCTAGTAAAGTACAAATCCCCCAAAAATATACTTAAGTATTTTTACCCAATTACTTTACACCCATGAATTTAACGGAGCATACATCCAAATTCTGAGGAGAATCACATTTTCCATGCGTATAAAAGGAGTGTGTCAAGGACACATAATTTTCAATTGTTCTAATTCTGTTACACCTGCAGCGTTTGCTATCTCTCCAGAACGCCGCCAGAGGTCTCCATCTCCAGAATTCTAGCTTTCCCCTCACAAACTACATTTCCCATAATCCCCCGCTCAGACTGATTACTCACTCACCTGTTTCATATTATCCCAGACTATTTAGTTCTCTGTATACCAGCATTCAGTCTTGTTCTGCAATTCTGAGCATTATTACCATTCCTGTTCTTCCTGTGTTTTTGACTCATACCTGTTTATTGTATTTCCCTGCTTGCTTGTGAGTTTTTGGACCTTTTGCCTGTTTATTGGATTACCCCTCTGTCTCTCGGATTTCCTTGGTTTGCATTTCTTGGACAGTCTCCTGTGTACCGGACCCTTGCCTGTTTTGTCGTTTATCCTTTTATTTGCTACTTTGTTGTACTATTCTCACATTTATTAAACTGCACATGGATCTTAACACAACTGCCCCGGCGTCCTCGCTACAAATTCATTGCATAGAGTTCATTTACACTACCAATTTCTTATGAATGTGCTGTCTTGGTTTATATTGCTGGTGCTTGAGGGAATGGACTATATAATAGAATGCAGAAGGTGGAATAATAACTGGAGAAAACCACTGAATTAAATTGCACTTAATCCAGCCCATTTGCGCATTGTGTGTGCGATTTCGCCATACCTACTTGCGCCTAGACTTGGTGGATGCTTGCATGAAAATACAAAAATGTCATGCCCATGCCCACTGACTTTGCGCTTATGATTTATGGCATTGCGCTGCGCTTAATGCTAGCGCTCTTAAAATAGGGCTCTTGGGCCTGGGGGAGGATGTTGTTCTCTGTTTCCTCTGGAGTGGGCCTTTCCTCTGTACTGGCATGGGGGGAGGACTCAGTTTGTTGTGTTCTGATGTTCAAGGAGAGAGTGATTGCTTGTAGGGGTTTGCTCCCTCCCATTCCACCATTTCTTTTAGGGAGTGGAAGTTCTGTTCAAATTTTGTGAGGCTAGCATCATTTCCCTGCACCATTACAGTACCATTTTGATAAAAGTTGACTTTTAGGTGCCTGTTCACTGGGTCCTTTTCTGAATCCTCATATATACACATACACATCTACCTTTACAAATTCCATGTTTTGTAAAATGTTCAAAAAGTGTGCAGAATGCTGTGTACCGGACAGTTGGGCGTTCTGTGTAGAAAAGGAGGTTGGTGGTGATGATTTTACCCTTGCTGTGTGATGTGTCTTTAAACAGGGCTTCAGGGTTGTCTATCTGGGTTTTCAGTCTTTTCATCATAAAATGTGAGTGTCCTGTATGGCTTTAAAAGATTTGTAACACAGCGCGTGAGAAATATTGGCTACTTTAACAGTGGTTTTATGTTTTTGTTTTTTTTTTGGAGCTTGATAGCCCAGAATCACTATTCACTTTCATTATATTCTATGAAAAAAAAAAAATATTATATATATATTGCCTTTTGTTCCATGTAAGAAAGAAAGTCATATAGGTTTGGAGCGAAATCAGAAAATAATGACAGAATTTTCATTTTGAATGAACAAGACCTCCTTGAAAGTACACTGAGGTGCAGCATTAGGATGGTGCGCGGAAGTGTTTTGAGTTTGATTTGGAGGGAAATTGGATATTCATCGTCAGAGTCCACTGTGGACAGCAGATGGACAGATAAGGTCAGGAGCTCCACTCTCCTCACCTCATTCCCCTGGTAGAGGTGCTGTTGCCATAATTACAGTCAGTAAGCAGTGCCTTCTAAGTGTGCCTAAAGCAAACATCATCAGGCTGACGGCAGTAATTTAATATCATTACTGAATATGACTATGTAGGGACATTGGCAGTGGAACATTAAACTGCCTCATCATTCAAAATGGTTTGTAAAACAAAGTACAATTCCTGTTTTGTGATTTATGCAAAGAGCCCACATATGCAAGTTCAGTTGACCAGCACAGAAACGGGGACGGACTGAATGGGATTCAGTGTGTCCTAATGAACAGGAATGTGATGATGATGACAATGATGATGAATCATAAGCCACTGTAAAAAGTTAAAGACGACTGTATGTGGCGATAGCAACAGCTGTGGTCCTAAACAATTCTGACATCTGCTCACCATCAAATACTTTGTTTGCCCTCATAGTGAGGTAACAGCTGTAAATATGTGCATTTTATTATTGGTAAACTATCCAATTTCCAAACTATTCCAGTAGATTCCACGTTTACACGAAGTTTGTTATACTCACTATGTTACTTATGTTATGTACAGTATGTTACTTATTGTACTTGTTCTAGTTTTGTTGAATTTTGTTTTAATAACATCTTGGAATGTAAAATGTCCTTGAGGTTTAGTAAGGTGCTATATAAAAAAGTATTCTTATTTTTATTAATGTTGTTGTTGTTAAAATAACCAATTAAGTTTAGCAGTGAAATGTCTGCTTTAGTTTTGGGGTCAGTCTTAAAGGAATAGTTCCCCGGAAATAAAACAATTCTGTCATTTATTCACCCTCATTTCATTCCAAACCATTGAATTCTTGCTTCTGTGGAACACAAATGGGATATTGTCATAGCTACTTTCTTCAATACAAAGAAAATAGATGAATATTCACTATGACAAGCTCCAAAAAGTATGAATTTAATAGCATAAAATATTTTGTACGCCTATAGCTGCTTTATTTTTCAAACCATACTGCAACAAAATATCTTGACCCTACTCGTATCTCTCAAATCTCAATCTTTCTTGGCACCTCAAGACACATCACACTTGTTTTGCCATTAAACAGGATTGTTTTTTGTGTATCTTGTGACTGACTTGTGCCTAAGCTCATGACAGATTTAATTTTGGCCAATCTGTTCTTTTAAGAAAGCATTGTTTGGGAATGACTTTCTCCCTTTTATACTGTAAAAAGTGCTGTAAGTGATTTTATTTAATGATTGAATTATATGCAGAAACTTCCTTATTACGTGCAGAGACCACTAAAATAGGCGCCATTGTAGTGGTGTGCAATCTGCATTGTGTTTTGTGTAATCACCCTCTTAAACTCCAAAATTCATGCTATCAAGTTCCAATTTATTGAATCCGTTAAAAAAATAAAACATACATTTGAGACTCTTGCAGCATTTGCACAGCGTGTGCAAGCAATGCACAATGCTGAGAAGGGATAAATATATTACATATCAAGTTACAATTGATTATAAAACGCTTAAAGGAAGAGAAATATTCATCAAAATGAATGTGTGTACAGCATAGTTAGACTTCAAATCATAAATACACAGAAATATAGCAGAAAATCATCAGTTACACAAAATAAAAAGCTAATTGAATCAGCACTTAAACTCTAACGACCCAGTGCCGAGAAAACTCATGCAGACTGGGAAGTGGAAGTGTGCAAACTCCCCAAATCCGACTGGTGGCTGCAGAGGAAAGGAAGCCCAAATATGGTCATGGCAAATGGACTCACAAAATATTTGTCCACATTTGCACCTTCTACACCATAAAATAGCACACGTCACAGCTCTAGGCTTGGTAAACAGCAACTAAATAGATGGCCGCAGGCCGTGGTAAGATTCTTCGTTTCACTAATCAAAAGACTTTCTGCTTGTCAGTCCTTGTATGCGTTCACAGGGCAGCCAAAGTATGCTTGTATACTGTAAGTACTGGCACGGTGTCTTGCTCCCACGAAATGCTCTCACCTCCCCTGTTTGCTCCATCTCTGATTACAACGGTCTCCAAGTGTGCACTTGTCTTTGGAGTGCAGGTTTTGGAAAGAGAGGATGTGGTTAATTTAACTGCTAAATTCTGGTGGAAGTTCCAGAACGGCTAAAATTGCTTACAGCACCTTTAACTATAAAGCAAGCATAAGAGTAAGAAAAAAAGAGACACAGACAGAGATTGGGAGAGAAAGCAATGTAGAAGTGCATTTATGAATCTCTCAGATATTCATGGCAGCATTGGATAGAACATCACCGAATATCCTAGTGAAACATCCCATTTCTCAGACTCACGATGGGGGATTGAACATGAAGGGTATCATTTCTCTGCCGTGGCTAATGTCTCTTCTGAGAGTCCTCTTTTTGATAAATTAATTTCACCTCCTTTAAGTGCATGTTCACTTTAAACAGCACCGAAGTCCCCTGACAAATGCATTTCTTTCTCATCATCTGAATGCTCAGATGCTCTCCAGGTGCATGTAGAATGCATGTGTGCCTAGAAGACATTTTATAAGCTTTATTCAAATTGCAGTTCGCTACAGCATTGAAATGTGCGTGTGGCCCTGGGACAGCTTTGTGCAGACCCTTATATGATGTATAAGCATAGAAATGGTGGCTTGAGAGTGTTATCTTGGAATTATCTTTTGGTTAAAGAGAAAATCAAAATAGCAAACAGTCAATATAAAGTGAATAGAGGTCAACCAATAATGTAATTCTCAGACATACCGAAGTATATCAGCATAAAAAAAGCAGATTTTTGTTAAATCTGCTTATAGTTTTTGTTTAATCACTGTATAAAATGTAAAAAATTTTAATTATTACATTTAATGAATACATTTTTATAGGGATAGTACACCCAAAAATGAATATTCTGTCATCATTTACTCACTCTCAGGTTGTTCAAAACCTGTATGAATGGAACACAAAAATTAGTCTCGGTCACCTTTCACATTCATTCAACAGAAAAAAGATGAAGTGAAATTGAATGTTGACTGAGGGTAACGTTCTGCCTAACATCTTTTTTTCTCTGTTCCATGAAGGAAAGACATTTTTTTTTACAGGTTTGGAATAAAATGAGGGTGAGTAAATGATGACAGTTCATCTCTTTAAGTCTTACAATTGACCCTAAATTACTGTAAAGGACCATATTAACTTATAAAAATGTATATCTATTCAACAAGTGGTCTCCATTCCTAGTGTCTTTTGAATTTCATTTATTTGCTTCAAAGGCCTACTTGCCTAAGCCTATGTGATTTTGTGATTCAGATAGCTAATTATTAATTTGTATATGTGGGTTTGTTTATATATTTTTTTCATCACATGTCTTTTTTTCTGCAGAAAACAGGAGACCCTCCTGGAAAATGAATTATGTGAAATAATGAAGTCACTGAATTAGATCATTAGCTTGATTAACTCACCCCATATGTCGCAGTCATGGGAGAATGATGAAAAATCAGGAAAACACATCAGTGCTTGTGAATCATAATTAAGAAATGCTAATTGTGTTTTTCATTACGGGAAAATCAATGGCTAACTCCGGAGACGTTACACTTGGTTTAATTTGTTTGGGCCCAAGAATTTATTTCAGAAGCAACACAATAAGCTGAACGGTGAGAAAATAATCATCCACTTTTGTGGTGAACAGAATGTTACTTTAAACAAATACTTATTCCAAAAATAAAAATTATGTTATTGTTTACTCACCGTTATTTTTTTTATTTTATTTTTTTTTGCAAATCTGAATAACTTTATTTTTTCTATAGAGGCAAAAGGAAATGTTAGGCAGAATGTCTCAGTCACCATTCAGTTTCATGGAATGGAAAACCAGATGCAAGGAATATGAATGGTGACTGAGATATTCTGTCTAACATCTCCATTTGTGTCCCATGAAAGAGTAAATTATGAATCTATGAATGGTGAACTATCCCTTTAACCTGTCAAATTTTGTAGCTGATATGATCTCATTGCATATTTCCTGAATTTTTCTTTATTCTTTTTTTTTTTCACTGCATAAGCATTTACATATTCGTTCCCTTTCAATATTTTGATTTATGTCCAACTCATCACAGATTATTTTATTTATCCAGCTTTAATAAGTGCAAATTGAATAAAGAGTTGTATCCATATCATAGTACACCCAGTGCTTATGAATATCGCTTAGCTCATGTATTAAAGCTTGACTACCTTGGCCCTGGCCTTGCTTTAAGTCAGTAATATGCTTAGATGGGAAATATTTGCATTATGCATTGTTTGCAGGGTCACACACCATGTAATTATATTTTTAACCTGCTGTGGAGCTCAACACATGAGCATACATTTGAATATACAATAAATGAATGCAGAAAGAGAATTTTTTTCTTCTATACAGTGCAAACAACCATTGGCTGACACAGTATGAGCCTGTTCAGGGAAACGAGGGACACTGCAAAAAATATGGCATCTGTGTGTATAAAGCATAATTTACAATGCACATTTAATTAGCTGAGATTGTTTTAATTGTTAAAGTCTAAACCTTTAGAAAAATCAAGGTATGAAATGTCCGATGTTTATTTGACTTCAATGTTCTGGGCCATCCAAATCATCACATGTATAATAGAAAGAGACAACATGTTGAAGGTATTTTTTTCCCTTTTTTTTTCTTTTTTACAACTTCATTATCGGTGGCAACAACAATATATAGTACACGACTGTCTTAAATTTCTCATTAAGATAGTCAAATCCCAATAAAGCACAAGTAGGAAAGTTAGGAAGGCGATGAATTTGTTTATACAGTTTTAGGAATTCTCAATACTTTCAGAGCTAACATATAATTTCTTAACAATATAATTTTAAGTTACAAATATTTTTAAACATTGCTGAATTAACCTTAATACATTAGGTTAAAACTTTAACTAATTTTAAGGTTTATATCAGGTATGCATTCGTCATTTAGGTAACAATAGGAGGTTTACCACTTTTTACAGTGCACGGTTCATTAGCCATGGCTTGAGAGATAACATGCAGCTTTACTGTAAGACTACCCATTGGCAGCCTGCCTGTAGCATTATATCCATTACGAGACACAAGTTAGCAAGTATGTCTTCAGACCTTTTTTTGTGGCATGGTCTTGGATTCTCTGCCTCCCTTGGCTCCACCAAAATGAGGCAGGGAAATGCAGAACACTGCCATCACCTGAATGATGAATATTAGCGACATCCCTAAGCCATTTAGGAGAGGAAAATGGCAATTAGCATAGTATTAACACACTTATTGCTCATTAAAGCAAGCAATAAAAGCCAGCACATTCAGAATGTACCAGGGTGGGCTGGAAAATAAGACAACGTGTAATTGGAATGTTTTCTGGAAGGTGGATTATTATTTTATTTTTTTGCTTTAATGCATTCCGTTAGTCCCCAGTGGAGACTCAGGCCTCTGAGTTTGGGATCTGATGTCGGGAAAGCAAACTGATCATGCAACAATGACAGAGGCTGATAGTTCTTCAGTATTTACACAAACAAACAGAGAGAGATAAATTAAAGGTATAGTTCATCCAAATATGATAATTCTCTCATCATTTATTCACACTTATGCAATCTCTAATGAAGATGTTGAAGGATATATGATGTACTGTATGTGTTTGGCAAAAGAATGTACTGTAGGTCACTGGGGTCCAAAACATTCAAGCTCTAAAAAGGTCAAAACTGCATCATAAAGGTAATCCATACAACTCTAGTGGTTTAATCCATGTCTTCGGAAGCGATACGATCGGTTTTGGGTGAGAAACAGACCAAAATGTACCTCCCATTTTTGTTATTAGCAAAAAACAAACAAACAAAAAAAAAAAACTACAATCTCATTCAAGTTTTTGCACATTCAAACATGGCGTGTCCACACCAAGTTGACCGTCAAACACGATTTGTTCTTGCATGTTTCATGAAGGACGATGGAGTAACGTGTTTGAAGCCTTTGAATTGAATTCAAGCTTGAAAGAGCTCAGACATTGTTTAAAATGTCTCAGAATGAAAATCATAAGGGGTTTTGATGACATGATGATGAATATACTGTATAATGACAGGTAAGGCCATCAACTTGTACAGATTACATTTACAACCCTTTATTGCTTAATTTATGCAGAAGTCACAACATAGAATCAGTGAATATTACCTGTGATATTAAAGTCATATTAAAGTGTTCCTTACCTACTGGAACAAGAGCCCTTCTACATGTACATATACATTTATTAGCTTGAACTATTAGATTCAGCATGGCTTATTGAGCAGCTCACATTATTTTGTGTTGTGTGCGAGACCTATTACCGTTTCTCCAAGTGGTCTGTCCACAAATACCCGGCCCCCGTGTCCATGTCGTTTGGCGCAAGGTTAATTGCTACACCTTAGCTCCAGTCCTTGTGTTAATGCAAATGAGATCTTTTGACATCATGTGTTGAGATTGTTTGGTGGAGCAGAATAGGTGAATGCTTGTAATGATGTGTAACAAATCACTCTCTGTTGTTTGTCAAGGTGGTCACAGAGGAAAAGTATATTCATAAGCTGAAAGATGTGGGATACACTTGTATCCTCCCTCAAACTAAAAGGCAAAGCCCTTGTTCTATGAATTGTCAATGCTGTAGTCTCTCCTCAAGCGGATTTGACACATACAGTGGTAAATAAAGTGGAATGAAGCAGGTTTTCAGGTATGTGACAGGTGCAGATGTTGAGTACAATGTTAATTTATTAGAGTTAACTGTGTTGTTTTCAATTTACAAGGCATAAATATTTTGTATATGTTACATGTCTTGAAAGAGCAGGCATCTTTTCAGATGTAGCACATTTAATAAAAGGATTCTGCAAGGACAAATTTCACAATACAAAAAGTGGAGCATCTCGATTCTCTGGCGTTTACTACTCGTAACTGATCACCTGCAGTATTAAGTGTGTTCTTAATACAGTACAACATTTTCTCCATATACTGTTAACATTTCCCTGTTATTTCCCAGAATAATATATAAATACGTTCACTTACAAATCCTTTTCTCTTAGCATTTAAACAAACATATTGCTCAGTAACAATAAAGCAAATATAATAACAACATATTTGAACAGTCATATTATAGTTTCCCTGTTAAACCAATTTCAAAACACCATAACATCTCAGTTAAAGTACAAATTATATACTCTGAATAAACAATGACAATATAATTTCCTCTTATTAGTCTTGACCTTACACATTTCAATGTTCTTTTTTAATAAACAGGCATATTATCTTGTTTGGAATCCACTAAGCTCCATTAAAATGGCGGACATTCAATTTACTGAAGATGGCGCACACCAACGAACTCCACGTGTAGCAATTTAACTCACTCTACACTCAAGTACCCAATTAAGTTATCAAGATACAAAATGACAAAATAAACCAATATTGATGACAATAAAAAGATATTGTCATCAATATGAAAAATAATCAACTTGTTTCAAGTACTGAGTTCCACTTGACTTATGGCTAACCACATTGTATTCACGAGTAAATTTAATACTGTTTTGGTGCTCAAAACGCACTTAACACATCAAAATCACGAATTAAAAGTGTTCATGAACATTTTAACTACCAAAATGTTGAGTTAATCTTACCTGCATGGAAAGATTTCACAATACAAAACGAATTATAAGTGGAGCATCTCGATTATCTGGCGTTTACTACTCGTACTGTATCACCTGCATTATTAAGTGTGCCCTTGAGCAGATCTATATGATAGCACTCCCTAGTGGGTTGGATAAACTAAGCCACTATATAAACATGAATAAATGGTACCATTATTGCAGATCTCTGCCAAAATAATCAACATGAGCTATAGAAACATTTTAAACGTTTTCTAGTCTGAATGAATGACTACTCTAGGAATGAGAATATACCAAACTATCAAATTTTTATGCAGATGCCTTCAAGAACACAAACATCTTTGTGCGCTTTACACTAACACAGAGATTTGTTCATACACAAACTGTGTACTATAGACTAACCCTAACCCTATAAGAGAAAATTATTTGCATGAATATATATATATATATATATATATATATATATGAGATTATTTTTTTTAATTTTTCAAACCAGGACGTCCCAAAATGTCATCAAAAATGAATATTTTGTCAGATTTAGCTCACTTTTGGGGACATTTATACACAATCTTCTAAACTATAAGTAAATCCATTTCTTGATAGGCTGTGTTGTAGATTTATAATGTTTAACAAATGTTGGACTAAAAGCCTATTCAAACAAAATCTGAAATATTGGCACTGAACATACACACAACAGTATTTTTAAATGAAACAATGCATTTCTATGAACTGCATCACACAAAATCCAAAATAACATATTGCATCTCTGTGGCATCCACACACAACTCACCATGTGCCCCACCAAGAGCAAGAGCCATATTATAGCGACCATGAGGAGGTTAACCCAATGTGACACTTCCCTCCCTAGCAACTGGGCCAATTGGTTGCTTAGGAAGCTTGACTGGAGTCACTCAGCACGCCCTGGATTCGAACATGCGACTCCAGGTGTGGTAGTCAGTGTCTTTACTTGCTGAGCTACCCAGGCCCCTGTTGTGGCTGTTTTGAGTTTGGTCTGAGCAGTGGTGGGCGGAGTTAGTGTAAATAGCCTCTGCCAACAAGATGGGCTATTTGCACTTAATCTAATTTGCACTTCGTTTAAATAGACACTCCGATATATAATATAATATAATATAATATAATTTTTTTTTTTTCTTCACATTTTAGAATAACAGTGAAGTCATCACAACTATGGAATAATAGAAATGGAAATACGGGAATTATGTTGTAACTAAAAAAATCCAAAATAAATCAAAACTATGTTATATTTTAGCATCTTCAAAGTGGCCACACTGCCTAGATTTAGCAGAAATGTAATCTTGGCATTTTCTCAACCAGCTTCTTGAGGTATCACCCTGGGATGCTTTTTAAACAGTATTGAAGGAGTTCCCATCTATATGCTGGGCACTTAGTGGCTGCTTTTCTTAATTAATCGGTCAAAGTCATCCATTTCAAAAACTTTTTAATTATTTATTTATTTTTTTTATACAATTTTAGTTTTGTAATTAAATAAATTAATATGTTGGCATATTTTTGTCTACAAAACTAATTTCAAACATTTAAGCATATGCCTTCAGATCAAAAGGTTTTTAAGATCACGAGAAACATTTGAGGCAAGTGACCCCAAACTTTTGAATGGTAGAACAGTTAGTTCCAGTCCTCGAATCTGATTGGACATGAGACGTTCCATGAGTACTGATGGTTTCACACCATCAGCACTTGGATGCTTCATTGTGTGTATTTCTCCGCTTGTGTTTGTGCCGTTCTAAACTAAAGTGTAAGAGCAGTGTATATGAGTTAAGATCCTCTTTACATTTAATATTGCGACATTACATATTTTAGCCAGCAGGTGGAGGCAAAAGACCATTTTTGTGTGTAATATGAGACAGTTGATGACGTGACATGAGTCAGCGTTAGTCAGTATTTACATACAACAATACTCCATAATCGCTGGTATTACTACTACACTACTAAAGTTAGGAAATAGCTTTAAATGGCTTTAAACTAACAACTTCAGCATTAAGGCTCATCACAGTTGAGAGACACAACAGACTGATTAATTACACAAACTCAGGGCGCTTACCTCTTACCGGAGTTTCCACATTGTAGAGGACATACTGTTCAAAATGGCAGAGGAGATTGCGCTTTCTCTTGCGCACTGGCTACTGTGAAATATGGAGGAATACCCCCGCTTGGACGGCTATTTTTCCACTGAGAAAATAGAATGAATTTCACCAAAATGACATTATGTTCAGAAAGCTGAATAACAGACTACAGCATCATCAACAGGTGATCGCACACGCTCCATCTTTCTTTCTCTCACTCTCTCTTTCTCTCTCTCTCTCTCTCTCTCTCTCTCTCTCACACACACACACACACATCTTTGTTTCTCCAATAACTTGTATGAAACAGCCCAACCCATGATACTAGTAAATCTAAAGTGACATTTTTGAAATACTAACGGAGGCTTGGACACATAATTTGTTTTGAACCAGCAACAGCAGATTCTGATTCGTCGTGTAAGAAAGTAGTTCCATGCACAAATGTGTTTTTTATGACTGTACTCGGTTTTTCCAAAACATTTTTTTATTTACTTGTTCATTGAACTGTTGTATATAAGCAATATTACACTCACAATCGTGCTACATGGCTCTAAATCAGCGATGCTATAATTATCAATGGCACTCGGCCTGCGGCCGAAACACAACAGTGCTTATGTAGGGCCATTACGCACTCTTGCTCATGTGATATTGCTTATATACAGTTGTGCTCAAAAGTTTACATACCCTGGCAGAAATTGTGAAATCATTGGCATTGATTTTGAAAATATGACTGATTATGCAAACAAATTTAAGGATAGTGATCATATGAAGCCATTTATTATCACATAGTTGTTTGGCTCCTTTTTAAATCATAATGATAACAGAAATCACCCAAATGGCCCTGATCAAAGGTTTACATACCCTTGAATGTTTGGCCTTGTTACAGACACACAAGGTGACACACACAGGTTTAAATGGCAATTAAAGGTTAATTTCCCACACCTGTGGCTTTTTAAATTGCAATTAGTGTCTGTGTATAAATAGTCAGTGAGTTTGTTAGCTCTCACGTGGATGCACTGAGCAGGTTAGATACTGAGCCATGGGGAGCGGAAAAGAACTGTCAAAAGACCTGCGTAACAAGGTAATGGAACTTTATAAAGATGGAAAAGGATATAAAAAGATATCCAAAGCCTTGAAAATGCCAGTCAGTACTGTTCAATCACTTATTAAGAAGTGGAAAATTCAGGGATCTCTTGATACCAAGCCAAGGTCAGGTAGACCAAGAAAGATTTCAGCCACAACTGCCAGAATAATTATTCGGGATACAAAGAAAAACCCACAGGTAACCTCAGGAGAAATACAGGCTGCTCTGGAAAAAGATGGTGTGGTTGTTTCAAGGAGCACAATACGACGATACTTGAACAAAAATGAGCTGCATGGTCGAGTTGCCAGAAAGAAGCCTTTACTGCGCCAATGCCACAAAAAATCCTGGTTACAATATGCCCGACAACACCTTGGCATGCCTCACAGCTTCTGGCACATTGTAATTTGGAGTGACAAGACCAAAATAGAGCTTTATGGTCACAATCATAAGCGCTATGTTTGGAGAGGGGACAACAAGGCCTATAGTGAAAAGAATACCATCCCCACTGTGAAGCATGGTGGTGGCTCACTGATGTTTTGGGGGGGGGGGGGGGTGAGCTCTAAACGCACGGGGAGTCTTGTGAAAATTTATGACAAAATGAATGCAGCATGTTATCAGAAAATACTGGCAGACAATTTGCTTTCTTCTGCACGAAAGCTGCGCACAGGATGCTCTTGGACTTTCCAGCATGACAATGACCCTAAGCACAAGGCCAAGTTGACCCTCCAGTGGTTACAGCAGAAAAAGTTGAAGGTTCTGGAGTGACCATCACAGTCTCCTGACCTTAATATCATCGAGCCACTCTGGGGAGATCTCAAACGTGTGGTTCATGCAAGACGACCAAAGACTTTGCATGACCTGGAGGCATTTTGCCAAGACAAATGGGCAGCTATACCACCTGCAAGAATTTGGGGCCTCATAGACAACTATTACAAAAGACTGCACGCTGTCATTGATGCTAAAGGGGGCAATACACAGTATTAAGAACTAAGGGTATGCAGACTTTTGAACAGTGGTCATTTCATTTTTTGTAATTTTTTTTTTTTTTATGATTGTGCCATTCTGTTATAACCTACAGTTGAATATGAATCTTTAAAAGTGGTACATATAACTCAAGGAACTGTACGGGATTATAAGCAAGCAGGAAACCGCGCACCCTGAGGCCACGTTCATTGTGACCGGGGACTTTAACAAAGCCAATTTTAAATCAATTGCACCAAAATACCACCAACAGATCAGTTTTAACACACGAGGGGACTGGGTTTTGGACCATTGCTACTCTCCCTTCCAGGATGGCTACAAATCCCTCCCCTGCCCACCATTTGGCAAATCGGACCACTCTTCCATTCTGCTTCTGCCCGCTTACATGCAGAAACTGAACCAGGAAGCACCCACCCTCAGAACGATCCAGTGTTGGTCGGACCAATCAGACTCTATGCTACAAGACTGTTTTGATCACACAGACTGGGAGATGTTCCGGTCCGCCTCTGATGATGACATCGAGGTTTACACTGATAGCGTAACGTATTTCATCAGAAAGTGTGTGGAGAATGTTGTTCCGTCCAAAACAATACAGATCTACCCGAACCAGAAACCTTGGATTAATAGCGATGTTCGCGCAGCACTTAATGCGCAGACCTCCGCTTTTAATTCTGGGAATGCGGAGGAGCATAAAAATCAGAACAGCAAAACACCAGTACAGGAACAAGATTGAAGGACAGTTTAACACCACCAACTCTAGAAGCATGTGGCAGGGAATTAATATCATCACGGACTTTAAAGGGAATAAAAACTCCACCATGAACACTGCTGCCTCTCTCCCGAATGAGCTAAATACTTTTTATGCACGGTTCGAGGGAAATATCGCGGCCGAACCTACAGAGGTTAGTTCATTCTCCGTCTCTGTAGCGGATGTAACCCGATTCTTCCGACGGGTGAATATCCGTAAAGCCACGGGTCAAGACGGCATTCCGGGCCACATCATCAGAGCGTGCGCGAACCAACTGGCTGGTGTTTTTATGGACATTTTCAACCTTTCCCTCTCTTTGTCTGTAGTCCCCACATGCTTTAAAACATCCACCATTGTGCCTGTACCAAAGCAATCCAAAATCACTTGCTTAAATGACTGGCGTCCTGTTGCTCTGACCCCCATCATCAGCAAATGCTTTGAGAGACTAATCAGAGATTACATCTGCTCTGTGCTGCCTCCATCACTGGACCCTTTGCAGTTTGCTTACCGCAACAACCGCTCCACTGATGATGCCATTGCATCTACAATACACACTGCTCTCTCCCACCTGGAAAAAAGGAACACATATGTGAGAATGCTGTTTGTAGACTACAGCTCAGCATTCAACACCATAGTGCCCTCCAAGCTTGATGAGAAACTCCGGGCTCTGGACTTAAACAGCTCGCTGTGCAGCTGGATCCTGGACTTCCTGTCAAGCAGACGCCAGGTGGTTAGAATGGGCAGTAACATCTCCTCATCACTGACCCTCAACACTGGAGCCCCGCAGGGCTGTGTTCTTAGCCCACTCCTGTATTCCCTGTACACACATGACTGTGTGGCAACACATAGCTCCAATGCCATCATTAAGTTTGCTGATGATACGACGGTGGTAGGTCTGATCACTGACAATGATGAAACAGCCTACAGAGAGGAGGTGCACACTCTGACATGCTGGTGTCAGGAACACAACCTCTCCCTCAACATCAGTAAGAAAAAGGAGCTTGTGGTGGACTTCAGGAGAAGAGAAAGAGAACACAGCCCCATCACCATCAATGGAGCACCAGTGGAGAGAGTCAGCAGCTTCAAGTTCCTGGGTGTCCACATCACTGAGGAACTCACATGGTCCGTCCACACTGAGGCCATTGTGAAGAAGGCTCATCAGTGCCTCTTCTTTCTGAGACGGCTGAGGAAGTTTGGAATGAACCGCCACATCCTCACACGGTTTTACACCAGCACTGTAGAGAGCATCCTGACTAGCTGCATCTCCGCCTGGTAGGCAATAGCACAGCTCACAACCACAAAGCCCTGCAAAGGGTGGTGCGAACTGCCAGACACATCATCGGAGGTGAGCTTCCCTCCCTCCAGGACATATACACCAGGCGGTGTGTGAAAAAAGCTCGGAGGATCATCAGAGACTCCAGCCACCTGAGCCATGGGCTGCTCTCACTGCTACCATCAGGCAGGTGGTATCGTAGCATCAGGACCCGCACTAGCCGACTCCATGACAGCTTCTTGCCCCAAGAAATCAGACTTTTGAACTCTTGATCTCTCACGATCAATATACATCAGCACTGCACTTTATTAATCTTATTATCTCACACTGGACTGTCATAAATTATATTCTCTCTTAACAACACACTGGCAACTGACTATCAACCGACAGCCTGAATGTCAATACAGTACAATACAACCTACTTTACATTTTATATGTACTATATATATACTATTTTTTTATTGTATAATGTGTATTCTATATTGTGTGTATTGTATAATGTACATTGTATGTTATTATTTGTATATCGTGTTGTGTGTAATTATGTGTATATTAAATTTTAAATTGTGTTGTGTAAATTTGATGTTTATTGTAGATTGGTATATGTCTCATCACTGTCACGACTGCTATATTGCTCGGAAATGCCCCCAAGAATTTCACACACTATTGCACTTGTGTATATGGTTGTGTGACAATAAAAGTGATTTGATTTGATTTTGATATTACCAATTCTCCAAGGGTATGCAAACTTTTGAGCACAAATGTGTGTGTGTGTGTGTGTGTATATATATATATATATATATATATATATATATATATATATATATATATATATATATATATATTAGGGGTGTAAAAAAATATTGCATCGTATTGTATCATACGAAACGATTCAATACCATATGTACTGTATCATACGTTACATAAACAAACACATTATAGTGTAATTAAAACCAAGCTGTGCAACATTGAGAGCTGCGGAACGGTCTCCTCCTCGGAGAGGCACGGCTGAGTGCTCACCAGGACAACAGAGCAACAGATCTACAGTACATAGGTGAGAAGATTGATGGCAAATGGCAAGTCAATGATGTCATGTCCCGGTGCTACAGTGCATCAAACATGTCGTTTTATTTACGCCAACATCACCGCACAAATCATTGTATTTGCAATGCAGAAACAGAGCAGCAGCAAAGTTGCACCTCTCCCAGACAACACTGAGCATGATACTAAGCGTGACACTGAACAAGACGCTCATGAGTAACAAAAACAAGCTTATTCTAAAATCCGACAATGTAAGAAAACCATGATTTCACAAGACTTATCATTCTCTGGTTTTGACGTTGAAATATAAACAGGTATGAGTACAACACTTGCGCACATGTTATAAGCCGGTAATAATGCCGGTACAGTTTACATGCAACGTGAAAACAGGGTTAAGTGCCTAAAAAATTATGTGTGCTGATCAGTTTTTGCTCAAACCGCTAAATAATATTGGATTGTGTACATGTATCTTAAAACCAGAGGTCAGGTTCCTCTTGAGTTTTTTTTTTTTTTTTTCCACTAAATAACGTTGAAAGACGTTTTTCCTTGCTACAGTCACTTTAGCTTGCTCTCTAGGGGCTTTAAGACATTAAAGGCAAGATTTTCTAAAAAGCTGCTTTGAAACAATGTGTATTGTGAAAAGTGCTATACAAATATAAATGACTTGAGTGTAGACATACATTTTTCTCAAGAAAAACATGAAAATTGTGAGTTCATATGAGTTTTTCTCATTATAATCAAACATAATAAATGCAGTGCTGTTTAAGTTACTTTATTATAGAGCTCTACTTTTTGTTGCCAATGTCAGACACTGTTGTGTCATTTACAATTTAAAATACATTTATGTTGAATCCTTGAATAAGTCTGAACAAAACATTTGTGGGCGCTGTTTTAAGATAACATTTGTATTGTATTGTATCGTGGGGCTTTGCATCAAATCGTATCATAAAATTTGTGTATTGTTACATGCATATGTAACTGTATATATTAATCCTTCATACATGCCCCCGCAGAGTAGCGTCACACATATGTGTTTCTGCAACAATCTGTTACGTTAAAAGCTGACAGATTCAGATCAGCTTTCACACCAACACAGGCTAGCTGGTCAAACATCTATAGTTTATACTTGCTCAAAAAGTTACTCATACAGTCTTTTAAACCACAGAATAAATTTATTTTATATGCATACATCCAACTCATCGCCAAAGTACCACGATAAAAATTTACAACTCGTATACACACAGTCAATACACGATCTTCCTCCGATGAGTGCTGCCAATTATTTACATTAGTAGTGGTAGTCATTCGTCAAACAGACAGCTACTCAAAGAGTCTTTTCAAGCACATAATATGTTTATTTTATGAAACAAACAGCCTAATTGTCACCGCAGCCATCATATCTAAACGTGATCTTTCCATGCACACAGCCACGTCTACTTATTAGGTGCAGATGCAGTTTTCATTCACACAAATAGCAACTCAAACAGTCTTTTCAGGCATCTTATATGTTTGTTTTCTGAAACAGACAGCCAAGCTATCACAAAAGCACCACGACAACAGTTTAATACTCGTGTACTCACAGTGAAAATGTGCTGATCGAATGTGATTATCCGATGCACGCAGCCAAATCTGTTTGATTGATTTATAGCATAATACCCTTGTAATTACCAGTTTGTAACCTAAAAAAAAAAGTCTTCGTAAACCACCCAAACCCGCACACACACACACAATGTCTGAGAAGTCAAACAATGCATATAGGCAAACCGGACTGCTGATATTATTTGTTCATTTGTTTTTTTACGCCTATAAATACAAATAAAACAAATACAGTACAGCAGACATAACCCATTTGTTCACGTTTTCTATATTACATACAGTATTTTGTTTTATTTTTTATGACAAGAAATAAAAAAATAAAATAAAAATACTCGTCTACACTCTGCCCCCTCTACCTGCTGTGCAGTGACACGTGTAAAAATAACTCACTCCAGGGGGCACTGCAGGGGAATTTAGACCCTACTTATGAAATGGTTAAGGCATAATTTATCAAACCACAGAATGAAGATTTAAGACATTGCAAACATTACACCTTCATTTTCTGTTACAGCATAACTTTCTGTAAATCTGCTTTGAAACTATATGTGTTGTGAAAAGCACTATAAAATAAAAATGAGTTGACTTAAGTTGTCATTTAATCTTCTTGGGGAAAAAGGCAAGTGATCTACAGTATGAGGCTGAGGCAGTGATCCATAAGAATCTAAGAATCTAGAGTTTTAAAGGGATAATTTACCCAAAAATGAAAATTCTGTCAATTACTCCTTGTCATACCTTTCCCAACCTCTATGACTTTCTTCTTATTTGGAACACAAAAGGCTATGTTTATTCCTGCCCTCACATCTGATTGGAAAAAAAAAAATGTTCAAAGAATGCTTAAACTTTGTAAAATAGCACTGTAACCTTTCACTGTTTGTATTACTCCACTTGTCTGTGTTCGTGGCATTCCAGACAGGATGTCAATCTGTGTTGCTCGGTGACACCCAACAGTTGATTCTGCTTTGGTTTCTATTGGAACTATGTCAGTGGTGGTTATGGTGCTGAACAGATTTCATAAATATTATTTAACACACAGACAACAGTGTAAAGATACCTCCAGGCTTTGTATCAGATGTGCCTTCAGCTCCCTTGTGCTGAATTTGGAATAACATTTCTGAAGGGTAAACACTCTCAGAATTTCTCTTAGACTTCAGCTTTGACCTTTTTGTGACAATGCTATTCATTCTGCTGAGAAATCATTATTCTTCACATTTCTATAGCTACAATAACATTTACAAGGCCACTTTTTACACTTTTCAGTGTCCTTATTTTACAGAAGTTAGGAGAGAGAATTGTTGTTTTACAAAATAATATGTATCACTTTTATAGCAGGGAAAGATTACACAAGCAACAGAGACAGAGCAAGAGAGTAAAAAAAAAAAAAAAAAAAAAGCAATGCATCCTCAGGATAATATGTATCTCAGGTCAATCAAACAATAGGACTGATCATGTCAAAGACAGCAGTGTTCAAGCAATGTATATGCAAAACTTATTTGGGTATTTTTAGAGGAGCTATATATTATCTTACAAGGTTAAGTAATTAACTTATTCCCCTCTCCCATTGTTAATTTCCTCCTCCCACTAGATGTAACTAAACGCCCCCTTCTCAAAGACACTTGTTAACATTTTATATTGTATCTTCACCTAATTAAATGCATGTCCTTTATTGACCGTGTCTGTAGGAAGTGACTGACGTCCTTTTCTTCATTGTTCGGCAGTGAAAGTGTTATAGACTTTACAGTCCTGCTGAGCTCAGTGGAAACTCTGATTCGAAAGTGGGCTGTCTTTCATATCACAGTGATATAAGTCAATAAACTCAAAGAAATTCAAGGTCTCATTCCTCTCTAAGGCCAAATTTTATACAGGCCTTTTGCTTTTGACTGCGGGGCTACTTTCCAGTGATTTAATAACCTGTGTTCCCACATATGGTTCTTTGTTTTATCTTCACACAGATTGAATCGGGCAGTTGTGGTACATCAAACCAGGTCATGACACATGGCACTCTGTGACCACCATCAAATACAGGGCAAGCATTTTCTTTCTTTTCTATTGAGTTTGCTGAATGAAGCTGGTTTGGGCACAATTCACAATTTAAAGTGATACATCATTTACTCATTCCAAAATCCATACAGCTTTCTTTCTTCTGCAGAACACAAGAGGAAACAGTATTTTGAAGAATGCTACGATCGCTGATTTCCATCCAGTAGCAGCTGATGGTTTAAAAAAAAGCACCCAACAGTGTTATAAAAGTAGTCCATAATTCAACTCATGTATACAGAGCCCAAATCAAATATGGTGGCACGCCGATAACATCAAACAATAACTAGGGGCGTAACGATTCACTTATTTTCTCGTTGCATCGATTAGTAATCATGCCGATTCATCTGCATCGACCTTGAAATGTGATTTGTGAATCGAGAATCATTAGTGTTGGTCACAAATCAATTTAGACTGTTAAAAATTAAATGAATCTCGACTCAGCAAATGAGTACACAATATTTTTGAATATATAAATATTAAATTAGTTACATGTGCAATTTAAACGAGACATGCGCAATTTCATTCTCTAACGCATCCTCACGCCCTCACAGCTCTCCTCACAGCCGCGCGCAGCACTCTTCCATCAGAGAAAAAACAAAAAGGATTTCTTAATACAAAAATAAACCAAGGCAAACACTACCCCGAAGGGGAAAAACAAGGCTCTAGGCAATATAATAAAAACGGGCTGGAAAAGGGGCAAACCCACAGGACCGACCGAACAAGAACAACACTGACAAAAGAGACAGAAGAACAAGACGCACTGGCACTGGACAGCACACAGGAGAAGACTAAAATAGGGAGAGAAATCAAACAGGTTAACAGGTGACAGGTGGGGCAAATGAACTAATAATAGGCAAACAAGGAGGCGGGGTATGATGTGAGACTGAGAGATACGTGGCGATACAGAAACAAAACAAAGCCATGTGCTCTCACAAGACACAACACCTGAACAGCATGAGCGCACATAGCCAAGACAATAAGGCAATATACGCTCATGCCAACCAACAGACAAGATGAGAGAATGCGTAGCAATGCCAAACAAAGCAATGCCATGCATTCCCACACTAGACAAAGTCTGAGCGTACATCTAGAGGCAAACGCCACGTGATGCATGCAACAGGTGATAGGACACCTGTACGAGAGTTCAGCCACACACAATTCCCACACCTCAGACCAAATTGACTGAACCTCAGCACAACGTGAAGGCAGCTCGCAACAGTGAACGCGAAGCACGCTGTGGTCGTGAGAGACATTCATAAACCGTTGACGTGAGTGCATGTAGCCAAGATGACATAAGCGCAATGCACTCACGCCAATAACAGACAGAACGTGGAGCATGAGTGTACGAATCCCGACATCAAACAAAACCGAACCAGACAGGGAAGTCAGGATCCGGACATCATGCTCCGAATATGAAACATGAGACCAACCAAGGAGCGCACGGCAGGGAAATAACAACTGAAGCCGTGCGCTCACACAAAGACAGAAACGAAGCACAAGACAGACACAGAACAATGATGCCATGACCCTGTCACACAAAAAGCCAGACTGACAGAGTTGCAGGACATATAAATTCTGACTAAAGAATTTGCATTTATGAACTGATTAAATGACGGATTAAGACACAGTTTATGTTTTAAATTGTTAGAAAACATAATGCCCTCATAAAGGTAAAAAAATGCCTCTGAAAATCAAATACAAGGGGCAAAAATTGACCATAAAAAATGTACCATAAATTTCTAACACTAGGTCACTACTGAAATAAAGTAATTTAATTGTGAGGAAACTTATTAAGCCATATTTTCTATAAGATAAAATAGTGCCATTTTACTGGTATCATAGTTGGGGACTTGGTGTGCAGAAAACATTTAAATGGAAGTCATCTGTATGATTGCTTTTCTCTTTTCTTTGAAACTGAATTTAGTCAGATGATGTTATTTTAATGTTGTAATATTTGGATTAGTTTATTGATTCAGGGTCCCCACGGTCATAGAAAACTTGGAAATATCAGGGAATTTTAAAACTGTGATTTCAAGGCCTGGAAAAGTAATTCAAATAAATAAAAATACTTTTTAAAGTGAAAAATGGAAAATGGAATTTTTTCTAGCTATGTTCATCTCTGAAATATTTTATTGGCACATTATACTCTTGTACTATTATTGTATTCCAAGTAGCCTGTATGTACATGTATTTAATGTGTTTTCTTTCAAGTTAATTTTGGTGGAATAAACAATCTTAAGTAGTTTGCCTTTATTTTTCTTGCTTAAGACACATTAGGGGAAGTATTGAAAGGTGCTGTAAGTGACTTTTTTCATGGAAAGGTCTGCAAAAAATGTTCCAACTCCCTGAAAGATATTAATGAAATAAGTGTCGTAAGATACCTCTCCTGTCTCTGTAGCAGCTCTAGACTCTGAAAACAGCACATAAAATGATGCTTTTGAACTGTCAATCATTTTGCGTGTTCTCATAGTATTGTAGTTGCAGCAAATTATTGAGGCCCAATGTACAAAGGTGACATGGTTTGTTCCTGACAGGCAGCAGATGCCCTAACCCCGCCCCCACCCTAATCCTAACTAAATGGAGCCTATAAGGCAGAGTAGCCTGCCAGGAACAATGAATGGCACCTTTCTCCCATTTTTAAGCCATGTTGTTCATAACAATTGACTGCTGAGGGCACTATTTTACTGCTGTTGTATTAAACAACTGTTTCTGCATGATGTCAGTCTCAATAAAGCTAATTTGTTAGCTTTGGTGGCGTGGCTAATTCAAAAGCTCAGTCTCGTGGAAGTAGAACTGCTGAAATCGCTTACAGCACCTTTAAATAATACTATAATTGCATTTTTAAAAATCTTTTTGAATTAGCAAAAATCGTTTTAACCTTTCAACCAAAAGATTCACACCCCTAACAGTAACATCACTGGTTCTTGCACATTTCAAGACACAAGAATTAGGTTTGATGTTGTTGATATTGAATTCAACTGGCCACGACCCATGGAATGTTGCATTGGAATGGCAAGAAGAGGACTTTAATTTATGTACTGTCCAAAAGAGCAATAAAATGAGCAAGAACAGATAAGCTTCTTCATGTTGTTTGGCTCCATGTAGAAGACTTTGGGGTAAACTAGAGAGTTCTGGAAAATGTGTTGTTCCACCATGGTCGATAAAATGTATTAAATATAAATATAATATATAATATAATAGTATATATATAATATATATGTATAGAGTATTTTTTTCTCACATTTTTCATGTTATTAATGTCCTGACTATACATTGTGACCGGTTGAATGCCACTTTGGTGAATAAAAGTTCCAATTTATTTCCATAAGAGCAAAATCTGTACATTATTCCAAACTTTTGGCTGCCAGTGTGTGTGTGTGTGTGTGTGTGTGTGTGTGTGTGTGTGTGTGTATATATATATATATATATATATATATATATATATATATATATTTGTGCTTTCTGTGGGTGTATGTGCGCAAACTGTGGGTGTATTGTATGTAAACGAAGCGTCGCAAAGTGCACTTGTGTCTAGACTTAGCGCATGCTTGCATGGAAATACCAAAACTTCATGGCCATGCCCATTGACTTTGGACATTTATCACATAGCACTGCGCTTAGCACTAGAGCTTTTAAAATAGGGCCCAGGAACTGAATTGGAATTTTAAAGGTGTTCTTAATTCAATTCTGAATGGCGCACAACCTTGCAAAAAGCCCTAATTGCTTTTCTTGAACAGTTTTGTATCTCCATGCATTAGAAGAGAATTCATTTGGTCAGTTTTGTATTAAAACACACTTATATAACCTTGAGCATTTCAATAGAGGATCCAAACTGCAATAAATGGATTTACATAAATTAATGATACACAGGGCTGCACTGAATTCCAAAAATTAATCCCCTTCCTTCTTTGGCGATTGAGTTCTTAACACAGCATTTATGCCCTACACAGTTCCATAATCTCTATTCGCAGTCTGTAAAATCACAATAGCTCATGTGTGAATATTAAATGCTTAAATATAAACAAAGAATTGAGTTCCTGTAACTTCTTTTGGTTATTATAGGAGAATGATAACAGGAGAGCATTATTAGGTCCAGTTACATTATAGTAGAACTTCACAGACCCCGTGTCAATTTTCGTAATTTCACACTGACACATTTTCAGTCCCAGCACTAGGTAAATGAGCTTTTTTTTTTTTTTTTTTTTTGGAAGAGAGCATTTGTTTGGTTGTTTGGTTTGGTGGGCACCATTCTCTACCCACCAATAATGAAATTCAGCTTTGCCTGTGGACAACAGGATTATTGCACACACCATGGGCCCCTTGTGATGTAACAGCACATGAGCTTGCACTGATAATCTGGACCTGGGACCCCTGGCTGGCTCTCTAATTGAGCCATGGATAGCGGCCTTTCCCCATTTTGAATACGATGAACTGTATCAGCCAACTCCAACTTAATCAGGTGGGGAAAAGAAAACTGGCAGGAGGGCTCTGATTAAAACATTGTTTTTAGCAATGCCTGGGAGAGCCAGGCTCCTTATTACAAATTGATCCCCAAGCTGTGTCGCCTTACGTTGTTGCCTTGCTGAAGAATTAATTACCTCTGCCACGCAACATATCGCCAGCCTGGTATTCTCCATGCCCCCTGCACCCACTTTCGTTTATCAATTCTGAGATGCAAACAAACAAATATTCTAGAGGGACCAGAGATGAAGAGAAGGATGAGGAGGGAGGCTGAGACAGAGACATGCCACCCCAAAGCCTTTTTGCCGCAGAACATGACACTTGATCACCGGTATATAAAAACAAGTGCCATACATTCTCATTTTCATTCTCCCAACTTTGAAGTTCATCATCTTATGAGTTTCTCTCAATTTATCTTCCAATAGAATATGGCCTGTAATATGGCCTCGACACCAATAAGATTAAATAATGAGAAAATGGAGACTTTTGCTTGAGTCTCCTGCTTCACAGATTTTTCTGTTGTGAAAACAACCCAAGTAATCTCACCTTTGTCTACTTCAGAGTTCTGAGAAGAGATCTCAACAATAAATGTATTTAAATGCACATAAATATGGTGATACTCTTACCAAAAATCAGCTTATTCAAAAAATTTGACAAAAGGAAGAAAACTGCTTTTACATCTGAAACAGTCTGGGAAACTTACTAAGTAATTACTTTTCCGTCACTCTTTTGAGCATTTTGCTACATGTCATGAAATAACAATACACAACACTGTAAAAAAACTATTTAGCCCTTTAGTTATCATAACTTAAAAAGTAGAGTCAGAATAGCTGTTCTGGACTGATCTTGTTGAGATAATAAAAACGCTTTGTAACCCTAGATTTGTTCGTTAAATGTGTTTGCTAGTAAATTCCAAACATTTGTAAATGGGCCACGCATCTACGTTCATTCACAATTATCATAATCCACGGCCATGAAAACGCCCTATAATGAAGGCATCAGATGCGCTAGTAAATGAGAATTGGGATATGCATAACAGTAATGAAAGGGTTTTGAAATTAAGTGCATTCAAATCACAACATTTTGCACACTGGTGTGGTCACAAAGAAAGTGAGGAACTTACTGTCATCGCATGTTCTGGCATCAGAGGTTCTTTTTATAATCGAATAGTCCAATAGGTCAATAAAAATGGTTTGACATGAAGCTTTAGTGTAAAAAATTTTCACGCCGGCAGTTGGAGGTCCACCACAATACCTGGTTCATTAGAGCACATCGCCAGCATCATTGGTGAAATGTCTCAGGTATATCATGATGGTAACAGTGAAATATTTCCCTTGCAACTGAGAGAATATTCAGAGAAATTAATAGAATGCCTGAAGAAAGTCTTTGACCAAAATGCTGTAAGCTATACAACGCTGTGCGGGTCTTTTTTCTATTTTTTGTTTTCTGATGTATTGTATACACACCTGCCTGCGACATGTGTTTACAGTATTAGGTTTAACAGCATTAGCACAAACCATAGTGAATGTGATTTATTGATGACAAAGCTGGATTATGAAACCTAAATTAAAGAGCTCATATCAAATGTAGAATGTCTGCAACTTTCCACAAACTTTTCACCCCATGCCAAGCATTTCTGCTGGAAAAATGATATACAATTTATGAAGCAGAGTTAGAAATAAACTATACTTTGAAGAAATAAATGCAAGCATCAAATAAACTACTTCAGTTAAGAATATGGTTTAAAAAGAAAACAAGGAACCACTTTTTTTTTACAAAATTTTATTTCACTTCTATTAAAATGTAGTCAAGACAGTTAGTCTGAAAGAACACAAAACATTCAGATGTCTTACGCGTGATTTACACATGGTCGGAAGCTGGTGTATATTGTTCGTGCCAACTAACATTTTGAAAATATGAAAAGTTTCATGAATTCGAGAATTTACGTGAGAACGGATTTACGAACTATTTACATAAAAAAATAATTCTGCTCGTGTTTCATGAATGAGTCTCATAAATCTGTGGTTTAAGTCAACTTGATTTGACAACTTAAAAAAATTGAGGCAGCATGAACACTTTTTTAAGTTGAAACAATATTTCAACTGGCCTTATGCCGATAAAGGAACGTAGTTTATGTATTTACATGACCTTGCACGTTGCATGCAAGAATGTGCATGTAAACGTGATCAATGTCTCAAACTGTCATCTGCCGAGCTGCAAGTCTGCAATCAAAAGTTCAAGGGTATAGGAATGGTCTGAAAAGTGTTTGTGTGTGTGTCTGTGTAATATATCTGTTTGGCTTATGAATATGAATTACATGATGTGATGTTCATTAGGTAGTCTTCCCAGATTTGCTGTGAGGCAGACGGTGGTAAATTAGATGGTAGCCTAAGGATTACTGTTTACCAGTTGTGTGTTGTTGACTGAACCGTTTGATAGAGGCTTCTGCTTGGTTTTAAAGTTGTAACTTTTTTTTTTTTTTTTTTTGTGCTACGGGCAAGTAAAATGAAAGTTTTAAAATATCATGATTACATCCCAAAAAGTGGAATTTTCTAAATGTTGAAGAGACATGTTCCTCCAAATTATAGTGGTTGCTTTACCCCTGTAAACATCAGAGATTTCAATATGAACTCAGACTAGATCAGATTTATTTTCAAGACTAGATCATCTGGGCTGTGCTAATTACATCACAGCTCTATACTCTTACTGTATGCCAAAAACTGTCTCATTTGTTTCTATTTTGAAGGAATTTTATGAAAAACATTGGAAACAAAGATGATAGTTAAATGAAACCAAACAACCTCTGAGTAATAACAGATTCCTCTGGCTGCTCTCTTTCTACCCCTTCTGTATTTCTTCAGTTCTCTCTCTCTCCCTCCATCAAACATTGTGCTGGGATGTTGATTAAGAACTAATGCAAATGATGGAGCCTTGGCATCAGCCACCATAGGAAATCAATATACCACAAACTTCTGCTCCATCCCCGTACCGATAACCAGAGCCTCAAACAAAACAATTAAAGGCTCTACCTTAAACTCATTACCCACACCGCTGAACAAGAAAGTCCATTCCAGGATGAAATTGAGTGCTGTTTGCTTCTCATTGTGAGCCTGTGTGATATTCAGTGGATGTCTGGGGCCTGTTTAAATACACAGATTAATTGTGTTCATGTCCACTTGTCTTTGCTCACACAGGTGTGCCTCTGCAATTGATTTGCTGAGAGCTTTACGTTTAGTTTCCATTGATTTAGCAAAGACTTGGCAACCAAAAACTATATGACTAATTGTTGGGTGAATGACTGGATGCAAAAGCCCTTAACGAGAGTCATTTTCATCTTAAACACGATTATGAAAGAAATACATTCGAGTGAATTTAAAATAATCTTTACCTTGACGCCTACGTTTTATTGCAGATGCTAAAACTACGATGAATTGTTAGTCTATGAGCATTTTCATCAAGTGTTAACTGACTCAGTTGTTTGTTGCTTGTTTTTAATGAAGTTACAGTATCTCTCAACTAATAAAAGACAACAAGGTTGCTTGCTTATTGAAATCTCTCAAAGTACAGAGTTCAAATGTGATCAGAGAGATGAGATAGATTCTAAAACTTTACAGAGAAAGACAGAGGCTTCTATTCATTAGCTTTAAGAATCACACCATTGCATTTCTTTTCACTGGCAGGCAGTATTAATTACCTTCTGGCACCTTTAATGAATCGACATATTCAGAATAGTGACTGTGAATGCTCTTGTTAAAACCCATATGTCTTGTCTTGTCTATCAAAACTATTCCATAAAAAGACCTTTGAACCCATTGGACAGTACAATTTTACTTTTATAAAAAAAAACAAAAAAACCAAAACAAAACAAAAACAAACAAACATTTGAGTCATGCTTAATCAGCAGTCACCATAGTTCCTCATTTTCACTTGCTATAAATTGAATGAATCACCTGTCTGGGGGTATTATGCAGTTTGGATAAATAGGAATTTAATCAGTTCAGATCAATACCCAGACTAAACTTTTCAAACAGAGTTTTTTAGACTGTTTTGTGAAGTCTGTGACAGTAGGTCAAATGTTTTGTGCTGACCTACATTAAAATCCCTGCCGCCCATTGTTGTTGAATGTATGGGCATGTGTGAGTTCCATTTTCCATGTGAAATGTCCACAGAGTGGCCCCAAAAGTGAGTTGATGTTTAGTTGTAAATGACATTAAACAGTCAACAGGAATGCATGTTTTATTAACCCTAGCCCGCTAAACCAAACTGTAAACATGTCTGTCAGTCGAGTAAAAATTTAATTTTAGAGGGAAAATGTAACCTGGCTCCGACTTATTCATTGTTTATGTGTGAAACCAATACCGTATACCATTATATCATCGTTCCCACAGGACCAGTGCCCGTCTCTCGAAGGTTGTTTGCACAACACGCAATCCATAGCGTTAGAGGGAAATCTGATCACACTTAAATTGATTAAAAAATATCTGATGGGTGATTGCACTTATCAGTAATTCGGCTGAATGGGGCTGATTTCATGATACATGAACTTTCGGAAGCAACATGTCGATTTCCTGTGTTGATCATGTTGGAGTTTTCCAGCTCACATATTACCAAAAAAAGTTGTTGCATATGTCCATAAACCTCGATAAGCTGGTCCAGACTGGTCATTAGCTGGTCCAAACTGGTCTCTGGCTGGTCAAACAGCCATCATTTTCCCAAAAAACATCTTTGATCACCTTAAGCTGGTATGGCCAGCTGGTAGCTGGTTTACAGCTGGTCCAAGGTGGTCTACCTTGGACAAGCTAATGACCAACTTGGTCCAATTAATAACTAGCTCAGACCAGCTAGAAACCAGTTACCATATTCCAGAACACAGCTAACAGTTTAAGGTGGATTTTCCAGCAGAGGAATAACTCCGAGAAGTGCTCCAACCCAAATTAAGTCTTCAGTGCATAATACAGAGGAGCTACACTGCTGTACTGCAAAGCTGTGGAATTAGATAATTCATTAAAAAGTAGCCAATGAGACAGTTTGGAAAACTTACTGAGTAATTTTCTTTCACTCTATCAAAACTTTCTCTATACTGTAAGTAAAACTTGCATATGTTTAAGGGGTTGTTGATGCAAAAATTAAAATGATGTTATCATTTATTCACCCTCATGTTGTTCCAAACCCTTATGACTTTCTTTCTTCCATGGAACTCAAAAGGCAGAATGTTAAAGACTGACAGCCACAATCACCATTCTTTTACATTGCATCTTTTTTTTTTTTCTTTTTTTTTAACACAATGAAAGTGAATGGTGACTGACATTCTGCCTGACATTTCATTTGTGTTATACAGAAGAAAGTGTTTGGAACAAAATGAGGTTGTCTCAAAAAAAAAAAAAAAAAAAAAGCTTGTCTTTTTTCTACATGTATTTTGGGGCTCTGCTCTCAATTGGTACTGAAACTTAAAATGTGCTACATGTGTGCATGTGATACTTGCATCATACCGTCACTTGTGCTCAGACAGCCCATGAGCAGGTGGTAATCACAACAGTCTCCACTTAGATTACAGTGCTAAATGCTGCAGTGATGGATTACATTTCATGGCCCATTTAGCTTATGTATGGTTGGCAAGAAAATGCCAAAGGCAAGAATTTTCCCCACATATGCTGATCTGGCTTTATTCTAAGTGTCACAAAAATAACCTTTTGCAAACCTTAAAATCTCCAATACAAATGTTAAAGACGTCGTTCCCAAACTTAACCATGCAGGGTAGTCCTGTCTCCTAAAATCCTTAAAGGGACAGTTCACCCACAAATTAAAATACTGTCATTATTTACTTACCCTGATGTTGTTCCAAACCTGTATGATTTTCTTCTGTTGAACACAAAAGGAGTAGTTTAGCAGAATGTTAGGGACTGACAGCCTCAGTCACCATTCACTTTCATTGTATGGTAAAGAAAGCAATGTCATAAAAAATATTTCTTTTCTGTTCCATGTCAGAAAGAAAGTTATATTGGTATTGGAACAACATGAGGGTGAGTAAATGCTAAAATAAATAAATTAGATAAATAAATAAATAAAACAAATTTAGCATCTGGGCTGGGCTGACTGTGATTGATAGATGTTGGATGTTTGCAGGCTGATCTGATGGCTGATTTATGCTCATGCTTGGCGCTGATTACATAAATGCCATTAGAGCTCCCCAATGGCAGCGTTGGAGTATGGCGAGCACCAGACGTGATGGAGGAGCGGACAGTGACCGACCTGACATGACTCAACCTCCCGCTAAGTGCCCCCAGTCCACATGACTTCAGATTATTGCATCATTTTGTAAATGATTGTTTCAGTATTTGGTTATCTGTCCTCTGTTCTCTATCATTTGTCACTGTCTTATATGGAAAGGAATTGCAGCACTCTCCTTGATAGCTTTTCATAGGACTTGGACTGAAACACAAGGCAATTGTATAGTAACTTGTTAACAGTGACAAAGGTTTCATTTAAACACAAATCCCCCATTAAAATAAAATAAAAATAATTTTATTCTGATGTAATCTATGTTTTTGTCTTGTTTTCCTGTAAAAAAATATCTAAAAATCCTTTAAATAAGATAAATTCGATTGATAAGCACAATTGCATAAAATATTAAGACTAAAGGAATAATTCACCCAATACTCCCCATTATGCCATCTCAAACACTTTTTCTTCTCAGATTTCTTTCTTCTGCTGAACACAAATGAAAATACTTTGATAGAGCTAAGGAGTGTTTTTGCCCATACAATGCAAGTCAATGGGGTCCAACACTTTCAAGCTCCAAAAGGACAAAGAGGCAGCATACAGGTAATCCATACAACTTTAGTGGTTTAATCGATGTCTTCTGAAGAGATATAGTTGATTTTGGGTGAGAAACAGACCAAAACTCTTTAGCACTTTAACGCCGGTTTCCCATATCCTCCGTGAGTGGGGCGTGTGCTGCATGGTCGGGTTGGACTTTCACATTGGCCGCGTCTCTTATGAGAGACACAGCTGTGGCTCTGTGCAGAAAATACAGATACTTCTGGGTTCTTACACCAAACATTTTATTTGATAAGGCCATAACGTTATTTTATTTTATTTTATTTTTTGTTTTGTTTTGAGAGGGGGTAATTGATAAATAAAACAAATTTAGTCTTCATTAAATTGTTTGAACATGAGTAGGAGGACAACATATACAGCACAATGATAAATAATTTACAGATAGACCCCAGCCCTAACCCACACATTATTGGGTCCTTAATCATCTGCATTTAGTCAGAGAACAAAAACTGTGTTCCTTTGTGGAGAGTTTGTATCCAGCCTGACAGCCCATAAATTATTAAATAAGTAAAAACATTCAAATAATGGAATCTTTTTTGTTTTGTTTGTTAAAACACCTGACAAAACCGTGTTAGGTAGACTATTGTACAACATGAAGGCATATCAGATATTACAGTGGATTAAAACATAATTTACCACCTGCACAAATCTGCTGAAGCTACTGTATCCCACACCTTTTCCTTTGCTAGTACCTTTTTTTTTTCTTTTTTTTTTTTTTTTTTGCGCTAATAAATCCTTGTATAATAAATGCTGAGGGTTGTACAGCACTTTGTAATTCCTCGTCCAATGTTAATGTAAATTGTTGCTTCAATGAAAACGGCGGGCAGTCCTATGCATTTGTTTATGTTTATCAGCGAACTTGGTTGTGATCGGTTAATGTTGTAAATCCCGTTCTATATCCCTATATACAGAGGTGGAAAGTAACGAATTACAAGTACTCTTGTTACAGTACTTGATTAAATTTGAAAGTATAAATAAATAATAGTACTTTTACCTGAGTTGATTAAAAATGAGGTATTCAACTTTGCTACAATTATTTCTGCTTACAAAGTACAAAACAATACATAATATTTCTGAATTTTTAGGAAGAAGAAAGTCATAAGTGCTAAATCTGTTTATAAACTAAAACGTGCTGTGCACGGCATGATGGAAGCCTGCAGGGCACAGCATCATAAGCACAACAGCTTGCATAAAATGTGTCCTCTCTTCTCTAGCTTCTCCAAGACTTTCTGCCCTGTCACTATACAAGAACTTTAATATGGTGAATTTCTGCAAATTTCATTTTATTCTGGAAAGGATCCGTTCATTCAGGTACGAGGGAACCGTCTGAACACGTTTAACCACTGATCAAACGTCACTTGTTTTTAAGGTAGACAATGTTTTAACTGTGTCAAACATTAACACAATGTAGTTTGAAATATACAGTATGTGGGCATATCTTGTTTAATTGCTACTATATGTCTAAAACAAACGTTTTACAGTTGTGCTCAAAAGTTTGCATACCCTGGCAGAAATTGTGAAATTTTGGTATTGATTTTGAAAATATGACTGATCATGCAAATAAACTGTCTTTTATTTAAGGATAGTGATCATATGAAGCCATTTATTATCACATAGTTGTTTGGCTCCTTTTTAAATCATAATGATAACAGAAATCACCCAAATGGCCCTGATCAAAAGTTTACATACCCTTGAATGTTTGGCCTTGTTACAGACACACAAGGTGACACACACAGGTTTAGATGGCAATTAAAGGTTAAATTCCCACACCTGTGGCTTTTTAAAATGCAATTAGTGTCCGTGTATAAATAGTCAATGAGTTTGTTAGCTCTCACGTGGATGCACTGAGCAGGCTAGATACTGAGCCATTGGGAGCAGAAAAGAACTGTCAAAAGACCTGCGTTACAAGGTAATGGAACTTTATAAAGATGGAAAAGGATATAAAAAGATATCCAAAGCCTTGAAAATGCCAGTCAGTACTGTTCAATCACTTATTAAGAAGTGGAAAATTCGGGGATCTCGATACCAAGTCAAGGTCAGGTAGACCAAGAAAGATTTCTGCCACAACTGCCAGAAGAATTGTTTGGGATACAAAGAAAGACCCACAGGTAACCTCGGGAGAAATACAGGCTGCTCTGGAAAAAGATGGTGTGGTTGTTTCAAGGAGCACAATACGACGATACTTGAACAAAAATGAGCTGCATGGTCGAGTTGCCAGAAAGAAGCCTTTACTGCGCCAATGCCACAAAAAAGCCCTTTTACAATATGCCCGACAACACCTTGACACGCCTCACAGCTTCTGGCATATTGTAATTTGGAGTGATGAGACCAAAATAGAGCTTTATGATCACAACCATAAGCGCTATGTTTGGAGAGGGGTCAACAAGGCCTATAGTTAAAAGAATACCATCCCCACTGTGAAGCATGGTGGTGGCTCACTGATGTTTTGGGGGGGGGGGGGGGTGTGAGCTCTAAACGCACGGGGAGTCTTGTGAAAATTGATGGCAAGATGAATGCAGCATGTTATCAGAAAATACTGGCAGACAATTTGCATTCTTCTGCACGAAAGTTGCGCATGGGACTCTCTTGGACTTTCCAGCATGACAATGACCCTAAGCACAAGGCTAAGTTGACCCTCCAGTGGTTACAGCACAAAAAGTTGAAGGTTCTGGAGTGGCCATCACAGTCTCCTGACCTTAATATCATCAAGCCACTCAGGGGAGATATCAAACGTGCGGTGCATGCAAGACGACCAAAGACTTTGCATGACCTGGAGGCATTTTGCCAAGACGAATGGGTTGCTATACCACCTGCAAGAATTCGAGGCCTCATAAACAACTATTACAAAAGACTGCACGCTGTCATTGATGCTAAAAGGGGCAATTCACAGTATTAAGAACTAAGGGTATGCAGACTTTTGAACAGTGGTCATTTTATTTTTTTCTTTGTTGCCATATTTTGTTTTAAGATTGTGCCATTCTGTTATAACCTACAGTTGAATATGAATCCCATAAGAAATAAAAGAAATGTGTTTTGCCTGCTCACTTATGTTTTCTTTAAAAATGGTACATATATTACAAATTCTCTAAGAGTATGCAAACTTTTGAGCACAACTGTATATACCATAGAAAGATACAATGCCAATAGTGTCGGAAATTAACGGTTCTTGGAGCAAAAATGCAACCGAAATTGACAAAAAAATATCCAGAAATTCAAAATATGGGGGCAAAAATGCCCACTCAATGAGTTCCTGTGTTTTATTAATAATATCTGATACAGTTACAGTTACATACATTGCGATCTTCTTGTGACTTATCACTGAACATTTTTTTTCCCCACTGCCTGGTTCCTCGCACCATCGCTCTCCGCTTCTATCAATCCGCATCAGTTCTGTATTGTACTCCTATGTTAAATTCCATAACCGTTCACCCCTCTTGTTCAAAATAAACTGTCCTAGTGAGTAACACTCTCGCTTATGGTGCTGTACTATACTTCCCTGCCTGGTTCTGCTGTTTATCTGTCTGAAAAGCCTCACCCGCTAGAGGCCAAAAGTGCGCAAGGGATGGATGTTATATAAAGAATGTTATGTAACCAAATGCTACAATTTAATTAATAATAATATTTCAATATGTTAAATAACCATAATGTTAATTAAGACTTTATTATTACGACTGTAATAAAATAATACATATACAGACCAACCACTTTTTGTGTTTGAATCAATCATATATCTCACTAAACACTGTGTGAAATGTTTATTTTTGCCTTATTTTATTCAGTTGGCATGTAGGAGTTGATAACAGTTTGCTTAATAATCTCATTCCATATCTGGATAATTGCTGCACTATCATTGAGGATAAATTTCCTCCTCTATGATATTACATTATATTACTTTTGTACAGTGTTAACTTAATAGCCAAAATCTATGGACATACGTGAATTAGAATAAACCTGAAATAGGAATGTGTTTCAGTCACAATGCACATTATATAGTTTAGAGATGATTTAGAGAAATTTTAAATGTTACAAATGGCTATTTGTATTTAAATAAATGTTGTATTCTTAATATTTTCTGTTTGTCTAAGAACCCTCTTGCAGCAATGCAGGTCTTTGGCATTTAGGAGTTGCTAGTTTAGGACCTGTGATGAGTCTGTTTCTCAAACTAGAGACTGTAATTTACTTGTCTTTTTGTTGTGCATCTGGCCATCCATTTCCCTCTATATCCTGGTTAGAGATTATTTTTTTTTCAAAACAGTAATGCATGGAATAGATTGTAGGAGAAAATAGAATTTCAGGAGAATTTTGTTTCTTTTTGCCTATTTTTAAAACCAAAATTTGACTTGCAAGTGTAAAGCAAAGGGGATACTTTTCTATGGAATAGGTGACACAGTATATGTTTGCCATCACGGGTAAAGAAAAAATGGAATAAATATCACTTAAAACAATTATTTCAAACTGTAATAATATTGGCAATTAATGATTTGGACAGTATTTTTGATCAATTTAATGCATCCTTGGTGAAAGGAAGCATAAGTTTCTTTCGAGAACAAAAATGTCTGTGCTCTAAAAATGGAAGCATATATACTATATATATAATTTTCATAAAGTAACTTATAACACAATTACTTGAGCAGTTTTTCAGCAAACTACTTATTTACTCTTACTTGAGTCATAATATATCTTAGTACTTCTACTTGTACTCAAGTGAATTATTTCTTCAGTAGCAGTCCTTTTACTAAAGTAAAAAAAAAAAAAAAAACAGTACTCTTTCCACCACTGCCTATATATAAACAGGCAAAAGCAATGTAAGTTTATTTATTCAATCTTTTAATTAGATAATTTGTGTTTGTTTGTATACAGATTGAAGTGTATTGTAGGCTTGGCTTAAATATTTGTAATTTGCAGTTTAGAGTAAAAAGGACTTAAATATCTTTCTGTTTCTCACTCACACCTATTATATTGCTTCTGAAGATATGGATTTTGCCCTGGATTCGTATGGATTTCTTTCATGTTTCCTTTATGTGATTTTTGGAGCTACAAAGGTCTGATCACCATTACTTGCATTGTGTAGACCTACAGAGCTGAGATATTTTTCTAAAAATCTTTGTTTGTGTTCTGCTGAAGAGAGAAAGTCATACACATCTAGGATGGCATGAGGGTGAGTAAATGATGAGAGAATTTTCATTTTTGGGTGAACTATCCCTTTAATGTTGAAACCAGGTGAATATGGTATTATTCAGTCCAATTTTATTTTAAGTGCTGGAATACAATGCACATGCTTGAGCGATTTAGTTATTAATTTCATGTCAATTCTGTTGAGTAATTACGAAACTTTGCATTCGTCCACTATTTACAATTCGATGAGCAATCATTAAAACTGCATGACTTGTGAGTTCTCGAACAGAAACACTTCAGTGGTCAATGCTTCATTTACCGGCATCTCATTTTAAACTCTTTTCAAGAATGATAAATAAAGACATCAAAACACTCTTTTTCTAGTTGCTCAGCATCCAAGCATATAGTCTCCCAACTCGTAATGACATTTAAAGTAGATATTTTCATAATATATATATATATATATATATATAATTCACAAAAATAAATAAATAAATAAATAAATCCTTTGCCAACCTGGGTGGAAAATCTATCAATCCACCATGCCTCCATCTTCTAAGAACTGGTTTTCCACAATAGCAAACCTGCGTCACTAAATGACTTTGCTTGCTTCATAAAATATGTATGTCTGTACAGGGAAGAAAAATGCTAATAACTTTTGGTGGCCGAATTAGATTTGGGAGCAGAGGCAAGTAAGGAGAAAATAAATGCATGAAAGAATTTAGCTGTGCAACTCATAAATTGTTTACCGACCTAGTGAAGATTCATCAAGTTGCATAAGAGATAAATTGTATTTTCTGGCTTTTTATTCTCGCCCTCACACTGCATTTCCACCAGAGGAGTGAATTGAATAAAAGAAGAGGAATGGAAATTGTGTCTGCACCGCAATACCAAGGCCTACTGCAGTTTATACCTGCCGACGCTCGTGAAATCCCGATATCTGTGATAGGCGGCATTCGGAATGGGTGTCACCAATCCTATCGCCTTGCCGTGAATGAGGAAATATTGATAGCAATACAAAATATCTTCCATGTGCACGGCAACAATATAGCTTATAGTCAACCTACAGTTAAGCTGACATCTGCTAGTGCTTGCATCCTGAGCTAAAGTGTGTGTAGAAATCTCCCACCAGTGGTTTAAGAATATCAGATCTCTATTTAACATAATGCTGGCCACTCATTGAGTAATTTCTTGTGCAAACCAAGAGATATGATTTGTTATTTTGAATTAGTGGAAAATTAGTTTAAAAATGCAGCAAGCTGGAGACTGGTTTCCTCATTGGATTTATACTCTGTATGCCTTTCGATAATGAGTTTTCTGTACAAGAGGCCTTGGCTTGTTGTAAAAGTTTAAAAATTGTTGTGCCAAGCAGATGGATAACAAACTCGCCTTACTGGGTTAACAATTAAAGAAAAAGTTCATCCAAAAATTTAAATTCTGTTATTTTTTTACACACCCTCATGTCATTCCAAACCTTTATGCTGTAATTGTTTTTCTTTTTACAGCGGAACAGAAAAGGAGAATTTTGAAGAATCTTTACGTAGGTCTTTTCCATACTGTGGCAGTTCATAGTGACCACAGCTCAAAAAACAAACAAACAAAAAAAAAAAAAAAAAAAAAAACCCTTGTAAAAGTAGTCCAAACAGCTTGTGTGCAATATATTCCAAGTCTTCTGAAGCCATACAATTGCATTGTGTGAGGAATAGACTAAAATGTAAGTCATTATTCACTAATAGTCTCATTATGACCAAATCAATGAGTCAGATAGTTGGACTAGAGAACCGAATCAGTCCGATTTGGAAACAAATCATTCTTTTCAGCTGGCTGATCAATTCAGTTCATAACCATTTGGTCATACAGTGCATTCAGAAAGTATTCAGACCTTAATTTTTTTCTCTCCACATTTTATGTTGCAGTCTTATACTAAAATGCTTTAAATTATTTCTTTTCCACATCAATCTACACTCCATACCCCATAATGACAAAGCAAAAAACATATTTTTAATAACTTTGCAAATTTATTAAGAAGAAAACGTCTTGGTTACTGATGTAACCTCTGTTCCCTGATGGAGGGAACGAGATGTTGTGTCGATGTAGTGACACTAAGTGTACGCTCTTGAGAGCCCCAATCACATTTGCTTTATTCATAAAAGGCCAATGAAAATTGCCGAGTGGAATTCGCATGCCACTCTCCGCCCCGGACATATGGGTATAAAAGGAGATGGCGTGCACCACTCATTCAGAGTTATGCTGAGGAGCCGAGAGAGAGTCCTGGCCATGTCAGCAGTCGGTTCAGCGCCGTGGCAGAAGGGACACAACGTCTCGTTCCCTCCATCAGGGAACAGAGGTTACATCAGTAACCAAGACGTTCCCTGTCTGTCACTCACTCGACGTTGTGTTGATGTAGTGACACTAGGGGTTCATATACGAAATGCTGCATGCGCTGAACCGTGTCGCGAGGTATGAAGGAGCGGACACAAGCAGGCTGCTGCGTGCCTCGCAGCGAGCACTCGACCACGTAGGTAAGGCGTCTCCCGGGTCCCAATGAGGGTGGGAGGAGGACTTACCCGAGGAAGCTACAGGGCCTTTCCTGATTTTCATATTAAGCAATTTCCCACCGAGCACCTGCTAGAATAGCGCTGGGGAAGTGCTCTTCCATCTCCAGGAGGGAGAGCACTACGGAGACCACATCCTATTGGAGGGAGGTTAACATGTGGAGAATACCTCACATGGACTTACCGACGGGGATGTTCACATATGGAATGATACCACTGGGAAGACCCTATCTAAGGAGAGGGTACACAGCCACAGTGGCTGAGGCAGAGCAGAGCTCTGAAGAGGGGAAACACAGGGTTCACCTGAGGGGAAACTGAACAGTGGAAATGCATCATACGGGATTACTGTAGGGGGAATCACCACGTATGGATCACTGAGCCCAGTACACGGGCTCACCTGAAAAAGGGCATACCACGAGCACTGGGCCTGGAGGCGTTACTCCTCCGCCGAGTTTGCCACCGAATAGTGCTTAAGGAATTAAAGAAGCTTCCAGTGTTCACTAGTTACGGGGACATTATCACCTCAAAAAGGGAAAGGCGCAATTCAAGCGATACACCCGACCAGCCGCCCGGCCTACCTGTTGTTACCCCGTAACACTCTGGTCGAAACCGGTTCTATGCGCAGGTTGTAGAACCTCGCAAAGGTATTGGGTGTAGCCAAACCCACTGCTCTGCATATGTCTGCTAGAGAGGCGCCCCTCGCCAGTACCCAGGAGGATGCAACACCTCTCGTGGAGTGCGCCCAGACTCCCAAAGGGCACGGCAGGTCTTGTGATTGGTAAGCCAGAGAAATGGCATCCACAATCCAATGGGACAACCTCTGTTTGGAGACAGCTTTCCCCTTCTGCTGCCCTCCAAAGCAGACAAAGAGCTGCTCAGAGCATCTAAAGCTCTGTGTGCGGTCCAGATAGATGCACAGGGTGCGAACTGGACACAACAATGACAAGGCCGGGTCTTCCTCCTCTGAAGGGAGCACTTGCAGGTTCACCACCTGGTACCAGAAGGGAATGGTGGGAACTTTGGCACGTAACTGGGCCGGGGTCTCAAGATCACGTGAGAGTGTGCCGGCCCGAACTCCAGGCATTCACTGGTGACAGAGAGTCACCCCCACCCTCTTGATAGAAGTGAGTGCCACCAGGAGGGCTGTCTTCAGAGACAAAGTGCTGAGCTCGGCCTGCTCCAGGGGTCAAAGGGGACTCTCTGTAAGGCAGATAGGACCACAGAGAGATCCCAAGAGGGAATCAGGCGCAGATTTAATCTCCTCATGCCTTTGAGGAACCTGGTGATCAGGTTGTGCTGTCGAGAGGGTCTCCCATCCAGTGTATCATGATATGCTAATAGCAGCCATGTACACCTTCAGGGTAGAGGGAGACAGCTGTCTCTCTAGTCCCTCCTGTAGAAAGGACAACACAGACCCAACTGTGCAACTCCGTCGATCTTCCCCACGGGAAGAACACCAATTCATGAAGAGATGCCACTTCAGAGTGTACAGCCGCCTCGTGGAAGGGGCTCTGGCCTGAGTGATCATGTCTACCACCACTGGCGGAAGGCCTGCTAGGTCCTCTGCATCCCATCCAGGAGACAGACATGGAGATTTCAGAGGTCTGGCTGCGGGTGCCGAGCGTGCCCTGCCCCTGAGTGAGAAGGTCCTGCCTCAGGGGAATGCACCAGGGAGGGTCTATTGCCAGGAGCATCAGGTCTGAAAACCAAGTCCAGTTGGGCAAGTATGGCGAAACCATCAGGACTTGTTTCCCGCCATCCCTGACTTTGCACAACATCTGTGCAATAAGGCTCACTGGGGGAAACGCGTACTTGCACAGCCCCTGAGGACAGCTGTGCGCCAAGGCATCTGTGCCGAGGGGAGCCTCAGACAGGGAGTACCAAAGGGGGCAGTGAGAGGACTCTCTGGAGGTGAACAGGTCCACCTGTGCCTCTCCGAATCTCTCCCAAATCAGCTGGACTGTGCAGGGGTGGATTCTCCACTCTCCACGGAGTGTTACCTGCTGTGAGAGTGCGTCTGCTGCACAGTTGAGGACGCCGGGAGGTGAGTGGCTCACGTCTGCTGACATGTGACGTGAGCGTACCCCGCCCTGGCAGTTTATGTACGCCACAGTCACTGTGTTGTCCATCTGGACCAAAACGTGCTTGCCCTGAATCAACATCTGAAGCCTCTGCAGGGCCAGCGATACTGCCAGCAACTCTAGGCAGTTGATGTGCCATTGCAGGTGGGGCCCTGTCCAGAGCCCGATACTGCCTACCCATTGCACACAGCACCCCAGCCCGAATTTGAGGCATCTGTCGTGACCACGACATGCCTCGAGACCTGCTATGAGGGAACCCCTGCCCATAGAAATGGCAGGTCTGACCAAGGACTGAAAGTTTGATGGCACCAAGGCGTGATAGTCACGCGCTGGGTGCCATGGTGCCATGCCCACCTCGGGACTCGAGTCTGTAGCCAGTGCTGGAGCGGTCTCATAAGCATCAACCCGAGGGGCAGTACCACCGCCGAGGACTAGGAGTGTGGCATCCTCCTGGGCCCTGGCGAATGGTGCCTCTCTAACAGACATCTGTAGAGCAGCAGGCTGGGTGACACCCAATACCTTTGCGAGATTTTATAATCTCCATGTTGAGCCAGTTTCGTCCCGTGTGTTAGCAGGTATGAACAGGTTAGTATGTGGGCAGCTGGCCGGGTGTGCCACTTCCACATAGCGCCATTCCCCTCCCTGAGGGGAAAACGTGTGCTTTTTACGTCCACGTGAGTTCCCGGGACCGGTGAACCCTGGATGTCTTTCCTCCTCAGCACCCTGCGGCAGGCGAATTCGGCGGAGGAATTCGATGCCAGGCCCAGTACTTGCATTAGTATGCCCTGTCAGGTCAGCCCATGTACTGGGATAGGTGCTCCATATGTGGTGGTTCCCTGTCGGTAACCCCATGTGATGTATTTTTCCATGGTACAATTTCCCTGACGGAAAATCCGTGTCTTCCCTTAGGCAGAGCCTGCTCTGCCACCAGTCACTGCATTTGTAGAGTTCCTCCCTTCTGGGTAGGACCTACTTTGGGGGCTTCTTTCCATATGTGGTACTTCCTGGTTGGTAAGTCCATGTGACGTATTCTCCACATGTTAACCTCCCCTTTGGGCAGGATGTGGTCTCTGCGGTGTCTTTTCCCCATTGCGAAAATGAACACCTTCCCCGACATAAATACATCTGGCCCCAGCTGAATGAATTTTCATTTTTGGGAGAAAAAGAAGAGAAAAGGTCGAAGCGGCAGGTGCGGTATGTCTTGTCCCCCCTATTGGGGTACGAGGGACCATGCGACGTATGTGGGGCGTTGGGAAGGTTACAATGGGGCTGGGTGCACTTGCTACTAGGAACGCAGTCGCCTACCTGCACCGCCGATCCACGTAACACAGTTCAGCTGGTTGTGGTGTTTTGTGTAGGGACCCCTAGTGTCAATACATCGACACAACGTCGAGTGAGTGACAGATAGGGAATGTCTTGGTTACTGTTGTAACCTCCATTCCCTGATGGAGGGAACGAGACATTGTGTCCCTCTTGCCACAACACTGAACTACCCACTGAAATGGCCGGGACTCTGTCTCGGTTCCTCAGCACAAACCTGAATGGGTGGTTGCAAGCCGGCTCCTTTTATACCCATATGTCTGGGGCAGTGGCATGCAAATTCTACTCGCCAATTCTCATTGGCCTTTTCTCAAATATCAGAGGTGTTTGGGGCTCCCAAGCGCGACCCCTAGTGTCACTACATCGACACAATGTCTCGTTCCCTCCATCAGCGAACAGAGGTTACAACAGTAACCAAGACATCTGCAATATAACAAAATGTGAAAAAAATGAATGGGTCTGAATACTTTCTGAATGCACTGTATGTGTTTGGAACGACATGAGGGTAAATATTAACTTTCATTTTTGGGTGAACTATTCCTTTAATTTGCATCTTGGTTGGCTACTAGCTGTGGGCTGAGTAGACAGAAAGGTGAGATGTAACAAAATCTAGAAGGGTGAAGTTCATAAATGCACTTCAAAGTAAAGTGAAAACTTTCAGCTACAAAAAAAAAAAATGCCTCGACATCCAATACTCTGATGTCCTATTCTGCACGAATGCCTCTAATAGATTGATTGTGTTATCAAACAATCATTCCTTGTCTCTCATAAATGACACTTTGAAAGATATCCCTTTAAGTATTTCCCTGTTTGGATTGGGTAGACGCAGACATATATACTACGGTGACAGAGTTCTTCATTTATGCACTGTGACACAGACCAGTGGTTTATGCCCAATGGAAGTGCTCTGGTCTGGGAAAGCTGAGATGATCGGTTGTGTGACGTTTAGTGATCAAAGAGAAAGACACTTTCAATCTTTCAAAAAAAATTTTTTTGATCACTTTCAATCAAAGATTACTCAGCAAGGCTGCACAAAGTAAGAGAATGGAATGGAATATGTGTCCAAGACTAATGGCTAAACAGTGCATACGACTGGCCACCTATTTTATTAATAGCATTACAACTATACATTGCAGACCCGTTTCTGCTTCAGACATAATTGGTTTTATTTGAAGTGTTGAGTCGATGCAAACATTAGTGTTTTGCTTGTTTTGACATGGCAATCAGAGAGATGAAAATTATTGCAATACTACAGAGCAATGATTGGTAAAATATTGTAAACCTTTGTAAGACCAGCTGATTTTCCCTTTGATTCTGAAACAGCTTCCACTCTTCTGGGAAGGCTTCCACTACATGTCGGAATATGGCTGCAGAAATTTGCTCTTTCACACAAGAGCATCAATGAGGTCTATGAAGTTAACAGTATACGAAGTAAATTTGATCTGTATTCTTCTGACTTCTTCTTTTTTTTTTTTTTTTTGGCACTTATACTTTTGGTACTGTTTTTGTGCCTTAACTGACTTGTCAAAATTACTTTTGAATATGTGTTTGTGGCAAAAATATTTCCAGAAATAATCTGATATGCGCTGTTCCGTCTTCCCTTTTGTTGCATTCACACTTTTGGCATGACTTTCTCACCCAAAATAGTTTTGCAAGTACGAACGGGAAGGTCGGTCTACCTACTTCTAGTAACCAGTCAAATTAGGTTTTTGTTGACCAGCTTACTGTCAGACAGTCTGACAGTCAGACAGCTTCTTCTTCATATAGCTCAGCTTTGCTCCTCTGGGTATCTCTCCTCTCTTAAATATTAAACTTAAATATTAATACATGTTCTTTATTTTGTGTGAAAAGTTGAGCTGACACAATTTATTGATATAAATATGAATTATGAATTTTGATTACTTTTAATTATCAATGTTATGGCACTAGGATGGATGGATGGAATTTGATGCTATCATAGAACTCATTCTAGAAAACAAAATTATATCTATCTATCTATCTATCTATCTGTCCGTCCGTCCATCCGTCCATCCGTCCATCCGTGGATTCATCATTCATATAAATATGAATTATGAATTTTGATTACTTTTAATTATCAGTGTTATGGCACTAGGATGGATGGATGGATGGATGGATGGAATTTGCTGCTATCATAGAACTCATTCTAGAAAACAAAATGATCTCTATCTATCTATCTATCTGTCTATCTATCCGTCCGTCCGCCCACCTGCCCATGTGCCCGCCTGCCTCAGGCTAGAGTAAACTGGTCAATGAAAACCTCATTTGACTGGATACTAGAAGCAGGTAGACCTGCCCTATCCCTCGCACTTGCAAAACTCTTTTGAGTTACAAAGTTGGGGCAAAAGTGTGAGTGCAACAAAAGGGAAGACGAAACAATGTATATCAGATTATTTCTGTAAAATATTTTTGCCATAAACACAAGTCATTATACTTTTGCAATAGTTTACTTTTACACATACAGACTGATTCTATGGGGTCAATACATTTTGCTGTTCATGGCACCCTTTCAGGTTTTTAAGGTAAATATTAGATGGAGGTAAAATGTACATCTCTAACCTAAACCCAGAGGTGTCATGTACATTCAAACTGAGGGAGCACGTGCCCCCTTAGATTTTTGAGCCAAGAGGATTTTTAATAGATTATTTAAACTTTCAAAAATGTATTTGTACCTTTGATAGTTAAATTAAATTATTATTTCATGTAAAAAAGAATGTCTGTGGCAGGAATCTTTATTCATATGTCTCAATTTTGTCAGTCCAAGTCCAATTGAGTCACATATGTTCCACTACATGTGGTGTCCGTCAGTGGCGGAAGGGGAAGGTCGAGCAACATCAAAGGAAAGCATGATGTTATGGTAATAAAAAAATAATTCACTGCATCAGCCTCAGTGCAGTTAATATTTGCCAGTTATGTTGGATTGCTGTGGAACAGTCAATCAGTGTTTTTATATAATCTAATATAGTTGATGCTTTTGTTTTCGTTTGATCTGTCACTGTTCATTTACTTTGGTGCTGAAATGCATTTTACAGCTTTTGCTTTACACTCTTTTTGCTTGTACAGTTTTTACACTCCTTTTTTTTCATGTTTAAAGAAAACAGTGGCATATTATCTTATTTCAGTGTGAATCCTCTCCTTTCCAGTCATTATAAAAACTTTAAGTTACTAAAGGTGCTTTTACATCGTTTCTCGGTGGCTGCGGGTTCCGCATTTTCCATATGAGAAAAGTGCCGGGTGGCTACATGGATCGAAATAGCAATGCTTGTGTTCATAAGACTTTGTCACTGCTTACAGCACACACTGCACAAGATAAAACAATTTTTTTTTTCGTGGCTACTGCGTATCATTGACCATCTCACAGAGATAACTTTATTTATCTGGCATTTAGCTTGTATTTATTTGGCTCAGTGCACAGTCTAATCTGATCGATTGCTTGCTATAATATATCAGTGATCACTCCTTATTTCCTATACGTATTATGTGGCAATCACTATAGAGAATATTGAACGAGTAAGCAATTTCACATTTTGGTTCTATCCATATCTATTATATGGTTAAACTATCTTATGGAGAAAAACTCACTCTTGGAGAAATGCAAACCATTTTATTTATTTAATTTCCTTAGGGTTATTTTCATTTTTTATTTTTTTTTTTTTTTTGCCATCACTAACACTAACCGCTGAATACAAGATTAACAGTAAATGCCTCATTCAGAAATGGGCTACATGTTTTCACTCTGTTGAGCTGAAGCAGTTGTGGGCATCGTTACATTTGTGCTGGCACCTTTTGCACCACCTCTCTTGTCGTCTATGTAAAATGCTTGCACAAAAGAGGTGGCAAGATCACAAAGAAATGGATATAAAACCACCTGAAGATGTCAGACATGAATGTCACCTAATAAAATGTAACCAAATGCAACCATTACTGATACACATTTATTTACAAACAGTTGTAAATTTAATTGTTATATTAAAATGGTGATACTGTGCCCCGTGATTTATACTGGGGTTGCGGTGGCTGACCTTGGTGCCCCCTCAAAAAAGGTGCATGACTCCCCTGCCTAAACCTAACCAATAGTGATCTAAAATCATATGAGAGGTAGACACAAAACAGACACACTTACCCTTAACCAATGCCTGAACCTTACCGATAGTGTCCAAAACAAAATGAGAAATGAAAAGCGCATTTTCTGAAGCAATTACGTAATTTTGTCCCTTCTTTGACACTCTTGTCTCACATGTCAGCTTGCATACCTGACTGGTCTCGAATTGTGTACTTCAGAGTCCAAAGTCCAACAATTTGTGAGTTGAGCTATGCGAAAACTAAACACATTCAAATAAGTGTGTAAATGTAGGTGAGTCTGTAATACAAGAGTTGAAATGTATCATTTTTTTAAATGATATGTTAAAAGTATTTTGATATCATAGCATACAAGTGTGTGAGTAATAATGTAAAAAATAAGTGTTTATAAAGTTATAACCAGCTGTTGTAGTCGTGATTTGTGTAAGTGAATAAAACGCGCAGTTGTTTTAGGGCCTCTAGTGTTAATTTCACCAGGAAACTGGCTCGTAAAAGTCAGTTTGCAAAATGTAGCTATATGTGGCGAGTACCATGAAAGACTGAGAAATATTTAAAAAAGTTGACTACGCCACCCTGTTACACAGGGAAAATATCGTCCCAATCATCCAGAAAGGGGGCACACGGGTTCGTGGTCTTGATGAACGGCACAGAGACGTGGATACAAAAGTACAAATAGTTCTTTATTTAACACTGCAGTATCACAAACAATCACTTAGAATCACTTACAATGGCTGTATGACCCTCATATAACCCTTACAAATTCCCATAAACAAAAGAAAGCCTAAATAGACAATTCAAAAGGAAAGGCTTACCACTGACAGGTGGGCTAGCTACAAACTCAGGAATCTCCTATATAAAAATGCAATTCCTCACCACCAAGTCTACAAATACTGCTCATGCACACACAAGCACACAGGTGAGATCGGTCATGAATACACAGCACTCCATGCACAGAAGTACCACCACCAATAAGGAGAAATGGCTAGCCCGCCTGCCCTGGGCCTCCAACTCCTAAAACAAAAAACAAAGAAATTAATCAAAGCAAAAAATAAAAAATAAATAAATAAAACAAATAAAAATAAAAGAACAAGGTTCAAAATAAACAGTAACTCAATGTAAACAATCCAAAAAATACAAAATTACAAACACAAGCTAGTATGGGTGGTAAACAAGTGATAAGCAGGAGTATAAAAAAACTAGCAATGTTCAAAATCAGAATCAGAATGAGCTTTATTGCCAAGTATGCTTACACATTCAAGGAATTTGTCTTGGTGACAGGAGCTTCCAGTACACAACAATACAAAACAGCAACAAGACTTTAAAAAAATAATTAAAAATTTAATAATAAAAAATAGATAAATATTGAAAAGAAAAATAGACTGTATATATATATATATATATATATATATATATATATATATATATATACACACACACACACACACACACACACACACACACACACACACACACACACACACACACACACACACATACACACATATATATATATATATATATATATATATATATATATATATATATACACACACACACATACATACATACATACATACATACACACATAGCCAGAAGGCAACAGTTCAAAAAGGTGGTGGGCAGGGTGAGTGTGGTCCAGAGTGATTTTTCCAGCCTTTTTCCTCACTCTTGAAGTGTATATTTCATGAAGGGAGGGCTGGGACTCCGAACTGTCCTAATTGCATCAAAAATAAGCAGTAACACAATGTAAACAATAAAAAAAAGACAAAATTACAAACACAAGATAGTAAGGGTGGTAAACAAATGGTAAGCAGGAGTATAAAAAAACTAGCAATGTTCCACCCTGCTAATATTTACACATACACATCCAACACAAGAATAAACACTTCAAAAATAATTATTATTCAATAAAACCCCTCAAATAAACAAATCAAACCCAATCAATCTCACTAGCTCCCCATAAGTGTTCACAGAGAATGCTCACGTCTCAAGTTGGCAAATATGGTGGAGCTGGCAACAGAGTTTTAATGAAAGAAATAAAAAAAGAGACAAAAAAAAAAAAAAAAAAAACTAAACAATAAACCGTACTCAAAATGAAACAAACAATATGAAGGCAAAACGACGGGGTCTCACTTCAAATCCACATAAACCCAAAAATAAACGTTTACAACTGCACAGTCTCACTGGCTCCCAACACATATACTTGGAGAGGCTGCTCGTACCATTCTCCTCAGTGTTAGACAATTTCTGAGCCAGTGACAGAGGCTGGGAAGGATATAAAGGAAATATAGCAACCGAGACTGGAAACAAGACAGCAGAGTCCAAGAATGCTGCACCGCAGGCTCTAATCAGAGTGATGTTTTTTAGAGCACAGGTCAATTTGCCTAAAACAACAAATGCAACCAAAATGTTTACCATGCACACCTTATGTCCACAGAATTTAGCAACGATCTCACATACTATCATGATGAGGCTACGGCCATGAATCTGGCTGCATACACACACATGAAAACCAAGCACTGCACACACACATTAATAGAACACCAAACGGAAGACGGGGAAACTGAGGGAGAGCAGCCGTCAGCCAACCACATTCAAATTCCTGCATAGACCTGACTGTTGTAAAAAAAAAAAAAAAAAAAAAAAACCTTAAAGAACCACAACCTATACATATAACACTAGTCGGTTAGCCAAACAAACACATACCTTCCGAGCAGAAATAAGTGGCACCAAAACAGGGCTGCGTTGCACCTCCAGGCAGTATACTACTGCCCCAATATGTACCCTCTACGCTGATCCGTTGATTGGCTAGCCCACCCCCCCAAAGGCATGGCATAAGGGTGAAATACTCTAAACACACGTACAGTGAGAACCCAACAAAGGGTGCCATTATGTAACCCACTACAGTCTAACCTTGTATCTTAGATCGTCGCCCCAATGATCACCAGATAACTCATTGCCCTAAATCCCACTGCCTAAAAATGTTAGTTACAGCACTGGACACTGGTTGATTAAAAAACCCACTTATCTCTCCTACTGACCGGGTAAAATGATACATGTTTGAATGACGACCTGCAGTCACTCGCCCCGTCTGCCGCAAAATGATCTCACCTCCACTGGCCAGATCATCTGCCGGGGGTTTGTACACCCTGGAGGAATTTTCTTCAGCAACACATGGTCCTCTGAACCAGGTCCAATGCCTCAAACTGGTTTTGAGGACCGACCACCACCTCTGAGGCTAAACCGCCCACCGCCTCTGAGGCTAAACCTTCAGGCGCTGGCTCAGAGGCTACTTGTTCACACTCCTGCACTACACCTAGCACCTCCACTTCCTCATCCGATAAGGATGCACTTACTACTGGGTCCTGGGAGCTTCTGACATGATCAGCAACCACAGGCTCCCTCCGAACACAACCGTTTAACAATGAACAGTGCACATCCTTTATCCTTGTCAGGTCGTCTACAGGTGCAATGGTGTACACCACACCACATTCCTTGGGCACACTCGTCACCTGATACACCACTGGGCTTCACAGGTTCTGGATATTGTGGTGGTCCCTTACCCCACACTTGCAGAGGTACATCAGCTGACCTTCCACCAGTAGAGCATCTCGGATGTGCTGGTCATTCTGGTCCTTGCACCTGTCTGCTTCAGCCTGCAATCATTCACATACCCCCTTGAAGGTAACCTGCAGCCTAGTTTGATGTTCCACAGCCCAGTCATGCACACTGCCTTCCCTTGGTTCCTGATTCCTCCCTAACAGGAAGTCAACTGGCAACCACGGTTCCTGGCCAAACATTAGAAAGTGTGGCGACTCCCCAGTTGCCTGGTGAGGGGTGCTATTGTAACAAAAAATTACCTGAGGGAGGCAGGCCAACCAATCTCGTAACAGATTGTGCAAGATCCAGTAAAAGCGCTCGTACTGGCCGTTACCGGCCAGATGGTAAGGAGTTGTGCGAGACTTTTCCACAGCATAAAGGCGTATCAACAAAGACTCAAAGTTTCGGCCCTGGTCAGAATGGAGGTGGTTCAGGACGCCAAACTTATAAAATCATTCCGTCAACAGGACCTGAACCACAGTCTCCACTCACTGATCTTGTGCTGGGACAGCAAGAGTATATTTGCTGAACACGTTGGTCATCACCAACACATTATAAGTGCCAGAACTAGAAGGCTCCAGCTCTGTAAAATCAATGGCCAGAATTTCATTTGGCCTGGAAGACAACAAATGACCCACGAACTCCCGAGCCTGGGGCTGTGCATCTTTGGCAGCGGTGGCATCAGTGGGCAACATCTGACAACAGGCCAGGCCAATAAAACCTCTGCCGCACAAGCTCTGTGGTACACTCTATGCCCTGATATCCATGTTGTTGATGCAATTATCTCAACTCTTCCAACTTCATGACCACAGGCAAAACCACCTGGAGCACTAACTCCTTGCCATCTGGACACAGAACTCTATGATAGAGCATACCATCCCACTCTACCAAACGGTGCCACTGGCGTAGTAGTGTCAAGGCTATCCAATACATTTTCTGTTGTTCATCAGGACCCAGACTGGTCTTTTATCTCCAAAACCCTAGGACCTTATTGATGTTAGGGAGACTATTCCATAGTTTAGGAGCCAAATATGAAAAGGATCTACCTCCTTTTGTAGAATCTGATATTCTTGGAATTATTAACAAGCCATAATTTTGTAATTGTAATGAATGTGATGGAATATAGTGTGTCAGAAGGTCACTTAATTATTGTGGCGCTAGACCATACAAAGCTTTATATGTAGTAAACAGAATTTTAAAATGAATATGAAATTTAACAGGTAGCCAATGTAACGACAATAAAATCGGACTAATATGATCATATTTCTTGGTTCTAGTCAGCACTCTGGCATCTGCATTTTGAACCAATTGAAGTTGAACTTGAACTTGCTGGACAACCTCCCAGTAATGCATTACAATAACCTAGTCTTGATATCATGAATGCATGAATTAATTTTTCAGCATCAGCAACAGAGAGCATGTGTCATAATTTAGCAGTATTTTTCAGGTGGAAGAATGCTGTTCTACAAACATTGGAAATTTGATTTTCAAAGGACAGATTGGAATCAAATATAACACCTAAATTCTTTGCAGAAGAAGACGATGTAACAGTACATCCATCGAGAGTCAAATTATATTTTAGCGGCTTATTTTTAGGTTTTTGGTCCAATCATTAGTACCGCTGTTTTGTCGGAATTGAGTAGAAGGAAATGTCTGGCCATCCAATCTTTGATTTCATTGATACACTCTGCTAATTTGGAGAATTGTGAATTTTCGTTGGGTTTCGAAGAAATATAAAGTTGGGTATCATTGGCATAACATTGGAAACTAATTCCATGATTCCTGATAATATCTCCCAGGGGAAGCATGTATAAGGAGAAAAACAGAGGTCCTAAAACTGATCCCTGTGGCACTCCATACTTAACTTTAGTTTGATTTGACAATTACTCGTTTACACATAGATAGTAGTAACGGTCTGATAAATAGGACCTAAACCATGCTAATGCAAGTCCACTAATGCCACATAATTCTCCAGCCTATTCAAGAGAATGTTATGATCTATCATGTCGAAGGCAGCACTAAGATCTAAAAGCACTAGAAGAGAAATGCAGCTGTGATCAGATAATAAGAGCAAGTCATTTGTAACTCTGTTAAGTGCAGTCTCTGTACTGTGATGGGGAGTTAATATTAGGAAGTGGTTCTGAGATATGGGAATTCCTCTTTTAAGAGCTTAGTTGGTATTGGATCTAACATATATGTTGTGGCTTTTGATTTTTTGGATAAGTTTTGTTAGCTCTTCATGACCTATGACAGTGAAGGATTGAAGTTGCTCATGAGCAAAATTATGAGACACTGTTTTCTGAGGTGCTGTGACAGTTGATTGCATAGTTCCAATTTTATGTCTGATTATTTCAGTTTTATCATTAAAGAAATTCATGAAGTCATTACTATTGTGCTGCGACGGAATATTTGGTTCAGTCGATGCTTTATTCCTAACCAGTTTAGCCACAGTACTGAATAAACACCTAGGATTTTTGTGGTTATTTTCTATGAGTTTGCTAAAATATGCTGACCTGGCAGTTTTTAGTGCCTGTCTGTAGCTACAGACACTATCCTTCCATGCACCGCAAAATACCTCTAATTTTGTATTTGTCCACTTGCGCTCCATTTTCCGAGCTGCTCTCTTGAGAGCATGAGTGTAATCACTGTACCACGGTACGAGGCTTTTTTCTTAAATTTTAAGAAAAATAAGAAAAGAAAATTTTAAGCACACTATCAAAAGTGCTAGAGAAGACTGTATTTATATTTTATGTTAGTTCATCAAGTTGTTCATCAAGATTATTAGTGAAGCTATCTTTAGTGGTTGAAAGAATAGTTCTACCTGAAAGATAGCATGGTGTAGATTGAGGTACATTAGCTGATCGCAACAAACAAGAGACGAGGTAATGATCTGAGATGTTATCACTCTGCGGTAGAATTTCTATTGTATCAACATCAATTCCATATGACAGAATTAAATCTAGCGTATGATTATGGTGATGAGTTGGTCCTGTCACCTTTTGTCTGACTCCAAGAGAGTTGAAAATATCAATAAATGCTAATCCCAATGTGTCATTTTTATTATCTATGTGACTGTTGAAGTCACCAACAATTAAAGCTCTATCTACATTAACTACTAGATCAGATAGAAAATTTGCAAATTCACCTAGGAAACCAGAGTAAGGCCCGGTTATCTATATACTGTAGCAAAGGCAAAAGACGACAGAGTTTTTTTTATTTATATCTGACGGTATTATATTCAGCATTATTGTTCAAAAGACTTAAACTTCTATCCTGTCCTCTGAGTGTCACCAAAAACTCCACTGTAAATTGTAGCAACACCTCCTCCTCGACCCTTCAGTCGAGGCTCATGTTTATAACAATAACCTGGGGGAGTAGACTCATTTAAACAAATTATTCATCCGGTTTAAGCCAGGTTTCAGTCAAACAGAGCGCATCCAAACTATGATCTGTAATAATTTCATTTACAATTAGTGCTTTGTTGGAAAGAGATCTTATGTTTAGTAGCCCTACCTTTATATGATGTTTATCTTCAATTGTTTTTTGTTTTTCAAATTTGGCCTTAATCAAATTTTTCCTAAATGATTTAGTGAGAGTTTTGTTTTTGGTAGTTCGGGGAACAGACACAGTCTCTAAATGATATCTAGGTGATACAGTCTCTATGTCTTGTAGTTTATGTGACCTGTGTGACATCTCAAGGCAGCTAGCAGACATTCAGATTAACCAAATTGTCTGCTTCCTGACCTGGGCCCCAATTAGTCAAATACTATCATTCTTAAGACTATGAGCCAAATTACTAAAGAGGAGAGCAGCACCTTACCTGGAGGAATGGAGTCCATCTCTCTTTAGCAGGTCAGATCTACCCCAAAAACTCTTCCAATTGTCTATAAATCCTATGCTATACTCTGGACACCACTCAGACATCCAGCTGTTCAGTAACACTAATCTACTATAAACCTTGTCACCACGACCAGCAGGGAGGGAGCCAGAGCATATTACAGTGTCTGGTATTGTTTTTGCAAGTTCACACACCTCTTTAAAATTATCTCTAGTGATCTCCAACTAGCGAAGCCAGACATCATTAGTGCCAACATGAATAACAATTTTACAAAATCTACGTTTAGCATTTGCCAGCACTTGTAAATTTGATCTGATATCAGACATTCTGGCACCTGAAATGCATTTAACAATAGTGGCTGGAGGCTCTATTTCCACGTTCCTTACAATAGAATATCCAATTATTAGGGCTTTTCCAACATGATTCTCAGTGGGTGCAACACTGAATGGGGAGAATAAATTGGAAACCACAACAGGAACAGGAGAGTAGTGTCACATTGCTGAGCGAGTATGCCGCCAAGACATCACCCAATCGATCTGCTGCAGGGGCTCTAGAGCCGGAACCAAAGTGTGTGTGTTGGATCAAATCAAATCAAATAACTTTTATTGTCACACAACCATATACACAAGTGCAATAGTGTGTAAAGTTCTTGGGTGCTGTTCCGAGCAACATAGCAGTCGTGACAGTGATGAGACATATACCAATCTACAATAAACATCAAATTTACACAACACAATTTAAAATCTAATATACACATAATTACACACAACACAATATACAAATAATAACATACAATGTACATTATACAATACACACAATATAGAATACACATTATACAATAAAAAAATAGTATATATTATATATATAAAATGTACAATAGGTTGTATTGTACTGTATTGATATTCAGGCTCTCAGTTGATAGTCAGTTGCCAGTGTGTTGTTAAGAGAATATAATTTATGACAGTCCAGTGTGAGATAATAAGATTAATAAAGTGCAGTGCTGATGTATATTGCTCGTGAGAGATCAAGAGTTCAAAAGTCTGATTGCTTGGGGGAGGAAGCTGTCATGAAGTTGGCTGGTGCGGGTCCTGATGCTGCGATACCGCCTGCCTGATGGTAGCAGTGAGAGCAGCCCATGGCTCAGATGGCTGGAGTCTCTGATGATCCTCAGAGCTTTTTTCACACACTGCCTGGTGTATATGTCCTGGAGGAAGGGAAGCTCACCTCCGATGATGTGTCTGGCAGTTCGCACCACCCTTTGCAGGGCTTTGTGGTTGTGGGTGGTGCTATTGCCGTACCAGGCGGAGATGCAGCCAGTCAGGATGCTCTCTACAGTGCTGGTGTAGAACCGTGTGAGGATGTGGTGGTTCATTCCAAACTTCCTCAGCCATCTCAGGAAGAAGAGGCGCTGATGAGCCTTCTTCACAACGGCCTCAGTGTGGACGGACCATGTGAGTTCCTCAGTGATGTGGACACCCAGGAACTTGAAGCTGCTGACTCTCTCCACTGGTGCTCCATTGATGGTGATGGGGCTGTGTTCACTTTCTCTTCTCCTGAAGTCCACCACAAGTTCCTTTGTCTTACTGATGTTGAGGGAGAGGTTGTGCTCCTGACAGCGGCGTGTCAGAGTGTGCACCTCCTCTATGTAGGCTGTTTCATCATTGTCAGTGATCAGACCTACCATCGTCATATCATCAGCAAACTTAATGATGGCATTGGAGCTATGTGTTGCCACACAGTCATGTGTGTACAGGGAATACAGGAGTGGGCTAAGAACACAGTCCTGCGGGGCTCCAGTGTTGAGGGTCAGTGATGAGGAGATGTTACTGCCCATTCTAACCACCTGGCATCTGCTTGACAGGAAGTCCAGGATTCAGCTGCACAGCGAGCTGTTTAAGCCCAGAGCCCGGAGTTTCACATCATGCTTGGAGGGCACTATGGTGTTGAATGCTGAGCTGTAGTCTACAAACAGCATTCTCACATAAGTGTTCCTTTTTTCCAGGTGGGAGAGAGCAGTGTGTATTGTAGATGCAATGGCATCATCAGTGGAGCGGTTGTTGCGGTAAGCAAACTGCAATGGGTCCAGTGATGGAGGCAGCACAGAGCAGATGTAATCTCTGATTAGTCTCTCAAAGCATTTGCTGATGATGGGGTCAGAGCAACAGGACACCAGTCATTTAAGCAAGTGATTTTGGATTGCTTTGGTACAGGCACAATGGTGGATGTTTTAAAGCATGTGGGGACTACAGACAAAGAGAGGGAAAGGTTGAAAATGTCCGTAAAAACACCAGCTGGTTCGCGCATGCTCTGATGACACGGCCCGGAATGCCGTCTGGGCCCGCGGCTTTACGGATATTCACCCGTCGGAAGGATCGGGTTACATCCGCTACAGAGACGGAGAGTGAACTAACCTCTGTAGGTTCGGCCGTGATATTTCCCTTGAACCGTGCATAAAAAGTATTTAGCTCATCCAGGAGAGAGGCAGCGGTTTTCACGGCCGAGTTTTTATTCCCTTTAAAGTCCGTGATGATATTAATTCCCTGCCACATGCTTCTAGAGTTGGTGGTGTTAAACTGTCCTTCAATCTTGTTCCTGTACTGGTGTTTTGCTGCTCTGATAGTTTTTCAGAGGGCATAACTGGCTTGTTTATGCTCCGCAGCGTTCCCGGAATTAAAGAATTAAGTGCCGCGCGAACATCGTTATTAATCCAAGGTTTCTGGTTCAGGTAGATCCGTATTGTTTTGGACGGAACAACATCCTCTACGCACCTTCTGATGAAACACGTTACGCTATCAGCGTAAACCTCGATGTCGTCATCAGAGGCGGACTGGAACACCTCCCAGTCCACGTGATCAAAACAGTCTTGTAGCATAGAGTCTGATTGGTCCCGGAACTGGATCGTTCTGTGGGTGGGTGCTTCCTGTTTCAGTTTCTGCCTGTAAGCGGGCAGAAGCAGAATGGAAGAGTGGTCCGATTTGCCAAATGGTGGGCGGGGGAGGGATTTGTAGCCATCCCGGAAGGGAGAGTAGCAATGGTCCAAAACCCGGTCCCGTCGTGTGTTAAAACTGATGTGTTGGTGGTATTTTGGTGCAATTGATTTAAAATTGGCTTTGTTAAAATCCCCGGTCACAATGAACGTGGCCTCAGGGTGTGCGGTTTCCTGCTTGCTTATAATCCCATACAGTTCCTTGAGTGCCTGGTCTGTGTCGGCTTGTGGCGGGATGTACACAGCTGTGATAATGACCGCTGTGAATTCCCTCAGTAGCCAGAATGGTCGACACAGAAGCATGAGAAATTCCAGATCAGGAGAGCAGAAAGACTTGATAGAATGTACGTTCCTCTGATCACACCAGGATTTGTTGATCATAAAACGTACACCACCACCTCTGCTTTTACCTGAGAGGTCTTTCGCTCTGTCCGCTTGGTGCACGGAGAACCCCGCGGGTTCATTGGCTGAGTCTGGAATCTCCGCAGACATCCAAGTTTCTCTCGTTGGAAAGAGATCCGCGCTTTCAGCTCGCAGAGCTTGTTGTCCAGAGACTGAACATTTGCCAGTAGAATACTTGGTTGCTGTTCTACCTGCATCCAAAACAGTATCTACCGGCTTCTCTTTCTCACTGACCTCCACTTGTGTCCGGATGCGTGTCTCTAGCTCATTAACCTTCTCCGTTAGTCTGAATAATTCCTTATATTTATCACATGTAAACCCCTCACTCCTGATGGAGGAAGATATAGTAAACATGTGGCATGCAATGCAGGAAGCAATAATATGTGCGGATGCCATGACTTACTGCTATTGTTTGTTGTTGTTGTTGTTATGGTTGTTCTTGAGGACCACTGCCTCAGTCATATCAGGGTCTGTCATGACACCTCTGAGTGAGATGATATGGCCCAGGTATCTCAACTATTGCTGGAAAAAGGCACATTTCTCTAATTTAGCCTTCAGACCCTCCTGCTGCTGACGACTCAAGATGACCTACAACCTTTCCAGATGGTGAGCAATGGAGGCTGAGAACACCACAATATCGTCCAGATATAACAGTAAAGACTGACATTGCTGGTCCCCAAACACCCATTCCATCAGTCACTGGAATGTAGAGGGGGCATTGCAGAGCCCAAATTGCATCCAGTGCCATTCGAACAGGCCAAATGGGGTGCAAAAAGTGGTCTTAGGCTTATCTCCCTCTGTGACAGGGACCTGATTATACCCTCTGGCTAAATTAATTGTGGAAAACAAGCAGGCCCTCATCAACACATCCAACGACTCCTCAATGCAAGATAAAGGGAACACGTCCCATCTGGTTTTAGAATTCAGCTGATGGTAGTCTACACACATGCGCAGATTCTTTTTAACCAAAACAATCGGGGACGCATAAGAGCTACACAGCTCTCCCTTATTACCTGTGACTCCGGCAGTTGATTGATGTGGCTCTCACTACCTCATACACGGAAGGAGGTATATGGAGATGCCGTTGCCACACATGAACATCATCTAGGAGCAAGATGTCATGTGAGATAAGGTCACTACATCCCAGATCACCATCATAAGCAGAGAAGACAGGGTGGTACTTTACAAGCAAGGCCATGACCTTACCCTGTTCCTCCTCAGGCAACATGGACAGATACACAGCTGCAATCTGCTTGTGGACAGCGAAGTCTGTGTCTTGGATGGCTTGTAAATAAGCAGTGGTTGAATCAGTCCTAACTTCTGTAACTCCTGCTGGTAAACTGACTACATACACATTAGCAAGGGTGCCTAACACTCTGCTTGGGAAAAGCAGGACATCAGATGTGCCTACATTGACCACTTGCACATACACAGTGCCTCTAGTCACCTGCACCAAAGCAGGAGAGACCAATAAACCCTCAGGTAACCCTTACTCTGGAGGTTCAAGAAGCACTGTACCACCCACCAACTGTTCTGCACAGGTTGCCGCAACCAACTTAATTGTACCACCTCCGGGCAGCATACAACACATCCAAGGACCGTACACCTTAACTTTGCCCCTATATTCAACAGAAAACTGACTATTACTTTGATGGCAGTATTGCAAAGCTTGAAAAACTGAATTTTACACACGTGACACCGGTGGAGATTCAAACAAAGTGGGGCCATGCTGTTCAAATAGCTCCTGGTAGCACCGCCCGAGTACATTAATCCCTAGAACACCAGGGACTTGGACGCATAGGCCACCAGGAGGATCTTTGACAACCAGCACCCCACTCTGCGGTACTACCTTACCACAAAGTTCAATGTTCAACTCCATATAACCGATATACGGGATGAGCCCATTTGTGGCCCGAAGCTGCAACCACGAATGTGACCTAAGACAGTCCTGACCCCATGGCTCAAAATGTTAGAAAAAACAACTTTCCATAATTGTTGATACCATTTAACTGGTATCTATTAAACAGGGAACTAGGACACCGCCAATAAAAACATCAAAATACGGGCAAAACAACAACAATATTTGAAAACGAATCAGAATGACTAAATGCTTCTGAAGCTGCCCCCATTTCTGATTGCTGTGGCGAAATACAACCACCTAACTGTGTACCCCCCCGTACTCCATAGTAAAACCCATGCACCAAAGGGACAGAAAGCCTCCAACCCCCTAGCTCCCCCCAGCGTTCCCTCCCACTCCAATCGAATGGATTCGCTATGCACCTCTTAGAGCGTGGAATTGGGTTGACAGCAATTGTTTCAATTCATGGCAAAGAGTGCTATTGGTGACATATTCGACAAATTGATCCCTCAACAGCACCTCAGCATTCGGCATGGCATTAGGTGACCTCTGCCTAACTTTTTCCAGGAGGCCCAGGAGAGCAAGAGAAACCTAACAGAGTCTCTCCCTCCAATTGCCTCCTAGAGAAAAAGGCTTCCTGTAGGGCAACATAAGACTGGGAGCACCCATACAACTCTTGCAAAGTGTAAATTATCTTCTCTGGGTCTCCACATTCTGCGGCAGACAAATATCGGATCTCCTCCCGTGCATCCCCCTCCAAATGGTCAAATAAGATAAATGCCTGATCTGTGACTGACAGATGATGAGTTCGTATACAAGCTTTTGCTTCCTCTATCCACTCATTTATACCAATACCTGACTGGCCATTACATTTTGGGCATTTTCAGACTTTTGGTATAAACATGAATTGTTTGATTGGTGTCGCACTGGGACCAACTGCTTGATTAGAGGGCAAGGGAGGTTCTCTAGAAGGGCCAGCTATAGGACTGGATGGGGCAGCACTGTCACAACTTCTTATTATCAGCCTTTAATTGAGCAACAAAGTCCCTCAATTCCTGCAACTCCTCCTCCATTATTCAACACAATGAGACTTACCCCGATTAGGACAGCCTCCACACAAGTGTAGAGAACAGGGAAGGAGAACTGATACTGTGATGCTCCAAGTCCAACCCAACAGAGATACTGCTGCCCTGCTTCCAGCCTCGAAGACGAAAAAAAAAACAACCCACAAACACACACACACACACAAAAAAAACACACAAACACAACCCAACACCCTATATATGGATCACACAGTAATAAGAATCATATAATATCCATCCACGTCTCAGCCCCAATTGAGGAAACAAAACCCCTGCCGACTACGCCAGTTTGTGGCAAGTACCACGGAAGACTGAGAAATCTAAATAAAGCTGACTACGCCACCCTGTTACACAGGGAAAACATTGTCCCAATCATCCAGAAAGGGGGCACACAGGTTTGTGGTCTCAACAAACAGGGCACAGAGAGATGGATACACTGCAGTATCACAAACAATCACTTAGAATCACTTAAAATGGCTGTATGACCCCCACATAACCCTCACACATTCCCATAAACAAAAGAAAGCCTAAATAGACATTTCAAAAGGCGAAGCTTACCAGTGACAAGTGAGACAGCTACAAATTCAGGAATCTCCTGTATAAAAATGCAATTCCTCACCACCAAGTCTACAAATCATACTCATGCACACACAAGCACAAAGGTGAGATCAGTCATGAATACACAGCACTCTGTGCACAGAAGTACCACCACCGATAAGGAAAAATGGCTAGCCCACCTGCCCTAGTCCTTCAAATCCTAAAACAAAAGACAAAACAATTAATCCAAACAAGCAAACAAAGAAATCAATAAAAATAAGCAGTAACTCGTAAACTATAAAAAAAAAAAGACAAAATTACAAACACAAGAAAGTAAGGGTGGTAAACAAATGGTAAGCAGGAGTATAAAAACACTAGAAATGTTCCACCCTGCTAATATTTACACACACCCATTCAACACAAGAATAAACACTTCAAAAATAATAATTATTCAATAAAACCCTCAAAATAATCAAATCCAATCAATCTCACCAGCTCCCCATATTCACAGAGAATGCTTATGTCTCAAATTAGCAAATATTGTGGAACTGGCAATAGGGTTTTAATGAAAGAAATCAAACAAGAGAAAAGAATAACAATAAACCATACACAAGATGAAACAAACAACATGAAGGCAAAATGATGGGGGTTCACTTTAAAAAAAAATAAAAAATAAATAATAAATAAATAAATAAATAAATAAATCCACATAAACCCAGAAATAACAATTTACAACCCCACAGTCTCACTGGCTCCCAACACATATACTTGGAGAGGCTGCTCGTACCACTCTCCTCAGTGTTAGACAATATCTGAGCCGATGATAGAGATTGGGAAGGACGTAAAGGAAATATAGCAACCGAGACTGGAAACAAGACAGCAGAGTCCAAGAATGCCGCACTGCAGGCTCTAATCAGAGTGATGCTTTTATAGAGCACAGGTCAATTTGCCTAAAAAAAACAACAACAAATGCAACCAAAATGTTTACCCTGCACATTTTATGTCCACAGAATTTAACCTATAACCTGAACCTGTAACTTGAACCTATAACCTCAACCTATACTTATCATGCTAGCCAGTTAGCCAAACAAACACATACCTTCATACCTTCCAAGAGGAAATACAGAAATGGTACCAAAACGGGGCAGTCCTCAGACTGTGACGCATCTCCAGGCAATACGCTACTGCCCCAATATGTACCCTCTACACTGATCCGTTGATTGGCTAGCCCCTCCCCAAAAGGTGTGGCATAAGGGTGAAATACTCTAAAAACACTTACAGTAAGAACCCAACAATGGGTGCCACTATGTAACCCGCTACATATAGTAATGTTTATTCTATGAGACTAGGCTGGCAATCTGCATTAGTTCATTTCACTCAAGCACATTTTAAAGTTTTTTCTGACCCTACTCACAGCAGACAAAAGTTTACAGATGTTTACATGACTCACTATGCATTATGGTGCTCACTTCTTTTTCAGTATACCTGAGATGCAAGCCAAGTCTGAGACATGTACAAGCAGTAATTCACTATGTACTGAAGGAGAAAAATTCTAATCCCTCTTTGCTCTTGAAAGTTATATCTTATATTTCATAATCCTCACTTATTCTTTCTAATATTAATCAATGTTCTGTTCCTCTTTTCCTAAAAGGTACAAGTAATATTTACAGTTGTGCTCAAAAGTTTGCATACCCTGGCATAAATTGTGAAATCTTGGCATTGATTTTGAAAATATGACTGATCATGCAAAATAAAACTGTCTTTTATTTAAGGATAGTGATCATATGAAGCCATTTATTATCACATAGTTGTTTGGCTCCTTTTTAAATCATAATGATAACAGAAATCACCCAAATGGCCCTGACTAAAAGTTTACATACCCTTGAATGTTTGGCCTTGTTACAGAGACACACAAGGTGACACACACAGGTTTAAATGGCAATTAAAGGTTAATTTCCCACACCTGTGGCTTTTTAAATTGCAATTAGTGTCTGTGTATAAGTAGTCAATGAGTTTGTTAGCTCTCACATGGATGCACTGAGCAGGCTAGATACTGAGCCATGGGGAGCAGAAAAAAACTGTCAAAAGACCTGTGTAACAAGGTAATGGAACTTTATAAAGATGGAAAAGGATATAAAAAGATATCCAAAGCCTTGAAAATGCCAGTCAGTACTGTTCAATCACCAATTAAGAAGTGGAAAATTCAGGGATCTCTTGATACCAAGCCAAGGTCAGGTAGAGCAAGAAAGATTTCAGCCACAACTGCCAGAAGAATTGTTCGGGATACAAAGAAAAACCCACAGGTAACCTCAGGAGAAATACAGGCTGCTCTGGAAAAAGATGGTGTGGTTGTTTCAAGGAGCACAATACGACGATTCTTGAACAAAAATGAGCTGCATGGTCGAGTTGCCAATGCCACAAAAAAGCCCGGTTAAATATGCCCGACAACACCTTGACATGCCTCACAGCTTCTGGCACACTGTAATTTGGAGTGACGAGACCAAAATAGAGCTTTATGGTCACAACCATAAGCGCTATGTTTGGAAAGGGGTCAACAAGGCCTATAGAGAAAAGAATACCATCCCCACTGTGAAGCATGGTGGTGGCTCACTGATGTTTTGGAGGTGTGTAAGCTCTAAAGGCACGGAGATGAATGCAGCATGTTATCAGAAAATACTGGCAGACAATTTGCATTCTTCTGCACGAAAGCTGCGCATGGGACGCTCTTGGACTTTCCAGCACGACAATGACCCTAAGCAAAAGGCCAAGGTGACCCTCCAGTGGTTACAGCAGACAAAGGTGAAGGTTCTGGAGTGGCCATCACAGTCTCCTGACCTTAATATCATCGAGCCACTCTGGGGAAATCTCAAACGTGCGGTTCATGCAAGATGACCAAAGAATTTGCATGACCTGGAGGCATTTTTCCAAGACGAATGGGCAGCTATACCACCTGCAAGAATTTGGGGACTCATAGACAACTATTAAAAAAGACTGCATGCTGTCATTGATGCTAAAGGGGGCAATACACAGTATTAAGAACTAAGGGTATGCAGACTTTTGAACAGGGGTCATTTCATTTTTTTCTTTGTTGCCATGTTTTGTTTTATGATTGTGCCATTCTGTTATAACCTACAGTTAAATATGAATCCCATAACAAATAAAAGAAATGTGTTTTGCCTGCTCACTCATGTTTTCTTTTAAAATGGTACATATATTACCAATTCTCCAAGGGTATGCAAACTTTTGAGCACAACTGTATGTAATCTGAAGGGTGGCTGAGGGTCTGGCCCATGTCAGGAGTTCAGTAACAGGATTTACTCATTCAGCCCGGCCTCCAGAGAATGTGCATCTTATGTTGTATTGTATTTATTCCATTTCCAATTGTATTACATAATGAATCATATACCCTATTTAACCATTTGATTATATTGAGGATTGATTAATCACTAGTAATGTAAGAGAGAGAGAGAGAGAGAGAGAGAGAGAGAGAGAGAGATCATAGTTGTGATTTTTTGTTATTGTCTTTGTTTTATTGTTTGTAAAAGTAACCATGACTGGACAACACATATACTTCATGTCATCAATGAACTGAAACATGATATTACTTCAATTAGATGCAGCAATGTAATGCTCTTTTTGTGCCCTTTTTGTTTCTGTCTGTGCTCTGTCCTAATGTTCCACATATGGTGAGGCCCGGCATTCCAGCAAGGTTTAGGAGGAGGCCTCTATTCCTGAGGAGAAGATAACACCTACACACTGAATGTCTAAATAACTTATGTCTCTGAAATTATTTACGGTTATTGTGCCCTCTCAAATGTGACTTTGCCATAGTCCAAAACAGCTTCCAAGGATTTTAATTGCTCTCCTTGGTACACCTTTGACGTAAAGAAATAAGTAGTAGCCATAACTGATAGCTAACCTTTGATATCTGAGCATAAGTTGTTTCAACCAAGGATGGGACCTCGATTCATGTTGTGGCTAACAATTATTGTTTGCACGAAGACAGAAACAGTCCATATTTGTAATATGTTCAAATGACCTACCAGAATGCTAGAAATTGTGGTAAGATGACACCCTTAATGTAATTTACATACAACTATAATTGCTTTGTAAAGTTTGTAAAACTTCACTTCGACTTCCTGTCTTTCTAACTGTTGTATCTCCACGACTTGTGATGCCTATTGAATCTGCAGAGACCAATCTGTAAACTTTCTCTCATTTGATTATTGCAAAATCTGATTCTGAGTTTTTATTCCTCAATATTCATATTGGGGACCCAGCTGTCACCCCCTACACACCAGTTAGCCAATTTCATACTCCAGCATGTAGCAATTTCATCTCCTTGTTAAAATCAACTTCTAGTTTGCTTTTTAAATGATTCTGATGTTCCTTGTTTTTTGTATCAGTAAATTGGAGCATCATCATGATGTGAAATACCCCCCCCCAATAAGATGAATTGCAACACATCTCCTGTGATGCTAAAGTCATTTAGCTCTTGTTAGCTAGCGTGAAGTCATACTGTTTTTGATCAAACATCCCTTCTTTGCACGCCATTCCCTTAAGTGTTTTGTAATCCCATTCCTCTCACTCTTTTTATCCCCCCTTTTACTTCTCGTTTACTTTTGTGACATCAGACACAATTCTTAAACCTCTTATGTAGGGCCACTCCACTCTTGGTTGTGGCAGATTTTCATTACCAAAGAAGTCAGTCTTCATCCAACCGTCCTCTTGCCTTTATCGCTGCAATCTATTAGAGTTAATGCTTTTAGCCACATTAACCGGGGCCTTGCGAACCCGCGGCAACCAATAGACAAGAACAACATCCCTTGCTGACACGTCTGAGCCCTTGCGCTGAAAGACCTGAATTGATAGCTCTGCAGGTAGATGAATATCAAACAGAGAAGTCCCCCGCCCTGGCTCAGGAGTGGAATGCTTTACTGCATCTTAATGGAGCCCTGCTTCTCAGCAGAGGATGGGAGAGATTGATATTCTGGCTGACAGCTCCTTGCCTGCTTCCAATGTGTGAGGGAAGGGCAGTATAGGAAGCAGTCAGGGAATCAGAGTGGATGTTGCAGGGCTTGCTAAAGAAAGATTGTTAACTCAAGCCCTGTTCACCCTGACAGAGGTTTGATTGCTGGAGATTGCCAGGTTGCTGTTCTTTTGGTCTATTAGGCATTCCTGACTCTGGATATCCTAACTTTATTGGTGTGCTGAGCAATTGCACTGCCAAAAATAAAAATAAATAGAATAATTTTCATTCTTTTTATTTTTTTTTCGTTTTCCAGTAAAAATATGTATACTTCCTTAAAACTAGATACATGTACTTAAAAATTTATTGAGGTTAATACGTAGAACAAGAAAATGAAAAATTAAAGTTACATTTTCTTATGTGTTGGCAAATCATTGTTTTTTTTGTTTTTTTTTTCTTCCCTGTTTTAAGCATAAATGTCACAGAACTTTGTTAGATTTCTCTGAAAACAAGGATTAATATCTTACACCATTTTGCTTCTCCAATAAATATATCTTGTTTTAAGGATTGTTTGTATAAATTTTACTGGAAGACAAGAATACTAAGAAAGAAAATAAACATGTCACAATAAATATCACAAATGAGATGTAATTGCTGATACACTGCAAAAATGTATTTGTCTTGTTTTCCTTTAAAATTATCTAAACATTCTTAAAACATGATTTATTTACGTCAAGCAAACTGGCATACTATATTAAGTCTTCTTTTAAGAGAAACATGGAAAAATTTTGTGAATTTTAGACAAAAATCTGCCAATGGGGTAAGAAAAATAAACTTGTTTTCCCTTTGAATTAAGTTTATTTTTCTTACCCCATTGGCAAATAGTTTTTTTTTTTCTTGTTTTAAGCATAAATCTCACTAAATTCAGTCAGATATCTCTCAAAACAAGACTTAAAATCTTATGACAATTTGCTTGTCAAGTAAATAAATCACATTTTAAGAAAGTTTAGAAAACAAGACAAAATACTTGTCTTAAAATATATATATATATATATATATATATATATATATATATATATATATATATATATATATATATATATATATTTTTTTTTTTTTATTTATTTATTTATTTTTTTTTTTTTTGACAAGGAATCAGTTTTTGTGCTGTTAAAAATGTACATTTTGCTCAGAAAGTGTTGGCATATACATTCCAGTAGTGCACAGAATTCATCATATCATGAACAAGATGAACAATAAACAAAGCATGAATCAATCTCACTCAGAGTGTTTTTTTGCTGTATTCCTCATTTATAAGTTGATTTGGATAAAAGTGTCTACTAAATGAAAAATTGTAAAATAGAGTGGCAACAATTTCTGAAACTTTTCTGACAGTTTTATTTTTATTTTATATCTGCATGTGAGCAGAGACAAATCAAATAGGACAGTGAAACTATTTAAAGTAATGTTAATTTTTTCTTCATCTTGCCTATGTTCGACCACAGTATTTCACAGAGGAAACATTATGTGAGCTTCACTGTCTTCCCTTCCGTTGGTAGTCACCGCATCGTGTTAAGTTAAAGCTGATGTGTGTAATTTTTTCATTGTTGAAATTCTTTATCGTATCCCAGTTTAATATGCAAAGTCAACTGTAAGTAAGCAATTTCTAGGTAGATTTCACCAAAAAGTGTAACACAGTGGCTCTGTGGCACTTTTAGAACATCCTTATCTTTGTCAAGGCAGACACAGCAACACTGGCTTGACCAGTGGTGTAAGTTTGGGATGGGACTATTTGTTTGTACAACTAATGAAAGATGGGAGGAGTTTTCTGGAATCTGTTTGAAAACAGAGATTATTTTGCAATTCTGATTGGTGACACTAGTGGCTCCGAAATGACAAACTTTGAAAATGTAAACTTTTCTCAAATTTGTCAAGTTGCTGGACAAGTTGCTCATGGTAACGAAAACTGCGATTCTAATTGAAAATGATTTTTTCTTTATTATTATTATTATTATTATTATTTTGCTGGCAGTGTGAACAGGGCTTCAGACCTTGAGTATCCACATACTGAAGGGCCACTGTGATGTGATTTACTCATGCCTTGGTAACTAATGCATACCAGTGTGTTATGTGTCCTTAGACATAACAGTGCAGGAAAACAGTAAGATGCTTCTCCCTAGAGTGGTGTGTAATATTAATCAGGAAACATGGACAATTAAACGATTTGAGTCCTGTCCTGCACCACTGATTTTTCTCTGAATTCACCACTCTACCACTCTGCTGCTAATGCCTTAAAGAGGGGTTGGAGATTCTGTCATTCATGGATAAATGTGAGCGAGAGATTGGGTTTTTGTCTCTGTGTGGCTTGCACTAATAATGGAGCTAGCACAATGAGCAACCACATTCTGCTGAAGAGGGAATAGACTTTGTTTCATTGACGATAGTTTGTCAGTGGTAATTTAGCTGTGTAGTACAGGTTCCTGAATATATCGCTAACAAAAATGTAACAAAAAATAGAAATATTTGGACATTGGACGTTCTATCATTAAATACAGTATGGTATTCTTTGAAGTGCCTTGTAGAACCATGTAAATACCATGGTATGTGAATATCACCTCACCTCCTCCATCACCATCTGGTATGCTGCTGCCACTGCCAAGGACAAAAGCAGACTGCAGCATGTCATTCGTTTTGCTGAGAAGGTGATTGGCTGCAATCTGCCATCTCTCCAGGACCTGTATGCCTCCAGGACCCTGAGGCGGGCAGAAAAGATTGTGGCCGACCCCTCCCACCCAGGACACAATCTCTTTGAGACACTCCCCTCTGGCAGGAGGCTACAGTCCATCAGGACCAAAACTTCACGCCACAAGAACAATTTCTTCCCATCTGCAGCTGGTCTCATAAACAAGGCCTAGGACCCACCCCCCCCCGACACTGTCTCTTATCCCACCTCCATAGACACTACACGTTACATTAACATAGTTTCCACATCTGTCTTGTGTCAACTTAAAGAACATTTATCTGGTCTATTGCACTTTTTATTATACTCAAACTGTGAACTTTTCTGTGAACTGTGAACAGTGAACATTTGCACATACTATGGTTCATATTCTACACATATTTTGCACATCCCTGCACAACTGCACATATCTTGCACAACTGTACAGCTCCTTTATTATAACCAGTCAGTTTACTTTTTCTCTATATACTGTGTCTTAAATATAGTTTATTATTTATCTTACTATGTTTATTGTTTATTGTTATTGTATGCATCAAACACCAAGACAAATTCCTTGTATGTGAATACTTACTTAGCAATAAAGTCAATTCTGATTCTGATTCTGATATGGAAACCAATCTAAGTCTTGGTTAGATTTTTATGTGTGTGTGTCTCTATACATTTAACATTTACCAAGAATCTACACTTTAGCTTTCTAAGGAAGTGTTTGCTCCAGACACATATTTGGCAGCTATCTGCACTGTTTTTAATAATTCTTTGATGTAAACATGCACTTAATGGATGTCTTTGACCACTGGGATGTGTTTTGCTGTTTTATCAGTGTCTTGCACCATGAGCACTACATTTTTAAGATGTTGTGTCAAGTTTAAAACTGAGATACATTCGATACACCTGCATTTTGTTCCATTCTCCTGCGCTCCAACTAGCTTTTAAAAACTTAAGAATGTGACATTCCCTTGTGATTTTTGGTCACATTTCCCTTCTCTCAATAGGACCAATGTTCCTGGAGAGCAGTTTATGCAGTGTCCTCTGGGTATTTCTGAAAGTGAAAATCTGATGAAACAGTATGCCCTCTGTGTCCTCGTTCCCACAAACTGATTAGGACACATTCAAAGTTGTATAATCTCCATTACTGCACTTGCATCTTCTGAATCAATACAGGAAGAAGATATTTTTTCACTTTATTTTCTCTGACAGACATTCTAAGCATTCCATTTGTAATTCTTGTCCATGCACTGTAAATACTCTTCCTGAAACACAAAGGTGAACTGAAATTGAGAAAGTGTTTTGTTTCTCCTTAAAAGCTGTTTATTGATGCTGTGGAGAGAAGTGATACTCTAATCTTTCAAAAGTGAGAGCTTATATTTTTTTCAAAGATTTATTTTTTTTTTTTTTTCAAGCCCAATATTTTAAATTTACTGTAATTTCACTGTACTTTACTTTGACCTTCGGTCTTTGGTATGCAGAATAGTTCCCAGAATCACATTATATGTTTTCTGCCGATAAATTCAGGAGATAGTTCTAGAATGAATGTAATATATAAATAATATAAGTATTTACAATGTGATGACATTTAGAAAGCAACATTTTCAAATATAGGTTTAGGTTACATTCTATTAAGGAGCCATTGTTTGAGCTTTAGTCAGGTATTTAAAAGATGACTGGAAGTGGTGTTGTATGCTTATTTGGTTGTATGTGTTATTGGGTTACTGTGATCATTTAAATATTGAACATCAAAATTATTTTCTTTTCCATTTACTGTTTCTAGTGAAACACAGATACTTTTGTATCTCAAAAGAAAGTAAAGATGAAAACTACAGAACAGAAAAACAGAGAAATAGATGTAGGAGTGATGAGCTCAGAAAAGCTCTTTTTTAGTTTGCCTTAAAAAAAAATTGTTTTTGTTTGTCTTGTTACAACAAACTCCTGTTCTTTAAAATATATTTGTCATGTTTTTCAGTAATGTAATATACAGTATATATACCATGAGACGTGGGTATTTTGCTTCGACTACGTCACCCTGGTATATATTCCCAGGGAAATACCCCAAAAAAGAACACACAAAATCGAATATCTCCAAAATGAAACCGTGAGACGTGGGTATTTTTATAACCAAATATAATCTTTATTAATTCACAATAAATAAGTAAAACCTGGATGACGATATATATACTGTATATATATTGTGACAAGGAGGAGGGCATGGCCGAGACGTGAGGATACACGCCCAGCGCTGAGTTGCCTAAGCAGTGGGAGGGAGATAAGGAAAGAGCCTGGGACGCCAGAGAGAGAGAGAGAGAGAGAGAGAGAGAGAGACGTGACCGTGTGTGTGTTTATGTTGCTGTTTTCAGTTTGATGTTCTGTTTGATTAAAGTTTTGTTATTTGTTACTCCAGTTCCCATATCCTTCTTTCCCGAACTGTTACACTGGTGCCCAAACCCGAGAAAGGAGGAAGGGCACGCTGTCCGGGAGAACTCGCCGCTGCTGTCTGCCGGGAAGCGGAGGAGCCACTGCCATCCACCAGGAGAAGGAGGAGCCGTTGCCATCCGCCAGGAGACGGAGGAACCCTTGCCGTTTGCCAGAATGTGGAAGAGCCATTGCCATCTGCCAGGGGACGGAGGACACGCTGCTATCTGCCAGGAAATGGAGGAACCGCTACCGTCCACCAGGGAGGAGCGGCTGAGGACCGGGTGGGCGGCATGCCAGTGGGAGTCGAAGAAGAGCGTTTCTTTTCTCTCTCTCTCCTCTCTCTCTCTCTCTCTGGCATCCCTGGCTCTTCCCTTATCTCCCTCCCATTGATTAGGCAACTCAGCGCCGGGCGTGTATCCTCATGGCCTGGCCACGCCCTCTTCCTTGTCACATATATATATATATATATATATATATATATATATATATATACAGTACTGTGCAAAAGTTTTAGGCACTTAAGATGTTTCACAAAAACATTTGCTTAAGATCTTCAGCTTTAGTGTGTCAATAGGAAAAATACATTTTAGACTCCCAAACATTACTTTTGCAAATAGAAAAGATTAGAATAGAAGAACAGGGTGCTCTGCAAGAGATGGCAATGCCCCCACAAAGTCCCCCACTGAACATTGTGTGATTACATGAAGAGACAGAAGCAATAGACAGCCTAAATAGATAAAAGAACTATGGTGAATTCTCCAAGAAGCTTGGTACATCCTATCTGCCAACAACCAAGAAAAACTGTGTCCAGGTGTACCTAGGAGAATTGGGGCTGTTTTAAAGGCAAAGGTGGCCACGCCAAATATTGATTTAGCTTTTTTATCTTTACTGGACTTTGTATGATGTAAACTGATATATGAACTATGAACTATTTATGGCATTATTTTTGAAGACATCCTCACTATGCAACATTTTAAAATTTTTGCACAGTACTATATATATATATATATATATATATATATATATACACACACACACACATAATGGGCCTGCTGAACGCTTGATTCTGATTGGTTGATGGATGCTCTAAGGTGTGCAGTTCTTTTCCAGTAAATGCACGACTATTAAGTAGTTCCAGATCTTGACCTCATAACAGGTCCATTCCACTTCTCCAAATGATTTCAGTTATTTTAAAGAGCTGCACAAGCTACCACAGCAAAATAACCAGTTAATACAAAGACATTGGCTAAGTACCTCGAATAAAAACAAGCAATGTCTATAATATCCTAAGTTTACTTAAATTTTGGTTGAAAAGCACCCTCACGCTCCCTCTCTCTCTCTTTCACTATCATCTCACCCACACTCACACATGTGATAATTATTAGGCTGATATATATATATATATATATTTTTTTTAATTAATTATTTATTTATTTTGTGAAGGGATGCTAAAAAAATATTTATAATAAAACAAAAAGATTTTCCTTGGCTTCAAGAGCTCAGCCTATGTTAAAAGCCCACAAAATCTTAGACACAAAATTAAAAGGAATCTGGAGTTTATATTCATATTCACAACGAGATCAGGGGAGATTATTAGAGCACACTAATGTATTCAGTCATATTTTCAACAAGCAAATATCTAATAATCTCTTGGATAAACTTGCATCATAATAAACTTTTTAATTGGCACCCCTGAGATCTGCAGTTTTCAATTGATGCAATCATGCAATTACAGTATATACAGTGGTTATTAAGGTCAAACAAATTAATAATGCATTGAAAAATGTATTAACAATTAATCTGGAAATGTCAACGCAAAGCTGTCACAAGGAGTCACTCAAAGGCAGATCCTTCTGTGGCATGTTGGTGGTGCCAAACTCGTAAGTGTCTAGTTGGAAAGTGGGTGAAGTGATGTTGTCTCTGACCTCAGATTGACCCCTGGTTCAGTAAAAGTTCAATGCAGCTTTGTCTCATCACCAGCACTGATGCCTGCAGGGCTATAACCCTCCTGTGTGTGCTGCTCCTCAATATTATATAACACGGTGTCCCCAGGATGGCAGTACATGCTGGAGTCAATTAAACCACTGAAGTGTACAGTAAATATTCTGTAATGCTTCTTTAAATGGGTCACTTTTATTTGGGATTATGCAGAAAAATACATGAATTCACAAATAATGTATATGCAGTTATGAGAACTGTGAAGACAGAAGTTCGTAAATGTGAAACTGAGCATGACTTTTATTGAAATATTTAAATCTTTCATTTAGACTCAATTTGCATTTGCTTCATAATGTCAGTGATGTGGGGTTTTATTATTTTAACATATTGATTTAATGAACTATTTCTAATTAATTTATGAGCTGAGATTTATCTCTTTGTCTAATAAGAAAAGACTGATTGCTTGACTTTAATGTCCTTTTCTGCCATAGGGCTTGACCTTGGTTTCACCATTTGGCAGACACTGCACACTGACTCTACGGGGAGAAGCTGTGACTACCATATTACCTCTGTAGTAAATTATTTAGCTATAACAGCCTTGTCTAGCCACCAACCGAAACCCAGGTGTGAACGGCTAACCAGGTCATGCTTGCCACCACATTGCAAATTCCATAAAATAATTATTCTTAAAGTGAGGGGCTTACAGAATAGATTCTACTATTTCACAGTTTTCATTTCTCAAATTTTAACATTGCCAAGGTAATTAGAAACATTCTGTTGCTTGAGTGGCAATACATAGATGATGCTAAAACTTTTTCTCTCTTCCTTTTCATCATTATGTTTTGAGTTCTGTTAATGTGTCTCACATGTTTTACAAAATTTTATTTGAAACAGACTGATCTGTTTCAAAAATCAAAATCACGATTATTTTGGTCAATATTGAGATCACGATTATTTAACATGATTACTCATTGACTTTGGAAACATCATGCATTTATTGAACTTTTTTTTTTTTTAAATGTCTTTTTAACAGTGGATTTCCTTGAACTTGAAATGTAAACTGCACTGGGTAGGGGAGTAGGCTATTGTCATATGATAATTATTTTATGTTATGCATGGTTGTCAAATAAAGGAAAGCCTCCATCGCCATCATTTACGGCAGCGGTGCTCATAGTTCTACGGAATGAGATCTACTTTTTCATCATGTTATTGCAGAAAGATCTACCATGTACAATAAAGGCTATACATTATCACAATATCAAATTTCAGTAGTCTGTAGTGAAATTTGACGATTCTCAATACCAGCTTCAAAACCACAACAAATAATAACACTAATTAATTATGTTAATTATGGAAGAATGGTTTCAAGTTCTTAAGTAATTATTCAAGACTAGTGAACAGTCAGTAATAAATTAACAATAAAAAACAGCAATGAATAGAAATAGATTAAAAATAATAGAACAGAATATTCTGTGGTTTTTAACAGCTTTAAAAGTTTTTAACAGCAGTAGGCTATCAAGTATTCAAGTAAACATTCAGAATGAAATGCAACATAAAACTACTACTGGTAAAAGTAGTTTACAACTACTACTGAAGTAAAAATTCACTGTATGATTATAATACATTAATACTTTTTAAAACTACTAAAGTTACCCAGTCAAGAGCAGTGAGTGTTTTCTTGTTTTCTTGATTATTATAATGACAAACTAGACAGCTTCAGGTCTATTAGCTTACATTTACACTTACAAGTCTGACATTTTAATACAAATCTGCTTTTTACTGTTTTCGTTCACTTTAGGCATCACTCTCTGTGTAGACATGAATACCTCACCAAAACGCGCATTTTGGTGGATTGGAAAATGTATTTGACCATTCATGTGCACATTAATGCGAGCATTTCCGGAACACACACGCATGTTCAGTACACACACATAGTCAGTTTTGTTTGACACACACATAGTCAGTCAAACAGTGCGTAGCTGTTACTAGATCACTGGCGAATTATAAAATTACGTGCTCTGGATTACTTTCAACAGCAGAATAAAAATATGATCTTTCTAATAAGTGACACAGGCCTAGAATATCACAAATATAGCTGGTTATTTTTTCGTTATTGACATTTTAAGCAGTCCGGTCGGGCAAGTAAAATTCTCTTTCACTTGCCCCTACAAAAATCCACTTGTCCCGGACAAGCATTAATGTCAAGCCCTGATTAAATATTGTATTCAACATTCTCCTATAGCAATTTTTCTTCTGCAGTATAGCTCTTAAAGTAAATGTAAGTTGTTATAAAGGAGTTTTAGATATTATTTTGGAAAACAAGCCAAAAAAGACTAATCAAAAACATATTTTGTTCCAGTGTATAATGGGCTAAGACTACACTCTCTCACCTTTATGTTCACTTCGACCCATCTTTAACTCACAAATAACAAACTTTCTCTTCTTAATAGAGCTGCGTATCACCGATTTTCTTCATAAGATACACACAGTGAACGTGACACATATATTATGATTCACTATGTCGCAAGCCATCACGTTATAATCTAGCTGCAGCAAATGCGCGCGAGTGATGAGCGCCCCTGAGCCAGAGTGTGCATCAGCCGGGAGAAGATTCAATCTCTTCCCTGGCCACTACACGCAACTCATAGATGCAGCACTGACCGCACAGAGAAATGCCAGTTTCTGAGTTTAAAACCCACTTCATTATTATTTGAACGTTAATAAAGGATGCTTTAAAGATATAACGCTGGGGTGTTTCATTGTGAAACATAATGCGGCACAATAATAGTTTTATCTCGATTATCTTGTTTTCATAATCGCTGGATGCCAAAATTGTAATTGAAAATAAAATTGTATTAATCGCTTAGCCCTACTGTGAAATTGGAAACAATTGGCTTTTCTTTAGATAAATTCAGTGTGTATTTACAGAAATTCAAAACACTGCCCCCAGAGGCGAAAGTGGTCAGTGTTGTTGGGTGTGTGTCAGAGCTCCATTTTCCAGGTAAAATGTCCATGGAGGAGTGCCAAAAGTGAGTTGTGAAGCGAGTTGTTTTCAGCTGTACAGGATGTAATACAGTGAAGAGGAATGCATATTGTATAAACTGTACTCCCCAACCCAAATCCCAAACCTAAACCTAACCATCAGAGTAATAATACAACCTCAGAATTGTGCCCGCCACTTATTATACCAACGTTAATACTTCCTAGTTTCTCTATGAGATCTGAACTTGGGTCTCCCACGCTGCTGATGCAACATGCTTCCAGTGATGCCACAAGGTAAGGTAAACTTGCCTGAGCCGATGCAAAAATGTCTGATGTGAGATGGCGCGTGTCAGTGAGTCAGCATAATGTGGCCAGTCCTAGGGTACTGGAACTCTCGGAAACAATATGCCGACTTCCTGTGTGATCATATTGATCAAAAACTGATATTTTAAAAACATATTGTTTTTTTTTTTTTAATCGGAACTGTATGATTTTCATGAGTTGGTTCAATAAACTATTCTTGAATGTCCAGTACTAAAATACTCTGACAGTGTTTCCTGCAGTGCATTTCAGCAGCTGCTCTGCCTTACTACTGAATCAACAGCGCAAAACACACAGCACGACCAATGTAGTGCAGTTCCTGAACTATTAACTCTTATGATCATTCCTATATCTGCTCTCATGAAATCTGAAATGAATAATTTGGCGACAGACTGCAGTGAATGCCAAAAATCTATTTCTTATTTATAAACATTTCTTCCTCAAAAGTAAACTTTTTTTAATCCAACAATTAAGGAATAGTTGAGTGGAACCGGAACCGGAATCATAAAATTCCTTACAATTCCCATCCCCTCTAAAAATAATCTGTGCTTTTAAAACAGCACCAAAATGAAGTTTATTGATTTGATGCAACTAATCAGAGCAGCCACATTTGACAATCTATGTATTACAAGAACTGCAAGTTGCAATCTAAGTAATTTGAGAGACATTAACATCTACCTCTTTTACCAGTGTAAACAGATAAAGCAGTTTTTCTATTTTTCAATTAAATTAAGGCTTTTTTCATGGCAGCCGCATTAATGCATTGTTGTAGGGAAGCATTTGAAGTTTCTGATTCTCCTAGTGTTCACAAAGCTCACAAAGTTTTTCATCTCTAGTAATAATATGTTGTTTAAACTGTGTCCTGCTACAATCAATAGCAATGTACACTACAAATTTAGACAGAAACAACTGCAGTGCATATAGACACAATCATGGACAAATTTGTCCATGATGAAATGAACACAAAATGGCAAGTTCCTCTTTTTCAGGAGGTCTAGTCATTTGTAATATTTGGTAACGCTTTAGATTATAGCCCTCAATTTACAGTAAAAGTACACCGAATTTACAGCGTACCTTTTTTGTATTAATAGTGTAACTACACAGTATGTACTTGTAGGTATAAGGGAACAATATGCAATGTTTGGGGAATAAAGGGGTAACAACCTTGAAAATTACAAATAATTTATACTGTAAGTATTTTATAACTAAGGGGTAACTATTCTAATATTACATGGTATATGACCTTATACTATGCTAAACAACAATCTTTGAGAGCAGTTAAGCAAGAACATACACAGCGTACCTTTTTGTAATAATAGTGTACCTAAACATATAGGCTACTGTAGGTATTTTTTAACTACGGGGTACATACTCTATTACTACGAGGGGGTAACAAGCATCACTTCAATTTACAGCACGCAAATGTTGCACTTACCCTATAACTACATGGGAAAAGGGGGTAACAAGTTGGACTTACACTGTAACAACACAGAACAATGGTATATTTACACAGTAACTACAGAAATGTTTTTTTGCAATAGTTCTAATTTTGCTTGCCTTGTTTTCCCTAGTTGCCTTGCCTAGTTTTAATTTTGCTTGACGACCCAACTAAATCCTCTACTCTTTTGCTATAAAAGGTGTGGCGTGACTTACAGCTGAGATGGACTGTATGCAATAAGGTAAGTAGCCTACTTTGAAAATTCTAAATAAAATCATAGCAGAAACTCATTAACTCATTTCCCTAGATTTCAAGTTTTGTTGTTCAGTAATCTCCATCATGTATCCTGTAATAATCGAATATGTACTCCGTGGTTAAAAAAAAATACCTAGGTCTATATATATATATATATATATATATATATATATATATATATATATATATATATATATATATATATATAAATATTATATTATAATATAATAATACCTATGTATTATTACAAAAAGGTATGTTCTTGCTAAATTGCTCGCAAACATAAGATTGTTGTTTAGCATAGTAGGTCATGCATACCATGTAATATTAGAACAGTTACACCTTAGTTATAAAATACTTACAGTATACATTATTTGTAATTTTCCAGGTTGTTACCCCTTTATTGCCAAAACTTTGCATATTGTTCCCTTATACCTACATGTAAGTAATTTATAGGTACACTATTATTACAAAAATGTACACTGTAAATTCGGTGTACTTTTACTGTAAATTGCGGGCTGTAATCTAAAGCGTTACCTAATATTTTGGCAAATCACATTTTATTTCTTAAATGTTTTTTTTTTTTTTTTTTTTTAATATAGCATTGAGTGCATACAATGGCCGTATTCCAAAAAGCATTTTTGAAACAAAAACAAACAAAACATTGATGCTAATATTTTGAGCGGACCGCTCAGCTCCACCCATAACTCTGGGTTTACAGAGGAAAATAAATATAGCTTCGTCTGCAGATGCTAAAGCCAAAATTAGAAGACTTGCTAAAAAACACAGAGACAGAGAACGGAGTAAAATGAGTGAACATTGGCTTGCATTTACACAAGTACAGTAGGTATAGCTGCAGGCCAGAGACCTCCAAATGGGGACAGAATCTCCAAAAGAGGGTGGGGTTACTCCAAAAGTGGCCGTGGTTACTCCAAAAGGGGTTTCGTCAACTCCAAAAGGGGGTGTCACTTCCATTCACGGTTAAGGTTAGGGAAAGGGTTAGGTATGGGCTTCCCTTTATCTTCAATGGCGATTTGGAGCGACCGCCACTTTTTGGAGCAATGCCTGCAGCTATACCCTTCTCCATTTGTAAGGTGGAGGACACACACACATACACACACACAAACAAATGATGAGTTCGCTCTGGCAAACGGGAGCGCCAATAACGAGATTGCCTTGCAAGTCACTAATACACTGCTGCCTCCCCCCCGTCAACAACAGCGATCTCACCTAGGGCGCCAAAATGGGCAGAAACGGCGCTGTCGTTATGCTTACTAGTCATCAGAACCATCCTACCTCATGTGCTCGATCCCGTGCACCAAACACCCAGCTGCCTTTCAATCCACGATTCTTCTGCCACGCTTTCTTCCCGGTGTGTTTATGTTATACTGTAGTGGTCTTGTTCATCATGACGTTAAATGTTTATCACCTTTTATTTAGTATTTGTTCATAGGAATATCATTCAATTTCTACACCTCTGCTTTTTCTCCTGCTTTGTTTAAACTTTTGGCAGGCACCACAGTGCGAACTGCACAAAGCATGAAATAGTGTCTACTTTTATGATGCCTTTATGTGCTTTTTGGAGCGTTAACATTTCGGCACCCATTAACTTGCATTGTATATACCTACAGAGCTGAAATTTTCTTCTAAATATCATAATTTGTGTTATGCAGAAGAAAAAAGTCATACACATGTGGGATGGCATGAAGGTGAGTAAATGTTTTGAGTATTTTCATTTTTGGGTGAACTATCCCTTTAAAGATTGTATTAATGCCAAGGCAGGAGTTTTTAACTCCCATGGAGCTCTTATGATTAGCTTTTTTTGTGAACCAACTAAACACAATATTGTTAAAGTCCCATTTTGTCTTTTTATAATAAATTGTTTCGTAAAAACGTTCAGAGCATTTCTGTCTGGCTCTGAGCGTTTTTAGGTATGAAATAAGGGGTTTCTTCCAGTGATGCTTGAAGCTGTCAATCAGGCTGTTCATCTCCTCTTTCCATCTGCAAGGGCCTCTCTGATGTTCCCTTCTGCTGTCAGCTCCTTTAACCCCCTATCTTTAGCAGAGATGTTCTGTCACTGCCCTCACATGAGGAACAAGCCATTTGATAGGGTGATTTTATGGAAGGAATTTAGAAGGAAACTGTCAGACAATGTAGGGTCTTTTTTCATGCCTCATTTTTCCTCCTGGACATCACTAATGATGACGGTTATTACCACAGCAAGAGTTTCAGTGTCGAAAAATAAGAGTAGTTGTTTCAGCATGGAAAATAGACAGCAGAATGCTGCCATCCACAATACTTATTATTTCACAGTTCACAGTTTTCATAGTTCACAGTGTTCATTTTTGGAGGAGCTTTGAGCGCAAAGAAGACAGTGACCAATTAAGGTTGTGTTTTTTTTTTTTTTTTTTCTTATAAGTGAAGAGTTTACTAGGGTTGTGAACACTCCATATTGCTTTCTCAGTTGAGGTTTGTACAGGAATGAATGTCCATCACTCACTCCATACAGGCTTATTGTAACCAACAATGCAACAGTTGGTGTGGTGTAGGTAGGGGCAATGGGTACCTTAGAACTCAAGAACTTAGATAATCAATCATGAAAACAAAGTAATTGTGTGACTTGAATATTTTTTTATTATTTCAAAATATTTCACACCAATTGAAATTAATGAAGAACTATACACAAATGTGTCAAAACGGGCCTCATTCATATTGCGGTCTGAAGACCTTTACACACTGGATGCCAAATCACTATTAGCACATTCATGCCTTTACAATAGGATACTCCTGTAAAGTAAGATCTGCAACGTACCTTTCAGCCTGTCCACTCTCTGCCTATCATGGATCAGAAGAATAACTACTTGGCAAGTTTGCAGAACAACCATGGAATCACAGTATGAAAGACAAGCAAGCAAGTTCTCTAGAGAGCTGAACGAAAAAAAAAAAAATAAAAAATTCTCTACAAGCTGCAACAGTGATGACATGTTTGTTGTTGATTTGCTCAACGAGAAAGAAATGACTATAAACATTGAAAACAACCTGATCCTGATGTGATGCAGGAGCTGCGTCGAGATGAGGGACACCGACAAGGCTCGCTTTCTCAACGCTCCCATCTCCCAGACCAGCCTATTCGGCGACACCGTCGATGACTTTGCCCAGCAGTTCTTGGGCGGTGAAGAAGCAGACTGAAGTGATACAGCACATCTTGCCCTGGCACGGCACATGAAAAAAGACCCTACATTGTCTGACAGTTTCCTTCTAAATTCCTTCCATAAAATCACCCTATCAGATGGCTTGTTCCTTGTGTGAGGGCCCCCCGCCTTCATCCACCCGACCGCACCACACTCACACCCATGGCGGTTGCGACGAGTTACGAGGACGGGCAAAAAGTCCGTCCTCCCCCAACGCCGGGTACATGGAGCAAGGTAAGTGCTTCGAGGGCCCCTCAGCGCAGCCACGAGTTCGAGACAAAGCAAGGCTCCTCAACATGGCATCCCCTGCTCCCCCCGCCACGAGGTCCCACCCACAGGTACGTTAGATGCGATTGTCCCCTTAGTGCCCTTCACGGCAGGCAATGCTCAGCGGAGAGTGGAGTTCCACCCCCAGGTGGTCCAGCTGATTTGGAATCGATTTGGCAAAGCACAGGTAGACCTGTTCGCTTCCCAGGAATCCTCCCACTGCCCGCTCTGGTATTCCCTGATGGGATCCCCCCTCGGGACAGATGCGCTGGCACACAGCTGGCCCTGGGGGCTGCACAAATACACATTTCCCCCCAGTGAGCCTACTTGCACAGACCCTGTGCAAGGTCAGGGAGGATGAGGAATGGGTCACCCTCGTGGCGCTGTACATGCCCACTCAGACTTGGTTCTCGAATCTCATGCTCCTCGCAACAGCCCCTCCCTGGCAGATTCCCCTGAGGAAGGACCTCCTCTCTCAGGGATGGGGCACCATCTGGCACCCGCACCCAGACCTCTGGAACCTCCACATCTGGCCCTTGGATGGGACACGGAAGACCTAAGTGACCTACCACCAGCAGTGGTAGACACGATCACTCAGGCCAGGGCTCCCTCTACGAGGCAGCTTTATGCCCTGAAGTGGCGTTTTTTCACAAGTTGGTGTTCTTCCCGAGGTGAAGACCCCCAGAGATGTGCAGTCGGGTCAGTGCTTTCCTTCCTGCAGGACAGGATGGAGGGGTAAGTCCTGCAGTGGATGGTAAGTCCTTAGGGAAGCACGACCTGATCATCAGGTTCCTGAGAGGCGCCCGGAGGCTGAATCCTCCTAGGCCACGCCTCTTTCCCTCATGGAATCTCTCCGTGGTCCTCCTGGGCCTTCGGAGAGCCCCGTTTGAGCCGCTAGAGTCAGTCGAGCTGAAAGCCCTCTCTTTGAAGATGGCCCTCCTTATTGTGCTCACCTCCATCAAGAGGGTTGGGGACCTGCAGGTGTCCTCTGTCAGCGATACCTGCCTGGAGTTCGGTCCGGTAGACTCTCATGTGGTCCTGAGACCCCAGCCGGGCTATGTGCCCAAGGTTCCCACAACCCCCTTCAGGGATCAGGTGGTGAGCCTGCAAGCGCTGCCCTTGGAGGAGGTAGACCCAGTCCTGTCGTTGTGTCCAGTGCATGCTTTGCACATCTACTTGGATCATACGCAGAGCTTTAGACGCTCTGAGCAGCTCTTTTTCTGCTTCTGTGGACAGTGGAAAGGCGCGGCCTGCTCCCGCACTAGTTACGTCATTTCCCCCCCTCTGGGATGTGGGGAACTACATGACGTCTTGTGGGGTGTTGGGGAAGGTTACGTACGAACTGATGCACCTGCTATTACGCACGCAGCAGCTTGTTTGCACCTGCATTGGCAGTTCACACCACTGTTGTGGCGTTTTTATATAGAGACCCCTAGTGTCACTACATTGACACAACGTCGAGTGAGTGACAGAAGGGGAATATCTCGGTTACTGTTGTAACCTCCGTTCTCTGATGGAGGGAATGAGACATTGTGTCCCTCTTGCCACAACGCAGTACTATCTGCTGAAATGGCCGGGACCTTGTCTCGGCAACTCAGCACAAAACCTGAATAAGTGGTTGCGAGCCAGCTCCTTTTATACCAGTATGTCTGGGGGAGTGGCATGCAAATTCCACTCGCCAATTCTCATTGGCCTTTTCTCAAAGATTGGAGGAGTTTGGGGCTCCTAGGAGCGACCAGTGTCACTACATCGACACAACATCTCGTTCCCTCCATCAGGGAATGTCGGTTACAACAGTAGAACTGTCTCTCACTGGATGTTTTTTTGTTTTTGGAACTGTAATAATTAAGGAAAGGAGGAAGCTGAGGCCGGCTTGACAAAACATGTAGACATTTATTGTTGCACTTTTCAGTCACACACAATAAGAAACCACTTTTCAGCAGTACACAAAAGGTTTGCTTTTCAGCATCCACCACACTGACATGCAGACACACACACAGACAGCTTTGTGTGTCTCTCTCTCCCATCTGCCGCTGTCTCCTCTCCTTAAATTCTCCTACCGCCCCTCACTGGAACGCGAGACCGGTGTGGCACACAGGTGGACCTGATTCACCACTTATTTTCCTGGCCTCGTTCTGCCCAGACGCTGCTCGGCCCCACCCTGCTCGCCACAGGCACCATTCGGAGTAAACTCTAGAGACTGTTGTGCATTAAAATCACAGCAGTTACAGAAATACTCAAACCAGCCCATCTGGCACCAACAATCATCCATGTGACTATCTAATCAGGCAATAGTGTGGCAGCAGTGCAGTGCATAAAATCATGCAGATACAAGTCAGGAGCTTCAGTTAAGGTTTAAATCAACAATCAGAATGGGGAAAAAATATGATCTCAGTGATTTGGAGCATGGCATGATTGCTGCTGCCAGATGGGCTGGTTTGAGTATTTCTGTAACTGCTGATCTTCTGGGATTTTCGCGCACAACAGTCTCGAGAGTTTACTCAGAATGGTGCCAAAAACATCCAGTGAGTGGCAGTTCTGTGGAAGGAAACGCCTTGTTGATGAGAGAGGTCAACAGAGAATGGCCAGACTGGTTTGAACTGACAGAGTCTACAGTAACTCAGATAACTGCTCTGTACAATTGTGGTGAGAAGAAGAGCATCTCAAAATGCTATTCTGAGATGCGGGTTGGCGCTGCTTTGGGGGCACAAGGGGGACCTACACAATATTAGGCAGGTGCTTTTAATGTTGTGGTTGATCGGTGTATATGGGGTGGCCAGTGTTACTTTAGGGGTCCACGGTGCCCCTGGCCCCCCCTTGGAGGTGCCACTGACTGTAAGTCACAGCAACAGTTTTTAAAAGTTAATATTTGGGGAAGTAAAAACACTTAAGATCAGTATGTTGTTTATTAAAAAGTGATACAAAGGAAAAGATCCCACAATTTATGTTATTTTGTGAACAGAACTCACGTAAGATTAAAAGGAAATGTTAAAATATAGAAATATGAAATAAATTATGAGTCTGCCAGATCCAGCTACGGTCCTGCCTGATATCCAACTCCCATTGCTACATGTCGCTGAGTGATGTTTACTAACTGCAGGTGTGCCAGCCAGACTTCACTTCAGTCTACAGTACTATGACAATTCACAGAGGATGAATTGATACAAACTCAAAGACATGGGATTCTTCATGTGCCACTGTCTGAAGCTTGGGCTCAGGATGGAGTTCACTAAAATTACCTACCATAAGCTTCCAGCCGGACTGTGATGCCTCTCACTGACTGATGCCTGTATCATCTTGGTCAAAGGATGGACTACACTCTTAAAATGGAATATATAAAAAATGAATTAAATGCCAACAAAAGCCTTCATCAGCCAAATATCAAAGGACAATGCATCTACGTGTATTTCTTCAGTTAATTCGGGATGACTTCAAATACTTTACCACAAAACATATAGTCCATACAAAATCATTTTGTTTAAAAATTGGCCCCCGACACTCACTTAGTTTTCTAATTTAAACCATGACTTGTTCTACATAAATAATTAATATTGGCATTATATTTATGCTGTTTTGCCAGAACAGGCCCCCATAGTGAGCCTTAATTCTCCCAAATAAATATTTCTCCATTAACCAATAAGGCACAATTAACAATCATATTTTTTTTATCAAATAGCACAATGATGACACATTACTGGCTTTATTTTCTCTTATAGCATAATTTCCTGTACAGCTGCTTTGAAACAACATCTGTTGTGAAAAGAGCTTTACATAAATGACTTGACTTGAGTTACTTCAGCATTTAATGTTGGTGGGCAAAACTGCTTTCTGTGCTTTAGCGCCATCAATTGCACTGGTTTTGATAACAGCAGCAGCTCCTGACATGTGATCCAAAATGTATATTTTATTGGTCAGGCATTTCTTCTCCGGGCAAGGAGAAAAAATCCACACACATAATAAAAAAATACCTCGATTTGAATGTTTGCTCCCTGTGTGAATGGCTCTATGGGAATCCATGGGTTTGTTTTAAAAATGTTAATTAGAGCAAAAATTTTAGTACGGTGAATAAGTGCTTTAAGGGGCCATTCAGCCTGAATGCATTCTTGCTCTAATAAAAGCCAGGCGCAACGATTGGAACAGAATGCAGGTGTCTCGATAGGCATTTTAAAATGTGAAGTTCTTTAAACTTCACCCATCATCTTAAAAATGCTACGTTCTTGTTTTAAATGCTAAAAAAGAAAAAAAAAAAAAAATTGTGACACAATGCAACGGATCTGAACGGCCCCTAATTCATCAGACAATAATTTGCGTCAACACTATTCGCTTCAATGTTTGTTTTTATTTTATTTTTATTTTTTTTAGATGTATTTTTTGTAAAATAGTTGACACGGCACCTATAAACATGACATGCATGACACGTGGCTCTAAAAACGTAGTGAGACCCAATGCAACAGCCAAAAACGTCCATTTAACACTTATGCATTTACTGAGTATTCAGTTGATTTATATGTCAAGTTCTCAAGAAGACAAAATGACCAACATGCCCATCCCTAGAGTTAAACACATAAACACAGATCATGTACATGTACATGTACACACACATGCATGGTAATGATGGTAAAGAGTGGTGGTAGCATAGTGGGCTAAAGCACATAACTGGTAATTAGAAGGTTGCTGGTTCGATACCCACAGCCACCACCATTGTGTCCTTGAGCAAGACACTTAACTCCAGGTTGCTCCAGGGGTATTGTCCCTGTAATAAGCACACTGTAAGTCCCTTTGGATAAAAGCATCTGCCAAATGCATAAATGTAATGTAAATGTAAAGACCTGAGGCATGAATTTGAGACATTGAATTGGTCCAACCTTCATTTCTAAAACTATTTCAGGCAGCATTTTCTACAGAGGAGGATAGAGCTCTTATTGATGATGTCTGCTACAGAAAGGGTCATTGAAATGTCACGTTCATGAATGATATACCATCAACACCCATATCCGTAATACGAAATAAACAGTTACATGGTAGGAGTAGGGAGAAATTGCCCTTTCCAGTGGATTCTGATAGATGGACAGACCAATTCATGTTTATAGCCCCATTTTTGATGACTCACATTTATTGACAGCCTCACCAAACAGCACGTTTTTTTTTTTTTTTTTGTGTGTTATGATTCATTGTGTTTTCATGTTATTACATACACTAGAAGCTGAACAGATACAATGGATAACGGTAAACTCTTCTAACAGGGGTGGTGACTTTGAATGCACATCATATTATATATGTTTCTTGCGTATGTGCTTCAGGCATGTTGAGCTGTGGTGCTCAAGCAGTAAATGCAGGTTTGTGTCTGGCTTGCGACATGCTCAGATTCCATTGCCCTTCTCTCTCCCTGTTAATTTCTTGTCACTCTCAACTATCAGTCAAATTAAAGGCATTAAAAGCCCTAAAAAATAATGTGTTCCATTGACCAAGTGAAATAATGGATTGCCATGCAAGTCAAGTCTCAGACCAACTCTCTATGGCTATACCTAGAATTTTAAGAATGCATACAGGTTTCTGGAAAATTTTCTCTATAAAATTAATATCCCTGAAATACAATGCATTGAATACCCTGTCCTACCTTTCCATGATCAGAGCTGCATTTTCCACACAGGCACAATTTCAGCTAAAACTGTGCAGTGTAGGAGTTGGGAGTTGGCTAGGCAAAATTAGTTCATAAACTTTTGCTCTAGCAGCCTCTTTGATGGAGAACATCAGTCAAACAGCCATGCTGTCATGACGACTTGTGTACTTCCATAATCTCTCAAAAAGAACAATATCCAAGTCTCATTTAACCAGCCTTCCAGCGCTCATTTTGCCACCTGTCCTCAGCTGCCTGCCTGTTCACCAGCAATCAGTCAGTTCCAGAGATTGTGACACTGAGTAACTGTTGCCAAATGCCTGGCCAGTTTTTTTCTTTTCATTTCATTCCGCTTTAGGTTTTGGATCTCACCCTCTACGAGCTGCTCATTATGTTGAATGAGTCTATGGGCCTACTGTAGTAACACTTAGTCACTTCATGCATCTTGATTGATCCGATTGCTATATAATTTGTCATGCTTATTCCATGTTCACTTGGCCAGTGGTCACATACTGTAAATACGTCTCATCTGCTATGTGCAAATATAACACAATTTACTCTCGTGATGATGCTAATGCTGTGCAGCAAAATTTTGCACATACGTGGCTCATTAAAACATTTTTTTTTGGGAGGTGGCTAAAATGGCTTTGAAGACTGTGGTACAAAAAAATTAAACGCTGTTTTGTACCGCATTTTCTTTGTGGTCTTTGGGCTCCTACATCCAGTGGCACAGCCCCTCTTGAAATTGATTTTTCAGTCATTTTTTTCTAAGGCATAATTAATGTTTCTTGGAGATGAATCCACATGATGTAAAATAAAACGGGACTCATTGGACCAGGCAACCTTCTTCCACTGCTCCAAGGTCCAGTTCTGATGCTTGCATGCCTATTGTAGGCACTTTCGGTGATGGACAGGGGTCATCATGGGCACTCTGACCAGTCTGCGGCTACGCAGCCCCATACGAAGCGGGGTGCGATGCATTGTGTGTTGTCACACATTCCTCCTGTCACCATCATTAAAATGTTCTGTGACTTGTGCCACAGTAGACCTTCTGTCAGTTCATACCAGACGGGATAGCTTTTGTTGGCCTTGCGCATTGATGAGCCTTAGGCGCCAAACACCCTGTCGCCGGTTTGTCCCTCCTCAGACCACTGTAGGTAGGTACTCACCACTGCTGACTGGGAGCACCCCACAAGCCTTGTCGTTTCAGAGATGCTCTGACCCAGTCGTCTGGCCATAACAATTTGGCCCTTGTCAAAGTCGCTTAGGTCTTTACTCCTGCCCATTTCTCCTGCATTCAACATGTTGATTTCGAGAACTGATTGTTTGCTTACCATTTAATATACCCAGATCTTGACATGTGGCTTTGTTAGGAGATGATTTGAAACGTTATTTGCTTCACCTGTGAGTGGTCATGATGTTTTCGCTCATTGCTGTAGTTTTTGGTCATTTCTAAGACTGTAACCCACGCGCTGCTAAACTCCTGCAAGAATCACCCAAGTATTCCACTTGAAGCATATGTGCTCTTGCGAGAGTTTCCGCATGCGTGGGGGTTACGGGCCTTGGTTACGTGTTAAACGTACTGTGCACTTTACTGTGTTTTTAATGTGCAAGCGGAGTCCAGCATTGGAGCCTTGCACAACTGCATTCGTGAGTGAGCATGTGAGTCCTGCACATGAACAGTGATTTCCTTTAATACTTCAAAAAATTTAGAATTTAGCCATGGTTTATCCATACCTTGCTCAAAACAGTAGTTAGGAAAGTAGTTAACACGTTAACTTTGAGTGATGCAAATTTAGTTAAATTATGTTTTCATTTTTTTAATCATGAAATATATTATATAAAGTTTATACACATATACAATGCCAACATATAATTAATCAATATAAGTTTAATTTAAGATTAACATAGATATAGCAAACACATTTTAACCTCTGCTGAAGAGTACTATCTGCTATCTGCAAGTTAAAGCTTGTTGCTGCAGTAAAGCTGATATGTTTAGCTTTTGCATAGGTGTATGTGTGACAGTAGGAGAAAACAAAATGAAGAGAGAGAGCAGATACAGCATCCTTCTTCAGTAAGAGTAGCAAGAAGAAAGAGGAGAATGACAGGCAGGGTGAGCTAAGGAAAACCACCTACTGTATCACACATATACTGTTCACTTCATTACACTGTACTTCTCTGTAACTAATTTTGACCACTTGGGTGAAATTTAGATGTTTACATGGAGCTTCATTATAAGTTAATAGGACTGATTCACTGGGCTTCTCATTAATACCCTTTTATCAGAGTTAAATTTCAGTGAATTAAAACAAGTTTAATTTCTCAAGTGGATTGAAGGACCAACTCTCAACTTCATTAATGATATGCACTGTTCTTAAAGAGACAGTAACCATGTTTTAAGAGACGCTTACATTCAGTCGTTTAGCAGACATTTTATCCAAAGTGAATCACAAATGAGAAAGAGACACAACATACATAAAAATTATATTGAAATCAATTGTGCATTGTGCAAGTATAGGACACTTGATGATTTTAATTTTAGAGTTCTGTGTGTTTTGCAGTATTAATTTTTAATTTTAAAATAATAGAGTTTGATATATGCAATGTTTACTTTTGGCCCACTGCCCTCAATCAAGTTTGAAATTTGGGCACCTCTGCTCTAGCCTGTTCAGATTAGTGGTCTATTTATAAAGCACCACAATGAATATGTTAATAAAAACACATATTTAAAATCAAAGGAATCTCAATCAGGGAAGAAGAAAAAAGGCCTACATATTCTGTGGTGTGTTGGAGTTTTAGAAATTGCAATCATTTATCTTAACATGAATATTAATAGTTATAAAACATGTAATTGTATCAAATCTTTGTTATGGACTAATTTAAATGTGAGTAAAAAATGATTACGCTCTCCCATAAAATTTGGCAAAAAATCCATTCTGATTGGCTGGCTGCTATAGGCAACTCTTGCGAGACAAAGACAGACACATCTTGGTAGTTCGGTTCATCTTGTAACAATGTTTTGTTTAAAACTTTACCAGGCTGCTACAATGAGCACCTCTGAGAAAGAGGTTGAAAACTTTATGGCATTGAAAGAAATTAAAGATTGTCGTTGAAGAAAATTGTGTGATTAAGAGAATGAGCTACCACTTTTTTACATGGCATACCACAATAAATAATACAATAATAATAAAATAATAACAATGAAGAGGGCCCTATTCCTGTACTTTGCCTAGGGCCCCCAAATCACTAAATCCACCCCTGGTAGGCACTGATATAAAAATGTATACTTTGAAACTGAGGTCATAAAAGCACATACAGAATCACCCTGAAAATGACCATCACTACAACACAGACAAGTTCACTATATCACTATTGCCAAAATTCACTGCAATAAGTTTAATTTTCTTTACTAAAAAGTACCCACTATTAAACCAACTCTTAAAAGTAAATTTTCTCCAAATTTTTACTCAAGTAAATGTAACGGAGTATATGTAGCGATTACTACCTACCTCTGATTATAGATGATTGAGTTGTGGGCACCTAAAATAGCCCAGTATTTTAAGGTTGAATTTATTTATTTATTTTTGTACAATGATTTTTTTTTCACTGCCACCTCAGGGTGATTGCTGCCATGGCCAGTGCTCTCATTGACAGAGTGGACTCTTGTCATTACATGTTTTTTTTTTTTTCTTTCTTTATTATTATTATTATTATTATTATATATATATATATATATATATATATATATATATATATATATATATATATATATATATATATATATATATAGGTATTTTAACATTTTTAAGAAAAGTCACATTTTGTTCAGGTCAAAAGAAGAAACAATGAGAAAACGTCTTGATATTCATGACTGTGGTATTTGAAAAAAAAAGATCTTTGATAACTTCTTTGAAAATGATGAATACATTTTGTACAACTACATGTATTTAAGGTGCAAGGTAGTACCTTTGACTTGATAGTTACACCACATTATATTTTTAAGTAGTTAAACCATTTTTCTTTGTAGAAAATGGATAAAATAAAAATAAAAACCTTTTTCTTTTTCAAAAATGTATGAAATCAACACACACTAAGATTACATTTCTACCAACTTCACACGTGTTGTAAACTACAATATTTTAAAAAGGATTTCTCATTTTTATCATCTCAGACAGCTAACCAAATTTTGAGAGTGAGTAACGACTATCGTGAGAATAGAACAAGGACTACATTAGCCACTTTTCCACCATCGGGCCGAATGCTTCTGAGCACAACCGTGCTGGTGGAATGGCTTTAGTACGTTTTGACTCACGATTTTCAATTTGCCAATGCCATGGTAACTCATTTGTTTCTAGGTAGCTGACAAAGTTCACTATGTGAGGATAATAAAATGTATGTGTATCTTCATGATTTTATGATGAACTAGTACACTACATTATTTTTCTACATGCCTTTTTTGTCAGTGAGGTAGATTATGCTAGCTAGCTCATTAAAACTCATATAATATTGTAACGTTTAAAGATGGGAAAGGAGGAAGCTGGGACCGGCTTGACAAACACATAGACATTTAATAACACTTTTCAGCATCCAAAGAAACAAAACCACGCACTGCTTTTCAGCCAGCTGCGTCAAAACCTAAAGACATTCAGACACGCGGACAAGCTTCGTACATCTCTCTCTCCTCTGCCGCTGTCTCCTCTCCTTAAATACTCCCGCTGCCCCTCGCTGGAACGCGAGGCCGGTGTGGCATTCAGGTGGAAGTCATTTGCCACTTATCTTCCCAGCCTTGCTCTGCCCAGATGCCACTCGGCTCTGCCCTGTTCACCACAAATATGTTATTACATTACTCGTAATATTTTGTCAAGAAATGTCCTTTTTTAGCAAGTCTGGGAACTTTTACAGTGGAAAAAGAAACCTTAACCGTGCCAACTGACCCGGATCAGCACAAAATGACATGGTTTCGCTATGAGAACCGTTCGGCCTGATGGTGGAAAAGCGGCTATTTATTCATCCAAACACAGTATTCGAGCTGTACCTGTAAGCTGTTGTATGAAAAGGACAATTTGAAAGTCACACCTGTGTGTATATACTGTATACAGTTGTCAGTCCCAAACACTAACTGTGTGAACGCAGCCTAAATGAAGGTGTCTGCATGTGTAATGAGTGTTGATGGCTGAAAGTGGGTTAACAGCACTAGAGTCTTGTCTATCCTTTTTTCCATCTTTCGATTCAAGTAAAACAGGACATGGGGGTAGATGCAAGGCAACGTTATCCATCTTCCTCAAGAAAGGAGGAAGCTAGAGAGAAAAAAAGAGAGAAAGAGAGGGACATCTGTCCTTGTGTGTCAAAACAGAGGTCAGTGTTAGCTCTCTGAGCTTGAAAGGCAGAAAGCAGGGGAGAGAGAGAGATTGTAAAGACAGTCAGTTTGGTCTATAGATCACTGTCGCTGTCCCCTGTGAAGGTATGAACACTGAGCAGAATGCAGGAAATTACCATGCATGTGTTGTATGCGAATGTGTGTTTGCACTGCTTAAGAGTAATCGGTCACCCTGACATGCCATTTAAGGGGAAACTAGAGAGTATTTTATTATTCCTTCAATGAGCTTCCTTTGTTCAATGGTGCACCAAGCATGCAGCAAGCTATAAACTCTTGCTCATTTTGTGATCTTTCCTGCCTTTAGGAAATAAATCAAGTAGTTATATTTTTTTGCAAGTATTTTATTCATGAGGGTTTTGAGTTGATGATACTCCCTGCATTTGTATATGCGTTCTCTCCAGCTACACGGTATGCAAAAAGCAGTATGTCAAATGAGTAGAATTTCCGAAAACTCAGTATTCATGATTCGATACCCAAACAATACCCGGATAATACCCGGATAACCTATTGCATCTGCCGAAATTATGAAGTATGCAACCAGTGGTCACTTTACTATCCTATAAGGCCATGGGAGCTGGGAGTTCATTTTTCAAAGTTGAAAAATAATAATGGTGGAGAACTGTGAGCAGGGGGACATTTATCAAGTGTAAGTGCCATAGATACCAAAAAAAGCTGTTTTTGGCGGTTAAATTGTACTTGTTAAACAACACCTGAGGAAATTATTTTTGTGTTTTGTTAATAAGTCATAGGTCAAAGTACATTTTGCTCAAACAGCAATGCCAACATGGTGGATATAGTGTGTTTGTGTATTTATACTATATGTTTTTACATATGTTTTTAAACCTGCATCTGGTGTTCAAATGTGAGCCAGTCAATGGTGTTGTGCAGTGAGAGTGATGGGTGGTGCTTTGTGACACTGAAGACAGATTGAGGCTGTGTTTTTGTTTTTAAAACACTGTCTTTGGACCGACTTTATACAACTATGTACTTTTTGTACTTTTAACAACATTTGATGCAATGTACTTATTATGTACAAACTGTTGCATTGTACTTACATTTAAAGTACCCGCATTTATTTGCATCTTTAGTTACACTGTTAACCTTAGCCCTAAGACCAACCCTAACCCTAACCAGTACCACAACATCAGTAGCAGAAAATGTGAATCTTGTGAGAGTTTTGCAGAACAACATGTAGTTACTCATTAGTACACTATATTGAATATAGTTTAATGTTAGAACATAGTAATTAAAGACACCTAATATAAAGTGGGACCCTGTCTTTTTAGTCATTGGCAGACTAGACAGCAAGGCAGCAAGGCAGCTGCCTTTGGTTTTGGACACAAAACTAAACTGCCCAATGATTATTATTAGAATTCCCAAGTTATAATTATTGAAGCTGTCAACACTAGTATGTGTATGTGACGATGCAATAGAAACTATGTTCCTATTATAATCATTGAATGCTTGTAGTGCAGACAGCTTCGTTGATGATAGCGGGAGTATTTTAGTTTTGTCACATCACTTGCTTGCAGAGTAGATACTCTGGTTTTAAAGTCAGTTAGCAACCTTTCACTGTTCTGAGTAAACAAGAATATGTAGTATAAACAATAAATCACCAGTATAAAAGGAAAAGTATGTTGTCTTTGCATATGAAAAAAAAAAAAAAAAACAACTGTAACCTCAGGTTAGAGTATCTGAATGTCATTTCAGTCAATTATGTTCCAGTTTCGGCACTTTTCGGAAACTTCTGTCACAAACATCATCCATCCCTATGGTAATTAATCCCAATCAGATTTCCATTTTGCAGAGCACCCCTACCCCCTCCCAGAGTCCCTTGAAATTTGTCCCCAAACTTTTTTTTCTCAGTAATTGCAACTGTCAGTTCCACTGGAATTCATCAGCAAGGCTGTCCAAATGTGTGATTGTAAGTCGGAAATGTGCACTTTATTAAACCCCCCCTACTCTGCAAAATGTCACTGTAGATTTTAGCCCTTAAACTTTTGGGACGTAAGTGTCATATGTTCCCTATCTGCAAGTCACTCAAAGTTGTGTTGATGTAGTGACACTAAGGGTCAATCTTGGGAGCCCGAGACACCTCTGGTCTTTGATAAAAGGCCAATGAAAATTGGTGCGTGGTAACTGCATACCAGTCCCCTGGACATACGGGTATAAAAGGAGCTGGTATTCAACCACTCATTCAGATTTTCTCTTTGGAGCCGAACGGTCGATGTTTGCTGAGCTGACTGTTCATTCACCTCTGCTGGATCTGACGGCGCATTTCAGCGGCTTCTCCCTCCTCTGCACTGGTGCACTGCAGAGAACGCCCCTGGGTGCTTCGGCTGAAATAAGAGAGTATATTTCTCTAAAAGAGTATATTTCTCTAAAAGAGCAGCACACACGGAACATCTTTTTAAAGACGCCTTTCCGTTTGTGTGTTATTTCTGGTTGCGGTCATTATCTCTCAACTTCTGATGGTCACGTTCACTGTCTTTCATGTCCATGCGGAGACAGTGTTCATGGATGGATCATATACTCATTGCGAGAACATGACCATGGCAACGTTGCGGTCACCCCAGCCACCCCAGCGGCTCCCCGCCTCGGTCATTCTACCTACGGGTATGAGGCCAGCGTGGCTAGCACTGGGGGCGATTTGGGGACCTCAATGGGACCACCTCCGCCAGGTATCCCCCCACGGACCTCCCATTCCCCTGCATGCTCGTCTGCCTGGGAATCGGGCTTCTGGATGAGTCCGCCGGTTCGTCTCACAGCGAGTTCGACCTCTTGTTCAGAGCCCGCGAAGCTGATGAGCTCTCAAGTGCAGCATCGGAGAGCGGGCTCGTCCAGTCGGACGCAGAAGCCTCAGCTGGGCTCTCCCCCTCGGGTACGGTTGCCCAGTCACAGGCTGACGCGGACATGATGGACATGCTTTCCCGGGCAGCCGCAAGCGTCGGGCTAGTGTGGAACCCTCAACCCTCGCTCTACCCTGAACCCTTTCAGCTCAATGATTGGTTCCTGGGCTCGTGGCGCCACTCACAGCCACGCCCCGCTCCAGTTCCTTTCTTCTCAGAAGTGCACGAGGAGCTGACAAGGTTGTGGGAGGCACCTTTTACTGCCTGGTTCTGATCTTTCAGCTCCCCCACCCTCACTACCCTCGATGGTGGGGCGGCCAGGAGCTATTCGCCGATTCCCCCGGTGGATAAGGCGCTCGCGGTGCACCTATGCTTGCAGAGCGCCACCATCTGGCGCGGGCACCCAAAGCTCCCATCCAAGGCCTGTAGGTTTATGTCGTCCATGACAGCCAAACCCTACAGTGCCGCTGGACAAGCTGCCTCCGCCCTGCATGCCATGGCTTGGTGGACTTGCAGGAAAGCCAAGGCGCTAAAAGAACTGCACATGGGTAGTTCCACCCCGGGATTGATGCAGGAGCAGTGCTTGGCGACCGACCTCACTCTCCGGGCAATGAAGGTCACACCGTGGTCTCTCGGGCGGGTGATGTCCACCTTGGTGGTCCAGGAGCTCCACCTTTGGCTCAACCTGGTCGAGATGGGAGAGGCCAACAAGGCACGGTTCCTTGCTGCCCACATTTCCCAGGTTGGCCTATTCGGCGACACCATCCTGAGGACTTTGCCCAGCAGTTCTCGACGGTGAAGCAGCAGACGGAGGCTATCCGGCACATCCTGTCCCTGCACGGCTCAAGATCCCGTATCCCACCTGTTTGTCACCAAGGGAATCCCCCTGTGGTGACTGCACTGGCTCCGCCGTAGCCCGACCCTTCGGGTGACCCAGGGACGACGAAACCCACTGCATTGGAGCTGGTAAACAGACCACTCCATCCCCCGGTGGAGGGCCGGGAGGAGAATCTTTTGTTGCCTTTTCATTTAATTTCGCCGCATGCCCAAGTGGCTGCGGTACCCAAGAGTTCAGCAAAAGAGCGGTTTCCTTGTTCCCTGGGTCACATACCCAGTGTGCACGGCTGTCATCATTACCACAGTCCACCATTCCATTTTGGCAGGTTTGGCGCTCCAGCGGCAGTCTCCCCGCCCCTGCTCGCCCAGCTGTGGAACAAATCCACCCCCGTTGTGACAGTCTCCATGGGTCACGAGGACAGGCCTCTTCCTCCCCTGTCCCAGGCTGTTCCGGGGGTGGTCACAAGGAGCCAGGTAAGTGCTTCGATGTCCCTGAATTCAGCACGGCCACAACACGGCGTGGCACCTCAGGCTCCGCCCCGCCACGATGCCCCACCGGCCGGTACATGCGACAAGATTGTCCCCTTGGTTCCCCTCGCCCGGAGCTTGGACGCGTGGCTTGCGCTTTCCAATCCGTCGCGATGGCTGATCCAGACCATCCGACTCGGCTACGCGATTCAGTTCGCCAGGCGTCTGCCCAGGTTCAGCGGTATCCACTTCACCTCGGTGAAGGGCGAGAACACTGCTACCTTGTGTGCGGAGATCGCTACCCTCCTACGGAAGGATGCGATAGAGCTTGTCCCTCCGGCTGAGATGAAGAAGGGATTTTACAGCCCCTACTACATTGTACCGAAAAAAGGCGGTGGGTTGCAGCCAATCTTGGACCTGCGAGTACTGAACCGGGCTTTACACAGACTCCCATTCAAGATGCTGATGCAAAAACGCATTCTAGCAAGCATCCGGCATCAAGATTGGTTCGTGGCAGTAGATCTAAAGGACACGTACTTCCACGTCTCGATTCTACCTCGACACAGACCCTTCCTGCGGTTTGCATTCGAGGATTGGGCGTATCAGTACAAGGTCCTCCCTTTCGGCCTGTCCTTGTCCCCTCGCATCTTCACGAAGGTCGCAGAGGCAGCCCTTGCCCCGATAAGGGAAGTGGGCATTCGTATCCTCAACTATCTCGATGATTGGCTAATCCTAACTCACTCTCGGGATGTGTTGTGCACACAGGGACCTGGTGCTCTCGCACCTCAGCCGACTAGAGCTTCGGGTCATCTGGGAAAAGAGCAAGCTCCTCCCGGTTCAGAGCATCTCTTTTCTCGGCTTGGAGTTGGACTCAGTCTCGTTGACGGCGCACCTCACGAACGAGCATGCACAGTCAGTGCTGACCTGTTTGAAGGCGTTCAGACAGAAGACAGCGGTTCCACTGAAACTGTTTCAGAGTCTCCTGGGGCATATAGCATCCTCAGCAGTGGCCACTTCGCTCGGGTTGATGCATATGAGACTGCTTCAGCACTGGCTTCAGACTTGAGTCCCAAGATTAGCATGGCGCCGCTGGGTCAATGGCCGAAACCTCCGCAGGGCGAGCAGAATTGCCAGCAACTCGAGGCAGTTGATGTGCCAATGCAGCCGATGGCCATCATGCCGATCTGTCACCACATCTTCAGCCCTTGGACCGACCTCGCATTTCTACGGGCAGGTGTTCCCCTAGAGCAGGTCTCCAGGCGCATCGTGGTTACAACAGACACCTCCAAAATGGGCTGGGGAGCTGTATGCAATGGGAATGCAGCTGCCGGCTCATGGATGGACCCGCGGCTGCATTGGCACATCAACTGCTTCGAGTTGCTGGCAATTCTGCTCGCCCTGCGGAGGTTTCGGCCATTGATCCAGGGCAAGCATGTGTTAGTTCAGACAGACAACACGACAACACGCCCACCATCACCCTCAGGTGGTCCAGCTGATTTGGAGTCGATTCAGGCAGGCACAGGTAGACCTGTTCGCCTCCCAAGAATCCTCCCACTACCTGCTCTGGTACGCCCTGACCGAGGCACCTCTCGGTATAGACATTCTGGCACACAGCTGGCCCCCTGGACTTCGCAAATATGCGTTTCCCCCAGTGAGCCTACTTGCACAGACCCTGTGCAAGGTCAGGGAGAACAAGGAGCAGGTCATCCTGGTAGCACCCTACTGGCCCACCCAGACGTGGTTCTCAGACCTCACACTCCTCGCGACAGCCCCCCCCCCCGGGCGAATTCCCCTGAGGAAAGACCTTCTTTCTCAGGGATGGGGCACCATCTGACACCCGCGACCAGACCTCTGGAATCTCCATGTCTGGCCCCTGGACGGGACATGGAAGACTTAAGTGGCCTATCACCCATGGTGGTAGACACGATCACTCAGGCTAGGTCCCCCTATACGAGGCGCCTGTATGCCTTTAAGTGGCATCTGTTCGCTAAGTGGTGTTCTTCGCGATGCGAAGACCCCCAGAGATGCGCAGTCGGATCGGTGCTTTCCTTCCTGCAGGAGAGGTTGGAAGGGCAGCTGTCCCCTTCCACCTTGAAGGTGTATGTAGCCGCTATAGCAGCACACCACGACACAGTGGACGGTAAGTCCTTAGGGAAGCACGACCTGATCATCAGGTTCCTGAGAGGCGCCAGGAGGTTGAATCCCTTCAGACCGCACCTTGTTCCCTCATGGGACCTCTCCATAGTTCTCAGGGTCTACGGAGAGCCCCCTTTGAGCCCTTGCAATCAGCTGAGCTTAAGGCACTCTCTTTGAAGACTGCCCTCCTGACTGCGCTCATTTCCGTCAAGAGGGTAGGAGACCTGCAAGCGTTCTCTGTCAGTGAAACATGCCTGGAGTTCGGTCCAGGCTACTCTCACGTGATCCTGAGACCCCGACCGGGCTATGTGACCAAGGTTCCCATGACCCCTTTTAGGGACCAGGTGGTGAACCTGCAAGCACTGCCCCAGGAGGAGGCAGACCCAGCCCTGATGTTGCTGTGTCCGGGTTGCGCTTTACGCATCTATTTGGATCGCACGCAGAGCTTTAAAGTCTCTGAGCAGCTCTTTGTCTGCTTTGGTGGACAGTGGAAAGGAAGCGCTGTTTCCAAGCAGAGGATCGCCCACTGGCTCACTGATGCTATAACAATGGCATAATACGCCCAGGACGTGCCGCCCCCGGCAGGGCTACGAGCCCATTCTATCAGGGGTGTAGCGGCCTCCTGGGCCTTGACCAGTGGTGCCTCTCTAACAGACATTTGCAGAGCAGTGGGCTGGGCAACACCCAACACCTTTGTGAGGTTCTACAATCTCTGGGTGGAACCGGTTTGGTCCTGTGTATAGCACGCACAAGCAGGTAAGTCCGGGACAGCTGGCCGGGTGTATCACTTGCGCATAGCGCCTTTCACCTCCCCTGAGCTGAAGAAGTGCTTGGAGAAAATCGCTTCCAGCTCAGTACACATGCTAACTAAGCCCTGTACTGGGGTAGGTGCTCTGCATGTGGTGGTTCCCTGTAGGTAACCCCTTGCGATGTATATCTTCAGCTAATTCGTTTCCCTGTTGGTAAACTGCGTCTTCCTTAGGCAGAGGCCCTCTGCCCCAGTCACCATGCATAGGACCTACCATGGGATTTCTCCACATGACATACTTCTGACAAAACTCGGCAAGACCATGTGATGTATTTCCATTCAAAATACCCCCCCCCCCCCGGGTGGGATGTGGTCTCCACGGTGTCTTCCCTTTGGGATGATACCCCCTGACTATACCTGGTGGCCCCTGTCGGTTAATTCCTTTTTTTGGGGGGAGAGAAAAAAAAAGAGGATAAGAGGCCATGACTGGGCTAGACTGTCTCTATCTTTTGGTAAGTCGACTTGTTCCCAAAGGGCCATTCGACACTCATAGCAGCACTGGGGGAGGTTATGTGTCTGCCTGGTGCGCTGGCTACAAGGCACACAGTAGTCTGCCCATCACACACCGCCAGTTCACGTAACACAGTTTAGCCAGTTGCGGCATTTCGTATAGAGACCCCTAGTGTCACTACATCGACACAACGTCGAGTGAGTGACAGATAGGGAACGTCCTGGTTACTTGCGTAACCTCCGTTCCCTGATGGAGGGAACGAGACGTTGTGTCCCTCCTGCCACAACGCTGAACTACCCGCTGAAATGGCTGGGACCTTGTCTCGGCTCCTCAGCACAAAACCTGAATGAGTGGTTGCATACCTGCTCCTTTTATACCTGAATGTCCGGGGGAGTGGTATGCAAATACCACTTGCCAATTTTCATTGGCCTTTTATCAAAGACCAGAGGTGTCTCGGGCTCCCAAGAGTGACCCCTAGTGTCACTACATCGACTCAACGTCTCGTTCCCTCCATCGGGGAATGGAAGTTACGCAAGTAACCAGGACGTTTCCTGTGTAACCTCACTGATCAAGGCATAGAGAGCCAGTGTTTTGCCCTCCCAACCCCCCAACCCCTAGTCTGAAGAAATGTTCTTTTTTTTAAAAAAGTCCCTGAACTTTTTTATAATTGCTTCATTTGGATTCAGGTTCACTAAATTTCAGTTGAATTTGAAGTATTATGGTTTCACTCTTGCTCTCTCTTTCTCTCCCTCTCTCTCCCTCCCTCTCTCTCTCTCTCAACTCAACTTTTGATTGGCAGCATAAAATGTGTCTTATTATTATAATTCATGTAATATTGTGTTCAGTCTAGGAGCAAGTGCTTGTAATCTTGTGCTAATTAGAGTAGCACAAGACGTTGATCAGTTGTTTAATTGTTTATGTGGGGCCATTCTTTCTTTTTGTGTTGTTAATCTGGCTCTGTTCTAAATGGAAAACGAGTATTTACTGGATACTGCACAACATACACTGTATTCTTACTACTTTTTGTTTTAAATTTGCGTGTGAGTGGTGGAAATACTTTAAAATATATTGGAAATACTTTCTTAAAAAGGCAGCCCCAACCACCCTACTGCTATACAGTAAGTATGCTAACTCTGATATAAGTGTCTTGATTTTTTTTTTTTTTTTTTTTTTTGTCCAGCTAGATGTGGATTATCAAATTTTTACACTCTGCTTTCTCTAAATCTGAGCCAAACCCATTGTCTCAAGGCACTACACCACCACTGGGCCCTGAACAGTTCTTGTTGCTAAACTGTGCCATTTCACACTGTTCTGGGCTTGTTGACACGGACACAATTTTTTCAATTGTGGTGCTGCAAAATCAGGATTAGAATAGACTGACAGGGCAAGTGACCAATCTTGTGTCACCACATAACTAAATCCATCCCAACAGCACAGTTCTCTGTCTTGAGTACAGTTAGTTCAGAAATCTGGGCCGTTAACTTTTTTTAATTGTACCAAACTGAACCATGCTCGAAGGGAAATGCTACTGGAATCGTTACTTGCCAAACTCAATACCATTTCATGGAAAAGTGATTTAAGAGACAAAATTTTGACAAAACGCATAGCAAAAATCCATAGAGGACAAAGGAGAATGGAAATTCAGACAGTAGCCTCAATATGTGAGGACAAAAGTGGACTTAGCTCTCCAGGGTAGGGTTGCACCAGCTGTGAGTAAGGTCTCACTTAAGTTGGGATGTAAAGTTCACACTAAGGGCTTAGTAACTACTTGTTAGTTTGTAACTAAGTCAGTGCTTAATTTGGTTGCACCACCTGTTCTTAAGGCAAGACTTAGTTAGTAGGTCATAAGCTCTCCGTAAAGTAATGCATAGTCGCATAATATGACATTTACTTGTATTGATCCAATAAAGAGCCTTCAAATTTGTAAACAGAACTGTTAAAAAGCAGTGAAATTCAATCTGATTTTGTTATGGTTGATGTTCAAACCTCGTTTGCTCACGTAACTGTCAGCTGTAATAAATTATATCCCCATTAAAATATGATGTGTAATAAAAGTAGATTTGATATATAGTATATTACACTATGTAAATAACAATATATAGGATCTGTATCTAAAATAAATAAGGGTTGATAAAATAATTACTAATACAACAGGTTGGAAAAATAGTCATTTATTCATTTTAATATCCTATATATATTTTGAATGTGTTGAAACTTGACACCAGTCGACGCACCCTGAGAATAGCACAGTTAGATCGATTTCATGCTGAAGAGCCACTTAAAAGTAAGTTTATTTCTCTCGTAAATGAAAACATCACACTGTATGTTGAAAGGATTGAAGCCTGTCACGCAAAACATGAGCTCATTGATGTCATAAAATATCAGTTTGCTTTTTCATTCCAACTGTTGTTCCTGGTCAGAGGCTTCCGTAAATATTTAGTTTATACGTAGGGTTACGTTCTACCTAAGTTTACTGGTGCAACGCTCAAATATTTAGTTGTGCATAAATTGTGACTTAGTGTCAATTTACACCACAACTAGGCTAAGTTGTAAGTTGTAATAGCTGGTGCAACAAAGTGGGAAAGAAGAAGGTTTGTTAACTTTTGGTAGTCCAATGAAATGCTGAGTCAAAATAAAGATGTTAAAATTTGCGGTTCCCTATCTGTCACTCACTCGACGTTGTGTCGATGTAGTGACACTAGGGGGTCGCCCTTGGGAGCCCCAAACACCTCTGATCTTTGAGAAAAGGCCAATAGGAATTGGCGAGTGGAATTTGCATGCCATTCCTCCGGACATACGGGTATAAAAGGAGCTGACTCGCAACCACTCATTCAGATTTTTTTTTCAGATCCGAGCGGTTGTGTTCAGCGAGCTGAATCCTCTGCTGTTCCATTCACCTCTAAGAAAGCTATTGGATTTACGATGCATTACAGCAGATTCCTTCTCAAGGCTCCTCAATCTCCAGGTTGAGCTGGTTCATCACGTGTGTTGTCAGGTACGAACAGGTAAGTTGGCGGGACAACTGGCCGGGTGTACCACTTGCGTATAGCGCCTTTCCCCTCCTGGAGGGGGAGATGTGCGCTTGTTACCCCCCAGCCGTGTTCATGAGGTCATGGACCCTGGATGTCCTTCCTCCTTAGCCCTGTGGCAGGTGAGGTCGCAGAGAAACTTGATGCTGGCCCAGTATGTGTGCTATTAGGCCCTGTACTGGGGTAGGTGCTCCACCTGTGCTGGTTGCCTGTTTGTAACCCTGTGTGATGTATCTTCCACGAGATGGTTTCCCTGTTTGTAAACCCACGTCTTCCTTGGGCAGAGTTTCCCTCTGCCACCGGTCACCGTGTTTGTAGAGCTCCATCCCCTCTGGGTAGGACCTACCACGGGGACTTCTCCACATGCGCCACTGCCGACAAGACTCAGTAAGACCATGTGACGTATTTCCACACAATTGCCTCCCCTTCGGGCAGGATGTGGTTTCAGCGGTGACTTCCCCTTGGGAATGGACACCCCCCCCCCCCCCCGACGCGGACATTTATGGCCCCCAGCTGAATGACTTCCATTCTTTTTTGGTGAGAAAAAAAGAAGAGAAGAGGCCATGGCTGGGGCGGCCTGTCCCCATTTTGGTGCGAGTGGACCGTACGACGCTCATAGGAGCGTTAGGAGAGGTTACATGATGGCTGGCTATGAGGCATGCAATGGTTTGCCCATCTCGCACCGCCAATCCACGTAACACAGTTCAGCTAGTTAAGGAGTTTCATATAGGGACCCCTAGTTTCACTACATCGACACAATGTCAAGTGAGTGACAGATAGCGAACATCCTGGTTACTTTCGTAACCTCCGTTCCCTGATGGAAGAAACAAGACGTTGTGTCCCTCCTGCCACAACTCTGAACTACCCGCTGAAATGGCTGGGACCCTGTCTCGTCTCCTCAGCACAAAACCTGAATGAGTGGTTGTGAGCCAGCTCCTTTTATACCCGTATGTCCGGGGGAGTGGCATGCAAATTCCACTCACCAATTCCCATTGCCCTTTTCTCAAAGATCAGAGGTGTTTGGGCTCCCAAGGGCAACCCCTAGTGTCACTACATTGACACAACTTCTCGTTCCCTCCATCAGGGAACGGAGGTTACGAAAGTAACCAGGACGTTTATTGGTCATACTTGAAATAGAATGTGAAGTCAAGCTCGCTGCAATGTGAAATACAGTATTCCATGCAGTGTGTTATGTTCTATACTGCACATTTTGCATAGTATCTTTACTGTATATTGCAGAAATAGTAAGAGTGTGGCAGTATGCTATTCTGAACATACTGTAGCCACTCTTTCTGCATTCTATTCTCTTCTTGCCTGTTTCGTTTGCTTCTACATTTCTATCTATTTTTCATCTGTTTGCATTGCTCCTTTTTAATTAACAATACACAAGGCACTTTAATTGAAGGAGCTGAATGAAAGCACATTCTGCTGTTATTGCAGTGCAGTGTGGGCAGCAAAAGTGCTCTTATCCTGTTCCCTTCAGTCACCGTCTCCATGGTGAGGCACATTTCAAAGAAGATCATCGTAAAGTGTAAATACTTTAAAATAGAATGAGCCCTTTTACGATGGCTCTCTCTTGCAAATTTACTAGTCTATTGTGTTTGCAATTTGTTGACCCTCCTTCGACAGATTGGTATGTAAGAATTATTTCCTTAAATATTTTTTTCTCTAATTCAACAAAGACACAGAAAAGGTTCAGAACACAAAGACATATATAGATGCCCCTGTAGCAGAACAGGGCACAAGAGATTCGCTCAGGGACACAATTATAGTGATGAGAAATATGGAATTTTAACCTAGCTCTTCGAGGTTCAAAATACAGTTGTATTACTTATTAGATTGTCACCATCCAGTTATGAATAAAAAAAATAAAAAAATAAATAAAAAACTTTCACTGTTTCTTAGTTACTGCATAATATCTGTGAAATTACCTTATATAAGTATACAACTATAAGTAAGCAGTTCGGATGAGTGAAAGCACTGGTGCTGTAAGAACATTGCTACGATGTAAAATAAAGTAGACCTGGTTGATATTGTCATATTACATTCTTTCTTTTTCCCGTTCCGTGATGCCACATGGATGGTATATTTAGTGTTGTCATGCAATCCTGTCAGCTCATAAGCTGACCAAAGAGTATACAATTTTCTTATGCTATTCTTCTTTAGCAGTCCATTAAATTTGTACAGACTAAACTGTACAATCAGCATTTACGATTACAGATTATGATCAATATCAATCTCCATTGTTTATTCAGAATCCGATCATAAGTGTCTTCTGGGCACAATAGTGATAGCACAAGGATCACACCTTGTGGGATGTAAACCTACAATCAGTAGTGTAGTCTAGGGCATATGCAGGCATACAATGTATGCCCAAATATTTTTCTTAGGATTTTGCGTATGCCCACCTGAAATAAGTGATGATACGTATGGCCACAAGAACAAGGAGTAGTCTTTTGACCCGGAACTTTTTCAATCTACTAACGTGATGCCGCAGCACCGTTGTGTGAGCTGTGTGTATGTGTGTGTGTGTGTGTATATATATATATATATATATACAGTTCTGTGCAAAAGTCTTTTGATAGATATTTCACAAAAACATTTGTCTTAAGATGGTTATTTTTATCTTCAGCTTTATTGAGTCAAAATGAAAAAAGAAAAAAAATATGCCCCTTTTGCAAATAGAATAGAATAGAAGAACAGGGAGCCCTGCAACAGATTGCATGACCCCCACAGAGCCCCCTACTGAACATCTAGTCTGGGATTACATGAAGAGACAGAAGCAACTGAGACGGCCTAAATAGATACAAGAACCAAAAACAACTGTGTTCAGGTGTACCAAGGAAATGGTGCTGTTTTGAAGGCAAAAGTGGTCACACGAAATATTGATTTCACTTTTTCTTTTTCTTTTTTCTTTTTTTTTTTTTTTTACTGGTCTTTGTATGACGTTAATTTAAAAATGAAAATTATTCATGGCATTATTTTCGAAAAATTTTCCTCAATAGGCAAAATTTTTCACAAGTGCCTAAACTTTTGCACAGTACTGTGTATATATATATATATATATATATATATATATATATATATATATATATATATATGTGTGTGTGTGTGTGTGTGTGTGTGTGTTTTTAAAAGTATACAGAGATTCTCTCTAAATGTGCACAGAGCTGCGGAAGTGCAACTGATGGCACTGGCAAGACAGAGAGTCGAACTAAGCTGATCCACCAATCAGAATGTTTATTTAAGAGGCGATTGGATATTTGCTAACCAGTAATATTTTCCGTTTCACTAAGGGGCAGGACATTTCCAGTGTCTGATGCAATTTTGTGAAAATACTGCATGTTATTGCACCCCTGCTATTTTTTGATGCTCTTTTTATTTTTTTATTTTTTTGCCTTTTACTGCTGTCGGTGGTGCCTTTTTCTCATTATATCAAATCATTTAAATTTATATTTTTAAGTAGGAAAACAATTTCTCTATACACAGAAAAGCATATAATAGTAAACAAATAACACTATACATTTTTATGTAGGCTATACACCGATCAGCCACAACATTAAAACCACCTCCCCAACCCTGTGCAGGTCCCCCTCGTGCCGCTAAATTGTACCGCAATTGTACAGAGCAGTTATCTGAATTACTTTTTTTTTTACAGTTTGAACCAGTCTGGCCATTCTCCGTTGAACTCTCTCATCAACAAGGCGTTTCCGTCTGTAGAACTGCTGCTCACTGGATGTTATTTGTTTTTGGCACCATTCGGAGTAAACTCTCGAGGCTGTCTGTGAAAATCCCAGGAGATCAGCAGTTACAGAAATACTCAAACCAGCCCCTGGCACCAACAATCATGCCACGCTCCAAATCACTGAGATCACATTGTTTCCCCATTCTGATGGTTGGTGAGAACATTAGCTGGAGCTCCTGACCCGTATCTGCTTGATTTTATGCACTGCACTGCTGCTATATGATTGCCTGATTAGATAATTGCATGGATGATTGTTGGTGACAGACAGGCTGGTTTGAGTATTTCTGTAAAAACATCCAGTGAGCAGCAGTTCTGCAGATGGAAACGCCTTGTTGATGAGAGAGGTCAATAGAGAACGGCCAGACTGGTTCGAACTGACAAAGTCTACTAACTCAGATAACCACTCTGTACAACTGTGGTGAGAAGAATAGCGTCTCAAAATGGCACTGTTTTGGCGGCACGAGGGGGACCTACACAGGGTTGGGGAGTAACGGAATACATGTAATGGGATTATACAAAATATAAGTAACTGTATTCCACTACAGTTAAAATTTAAATCATTGGTAATTAGAATACAGTTACATTCAAAAAGTATTTTGATTACTGAAGAGATTACTTTGCATTTTATTGTCATTTGTTTCATTTAATATTTAGTCCTTTCAGATGGAAACATTTATACATATAAATGATGCAATCCAAAGTGCATTTGAACAGCGGTGAAACAATTTCTTATGATGTTTTACATTCATACAAGCAGACAGATAAGTAATTCTGAAGTAAGTTTGGAGCAGAAGAAATAGAAATAAACCTTGTGTAAATTGTCAGCTTTACACTAAGCTAAAATGCTATTTCTAGCCATTTTACATGCACAGGTTACCAGGCACGATCATATTTTTTTATCAAGAAAATTCACGTTGGATCATAATTTCTTTTTTTCTAGTAAGACCTTTGATATTAGGGCAAAAATCATATTCTTGATAATAATTTTTGCATTGTTTTCCTGTAAAAATATCTTAAAATTCTTAAAACAAGATCAGTTTGATTTATCGTGTTTTAGAAACAACACTGCATAAGACATTTAGGTTTTTCAGAGAATGTATTTTTAAGTTGTGTATTTTGTCTTACTGTACTGGCAAATTTTTCATAGTCAAACAAGTGAAAAGATCAACCAGTGCTGAAGAAGTAATCCAAAGTATTTAGAATACGTTACTAACCTTGAGTAATCTAACGGAATACGTTACAAATTACATTTTACAGCATGTATTCTGTAATCTGTAGTGGAATACATTTCAAAAGTAACCCTCCCAACCCTGGACCTACACAATATTAGGCAGGTGGTTTTAATGTTGTAGCTGATCGGTGTATATGGTAATACAAGATAATTTGTTAATGTGAACATAACTACACTCATATTAGCTACATATAGGGTCTTTCATAAGTTCACAGTATGCCCACCTCTTCAGACACTACTACACCACTGCCGCTCAGTTACAAGCCCAGATTGTTAACCAGTACACCACACCTCCCACAGTAGTAGTTATATAATGCTTTTTTTCCAGAAGTAAAGATACCATTCTAGGGCTCCAGACTAAAAATATGACTAAGGAGCCATTGGCTCCTAAACCGAAACATTAAGGAGTCAAATGGCTGTTCCCTGTCTGTCACTCACTCGATGTTGTGTCGATGTAGTGACACTAGGGGTTTGATCTTGAGAGCCCCAATCACCTTTGCTTAAAATAGAAAAGGCCAATAAAAATTGGCGAGTGGAATTTGCATGCCACTCTCCACCCCAGACATACGGGTATAAAAGGAGATGGCGTGCATCACTCATTCTGATTTTTTCTTCGGAGCCGAATGCATGTGTGTACGTCCTCTCACTCATTGCTACACTGCTGGATTATTATGGTGCATATCAGCGGTCACCCTCACACGGTTGAGTGCTGTGTTTCCCCTGGGCGCTTCGGCAGCCTGAGTCTGCAGGTGCTAAAAGAGTATATTAGAAAGAGTATATTTCCTTTTAAAAGGAGCTCACGCAAACGATTGCCATCTTTTTAAAGATGTCCTTCTGCGTTTGTGCTACTGGATGTGGCCGTTATCTCTCCCCTCCAGATACCCATGAAATCTGCCTCTAGTGTCTGGGGTGCCAGCATGCCGAGGCGGCTTTCGTGGAAGGGTTATGTTCTCATTGCTAGAACATGCCCATGGAGAACGTTGCGGTCACAGCTCACTTCCTTCTTCATGAAGCAAGGAGCCACCGCGGCTGCTCCCCAACCCAATCCATCCTGGGCTGACGCTCAGCCGGCCGGGTCGACAAGTACCCCGGGCGATCTGGATGTGGACATGGGAGCGTTCCTGCCGGCTCAGCCCCCGTGGACCTCCCATCCCCCAGCACGCTCATTCTGTCCAGACGAGCTGTCGAGTGATGCAGGCGGTCTGCCTCAGGGCGGGTTTAATGTGTCGTTAGTGGCACGCGATGAGGATGAGCTTTTGGTCACGGCATCGGAGGGTGGGCTTCTGCTATCAGAAGCGGACGAATCTTCTGAGCTCCCGGCCATGGGAGGACGATTCGTCTCAAGCCAGGACGATTCATCTCGGCTACCAGTACCAGTCCTCCCCTTCGGTCTGTCCCTGTCAGAAGGTAGTGGCGCCAGTAAAACAATTTCAGAGGCTCCTGGGGCATATGGCATCCTCGGCGGTGATTCTCCCCCTCGTGTTGATGCATATGAGACCGCTTCAGCACTGGCTACAGACTCGAGTCACGAGGTGGGCATGGCACCACGGCACCCGGTGTGTGACCATCATGCCACAGTGCCGTCAGACTTTCAGCCCTTGGTCGGACCTGGTGTTTCTATGGGCAGGTGTTCCCCTAGAGCACGTCTCAAGGCGTGTCGTGGTCACAATGGACACTTCGAACTCGGGCTGGGGCACCATGTGCAACAGGCAGGCAGTGTAGGGGCTTTGGACGGGCTGCCGGTGATATACAGTATATAAATTGTTTTACAATATTGCCTTAGTCTTTTACTGTTACCAGATGGCCCAGACACAGAGACTACAAGAGTGCAAATTGAATGAAATACTGGAGTAGCAGTTTATTGTGCTACTCCAATCCCAATCAATAATTACCAGGAAAAAAAAAGTGGTACACAATATGGGACTTTTAATTGTAAAGAAGCCCGAAATACACATGAGACTTTTATTTTGAAATGTCTGCACTCCCAGTTGTGAGCTCACTGATGGCTTATTCGCTGAGAAAGCGAATCTGATTCAAACTGCTAACCTAAGATCCAGAGTTCAAAGCCTCTGTTCTTTTCGGGTGATTCGTGAAAAAGATCCGGTTCAAAAGAATCATTTGCTCATGACTCTCTCGCACTGGGGTTGTTGTTGTTGCGTGCGGTGCAGCGAGGTCATCACCACAACAGAATGGGTGAAAGCGGTGCGAGACACACTGGTGAGCGATATATAGATGTATTCAATAAGTCACAAGATGATATCTGATGAAACCACATATGAACGCACACAACCAGACTGTCGCCAATGGCGACTAGGTTTTAAATTATAGCCACAATAAATTATTTTTGGTCGCATTTGCGACCATTTTAGGTGCAGTCTGGAGCCCTGCATTCATTTTCTCTATAGTATAATAGATTTTTAACAATAATTTATTAAACTTTAAAGGCAGTCTTCATGAGCTCCAAGGATGTTAATCAATGGTACATCCTTCCGTTGAAGCCATCAATCCAAGTAATTTCATCTTCAGTTTAAAAAATCCACGAAAACGACTAAAAACGCTGTATTATGCATGCCAGGCCAGTAGTTGGCGATGTCACTTTGTAAAGAAACATTACGCGCCTGCGCACATAAGCATTCTTCCACAGAGCGGTGAATACAAACAATGAAGATGGTGATCGCTGGTCGTAGTAGTGATGCAGTAAATCTACACTTTGCTGGAGAAGCATCAATAAACTCAAAATCTTGAGCAGCACAAACACAGTCCTGTAGTCCACCACTGTAGTTTTGAATGTCTCGCGCATTGTTTTGAAGTACTCGCGCGCATGCCTATAGACTGAACACATACGCGTGCGCATGACGTCACCGTTTTCACAAATTCACGTTTTTGTATGTTTACACGGAGACGATAACGGCATTGTTTTCAAAAACTTGCACTTTGAAACCCATTTTCAAAATTTCATTGTCGTGTAAACGAACAGCCAAAATGCATAAAAACTTTTCAGTTTTTAGTTGAAAACGTTGTCGTGTTGCCCCTTTAAGGACCAGAGTTTTTCGACACCTGCTTTCCGGCACTCTCGCATGTAAGGGACTTGAGAACGTGTTGTGCAAGAGAGCTCCCAGTTTTGTTCATAGGTTGAGATTTATTTGGGTAAATATAACATTTCACACAAAATGCTTTTAAATTGCATTAAATACTGTATGTGTTCAGAACAGTTGAATGTTAAAACTGAGTGTTTGTTATGGATCATTTTTGAAGGATGCATATGGATTACATGTGTGGAATCTGACCACATTTTGGTGCACATGCGAGGACTGGGCATGTAAATTTAAAATTATTCATATCTTATTTAATGATTTACAGCCCAGAGTGTTTTCCAATTAAGTGAACATGTGTAATGAGAATTCTATTGTTTTAATCTGTTGTTTAAAACTAGTTGGTTCTGTTTTCAGTTTTCCCTCTCATGGGAGTTTTCAGTTTGCTACCTTTTTTTTTTTTTTGGTCTTAATAAATACTTGTAAAAGAGCTCTGACTGCTTGTGCTTGGGTTCTTATGACAAAAACCTGACACACTCTCAAACTACTTACATATTTGCATATATCTGAATATTTTGCAATAAACTTAAAATAAGTATAAGTATAGAAACAATATAATGACTTTAAATCAATAGTCTATTTTTCTCTAATTTTTTTTATTTGATTACACCATTCACAATGCTTCATGGGATTGTAGTTCATTCCCTCATTAAAGACTTTAAGTATACAGTCTTGTACCTTTGTTGTTTTGTCTGATTTTACAGTGCTTTTTTACTTAATCTTAATCTGGTTTGTTGTGATTCATCTTGAGCAGGTTGGTTCGGTTCATGGCTTAGAACTTGTTTATGAATGATTTTATGAAATCCCAATGCAAGAAATTAATGAAAGAAATACTTCCACAACCAAGATGGTTGAAAAAGTGAGTTCTATAGTGCGCAGAAAGTTTGTCCTTATCTTAGTCATAAAACATAAAAAAATGTGTGTGGATAAAAAGAATAAAAGAGAGAAGGATTTTAATTATTTTTGCATGGCTATGATTTTACCAAAACTTAAAGACAGTGTATTTGAACAAATAAGTGTAATAACAGTTCGGGGGTGCATTTCCCAAAAGCATTGTTAGCCAACTATGGTTGTAAGTTCCATCGTTACCAGCATAGTTCAATGATTTGGTGATTTCCAAAACTGTAGTTCCAACGAACATTCGCAAACAGCATCACAAATTTGTGTAGTTGGAACTACTGCTCTTTATCTGTTGTTCCCTATCTGTCACTCACTCGACATTGTGTCGATGTAGTGACACTAGGGGCCACTCTTGGGAGCCCGAGACACCTCTGGTCTTTGATAAAAGGCCAATGAAAATTGGCGAGTGGTATTTGCATGCCACTCCCCCGGACATACGGGTATAAAAGGAGCTGGTATGCAACCACTCATTCAGATTTTCTCTTCGGAGCCGAATGGTCATGCTCACTGAGCTGAATTCCCATGACTGTTCATTCACCTCTGCTGGATCTGATGGTGCATTTAAGTGGCTTCTCCCTCCTCTGCACTGGTGCACTGCAGAGAATGCCCCTGGGCGCTTCGGCAGAAATAAGAGTATATTTCTCTAAAAGAGTATATTTCTCTAAAAGAGCAGCACGCATGGAACGTCATTTTAAAGACGCGTCTTTTTAAAGATGCCTTTCCGATTGTGTGTTATTCCTGGTTGCGCTCGTATCTCTCGCCTTCTGATGGTCACAATCACTGTCTTTCATGTCTGGGCTCTGCTCACGCGGAGACAGCATTCGTGGATGGTCATGTACTTATTGCGAGGACATGTCCATGGCAACGATGCGGTCGCGGCTTGCCTTTGTAAGAAAGCAAGCCACCCCAGAGGCTCCCCGCCTCGGTCCTTTTACCCACAGGTATGAGGCCAGCGTGGCTAGCACTGGGGGGGATTTGGGGACCCCAATGGGACCACCTCCACCGGGTATCCCTCCGCAGACCTCCCATTCCCCAGCACACTCGCCTGCCCCCATCAGGCCTATTTGGCGACACCGTCAAGGACTTTGCCCAGCAGTTCTCGACGGTGGAGCAGTAGATGGAGGCTATCCAGCATTTCCTGCCCCGGCACGGCTCAAGATCCCGCACCCCGTCTGCTCATCACCAAGGGTGTCCCCCTGCGGTGACTGCACTGGCTCCGCCGCAGCCCGCCCCTTCAGCCCGGCCCCGGCGTGGAGCCCACCCCAGGAAGCAGACGCCACCCATCTCGTGTCCACCCAGAACCCGTGAAAGGCTTCAAAGTGCCCTTGAGACGGGCGACCCAGGGACACCTGAGCACCCAGCTGTGGCACAAATCCACCCCTGATGTGACAGTCTCCATGGGTCATGAGGACAGGCCTCTTCCTCCCCCATCCCAGGCTGTTCCGGGGGTGGTCACAAGGAGCCAGGTAAGTGCTTCGATGTCCCTAGACTCAGCATGGCCATGACATGGTGTGGCACCCGAGCTCCACCCCACCGCGAGGCCCCACCTACCGGTACATCCGACGACGTTGTCCCTTTGGTCCCCCTTGCGCAGAACTTGGACGCGTGGCTTGCACTTTCCAATCCGTCGCGATGGCTGGTCCAGACCGTCCGACTCGGCTATGCGATTCAGTTCGCCAGGCGTCCGCCCAGGTTCAGCGGTGTCCACTTCACCTTGGTGAAGGACGAAAAAGCTGCTACCTTGCGTGGAGATCGCTACCCTCCTACGGAAGGGTGCGAAAGAACCTGTCTCTCCGGCCGAGATGAAGAAGGGGTTTTACAGCCCCTACTGCATCGTACCGAAAAAAGGCGGTGGGTTGCAGCCAATCTTGGACCTGCGAGTACTGAACTGGGCTATACACAGACTCCCGTTCAAGATGCGGAAGCAAAAACGCATTCTGGCGAGCATCTGTCATTAAGATTTGCTTGCGGCGGTGGACCTGAAGGACGCGTAGTTCCACATCTCGATCCTTCCTCGACACAGACCCTTCCTGCGGTTTGCATTTGAGGGTCAGGCATATCAGTACAAGGTCCTCCCTTTCTGCCTGTCCCTGTCCCCTCGCATCTTCACGAAGGTCGCAGAGGCAACCCTTGCCCCGCTAAGGGAGGTGGGCATTCGCGTTCTCAACTATCTCGATGACTGGCTAATCTTAGCTCACTCTCGGGACATGTTGTGCGCACACAGGGACTTGATGCTCTCACACCTCAGCCGACTAGGGCTTCGGGTCAACTGGGAAAAGAGCAAGCTCCTCCCGGTTCAGAGCATCTCTTTTCTCGGTTTGGAGTTGGACTCAGTCTCTTTGACAGCGCGCCTCACGAACAAGCACGCCCAGTCGGTGTTGGTCTGTTTGAAGGTGTTCAAACAGAAAACAGCAGTTCCACTGAAACTTTTTCAGAGGCACAACGTCGAGTGAGTGACAGATAGGGAACATCATGGTTACTTGTGTAACCTCCGTTCCCTGATGGAGGGAATGAGTCGTTGTGTCCCACCTGCCACAATGCTGAACTAACCGCTGAAATGGCCGGACCTTATATCAGCTCCTCAGCATAAAACCTGAATGAGTGGTTGCATACCAGCTCCTTTTATACCCGTATGTCCGGGGGAGTGGCATGCAAATAACACTCGCCAATTTTCATTGGCCTTTTATCAAAGACCAGAGGTGTCTCGGGCTCCCAAGAGTGACCCCTAGTGTCACTACATCGACACAACGTCTCATTCCCTCCATCAGGGAACGGAGGTTACACAAGTAACCATGATGTTAGAAGCATAGTTCCTTTCATAGTTTGCTGTGTGGACATAATTTCACTTCGCTGAGGCTTCTTTAACTTTTAATCCATATTTATCTTTCATTCTGTCAAGACTCTGATCATGTCTACATGCAGTTTTGCAGAAAGCCTTTCTGAAATGTCATGCAAATGCGAATGCAGCCATTTAAGCGAATATAAAGCCTGTTAAGAGAAAGAGCTTTAACACAAGCGGTTTCTGTTGGACAACACAGCTTCTGTTTCCATGTTAACGCATAAGTGCTGTTTTTGTCTGCGTTCCAAACGGGATAAATCAGCCTCCGTAGTGCACTTCATAGGGAGAACAATCATAATAGATCAAACTGAATTTTCAATAAAAATGGCTTAAAAAGTAAATTCCAAATGACTGTTATGTCAAATATAACTTCCCCTAGTGGCTAGTAGGGGTCACTAGAGGGCTAGACTTCTATTTTGAAATGTGATTTCCTTATTATTGCCTTGTCTTAGTTCATTTTCCCTTCCTACTTGTTTACAGGTGTTTCTAGTTTGTGGCATTTAATTCTGTGTATATATAGCTCTCGTGTTCTCCCTGTCTTTTGTCTTGCATTGTTAATTGTATTGAGTTGAATTTGGTGAGTCTTAGTCTTATTTTCAATAAAGAAGTCTCTGCAACTCTACTGTCTCTGAGTCTTCTGTGGCTCCGCCCTCCGAGCCTTCCATGGCTCCGCCCTCTGAACCTTCCGTGGCTCCGCCCCTAGAGTCTCCCATGTCTCCTTCTCCTAAAACTCCTACTCCAGCTCAACCCACTTGGTCTCCTGACAATGCTGCGGCTCCATCTGCTCCTTCTCCTGAGACTCAATTCCCTGAGCCTACTGTGGCTCTGCCCGCTCCTCCCACTGAGCCTCCTGTGGCTCCACCTTCTCCGGCTCCACCTCCTGTGACTCCATTCCATGAGACTCCTGCGACTCTGTCTCCTGAGCCTCCTTGGCTCTGCAAACCCCCTTTCAGTTTCACCTCCTGATCCGCTTACTGCTCCTCTTCCTGCGGCTCCACCTCCTGAGATGCCAGCGGCCCTGCCCCCTGAGATTCCAACATGCCCCTCTGCCTTGTCGGGCCCTGTTCCAGAGCCCAGGCCTCCTCCAAAGCCTCTGGACCCCCCTCCTTTCCTAGAGTCACCTTCCTGGCCCTGCCCCCTTTCTGGAGCTGCCACCTAAACTGCCAGATCTTGCTCCCTTCCTGAAGCCATGTTCCAGGCCTCCGGACCCTGCTCCCTTCATCCTACCACCTCCCTGGCCTCCAAACCTGCTCTCTCCCTGGAGTCACCTCCCTGGCCTTAGGACCCCATACCCTTTCTGGAGCCGCCACCCAAACCGCCGGACCCATTCTGTCTTGTTTTGTTTTTGTGTTGGGCGTCAGGAGCCGCCCATTAAAGGGGGGACTCTGTCACGTATAACTTCCCCTAGCAGACAGTAGCGGTCACTAGAGGGCTTTCCCTGTTATTGCCTTGTCTTAGTTCATTACCCCTTACTAATTGTTTACACGTGTTTCTAGTTTGTGTCATTTAGTTATATCGCCCCCATGTTCTCCCTGTCTTTTGTCTTGCATTGGTAATTGTATTGAGTTGAGTTTGGTGAATCTTAGTCTTGTTTCTTTTGTGGTTCCTCTTGCTCTGGATTATCGTTATATAAGTCTCTGCAACTGGGTTCTAAAAATCTTCACTCGCCGGACTATCTCCGTGACATGTTATTTTGGAGCCCCATATCTTTCAGCACCCCACTGCTCTCATAGTGGATGGTAAAGACTTTGAAGGGAATAGAGCATAGGGATGATCTCTTCTGAATAGAATGCACCCATTTGAAGAGTGCGCATGTGCATTTTTGCTCAGGCACTTCGGGAAAACCCCAAAGTCTGATGTAGAACAAAACACATCTATTGCTGTGCAATGCATCTGTCTCATTACATGGTGCACACCGATTTCATGTCTTCAGCTGCTTTGTTGCATTAAACTTCTTTCTGGTGTACGTGTAAATAAGCTTTTATAATTACATTTTCCCAGAAGTTTTTACTTCATTCCCTGTGTAACGTCATTAACGACAGTTCTGTGATGTTGAACCAACGTGGTTCAAACGATGTGCAACATAGTTACTATGGTTTCGGGAAACAGTCATGACTAGCTAGTTAGTTTCTCTAATGATGCATTGTACTATGGTGGTTACGCAGTGAGTTACGTCGTTGGTCAGGAAACGCACCCCTGTCTGGGTGTTAAAGTCAATTTAGTATTAGTTTAGTGGTCATAGCTTCTAACAGTGCATCTCGACTTTATATTGCCTGAAGCGAAAGCCTCCACTCTCAAACATGTTTCACAAACAGTGTGAAATTAAATATTCTTTATCTCCTTCTGGATGTGCAGTGTTTGCACCTTGTATTACAGCCCAGGGCTCTGTGTCTCTCTACATTCAGGCCTACCTACCCTAGTTACTGGCCTCAGTGAAGCAAAGGGGCTTTAATTACAAATGCATCTTTTGCGCTGCGCAGCAGGCTAATTGTTCCAAATTCCCCCGGTGTCATTCTCTCCTTGCCCCACCAGTGGCCTTACTCACATCCTCTAATTGTCATGTACACACTCCAGCACACTAGATTTAGAGTAGCACTGCCCTTAATTTAATTGGAAAGCACAGAATGGTGCGAACAAGAAAAGGAGAAAAGAAATAAATAAAAATTGAAGCAATCTTTCTTCAACGGGCAGTAAAAGGGCTCCAAGTATGAATTATTCATCTGCTTGATGGATGGGTCTGCAAATAAAACTGTTAAGTAAGCTTTGTATACTTTCACTCTGTTCTTTCCCTTGTTGTCTGACTGTTGAGGGGACAAAACACACTGTTCATTATGACACAACATTGCCACACAATTAATATAATGTGCAGCATTATAATAGCTGGCAACTAAATGCGTCACAATAACAGTGGAGTTTTGATGGCATGCAGTCTTTTAAACTAAGATTTAAAGGGATAGTTCACCAAAAACATTAACATTCTGGAATCATTTACTCACTCTCATGTTGTTCCAAACCTGTATGACTTTCTCTCTTCCTTGGAACACAAAGGAGATGTTAGTTTAATAACGCTTAACATTTTTCCATTCAATGAAAGTGAATGGTGACTATGGCATTCTGCCTAAAGCCCAAAGTATACTTCGGTCAGATAGGGTGCATGACACAAATCTTGTCATCAGCAGAGTGCTCGAGCACTGAACGCGTGGAGCCCGATCTTTCTAACCATGCTTCTTTGAACGTGCACACTGTATTGCAAGGTGGCAATACTCACATTTGAGCCATTGCTATCACGAACAGACATTAGAGGAAAACGTAATCGGCAGTAAATAACAGGAGACGAAGATAAAAACAACAACAGGGGATTTGCAGAGCATGTGTGTGAGGAAGTCAGGAGATATCTGCATTTGTATAACTCAAGTCTGAAGGAATATAAAGACATCTTTATGAGTCTAAGCTCCTGAAGAGAAATAGTCCGGTGTCCACCTATCGTAGCACACATGCGCCAACTGCCTGCGTATGCGCGCACCGTCAAATGGAGTCTTGGTCAGAATAAAGACTACTGTAATTTCATGCACCTTTCTCCTAAACAGACTGTTTTCAGCTGCTCTGATATTGGCTGCAAATGACAGGCCTTCAGAAATCTTGATCATCAATTTCATTAAGTTAAGTGACAGCTGATTACTGTTAATCATAAGTAACCCAAAAGCCATTAAGAATGCCTTCAACCTCCCACCTATTATTATTATTTTTTTTTTTTTTTTTTGTCAAATTTCATCAGGAAGAAATTTCATTTATACATAATTTCCTGTCTGAAAAAAAATCTTGCATAGATTATGATTAGCACTGTTCTGGGTTGGTCATGATGAAAACTACAAGACTCAAGTTGATGTTTAACACCTTCAGTATTCATGGGAAAGAGATTTTACAGCCTAACGATCAAACATGAGACAAATATATACAGACCAATTTATTTATTAATTTATTGATTGATCAGTGGAAAGATAACTAGACAGAGATAAATAAGAGGGGTTAAAAAGGGAATTGACTGGTAGGGCCTATTTTTACTTTGGAAACTTTATTTGTCTGAGACACTCTCATTACTTTGAAGTTTAACATAAGATAACTTGCATGCGGTCAAATGGGCTTTGAGTAGGTGTTTTCTTTTTCTCTCTCTCTTCTCCTTTGTGCATATTTTAAGTGTTTAATCACCTGTTTTTCTTTGTTCTGCTCCCTGTTATCTTCCTTGTGTACCTCCTCAGACAAGTGAGCAGCATGATTGTTTTCAACATGCTTCAAAATGTGATCATATATTTGTTAAATTTAACCCCCACTTCTCTATATCCAAGCCCAGTCCTCAGCCCACAATCTGCTGAACTGAATCTTTAATATCCACGAATAACATATCCTCACAAATTATTTATATTCTCGCAAATATTTTATCAGTGGTTCTCAACTGGTGGGTTGCATGACTGTTTTGATAGGGTTGTGAACAGAAGTTAAAAACACTGTATTCATGCATAGATATGGATAAGCAGCTAGATAAATTGGCTTTTAAAAGAGAAAAAAAAAAACACTTTTTTTGTTTTTGACATGAAAGTCTGTATGTCCAAACTAATATTCTAATGTATATCTATATTATGCTGCATTATTTAGCCCAGTGTTTTTTCCATGCACTAAAGGAAAAGTTCACCCAAAAATGACATTTCTGTCATAATTTATTCTTGTTCAAATTGATGTTGTTCCAAACCCATATGACTTTCTTTCCTATGCAGAATACAAAAGATGTTTTAAAGAATATGGTGGATAGTACCTCACTTGAAAGTTTTTTTTTTTTTTTTTTTTTTTTTTAAAGGAACCTAAAGTATATATATATATATATATATATATATATATATATATATATATATATATATTGTAACGTATGCTGGAACTGCTGACAATGATGGCAATGACGAAGATGATGATGAGATGAAGAACCCAAGTGCAGTTTATTAAATATAACCAATAAACCTTAACTACAAACGTGAAACATGAAACATAAACATGAACTTGACTATGACTTGACTACAAACATGGCTTGACTATAAACATTCACATTCAATACTTGACAGCTAGACAATGAAAACATGAGGGCTTAAATACAAGACATGGGAGAACATAAACCAATGAACAAACAGAACTCATAACAAGCTAATTTAACAATAACCCAATGAAAACATGACACAAGAACATGGAGGGAAAACAGAAATCACATGACAAGGGAAACAGGAACACATGACATGAACCAGGAACTAGAATTTCAAAATAAAATACATGAATCAACACAATACACATGACATATATATATATATATATATATACACATATATATATAAAGTGGCTTGTGCGTCATATTTCAAGACTTCCAAAGGCTACTTTGATGGGCCTATGTAGCTCATGTTAATTTTAATACATTTCAATGTCTGATTTTTGTTTACTTTAGTACAAATGTAATCACTTACTAACCTTATTTGTGTAAAGTTATAGCTAATTTTACAACTTTGTTGCCATGACGATGCAATGTCAACAAACACTAAAACCCTATAATTACAGTAAATGTAATACATGTAGGCACTTTTATAAAATTATGAGCGTCACATTTCTGCCTTTAAACCCTCTAAAAATTGGCCCCTCACTGTAACCTTGATTTTTGCTAAAGAAAAAGAGGGACGAGTCAAAATAATTTTTTGTGGTAATCAAAATCAACATAATGCCACAAATGCTGTTGATTGAGCTTAACTTGTATTGGACCCGGAATATTCCTTTAAGAACCACTGTTATATTACTATTATGTACAATGAACAGCACAAACAACATTCAAAGCAACAAGGATTTCCATCAGAAGCTAAACATTTTCCGGTTCCACTTTGTTTTACAGTACATGTACTTTCAATATACTTACAGTGCACTTACACAAGAAAGTACTGAGTAATATTAGGTAACTACATGTACTTAATATGGGTTAAGATTAGGGTTTGGGTTAGGTTTAGGGTTAGGGTTAGTACCTAATTACTGTAGTTGTTGTAATTATATAGTACATAAATGTAGAACAGTACTGTTAAATGAATTTTCCTTTACTAACAAATCCAGTTGATGTCATGGACAGGAGTGCGCAACTCTGTGTCATTAGAGATGTAATTGCTTTCTCGCAGCACTGAGTTTTCACTTTATTGGAAGTTTAATTAGTCTTTATGCCAGCGATTAAAGAAAATAAACAGAGACTCAACAGGCATAAAGCTTTTCACTCAGTCTGTTTGCAGTGAAAACTTTGCGGACAAAGCTGCTGTTCTATGCAATATTTACACAGCGGTTGATTAACTTACCAATGATCCAAGGGAAATGAGGTGTACCCATGTTCTCATCACTTCATGGATTAATTAATGTTTATGGGCTAATTATCTCAGCCAAGACAAATATTATACAGAATATCACGTAAAATACCTCAGAATACAAAAAAACATCACCCTTGATTTAGGATGGTTTCAGACAAACAACATTAAGAAGTGACCGCTCCGAGATGGCCTGAAGAAGACTGAACCACTGATTGAATCCAGAGCCAAAAGGACGTTAAAAGAATCAAGACCTACTTGAGTTTGATGGAAAGCAAGAAGAGAGAGACAGACGCAGCTGTTCAGCCACAAGCTAAAGCTATGAGTGCAAGCTCTTGGTGGATTGCATCAGCCAATCACAGATGCTACATCACTTTCAGGTGAGTCCAAATTGTTCTCTGAAGCTGCTGAGGGGGATCAAGACTTAAGTGGGAAAAAAGCCAAGCAAATCTTTCATGGTTATAAATTACATGGGATACTCGTTCTTTAGTGCTTTACGTGTTCAGGATTTGTTCTTCCCACTCAGTTCTGTTACTTAAAAGTGTTCATTTACAGATCTAAAAGCAGATTTTTAGCTTCAGTTAGAATAGACACCAAGTTGTTTGACTTGAATTAAAACCAGGTTGTAGAACAGAAGTGAAAAAAGTGTACTGTTACATTGAAAATACATCTTTCCACACACTTCTGTAGACAAAAACCTTTAGAAAACATGAAGTCAAAATTCAATGTGACTGTGGTGAAAAATTGACACCTGTGGGAAATCACCTCTAACAGAAAAGCAGATCTTTATATGTGAAATAAAATTTACATTGGATTGTTTATCTGGCTCCCGCTTCCTCCTTTGAAGAAAGAAAGCTAAAGACTTATCACAGTGGTGCTGAAACCCAGGATTAGGAGGAAGAAAATGCCATCATGGAGTCCTCTCCACTGGCCGAAATGTTCAAGACCCTAGCTGGCATCCACAAAACACAACATCAGGCTCTGCTTGACCTGCACGTGGAACAGGAGCAGCAGTTAGAATCTAGAAGCTCCTCCAGGCTCAAGTGGAGGACCGGCAGGTGCTATGCAGCTTGGTACACCAGGAGGAGTCGTCAGCCACGACCCCGGACACACCTATGGCCATGCCACCAGTCACGCTTGGGAAAATGGGACCTCAGGATGACCCGGAGGCTTTCATCAAGCTCTTTGAGTGGACGGCTGGAGCACAGAACTGGCTGAGTACCCAGTGGGTGGTCCGCCTACTTCCACTGTTGTCCAGGGAAGCCCAACCTGGTCCCATGGGCTGTTCCCTCTCTGCTCTCCCCCCCAGGCTGGCAAATCCACTGCCGCGGGTGTAGGCATGAAGTCTGGGCCGGTCTGCTGGACCTGTGGGGAACCTGGGCATTTCCAGGACCAATGCCCCACGATGGAGGTGAAGACATTGGTCTGGGTCCCCGACGCGCCACAGGCCACCCCTGATCAAGCAGGAGTGTACCATATACCTGTGAGTATTAACGGGGGTACATATCAAGCCTTGGTGGATTCAGGTTGTAATCAAACCTCCATTCACCAAAGCTTGGTTCAATCCGAGGCTTTGGATTCAAGCCAGTGGGTGAAGATAAGGTGTGTGCATGGGGATATCCAAAATTACCCTGTAATGACAGTCATTATTCAATTTTGGGGGCAAAAACTTAGTGTCGAGGCTGCGGTTAATTCCCGCCTCACCCTTCCAATAATCTTGAGAACTAATTGGCTGGCATTTACTACCTTGTTATGGGGAATATGTGTGGATGGGTCCTGCAACAAAGCGTACCGGTGTGTGGTGTGTGACTCGCTGTCTAGAGAGGCGGAGCGGCATGCAGTGAATGTCAGATGGTGAATCACGTGGCCACCCCAAAAGCGCCATTGCGCCCACTTCCATTGATCAAGGTCCAAACACAAAAAAGTGGTTCAGGAAGAATTGAAGACCATGCTACATATGGGGGTATTTGAAGAATCCCACTGTGACTGGGCCATCTGGTGGTACTGGTTCCGTAGAGTGATGGCTCAGTCTGGTTCTCTGTGGATTATAGAAAAGTCAATGCAGTGTCTAAACTTGATGCGTATCCAATGCCTCAAATTTATGAACTACTTGATTAGTTAGGCACGGCTCGCTTTTATTAGACACTGGATTTGACAAAGGGATGAAAAATGACATTTTACACACGGTTTGGCTTACACCAATTTGTCACACTTTTCGGTTTGTTCGGGGCCCCAGCTACATTTCAGCAGCAATCCTCAGACCGCACACCGCTTATGCCACTGAACGATATAATTATTTACATAAATGACTGGCAGTGGCACCTGCAGCATCTGAAGGCTGTCCTGAAGTCATTGAGATGGGCGGGACTCACGGCAAACCCTAAGAAGTGTGCAACTGGACGGATGGAAGTACGGTATCTGGGCTTCCGCTTGGGTCATGGACAAGTGCGGCCCCAAATTGATAAGACCGTAGTGATTGCAGCCTGCCCGAGACCTTAGACCAAAAAGGAGGTGAGACAGTTCCTGGGGATGGCTATTATTGTAGATTTGTGCCTAACTATTCGACCGTCACCAGCCCGCTGACTGATCTTACTAAAAAGGGAGAACCAGATCCTGTTCAGTGGACGGAGCTGTGTCAGCAGGTGTTCACACAAGTGAAAGCTGTACTCTGCTGTGGGCCATTATTGCACTCTCCTAACTTCTCTTTCCCTTTTATCTTGCAGATGGACACATCAGACAGGGGGTTGGGAGTGGTACTGTTCCAGATGGTGGAGGGGGAGGAGCGTCCCATGCTGTACATTAGTCCCAAGCTCTCACTGGGAGAGACTAAGTACAGCACCATCAAGAAGGAGTGTTTGGCCATCAAGTGGGCGGTCCTCACCCTCCAGTACTATCTGTTGGGACGTGCTTTCACCCTGTGTTCGGACCACGCCCCCCTCCAGTGGCTCCATCACATGAAGGATACCAATGTGCGGATCACCCATTGTTATCTAGCTCTCCAGACTTTTAAGTTCGAGGTGGTCCACAGGCTGGGGGCACAGATGGCTGTTGCAGATATCCTCTCCAGAAATGGGGGTATGTCTCCCCAGCCTGAGTGGGACGATGGGGGTATGTGGTGATGGGGGCGTGGCCGAGCGACGTTTGCAGAGAGCGAGGCCGGGAGAGACAGAATGGTAAGGATTGACACCTGTGGGAAATCATCTCTAACAGCTGTTTTGTGTTTGCAGTGAAAGTGGAGAGGGATAAAAAGGGCAATCCAGACTGCTGGAGAAGGAGACCGTGTGTGCATTGAGTGTTATGCTGAAAAGCAGATCTTTGAAATAAAATTTATGTTGGATTGTTTATCCGGCTCCCACTTCCTCCTTTGACGAAAGAAAGCTAGAGACTTGTCACAGTGACCTAGGACCTTATGAAAGTACAACATTTGGACCTTTTTCATACTTAGTACACTAAGCAAACTATAGTGGGGTAAACTTCTATAGCGATGAATGGGAGACCATTCTTAGTGTCACTCCATCAGCAGCTGTATTTGAAACCCCACTGCAGCAGTGTTTTTGTTTTCTTTCTCTCTCTTTTTTTTTTTTTTTCTAATTAATGCCAGGGTAATATAACACAAATTATAATGTTATAAATGAATATTAAATTATTAAAAATGGAGTATATAAAAAGTTTGCTAGATTTATGCTACTAAATTAAGTTGGAAATGCTTCATCACAGACTGCAAAAAGAGTCAATTTAATGGACTTCCGCCCTCACAACCTTGTTTTTGTTACATTCCAAAAAATCTTTTAGCCTATTTTTAAGATTTATGCATTTTAATTTCATTCAATTAAATTTAATTGTGAAATGTTTAACAAAATGAAATTAATGAACTAAAAAAAAATAAAAAATAAAAAATAAAAAAAAAATAGTTGTATTCTATTATTATGTTTTTGTGCATTGGAAAAAGTAAAATATGCTGTTGTTACTTAAGGAGCAGATCTGACCCTTAGAATTTACCTTAAAAAAGATTTACACATTTCAGTTTTATAACTAATATCCATCAGATTGAATTGTGCTATCTTTAACCAAATTAAATGAATAAAACTTAATATATTTATTTAGTTAAAGATTACCCAATTCAATTTGATGGAAATTTGTCATGAAATTGAAATGCGTAAATCTTAAAATTATTTTGAGTGTTGTCAGGTTGATTCAGTCAAATTAAATATAATTTTAAAATTATGTTTGTCAATAAAGTCAATAAAACTTTTTAATTTAGATATTAAAATGTATATATATATATATATATATATATATATATATATATATATATAGGGAGTTTGGGATTTTTTCAAAGCAATCTTTCCTCACCTGAAGAAATTGATCTTTACCTTCACTGTAGATGAAATATTATTTTTAGATGTACTGGCATCTATTATTGATACTCTGAATTTGTTGCATATCCAACCACAAGGCTGCCCCATTTTACTCCTCCTGGCCTACTTGTTTGAGTCCTCAAGGGCAGCAGAGATCTGGGAGATGTTCTATATTTAGTGGGGAGCTTCTGAATCCTGAAGGATGCTGGGTGAACGTGTAAGTCGTCTTGTCTTTGCACATACACCTGCATTCACTCAATGTAAAGCTGCTGTGATCAATCAAGCAAACCAGTGCTATAGTAATAATGGATTATTAAAACAGTCATTTCATTGCATAAAAACAAGATACTTTCCACCCTGTCATGCAGTTCAGGAAGCCAACATTTGTTCAAGAGCCATTTTGATACAGTTGCTTGTTTTATACTGTATATTCTATGATGGCAATCAATGAGTGTGTTTACATGCACACCAATACGCTGATAACTACCAAAAATTGACCTGACAATGCAAGAAAATCTCATTTTCAAGAGACATGAAATCATCGGATTATACTCTGCTATTTATGTCAAAATGTAAAGAGGCATGCGCACAACACTTGTGCACATTGGATAAGCCGGTAAGAACACCCAAAATCACGAAACTGGGGTGCTGGGCAAAAATCTACTGTATTGATTGTTTTTTGCTTAAAATGTTTATGAACTTACCTGGCAGTGGGAAGCTGATTAAGGCTAGGGTGGCCAGATGTCCCGTTTTTCCTGGGACAGTCCCGTATTTAAGCACTTTTTCTAGTGTCCCAACTTATTCTGAAGAAATCGTGTTTTGTCCCGTATTTCCCCTCTCCTAAAATTTCTCCATCGCCTATGCGTCTTTCTCAGTCACGTATTTTAATCAAAGGTAGCCAAGGATACGGCTTGTAAAACCAATAAAACCATACCATGTTATTTGAAGTCCATGATTGGATTAAACTATCCAATCACAATCCCCTATCAATAGATGTCCAGTTAGTGAACTGATTGAAGAGTCAGTTTGAAAGAGCACACAGATGAAATTGCGGCTGGAAAAAATGTCAAGGAAGCGTGCATGTACATTTAATGAGGATCTTCAAAAAGAGTTTAAATTTCTAAAAAAGGAGTCACAGACAGAGCCTAGTAAAGTGAGGTGTGATATTTATGGAGCTTGCTTTTCCATCGCCCATGGAGGCTGCACCGACATCACGCAGCATGTTCATACAAAAAAGCATGTGGATGCTGCTAAAAGTAAGTTTGCCACACCAAGTGTTAGTGATTTTCTGTGAAGCAAAGTTCCGAACCTAAAAAGGTGCATGCAAGTGAAGGACTTTTTGCTTATCATTCTGTTGTGCATTGCCATAGCTAACCTTATATGACCTGATAAAAGTCTAGCAGGTAAGACTGGAGGAATCATTCATACCCTCTGACATTAAAAAGCAGTTGGATGCCCTGGTTGAAGCTGGTGACATGCGAACGGATGATTTCTTTTGTGCAGTCAGAAACTTTTATTCAGCATCGGTGGATAACCTCCAAAATTGGAGCCGCTCATTGAAAAACTTGAGTGGGCCCTACTGAGAGACATCCCAGAGTGGAAAGACATTCAGAGCAGCATCGAACACTTCTACTGCAGAATCCCGCTCTCAGTTTGATCGAAGAAACCATGCTCTTTGATGAGTGGGCTTGCGTGAAAAACATTGTCACTCGTCGCATCACTGAGTGGAACATGAACAAGATGGCTCTGTCTGAGAGATGGATAGATGCTTTTCATGAGCTGGAGAGCACGGCCATCAACACTGGAGCCTTAGCCAAGGTAGTGGAGTTTGTCTGCATCTGTGGAGCATGTGTTCTCATTAATGAACGCAGCATGGACACCAGATAAATCTCGACTCAGTGTAACAGTCATGAAGGAAATGCTTTTCATATGTCTTAATTTTGGACTGGACTGCTCTGCATTTTACGATAAATTCTTGAAAGACAAGTGCACACTGAGAAAAATTGCTGCCAGTGAAAAGTATGAGGTGACAACAGTTACAGATGCGAATGCACCCTCTACTTCACATTGATCTGCGCCTATGTAAGGATACATCAATTTCATTTTTGCTGGTAGGGGGCTGTCCCGTTCCGTATCTGTCACTCACTCGACGTTGTGTCGATGTACTGACACTAGGGGTCACTCTTGGGAGCCCAAACACCTCTGCTTTTTGAAAAAAGGCCAATGGGAATTGGCGAGTGGAATTTGCATGCCACTCCCCTGGACATACGGGTATAAAAGGAGCTGGTATGCAACCACTCATTCAGATTTTCTCTTCAGAGCCGAGCGGTTGTGTTCAGCGAGCTGAATTACTCTGCCGATCCATTCACCTCGAAAAGCTTCTCCCCCTCTTGCACTGGTGAAGTGCAGAGAATGCCCCTGGGCGCTTCAGCAGCTAAAAGAGTATATTCTTCCTACTAAAAGAGTATATTTTCCCTTCTTAAAAGAGTGGCATTAATGGAGAGTGTCTTTTTAAAGATGCCTCTCCGTTTGTGTTTATATCCTGGTTGAGGTCGTTACCTCTCCGCTTCCGACAGCCACGATGGCGGTCTTACGTGCTTGGGTGTTGCCCACGCAGAGACAGCATTCGTGGACGGGTCAAGTTCTCACTGCGAGAGCGTGACCATGGCGATGTTGCGGTCGCGGTTTTCCTTCATTAGTAGGAAAGACCACCCCAGCGGCTCCCCTCCTCTGTCCTTCTACCTACGGGTTTGAGGCCGCGTCAGTTAGCACTGGAGGCGATTTGGGGACCCAATGGGAGCCACTCTGCTGGGTAACTCCCCACGGACCTCCCATTCCCCAGTACGCTCGTTTGCCCTGTTGGGATGAGACTGCCGGCTCGTTTCAGGGTGAGTTCGCAGTCTCCTTTCAGCACTCGCGAAGTGGATGAGCTCTCGATTGCAGCATCGGAGAGCGGGCTGTCCAGTCTGATGCTGAGGACTTGACTGGGCTCCCACCTTCGGGTGTGGTCACCCAGTCGCAGCCTGACGCGCAGCTGGCAGCCATGCTTGCCTGGGCGGCTGCGTGTGTCGGGCTGGAGTGGAAGCCTCCACCCCCCCTGAACCCTCACAGCCTGACGATTGGTTCCTGGGCCCGGAGCGCCGCTCACGATTGCGCCGCGCCCCACCCCGGTCCCTTTCTTCCCAGAGGTGCATGAGGAGCTCACGAGGTCGTGGCGGGCACCTTTCACTGCCTGGACCTCTGAGCTCCTCCGCTCTCACTACCCTCGATGTTGGGGCTGCCATGGGGTACTTGGCGATTCCCCAGGTGGATAAGGCGGTTGCGGTGCACCTGTGCCCGCAAAGCGCCGCCACCTGGCGGGGCCGCCTGAGACCCCCGTCCAGCGCCTGTAGGGTTATGTCGTCTCTGGTGACTGAGGCCTGTGGTGCCGCTGGACAGGCCGCCTCCACCCTGCATGCCATGACTCTCCTGCAAGTGCACCAAGCCAAGGTGCTAAGAGAACTGCACAAGGGTAGTTCTGACCCGGGATTGATGCAGGAGCATATATATATATATTGTAATGCTCCCTTATTTGATAGAATCTCTTGATTTTATCTGATTTTTATCTTAGAGACCCTACGAAATTACTCAAGCACAGTTTTCACTCCTGTGTTGACATACTGTATTTCCTATTGAAAAAGAAAGTTTGCTCATCCTTTTTTTTTTTTTTTAATTGCCAATAAGCTTTAGTTACGTCACAGCCATGAATTAATTTAGTTTTTTGTTTGTCGTTGCAGATGATATTGGTGGAGGGGCATTCTCATCCTTGAGAGCATTTGATTGGTCATAAATCTGTGTAGTCCAGGTTGAGACATCTATATATTTGGTCCATTTTTTTTTTTTTTTTTTTTTAAATGGGGCTTTCAAGATAATTAGGGCTGTCAAGTTAGTGTGATCAATTATATGAAGAATAATGTGTTAAAGCAATTAATCATGCCCTCGATCTGTACGTAGTTACTGTAATAAGGAATGTTCCTGTCATTGGACCGATTCAAGCTTGATGTACCACCTTGACGTAGCAATAGGTGGCAGTCAGCTCCAGCTGTACAGGCCTCATAAAACAAGCAAGAGTCACAGGAAGCACAGCCTTCCACAAATACAAATTTACATTATAGACAGCTGAACCGGGCACAACAAAATGAAATGATTTTGAGATGTGTTTTTCAACATTTAAAATTTCATTTAACTTGACATAGCATTCTGAAAACACAGTGCTTATGACTAGAGACACTAAAAACTAGTAAAACAGGATGCAACCAAAGTGAGACACTCCAAAAGCGTCTGTCACTGACGCATGAGTTTATAGACTAAAAATTAAAAATACTGCAGAGGGAAGTAGGCCATAACATTGTTATGATCAATGATATAGAAATAAAATAAACAATATTTTGACTTTTTAAGCCAGTTTTTGTATTTCAGAAATGTTTCACTTGCCTCAATATCTGTATATGATGTAATTAATTTAAATTATATGAATTAAAATATTTATTATATAATGCATTTAGAATTATTGTGATTATTATATACTAAATTATCTTTACTTGGTTGCCTTTCTCAGTAAATATTGATACATGCGATTAATTGCGATTAATTTAGTTAATTAATTATAAATAAAAACTTTTAGGCATACATATAGATGGCCTCAAAAGCTTATAAATATGGACTAAAATCATCCGCAAAACTCTGATTTTGATTTCATGGAGTCTTTAAAAATGTATGAAATACACAATCGGGGTTCTATTTCTATTTCAGTTTTCATTGTTTTTCATTTTAATTCATGTGTTTTTGTTTACCTTGAGAATGCTTCTGGTGAGAGAATGCCGTGCACATCTGGCTGCCGCTTCTCGTCAGTACTCGTGATTGTTCTGCGTGTTTGGATATTTGGACTCCCTCATTTGCTTTGATACATCTTCTCTTACCTAACTTGGACTATACCCTGAATTATGTACTTAATTCATGACTTTATCTGCTGGATTCGTCATCTGGATTTGCTTCGGGTTTGCTTGGCTCTTGCTATTAACTGTGCATCTCTCTGCTGCCAGCCACCATCCTCCGTGATTCTCTGCTGTACCTCCACACATAGTTGGTGAGTGAGACTCCACTCTCTCATTTAACTGTTGTGGACAGTATTTGGGTGGTGGGCTACCTCCCGCTTCTCAAATCACTGGTAAGGTCTCTGTGTCTCACTGGTGTTGTACAAATGCATTGTAGCAATTAAGTTGTGCAACCCTTAGTGATGTCGTTCTTCCACTGCTGTTCGTTGTTAATCTAACTATGCACATCTTTGGACTCAAAACATTCGCCCCTGGCCTGCTTAGAGCAGCTGCTCTAAGCTTGTTGATCAACTGCGTCCTTGTCATGGCGCTTAGCTATTTACTGCTGCAACTGAGCGGCTTACTCTCGCCCCTGGCTTGATACGGCTACATACTGCCTCTGTAAAGGCTAGGGATTACCCGACAGCCAAGCTACATCCATCGATCTCCTCTTCACTATCTCTCATCTCACTACTTGTCACATTCTGCTATCCACTCTATCTGGTCAAATCGTATGGATACTTGTTACTCTATGCTGCCTACTGCTCATCGTGGGAGAAATTATAGCTCCCTAACAGCTATTCCATGTGAACCGCCTCATCAGCACTGATCTACGTGTCATGACTGTTTACATCCTACCATTGCTCTGTTTAACTGTTGGTCCCTTACAGAAAAGGCCACACTACTCTGCACACCTAGATATACTGCTGCTTATTGAAACATGGCAAATTCCCAATGACTATTTCCACATGAACCTGCTAAATCCCCCTGGATACAACAACCTGGCTGAACCTCACCTGATTTCTATCACCTGTCTATTGCAGCAGCTTACATACTAAAATCATTGACTTCCATGAGATTAGCACCTTTGAGTACCTGGTTTTTAAAGTAAATGATCCATTGCCATTGCTTGTGGTTCTTGTGTATCGCCACCAAAATCTTTATCTAATTTCTTCAGTGATCTGAATATACTGTTAACTCTAACTTGTGCCACGTGTTCATCTGTATTGTTCCTTGGTGATTTCAACATACATGTAGATATTGATTGCGCTGCTGCCCATGAGCTCATGTCTGTGTTTGATTGTTTCAATTTAGTACACCATGTTGACTTCCCTACACACTCTTGTGGCCACACTAGTCTGTACTGCTGGTTTAAGTAATGTCTCTGTGCTTGGCTCTCAGATTGGACTGTCTGATCATTCATTTATTGAACTAAGTTGTGAAACCCCTCTCCACAGGTCATGTCTGAAATCCATTATAACCTACAGCAACTTTAAATATATTGATCCTGAATCCTTTTCTGCATCAATACAAACCTCATACCTTACAGATATTACTGAACTTACCTGTCCCACTGACATCCTCTCTAGATACTTCAATTTCTAATGCCCTTGATTTACACACCCATATGCAGACATACAAATCTGCATTAAATGCTGCATGTACGGCATATTTTTCTTCCCTTATCAATAATGCCTCTTCCAGACCCAAAACACTCTTTTCCACTGTTAACAGACTCACCAACCCACCTGTGTCTGTTATTTCAGATTCTGCTGAGCTCTGTCAGTAATGTCTTCACTTCTTTCAAAACAAAATGAATTCACTATACAAACTTTTCTCTCCTATCGTATCTCCAGACGCACCACAGGATTTCCTCACTGACCTCATGATTGGCACATTTTATGACTTTGCCCCTACTAGCCCATCTGCAATTACTGAGTTAATCAAGAAATTGAATTCTACTTCCTGTCAATTAGGCCCTGCCCCCACCGCCCTGCTTAAACATTGTCTGTCTGCCATTTTGATCTCCCTCCGCATCAACAGATTTCTTAGTACTGGTATTGTACCTCTAGAACTAAAAACTGCAGCTGTCACCCCCATTTTAAAAAAGCCTGGCATAGACCCTTCTGACGTAAAAAAAATTATAGTACTATTTCAAATCTCCCTTTTCTGTCCAAATTGATGGAAAAAAAAGTGGTTGTCTCTCAGCTACAATCCTATCTGGCCTCACACAATCTCTTTGAGTGTTTTCAATCTGGTTTCCGTCTACTCCATAGCACAGAGACTGCACTCATTAGAGTCATTAATGATCTTCTAATGGCCACAGACTCTGGCGCCCTCACTATTCTTGTTTGCTTAGATCTCAGTTCTGCATTTGACACTATCTCACACCGCATACTTATTTCTCGCCTCTCTGCTATTGGCATTTCTGCTACTGTACTATCCTGGTTCCTGTCCCTTACTGAATTCAGTATAAATTACTCCTCACAACATTTAAAGCTCTACATGGTCTTTCCCCTCCTTACATCACAGATCTTATTCATCCCTACACATCATCTCGCTCACTCAGGTCTTCTGACTCCAGTTTACTACTCATCCCACGTTACAAGCTAACATCACTAGGTGGCAGGGCTTTTAGCACTACTACTTCTACATTATGGAAATCTATCCCACAATCCCTCCATGACCTCAACACCATACATGATTTCAAAACCCTCCTCAAAACGTCTCTTTGCCCTATGTCTTAATTGATCTGGTCTTCTGTTGTATACTGTATGTATATATATATCTCAGTATATATATATATATATATATATATATATATATATATATATATATATTTATTTGCTGGCTACTTGTAAAGCGACCTTGAGTTTGTAGAAATTTGCTATATAAAATACACTTATAATTTTAAATATTATTATTATTATTATTATTATTAATATTATTACCTCTTATTTACCATGACCTGCTGGGATGTGTTCTCTGTGTGGGCCTGCTTTCATAAACACCATTAAGCATCACTTATTTGTGTGTTTCCCTTGGCTACCTCAATTTACGGCTGCAGCCAGTCTTACCTTCATGTTAATTTGTGTGCTGAGTCCTTGGAATTTTGTGATGAGCTCGTGTTAATCGTACAGCTTACACTAAAACTGTGTCCACAGCCCCTTGGAGAACGTTGATCAGAGGGTAATGAATTCACAAGCTTGTGATCCCAGCTCTTCACGAAACACCAGCTTGCCGGAGGAAAATGGTGCAACCCTGAACATCCCATAATTACCCTAGGGGAGACAAAAATGCAGAGAGAACAGGAAATCTCGCACCAGAAATACACAGGACGCTCAATCCTGGATCTCATTGGTTGTTGCATCTCATGAAGGACTTGTTGGTAGATGTAAATTAAAATAAAACAGTGGGTGAATAAGGTCAGCTTTGATTGGCTGTTTGTTTTCCCTCTGAAATGACTCAGACCTCCTCCTTGTGGGTTCATGATTATGTTGTGGCTGGCCCTGCTGTGTTATGTGGGCCCAATCAGTAGGTGATAGGCCTTTGATTTGGTACAGGGTCTCATCTCTTAGATACTATTAGTTATAACAGGTTGGTGGTGGAACAAGCCACTAACACTAACACTTTCATCAAGCCGAGGGCTCAAATTCAGTCTGCCCACTATCAGCTTTAGCTCACTCCAGTATAATAGCCTCTGACACCGAAACCATGATGGATTATGAAGATGGAGTTTCGGTGATAGACCTGGATAGACTTTTGCATTCAGGCATCCCTTCAGTTACACTCCTTCATTTATAAGAAATGTGCTGTAATCATACTAACATTAACATTTTAGTGCCTTGTTTAGTATCAACCTTTTAGTCATAGTGACCAGGGTTAGTTATCACATTGGGGGAAGTTGTCACAAGGGTGCCCTATCTGTCACTCACTCGACGTTGTGTTGATGTAGTGACACTAGGGGTCACTCTTGGGAGCCTGAGACACCTCTGGTCTTTGATAAAAGGCCAATGAAAATTGGCGAGTGGTATTTGCATGCCACTCCCCCGGACATACAGGTATAAAAGGAGCTGGTATGCAACCACTCATTCAGATTTTCTCTTCGGAGCCGAACAGTCATGCTCATTGAGCTGAATTCTACTACATTCACCTCTGCTGGATCTGACGGCGCATTTCAGCGGCTTCTCCCTCCTCTGCACTGGTGCACTGCAGAGAATGCCCCTGGGCGCTTCGGCAGAAAACAAGAGAATATAATTTCTGAAAGACATTTTTTTCCTCTAAAAGAGTATGTATTTCTCTAAAAGAGCGGCACACACGGAACGTCTTTTTAAAGACGCGTATTTTTAAAGATGCCTTTCCGATTATGTGTTATTCCTGGTTGCGGTTGTTATCTCTCAACTTCGGATGGTCATGATCGCTATCTTTTGTGTCTGGGCATGACCCACATGGAGGCAGCATTTGTGGATGGTTCATGTTCTCATTGCGAGAACATGACCATGGCAACGTTGCGGTCGCAGCTTGCTTTTGTAAGCAGATGCCACCCGTCACACAGCCGGCGGCTAAGAACTCACAGAGGTCGTCAAAGCGCCCCTGAGACGGGCGACCCAGAGACGAGGGAACCCACTCACCTGGAGCTGGTAAAAAGACCACTCCATCCCCCGTGGAAAATCTTTTGTTGCCTTTTTGTTTGATTTCGCCGCATGCCCAAGTGGCTGCGGTACCCAACAGTTCAGCAAAAGAGCGGCTTCCTTCCTCCCTGGGTCACATACCCGGTGTGCACAGTCTTCACCACGACTACCATCCACGGGTTTTTTCTTGCAGGATTGGTGCTCCAGCGGTGGCCTTTCCACCCCTGATAGCCCAGCTGTGGCACTGTTCCGGGGGTGGTCAAAAGGAGACAGGTTTGTGCTTCGATGTCCCTAGACTCAGCACGGCCACGACGTGGTGTGGCACCTCAAGCTCCGCCCCGCCGCAAGGCCCCACCTGCCGGTACGTCCGACGACGTTGTCCCCTTGATCCCCTTATGCGGAACTTGGATGCGTGGCTTGCGCTTTCCAATCCATCGCAATGGCTGATTCAGACCGTCGGACTCAGCTATGCGATACAGTTTGCCAGGCGCCCGCCCAGGTTCAGCGGTATTCACTTCACCTTGGTCAAGAGCGAAAACGCTGCTACCTTGCGTGTGGAGATCGCTACCCTCCTACGGAAGGGTCGCGAAAGAACCTGTCCCTCCAGCAGAGATGAAGAAGGGGTTTTACAGCCCCTACTTCATCGTACTGAAAAAAGGCAGTGGGTTGCGGCCAATCTTGGACCTGCGAGTACTGAACCGGGCCTTACACAGACTCCCGTTCAAGATGCTGACGCAAAAACGCATTCTGGCGAGCATCCGGCATCAAGATTGGTTCGCGGCGGTAGACCTGAAGGATGCGTACTTCCATGTCTCGATCCTTCCTGGACACAGACCCTTCCTGCAGTTTGCATTCGAGGGTCAGGCGTATCAGTACAAAGTCCTCCCTTTCGGCCTGTCCCTGTCTCCTCGCATCTTCATGAAGGTCGCAGAGGCTGCCCTTGCCCCATTAAGGGAGGTGGACATTCGCATTCTCAACTATCTCGATGACTAGCTAATCCTAGCTCACTCTCGAGACATGTTGTGTGCACACAGGGACCTGGTGCTCTCACACCTCAGCCGACTAGGGCTTCGGGACAACTGGGAAAAGAGCAAGCTCCTCCCGGTTCAGAGCATCTCTTTTCTCGGTTTGGAGTTGGACTCAGTCTCGGTGCTGGCCTGTTTGAAGGTGTTCAAACAGAAAACAGCAGTTCCACTGAAACTTTTTCAGAGGCTCCTGGGGCATATGGCATCCTCGGCGGTGGCCACCCCGCTCGGGTTGATGCATATGAGGCCGCTTCAGCACTGGCTCCAGACTTGAGTCCCGAGATGGGCATGGCGCCACGGGACACATCGTGTGGTAATCACACCGGTCTGTCACCGTCTTTTCAGCCCTTGGACCGACCTCTCATTTCTACGGGCAGGTGTTCCTCTAGAACTGGTCTCCAGGCGCGTCGTGGTCACGACAGATGCCTCCAAAACAGGCTGGGGAGCTGTTTGCAATGGACACGCAGTCGCCGGCCTCTGGACGGGTCCGCGGCTGCATTGGCACATCAACTGCCTCGAGTTCTTGGCAATTCTGCTCGCCCTGCGGAGGTTCTGGCCATTGATCCAGGGCAAGCATGTGTTAGTTCGGACAGAAAACACGGCAACGGTAGCATATGTCAACCGCCAAGGCGGTCTGTGCTTTCGTTGTATGTCACAACTCGCCCGCCGTCTCCTCCTCTGCAGTCAGCAGCACTTCAAGTTGCTGCGAGCCACTCAGATCCCTGGCAACCTCACCACTACAGCGGACACGCTGTCACGGCAGGTTACCCTCAGGGGAGAGTGGAGACTGATTTGATTTGAGGTGGTCCAGCTGATTTGGAGTCGATTCGGATGGGCACAGGTGGACCTGTTCGCCTCCCAAGAATCCTCCCACTGCCTGCTCTGGTATGCCCTCACCGAGGCTCCCCTCGGCATAGACGCGCTGGCACACAGCTGGCCCCCTGGCCTATGCAAATATGCATTTCCCCCAGTGAGCCTACTTGCACAGACCCTGTGCAAGGTCAGGGAGGACGAGGAGCATGTTGTCCTGGTAGCACCCTACTGGCCCACCCAGACATGGTTCTCGGACCTCACGCTCCTCACAACAGCTCCCCCCTGGAAAATTCCCCTGAAGAAGGACCTTCTTTCTCAGGGACAGGGCACCCTCTGGCACCCACAACCAGACCTCTGGAATCTCCATGTCTGGCCCCTGCGGTGGCAGACACAATCACTCAGGCTGGGGCCCCCTCTACGAGGCGCCTGTATGCCTTGAAGTGGCATCTGTTCGCTAAGTGGTGTTATTCCCGACGGGAAGACCCCAAAAATGCGCAGTCGGATTGGTGCTTTCCTTCCTGCAGGAGAGGTTGGAAGGGAGGCTGTCCCCTTCCACCTTGAAGGTGTACGTTGCCGCCATAGCAGCACACCATGATGCAGTCGACGGTAAGTCCTTAGGGAAACACGACCTGATCATCAGGTTCCTAAGAGGCACCAGGAGGCTGAATCCTTCCAGACCGCGCCTCGTTCCCTCATGGGACCTCTCTGTAGTTCTTCAGGGTCTACAGAGAGCCCCCTTTGAGCCTTTGCAGTCAGCCGAGCTTAAGGCAGTCTCCTTGAAGACTGCACTCCTGACTGCACAATTCCATCAAAAGAGTAGGAGACCTGCAAGCGTTCTCTGTCAGCAAAATGTGCCTGGAGTTCGGTCCGGGTTACTCCTGAGACCCCGACCGGGCTATGTGCCCAATGTTCCCAAGACCCCTTTTAGGGACCAGGTGGTGAACCTGCAAGCACTGCCCCAGGAGGAGGCAGACCCAGCCCTGTCGTTGCTGTGTCCAGTGCGCGCTTTACGTATCTATTTGGATCACACGCAGAGCTTTAGAATCTCTGAGCAGATCTTTGTCTGCTTTGGTGCACAGTGGAAAGGAAGCGCTGTCTCCAAGCAGAGGATCGCCCACTGGCTTATTGACGCCATAACTATGGCATATCACGCCCAGGACATGCTGCCCCCGGTAGGGCTACGAGCCTATTCTACCAGGAGTGCAGCGGCTTCCTGGGCCCTGGCCAGAGGTGCCTCTCTAACAGACATTTGCAGAGCAGTGGGCTGTGCAACACCCAACACCTTTGCAAGGTTCTACAACCTCCGGGTGGAACCAGTTTCATCCCAGGTAGTGGCACGCAACACAAGCGGATAAGCCCGGGATAGCCGGTTGGGTGTATCGCTTTCACATAGCGCCTTCCACCTCCTTTTGAGCTGAAGACGTGTGCCATTAATTCCCAGTACTGTTCACAAGTTTGTTCCCTGGTTGACTTCCACCGAGCCCTGTGGCAGTCGAGTGTTCGGAGAGATTCGCTGCTGGCCCAGTACACGTGCTAACTAAGAGTCCTGTTCTGGGGTAGGTGCTCCGCATGTGGCGGTTCCCTGTAAGGCTAACCCCATGCAATATATATCTTCCACTAATTCGTTTCCCTTTTGGCAAACTGCGTCTTCCTTGGGCAGAGCCCCTCTGCCCCAGTCTCCATGTTGTAGTAACTCCTCCCCCATTGGGCAGGATCTACCTTGAAGACTCTCCACATGGTTGGAAAGACCATGTGACGTATCCTTCCACTTAAATACCCCCCCCCCCCTCTTTGGGCGAGGTGTGTTCTCCGCTGTGTCTTCCCCTTGGGAGGGACACCCCCCGACTAGACCTGGTGGCCCAGTCAGATAAACCCCCTTCTTTTTTAGGGAGTGGAAAAAAGAGAAGGAGAAAAGAGGCCACGACTGGGTTAAGCCTGTCTCTATCTCTTGGGTAGTCGACTTGTCCCCAAAAAGGGCCGTTCGACACTCATAACTATGTTGGGGGAGGTTACGTATCAACCTGGTGTGCTGCTATGAGGCACACAGTAGTCTGCCCACCACACACCGCCAGTTCACGTAACACAGTTCAGCCAATTGTGGCATTTTGTATAGGGACCCCTAGTGTCACTACATCGACACAACGTCGAGTGAGTGACAGATAGGGAACGTCATGTTTACTTGTGTAACCTCCGTTCCCTGATGGAGGGAATGAGACATTGTGTCCCTCCTGCCAAAACGCTGAACTACCCGCTGAAATGGTTGGACCTTATATCGGCTCCTCAGCATAAAACCTGAATGAGTGGTTGCGTACCAGCTCCTTTTATACCCGTATGTCCGGGGGGAGTGGCATACAAATACCACTCGCCAATTTTCATTGGCCTTTTATCAAAGACCAGAGGTGTCTCGGGCTCCCAAGAGTGACCCCTAGTGTCATTACATCGACACAACATCTCGTTCCCTCCATCAGGGAACAGAGGTTACACAAGTAACCATGACGTTATATCTCAGTAACTGTAAGGTTTAAAGTAAAGTCAAAAGTCTAATGACACAAATGTGTGTGTTTTTTTTTTTTTTTTTTTTTTTTTTTTTTGTAGTAATGTAGCTTTTGGTTTCAAACACCTAGTTCAAAACCTTAAATTAGCATAATTTTAGTCCAACTAAAATTTAAATTCCGTCATATTGTAGCTTCAGGAATGGGTGGATGTTAAAACAAAAAGAAATCTAACTAGAAAATGTATTGGAAATTGTCCTCAGTTAGCAACTATATTTGAGAAGTTTACAGACCAATTTTGTCAGCAAATAACTAGTGATGGGTCATTCATGAATGAGTCATTCATTTTGAATGAATCTTTTATGTGACTAAGAAGAACGAGTAGTCTCAGAGAGTGATTCGTTCATTGCGCAACCTCCGTTCGTTTGTTACGTGAAAACCGCATTGGTGCTGTACAGGAAACAGAAATGATTAGTTCACCTTTCAACTCTTTTGGTCCGAGTCGTTCGTTCTTTTGTCATGTGACAGCCATATACGATATGCGTTGCTCACACAGGAAACAAAAATGATTAGTTCACCTCTCCAGTCTTCTGTACTATGCACATACGGCTGTCACACGACAAAGAACGAACGACTCAGACAAGAAGATTCCAGAGGTGCACTAATCTTTCTGTTTTTCATAATTTGTCCTTGACTGAATTATATTTTTTTCCTTATTAGGACTATAATCAACATTTGCATAAGTAGAAGTGTTGGGAGGATTTAGCTATTGTAAATTTTACATTTTAATTTAATTCTGATGAGCTGTAAATCATTGAATTGACTTGAATTAAGATTGTTCATTTTACTGAACAAGACTCAAAGATCAAAGTCCATAAAATGATCTCATCTTCCCATCTCTACCAATAACCCATTCCCGAACTAATCAAAAACCCCATCATTTTCAACCACGGTGACCCCAACATTTTTATAACAAGAACATTTCCAGAACCCACATAAAAGAACATTAAACATCAACACGGATCTCTTTTTACTTAGTTTGCTGTAAACACACCTTAAATAACATTTAACTGTCCAAATAAATTTCTACATTACAGCCCCATGCTAAGCATGCTAGGAAACAGAAATTCCCTGCCCAGATTCCATAACACTACATTGCAATTTTTTTTTTGCTATAGCTGTTGTTTAAACAAGCACTATCAAACTCAGCCTGATCTCATGAAAATTACGTGACTTTGGATACATTTTGGCAAAATGACATTAGGTTGTTCATTACATATACTGTGGCAGTTTTGAGGTCAAATGTCCACTGTATGGTGCTAAAAGCTAGTTAAATGTTCTCCTAAACGGATGAGGTTTTTAAAGTTAATGCTTTATCCACAATATTCTCAGCAAGTCCACTGTATTTCGTTAGGTGGGCAGAATTTCTGGTTGACTAGCAGAAGTGTGATTGGTTGGCGTTTTGTGTGTAGCTGATCTCTGCTTGCTTGCATGTCATGTGGTTAGATTCTTGCTTTTTAAATATTGTAAGATGTCTTTAAAATTCCCCAGACAATGTGTGCGTTTAATGGTTATCCTAATATGCGATGACTCAAGCGAAACTAAAGTTTTATGTAAAACAGCAAAGTTATGATCAGAAACCACTCGCAAAGCAAAGCGTTGCAGTCCCAGATGCTGCTTCTTCCATCGGCAGCCTACAGAAGGATTGACTTAGGAACATCTGTTTGAAAAAGCTTGGAATAATTTGTTTGTGTGCTCTTTTCACTTTATTGGCAAGAAGTCAAGAGCAGGAATTACTTATATTATCCACTGTTACAGTCCGGCAGCGATAGACATCCAGAAACGGAGCGCAATGAATTACATAAAGATAGCATTATTGTGCTAACAGGTGTGTGTACATGTGCTGAAAGTTCATTAGACATTTTGAGAGTTTGTTCATTTCTATTCAGCGTTGGCCTTTGTGAATGCTTCACGTGTTTTGAAATGACATTATTACTGAGTATAAACTGGACCTATGTTTTTCCTGAATTGTCTGTGAGTAGTGATGATGTTTTCAACTGTTTTCATGCTGTGATGCTAAATGGATAAATTCTATAGTGAAAGACCATAATTATTAAATTTACAGTAGTGAGATGTTTTATCTTGTTTGTGTGGCTGCTAAGACATCTTTATTTCCTACACAAGAACAATACATTCAATCTATCAACAGGATCAGTTGTTCAGTCAACACTAAAACATTTAATGTAGGTTGTAGCATTTAGATACAGAGATTATGTAAGTAACCTAACAATTATAAAGTTAGACTGAGCTTACTACATAGTCATCTCCCTCAAAATATTGTTTTATCCAAAAAAAAAAACAAAAAAAGAAAAAAGGAAAAAAGAAAAAAAGAAACGGCAGCATCTTTGCCTGAGTCCTGCAATACATGAGCATCCTGCTGTCTGGACCTCCCCTGTATCTGCAGTAAATACATAATCTCGGTACAACAAATTCTTCAGGTTCTGACTAGACTCAATATATACTTTAAAGTAACCATAATTATCTACAGTCCTCAAAACATTTGGGCATTTACAGCTGTGAAGGCACTAATAGGCCACATAGCTTTTCAGGTTAGTGTGCTCAGGTTCTTCCATTGATGGATAAAGACTCAACAAAATAACTAAAATGCTTCTATATTTGTCATCCTGAAATCCATATTCATTAACAGATAGGTGAGGAAGAAAAACATCGCCTTGTGATATTTCTGTGATCGTTTGTTCTCAAGTTTCTGTCATCTTTAATGCTGCATTAGTACATAACATAACGATTGCTTAACCGGAAGTTCTGCCCACATTGCCTGCAAAGCGTCATGGGACTCAGGAATATTGTGGATTGAGTTTTAAGTTAGCAACTATGAAAGAACTATGTCATTTTGTGGTGCTTCTACAGTATTGTTCTTCCTCACGTATCTGTTTATAATTATGGGTTTCATGATGATGGGCCAAATATTGCAAATATAGAAGCATTTTAGTTATTTTGTTGAGTCTTTATCCATGATTGAAGAACCTGAGCAGACTAACCTGAAAAGCTATATAGCCTATTAGTGCCTTCACAGCTGTAAATGTCCACATGTTATGAGAACTGTAGATAATTAAGGTTATTTTAAAGCATATACTGAGTCTAGTCAGAACTGTCATCCTTTAGTTTGCATGTGCAACACTTTATTAGTTGAGCTACCGAACAACTAAATGTGCTGGAATAAAATAGCAAATGAAGATATCAGGTCATGTAATGCAAACATTGAAATGTATGTTATGCATTATAGTAATATAGTAATACACTATAATTTGGTGTCATAAAATAGCATTGTGCGGAAAAAGTTAGTGTTAATGAGCTGATATTGTAGGTGCTGGAAAGAATGTCCCAGGAGCAGAGGTAACCGGTCTAAATATTTATTAACAAAGTCAGTAATGCGCCACTGCGCAAAGTAGAGAGTAGTGTGTTTGTTATTGGAGTGTGTGCATCGTGGAAGTCAGGAGAAACTTGGCAGGATCCTCCGTAGAAGCTAGATGATGACAGATGTCCAGTGGGCAGTGTGAGCAACAGCAGAAGTGTTGATCCCCTACACGTGGGAATAGACTGGAATTCCTTCATGGATTACCAGGCTGAACTCAGCAAAGACTGGAAGGCAAACCACAACCAGAACAATGCAGACAACCAACAGTGTAACAAGATAGGACCAGCTAAACAAGGAGAGCAAGGCTAGTACTCAAATTAGGATAACAATCTGGCAAAGAAACAGAGAAACATGAGGGCATATGTAGGGAGTGAAATCAGGCTGGAACAGGTGTTGCTCGACAAGCTAATCAGTGGCATGATTGGCGCTGACCTGAGAACAATGAGCGTTCCCATGGAAACATCGATCATGCCAGTCGAGCGCCTGCGAAACACGAGGGAGAGAATATGACAAAACAAACAAAACAAACCTGTGGGCATCCCAGAACTGTGACAGATTACTGTCATTTAATAGGGGGTTGTGTGAAAGGTATAAAAAGTCCTTGTTGTTTTAGTGTTCATTAAACCAGGAAACTGTGATGCGAACAACAAGCCGCATAAAACTGATTTAGCAAAAATGTAGGTATAGTAATGTGATTCTGTGAGATCAGGTAGATCAACCCACAATGGCATACACTCAGGCAAGGGTCAACTATATAAAAGTAGATTTTAATCAAAAAGTTGTACTGTGTTATGTTGGTATTTTTCATAAATATCAGACTGGTTCAAGTTCAAGTCACATGTTGTAGTAGCTTTTTCCTATAAGCCAGGGCAAGGTGGTAAGATGTTCTTTACTCATAGTTTGGAATAAACAATGTCCACACAACGATATCCATTTCAAACTCTTCGTTGTCCATTTAATTAAATATATATCGTACAGAGTTTTAAAGCATGTGGATCTATGGTAAGAACCATATGTTCCCGCCACCTGTCACTCCTGATACAACCCACGGGAAGTTTGTATGTAATATTAACAGGTGACCACACCCACACCACTGGTGCACACCGCCATCTAGTGGTTTGAACAATCATTACATCTGGCTCCTACATGTGTTTTAAAAGTTATAAATTTATACAATTCATTAATTACAATATTTATTGGCCAAAAATTGGTGGTTTGAAGTTTTTGTATGTTACCTTTACATTTTTGCCTTTTCATAAATAGTTTTGTGCTTCATAATTTTTACTGTTTTAATATACATAATATTAAATGATATTAAAGCTATTATATAATTTGCTGTTTAATGGTAGGATCCATTTTGACAACTTACCCCATATATTGTGACAATGTGACCCACTATATGTACTGTGTATATATATATATATATATTAGAGCCCAACCGATATGGGATTTTTGAGACATTTTGAGAATTTTAGAGGGGGGAAATTCAGTAATTACCGATATGGTGGCTGATATAGTTAATTTTTGAGCTGGAATGAAAACAGACCATTTCTATGTGGATTGTGCACCGATTTTGCACCGATATGACTATGCAAAGGTACTCAGAAGGCTGCTTTCTTAAACAAATATTGTTTATCAAAGAATATTTGACATTATTATTATACATTGTCAACATTGTAAAAAGTTCAATATTTCCCTCTGAAATGTATAAAGTAATAGAAAATGCCAAGGTAATACTCAAGTAAAGTACAAGTACCTCTAAATTGTACTAAAGTACAGTTGTCTTGCAATATTTAGCTGTTAATGTATAACAAAACAGTCACAAACAATAACTCATGGTTCGCTGCTGCCGAGTCAAGAGATAAATAGTGGCAGCGCTGTTACACCATATTGTGCTATACAAGTTCAGGGAAAACTTTAAACTGTGGACAACCAGACTTTTAAATATAACATTTTGTAAATGCAACGACTGGAATTGTTCGGTTGAAGGGGGTACCAAACTGCGAATACAGTTTGTTGAATACATGTTTACACATTAGCTTCCATTCAGCTGACAAGGTATGAAAGTAGCTACATGGTTAGCTAGTTAGCTATAGGCTCGTTGTCACAGAGAGTAAAAGATGGACATTGTTTATTTACTTTCCAGCATTGCATCTCACCAACTAGGTAACAACGTAGCGTGAAACAACACTCAACAGACACAATCCACCACCGCACCGCTGTCTGCTGAGCTGCAAAAAGATGCTCTGATGCTTACCTTTCAATCTGCAATGTTACTGACTGCACTGACAAACTATAGCTGGCTATCATAGCAAACAGATGTGATAAACATGAGTGACATCGTTGTCATGGACAGGGTTAACGTTATATTAGTTATACTGAAAAGGGAAAATGATGGGGTCATTGTTTATTAACTTTCCAGTATGTATTTCACAATCTAGTTAGCAGCTTACTGTGAAGACACCACTTAACTCCGCACTGTCTGCAGAACCACCATCAGCTTAGCTCTGTAAACAGTGGAGTCGAAGCACACTCTGCTGGACAAACTACGTTATGACACTAATTCTAAATCACCCCAAGCATTGTTTTCTGCATTATATATTCTGAAAAAACAGTTTTCATATCTGCGCATATCGGAAAACATATGCGCTGATATATCGGTCGGGCACTAATATATATATATGTATGTATATACAGTGGTGTGAAAAAGTGTTTGCCCCCTTCCTGATTTCTTATTTATTTGCATGTTTGTCACACTTAAATGTTTCAGATCATCAAACAAGTTTAAATATTAGTCAAAGTTAACACAAGTAAACACAAAATGTAGTTTTTAAATGAAGGTTGTTATTATTAAGGGAAAACAAAATCCAAACCTTCATGGCCCTGTGTGAAAAAGTGTTTGCCCCCTAAACCTAATAACTGGTTGGGCCACCCTTAGCAGCAACAACTGCAATCAAGCGTTTGCGGTAACTTGCAATGAGTCTTTTACAGCGCTGTGGAGGAATTTTGGCCCACTCATCTTTGCAGAATTGTTGTAATTCAGCCACATTGGAGGGTTTTCGAGCATGAACTGCCTTTTAAAGGTCATGCCACAGCATCTCAATAGGATTCAGGTCAGGAATTTGACTAGGCCACTCCAAAGTCTTCATTTTGTTTTTCTTCAGCCATTCAGAGGTGGACTTGCTGGTGTGTTTTGAATCATTGTCCTGCTGCAGAACCCAAGTTCGCTTCAGCTTGAGGTCACGAACAGATGGCCGGATCTTCTCCTTCAGGATTTTTTGGTAGACAGCGGAATTCATGGTTCCATTTATCACAGCAAGTCTTCCAGGTCCTGAAGCAGCAAAACAGCCCCAGACCATCACACTACCACCACCATATTTTACTGTATGATGTTCTTTTTCTGAAATGCGGCATTACTTTTACGCCAGATGTAATGGGACACACACCTTCCAAAAAGTTCAATTTTTGTCTCGTCAGTCCACAGAGTATTTTCCCAAAAGTCTTGGGGATCATCAAGATGTTTTCTGGCAAAAATGAGATGAACCTTAATGTTCTTTTTGCTCAGCAGTGGTTTGCATCTTGGAACTCTGCCATGCAGGCCATTTTTGCCCAGTCTCTTTCTTATGGTGGAGTCATGAACACTGACCTTAACTGAGGCAAGTGAGGCCTGCAGTTCTTTGGATGTTGTTGTGGGGTCTTTTGTGACCTCTTGGATGAGTCGTCGCTGCACTCTTGGGGTAATTTTGGTCAGCCGGCCACTCCTGGGAAGGTTCCCCACTGTTCCATGTTTTTGCCATTTGTGGATAATGGCTCTCACTGTGGTTCTCTGGAGTCCCAAAGCTTTAGAAATGGCTTTATAACCTTTTCCAGACTGATAGATCTCAATTACTTTCTTTCTCATTTGTTCCTGAATATCTTTGGATCTCGGCATGATGTCTAGCTTTTTAAGATTTTTGGTCTACTTCACTCTGTCAGGCAGGTCCTATTTAAGTGATTTCTTGATTGAGAACAGGTGTGGCAGTAATCAGGCCTGGGTGTGGCTAGAGAAATTGAACTCAGGTGTGATAAACCACAGTTAAGTTATGTTTTAACAGGTGGGGCAAACACTTTTTCACACAGGGCCATGTAGGTTTGGATTTTGTTTTCCCTTAATAATAACAACCTTCATTTAAAAACTGCATTTTGTGTTTACTTGTGTTATCTTTGACTAATATTTAAACTTGTTTGATGATCTGAAACATTTAAGTGTGACAGACATGCAAAAAAATAAGAAATCAGGAAGGGGGCAAACACTTTTTCACACCACTGTATATATATATATATATATATATATATATATATATATATATATATATATATATATATATACAGTATATGTCTACGTTTGACATTTCTCCTTTTGTAAAAAGTGTTGTGAATAGCCCCAGTAAGAGCAGAAGTAAGTTTTAAGCAATAAAGGGCATTCTTTGTTACGTAAATTGACAGTGGTGAATGATACTAACTAATGAGCCTGTTGAAAAGAGTCTGGAGTCTCTTCTTAGTGCTGTGGCTGCAGGTGTTGTATAATGAAGTGGATAATCCAGGTCCTTCTTTCCAGAGATTGGTACAGCTGATCCCAGTGGAACTAATATAAACCTAATCAAATAGTTTTTGTACCCATGCTAAATGTGTGCGTGTGTGTGTGTGTGTGTGTGTGTGTGTGTGTGTGTGTGTGTGTGTGTGTGTGTGTGTGTGCTGCAGTAAGAGCAGGTGGAAAACTATTTAAGATTTGATGATTTGACAGATTTTAAATGGTTAAAGGTAAATATTCCACTTCATCCAACACTGTTAGATCTCTGTGTTCTAAAATCTGCTCCAAACAATGCATTATTGAACTCTTCGAATGATTCAGTCTGAATTGCATATCGATTTAGACCATTTTGCTGAGTAACATTGTAAAGTTTTAACATTGTAACTTTTGTCTACGCTTGTCATCTATCATTTCAGAATGTCATTGTTTTCTCAGGCACAACTGGTTTGGTTTTATTTACTTTTATGTCCAAAAATATGGGATGATTCTGCATCATAAGGGACAGGTTGCAACACTATAAAAATCCCTTGCAAAAATGTACCATGGTAAATACCAAAATACCACAGTTACTTCAATTATTGTCACTACTTTAAAATCATAATAAATTAATACGCCGTCTACAGTGACTAATAGCAAGCTATGGCAGTTGTATGGAAGCAGCAATAGATAGTAATTATGATATTGTGGTGGAACTGTTTTTACAATAGTAAATGTTTATAATGACCCAAGAATTATTTTTTTTCCTTAGTTCATGATGGATCAGCTCACTTCCACCATAATGATTTCCTACTCCAGTGTGTCAGAACACTTACAGTATTATTAGCTTGAGATGATGTACCACCTTGATCCTTGAAAGTAAAGTAAAGTAACATGCTGCAAAGCAGGTTTTAAATGAACTTTTAACCTATGAATTTGAGAAGTTATGTACACAGTATTATAATCTAATGAGGGCGGCATAGTAAAATTCAGCCTTAGATTGTTGATAGAGGCCATCCATCTACTGAAGTGTTTGTCTCAATGCCAATTAGCAAACATTTCAAACAAGCAGTGCTTGAATTATATGATTAGTGGACAATTTTGACTTACCATAACTGAAAGTGCTTCTTGCATGTTTTTCACATCACATTTCATTATTTGGTTTGGTGGAGCATTTACTCTACAAAACTGAAATGTGACCAGAATTTTGGGACAATGGCACAAGAGAAAACATATTTGCTGAAGGGCATTTCATTTAAGATGCTTAGCTTGCCCAGACGGGCACAGTGTGAATTTGTCTGTCAATGTCTGATGTGTTTTTTGTGATGTCTGAAACCTTACCCAGGAGAGTTTTAATTGTGGCCCTGTTTTAATGATGCAAATAAACAGGCTAGAACGCATCATGAAACTGACATTCCTTCTCGTCATGGAAGGCTGGACATGATTGAGGGGTGAGATTTCTCATTCAATTCTGATGCAAAAGGTCTGCAAATCTACCAAATATAGCATCTCCATTAAAAAAAAAAAAAAAAAAAAAAAACTTCTCAAACTGGAAGAATGTTTATATAACATATGGACATGGATACAGATCTCTGACCTTCAGCAGATGTCATTAGCACACAAAACAATGTGTCACTGCTTGGTATTTAATCGCAATGAATATATTTTTTTAATGGCAATGGAATGGAATGGTAGGTCATTTTTAGGTTGATTCCCCCAAAAAGTCAAAACTTTGTGGCGATTTCATATCATTGCTCTGTTTGTTTGAGCATCCCGGCCAGCTCGCCATAGCATTGACTCAATTAGTGATGTAAATTTAAGACGGGACTGTCTTTTTGTCAACCAATGGAAGACATGGGGTATGTTTGGGAAATCTGTTTGGTTCTGTCCCATATAGTGCACTTGATTCGCAGACCTTGGTGAAGTCCACAAGACCGTAGAGTGTTCCACTTGTCAATTTATCTTTCAGAAGGCCCTATGCACGTTTTTGCTGAACCTGTGTTGGTGCGGTCTTCACAGTGGGCTCTTTTTCCCCCAAGAGTTCATGTAACATAGTTTAGACTTGAAGAGGGCCGCGTGGCCAGAGGGTGCAGTTTGCGACAGGGCCTATGAAAACAGTCATTTATTTTCTGTTTGGTGATGCTAGTGGCACAGAAATTAGAGACTTTACCTTTAAAGTTGGAAAGGGTGGGTATTATATAGATCTCATTCTGCACATATCCAAGTGTTTTAGCTGCAGTCCGTGTCTCTCCAATTCTCTCTTCTTTTGTTTTTGTGTTTTTTTTTCTTAGTAAGGATAAACGATAACCCCCTCTTTTCTGGTTTGTTTTGTTCTTTTAATGACTCTGAGATTCTCAGATACCCATCAGAAAAGACTAGATTGATCTGAACTCAGCCTGAATGTTGAATCGATATCGGTGTCTGAACATAGATCAAGATGCCTACACAGACCTCTAAGGGGGAGACAGGAGGGAGGATCCTTGTGTGGGCATTAAGCCCAGGACCACCTCTCATAGTCAGACAGGCCCCTCAGCACAGTGGAACCAGACTAGTGCTCTAACCACAAAGCTGAGATTGTAGGGATCAATTTCTGCATCTTTTTGCCTGCATCCTCAATAGGGTTAGTGTGAATCGACAAACAACTAGATGTTGGAATTTGAACACTACAGAAGATCATATGAGCACTGGGTGAAATATTAATGCATCGCTTGTTGTATTTCTTTTTAGTTCTATGTAATTCATTAAACTTCATAATAATACTTTATAGTAGCCTAATTATTCATAATAAACTTTCATAAATTGGCCTACATTAATTAATTAGCCTACATTAATTACACAAATAAGATCAACAAAGTTTTATAAAATGGATGCAACATAATAAAAATGTAGTGGACACACTTTTTCATAAAATGTTTTAATAAGCACATTCAATAAAAGTAATATTTCTGCTATAGTCCATAACTTGTAAACGTACCTAGTGTCAATGTTAATATTTGTTAATATAGCTGTTGTGCAGTGATATAAATGAGTCGTGTAGTCACTATACTGTGATTTTTACTACGAATGGAATTCTGTATTGATCAGTTGGCATCCAGGAATGATACTATCTGTTTTAAAACAAACATAATTACATTATAATGCATAACATTTCATTCAAATAGAAAAGTTCCATTCAATTTTGATTCGTATTTTTTGTACCCATAACGATTTGTATATGACTGATTTTTTTAAGCAATAAAATGCTTACATTTTTTATTATTAATGAAAATTACATCAATTGCATATCAGTTTAAGCTTTTTGCAGCTATAAAATTCAAAAGGAAATGTGAATTTTACCTTTACATTTACAATGGTGCCCTTATTTGTACCATTAATTTTATTTTATTTATTTTTTTTTTATTTTTTTACATAGGTCTACAAAAAAATAAACTGACTAGAGTAAAGAATGAAAGAAATATTTGCTTTGTGTGCAGGTCTGAGCTGCTGTAAATTCTCACTTAGTAAACATGGCCATATCTCTGCTGAAGACTGAGTCAACAGCAGAACAGATGGTGAGACCCTGCAGGAGCTATTCAGTGTACACAGAGATGAGAAGTCACCTCATGAATGACTGAGGAGGGAAAGACACATGAGAGGAATGGAGGGAGTTATGGAAAGACATCTTCAGTATAATATGTGAAATGTTTGTTGATACTTTGGATGATGGAGAGTAACTTATGACATTGATTTATTATTCCTTTATGGATAGGCACTATGCAAGATAGGACAGGACATGTTGAAAAGAACAAGGGGCCATTTTAGATTCAAGCTTGAATCACCCAAATGTGCACCACAGCTCAGTGTGTTAAATCAAATGCACTGAAAACATCATGTCATTGACGATTAGGGATGGGAATTGTTAGGTATTTAATTATTCTGGTTCTGATTCCTCTTTATGATTCCGTTTTTTTTTTTTTTTTTTTACAGTTTCATTATCGATTCTTTAAAGGTGCTGTAAGTGATTTTAGCATTCTTAAGCTTCCACTTGACTGAATCGTTGAATTAACCACGCCGCCTCATTCCAAAACCCGCCCTCCAAAGATAATTTTGAGACCAAAACCGAGCAAAAGAGCAGCATTGTTTGTTCCTGTGGCTGTCAAATTCAACAGTGGCACAATAGCGCCCTCAACTGACATTTGATCCGCTTCAAATACAACACTTTGAGAACGAGCAAAATGATTGACGTGAAAAGTGTCAATGTCCATGGTATGCGGACACACTTTTGTTTGCTGTTTACAAAGTCTACAGCTGTCACAGATACCGGTGAGATATCTCAGGACACTTATTTCATTAAAATCTTTAAGGGAGTAGGAACATTTTTCACATACTTTCCCATAAAAAAAAAAAGATAGCTTACAGCACCTTTAAGTACTTTTGAGGAAGAAATATTTGGAAATGCTATTATTATTATTATAGGATTAACTGCCTTCAACCTGTTGACTTACTGCCTTTGCAATTTTTGGTTATTTTGAGTCAGACTTGATGAAATGAATGACTTGACCATCTGGGAAATGAATGAAGGACAGTTTGCAGTTTGCAGTTAGATCCAAAAGAACCGACACAATAGAGTAATTCTCTCAGTAATCATTCTACTGGTTGTGCTGTATGTTTCGCACTGCTCATTTAGTAGTGGTTTTGCAGTGCCGCTTAATGGTAACGCAGGTTTTTAAAGTATTTTAGTATGGTGTTCTGTCTGCACTGATGGAAAAATACATGTTCAAAACCATTAACGGAACTGAAAGTTATTATACTAGATAAAAAATCTGATGGATAGGAAAGTGGAAATTTCTCAACTTTTGATTGCATGAAGAAGCACCATTTCGCAAACCCTTGTGTTTCCCCTCTGTGTTCTTGTGACACAACATCCTTCTTAAAATCATTGGACTGTTGTGCTATAGGCGCCCTTTAAATGTTTATGCATTTTATTTGTTTTAGTTGTTAGACCTGACAAAGTGACTGTTGATGAGTCTGTTCATACAGTGTGAGTTTTTGTGTGCGTACATGCTTGTATCCATCTCTGAAAAGCCATCGTCAGTGCCTATGGATGTGTGACACAGGTTTGATGACATTTAAAACATTCAGTTAGCAAAGGCTGGCAAGGATGGGGGTAGTTTTGTTTTACCGGAGCAGGTCTTTATAATTGATTTGTTTATTGCCTCCTGGCTGCATGAGATGGCACGTATGAAATATTACCCAGGATGATGATATGTCTCTGCCTAATTCAAAATTATGACAGCTTAAAGTGAGGCGGAAAACAGAACGGGGGTAGTTGGCTGGCTCCACTGTCATACATAACACAACTTTGAGTAGATCCTGACCTTCGAGCCCACAGATATACAGTAGCTAACGAGATTTTGAAATGATGACCTCCCGTAATAAATGATTGCCTGACTTGGCCATGCGCACACTATTAGCATTTAAAATGATGGCAACATGAGTTGTGCTATGAAAACTAATTACAGATGGGTAATTGTTTTATTTGTCTTGATGTTGCTGCGTGAGTAATGGCCGTGGCAAATGCATATTGGAAAATGTGCCTCATGCAAAGTAAAAAATTTTCTCATTACAGGATAAAAGCTATCTGCTTTCGGATTCTGAGAAGTATATGTGCTGTAATTTTCTGCCATTTGTCAGGCAACAAACAGCGAGTAAACAGGTCAATTTATGCATTACTCTGTATAGTCACATCATAGCTCTTGTTCAAGGGATGTTTGACATTCTATTTGATGCATATTCTTAAAAAATCCAGACTCTCTAGCTCTTTCCATTGTTTTTGTTTTTCTGTGTCTGTTTTCGCAGGCATTTCAGGACTGATCTCAAAATGTGCATTATGCATCTGTTTTTAACACTAGCCTATACTGAAGTCAAAGGCTTCTTTTCTAAGTGTCATTGTCCATTATATTGATTGTCAGTCTTCAAGACAGAGAAGGGATCCGGGAAACATGGAGACCTGAAAGTGACCAGTCAGCAGTCAGTGTATATTGGATATGTGTCGGCTATCACTTTTCCATTTGCAGTCAAATCACTTGTGTGGCCAGTTTGGGTGGTCTGGTTGGACATCGGAGCCCAGTCTCCCTGTTAAAGCCATCTGACTCCTCAGAGTCTGAGGACCTCTTTGTGAGTTGTCTAGGTGTCTTAAAGTGATGGGTGCCATTGCTTTGCAATCAAGTAAGAATGTGCAATATGACCTTCAGATGCATGTCTCCATTGAAGAGGAGACAGATGTGCCTTCATGACTACAATAAAGTAACTAGAAGTCACAAGAAGCACTCTTGACCACAGCATCTATGTGCAACTTTCTTAAGGAAAACATAAAGATTATGGGTTTGTTATAGTCAGAAAGATTAAATGGTCTATATGCCTAGTGCTCTATATTCCATGTCTTCTGATGCCACATGATAGGTTTGTGTGAGGGACAGACTGGAATTTAAGTCTTTCCTTCGACAGCTCTCAAATCTCATTCTTGTTTGCGAATAATCAAATATTCTTCATGAATTCATGTTGTGTCAAGATGGCAGTGGTTCTAGATCATTATGTGTACATAAAGTGTCAATGAGGTTTGAGAGCTGTAACTTAAGTTTTGGTCTTTCAAATAAAGCTTTTAGCTTCAGAATCATATTTATAATGCTTAGTTTGGACTTTTGGCATTTGATAGGCCCTGGTCACTATATGCTATTTTTTTTTTTATTTTTTTTTTATAAAACATAAATGAAATAAAAAAGCACAATCCTGATAAACTTCTCCTTTTTGTTCCATAATAGAAAGGCTGCCATACAGGTTAAGAAAAACATTAGGGTGAGCAAGTGATGACAGCGAATTTCAATTTTGGGGTGAACTGTTCATTTATAGTTCTTCAGACTTGATGCTTGCTTCTCATTGCCTTTCAAATTAGATTCGTTTACATTTATCTCGACTTTCTCTCTGAAATTATTTCAATGTGTCCAATCTTTATCTTTTTATATGGTAAGCGTTTCAAAATCCTTACATTGGATATCAAGAAGGGTTTGTGAACAGTAATACATGAATATCAGATATATTTAACCTAATTAATCTCTAAATCGATGCTTTACGTAAAGACCCTATGAAAGATAGCTGACATTTGTGGAAATAAAAGGCCTCATCTGTTGACAAAGCCTCAAATTGATGTTGAAAGCCAAACCTCCAGAGCTCACAGTATGGGGTCTGATTAGCCAAACATCGTTCAATATTCTTCAGCTCTCCCTCTGGTAGAAAACTGGGTTCTCAGTTTAAAAAAGATTGTAGGTGTCTACAATTATGACTGGAGGAAGATGTAACATTTATATGCTAACGTCAATGTAAATTGTGGATTTAATATTGCAATGCTTCGGGTCCAAGAAGCCTTGCTTACAATGGAGGTTTAATCCTGAGAGAATCAATGTGAGATTATTATTATTTTTTATTTTTTATTTATTTATTTTATTTTATTTTTCACAGCTGAATGAAACCGTGTGTTTTCATGGCTATCTCTTAGTCCTGCAGCCTGTGATGAAATATTCAGGAAGGTGTTATGGTTTGGGACCAGCAGTTTATGTTTGTGAATTTCTCTCTCTGAATAATGGAAGAGAAAGAGCGACACTTGTGTCTATTCATCTTAAACACAGAAAATGGTTCTCTCCAATCTATTGTATCCTCCTCTTTGTGGATCACTGAAATGTGCCTGAATGTATATGTCTCTCTTGTTCATGGAAATTACTCTAATTATCCAGCCCTTAAAACAGTCTCCATACATTACACTTTTAAGGGTGTGAGTCACATATAGACCATAAATAAGTATTTTTCTAGATAATGATGATGGTGAGTTATTCAAAACCAGCAATAATAACAGGGGTGGTTAGTACTGATACAAAATGTGTTGCTGTAGCAACAAGGGCTAGAATGTACTAGATGAATAATAACAGCTGATGCAATGATAGTTCATGTTTAGCCCAGTTCATTGTTTTGACGATCCTTTAAAACACACACACACACACACACACACACACACACACACACACACACACACACACACACACATATTATGTAGCTTAGTAATTACTTTGTAAAACATGTTAAACTTGGAGAAGACGAGAAAGAGCTCAAAAACAAGAGGAGGTAGAAGAAGTGGAGTATCAGAGAAAGAACCATGTAAAGAAAAAGAGAAAAATAAAATAAACTGAATATTCAATTGTTTTTGTATAGAGAGGCATCTGTTGAGCTCCATGACCTTTTTGCCACATGTGAATCATGCTGTCTCCACGGACAGGCCCAATGAATTCAAATCAGTTTGAAACTGATTTTGCATGGTGCTGATCTGTGCCAGATTTTGTTCACCTTGCTGTCAGTCATCCTGTGTGGAACATTCTGGGTCTGATATTTATCAGTGGCACATGAGATTTACTGCCTGGGGATGGGAAGTTTGTTTATACCTCCCAAACAAAAGTCAGAAAACAGCTTTGAACTCTCAAAAGATTAGTCATAATAAAGTGATTAATATTGATGTGGTAAATATGGTTGTATTCATTGTTCAGATGTAAGTATTATGACATGGCTGTCAAAATATGTGACCTTGTTTTGATGTTGTTTTAGTGTTCAACATGTTCAGTCTATCTAGTGGTCAGGCATAAACAGCAGAAATTTCTGTGACAAGATATACAAATCTGCTGACCACAAACAGCTCATTCTGTTTATTACAAGTTTATTACTAATGTGTTAGTATTTTATTAAATATTACTAATGTATTAAGTTTAAAAGTCATTATTTAGTTCAGGGGTCTGCAACGGAGGGTAAGCGGTATACCAATATTTGTTTGATCTCAAATTATTTTTTGTGAAAACAAAACTACAGTTTATTAAATAACAGTTTATTAACTTAGTTAAGAAGCTGAAGCTCATCTAAATGTAAAAAAGTACATTTAAAATGGTAATGTACTGTACATGTATATTATTCTGTACATTACTAATGATTCTTTGAATAGTAAATATATACATTTAAAATTAATTATATGTATGGTATATTTATTTAATATTAATCAAATAATATAATAAATAAATATAATGTATATTTACACCAAGGTGACACTGACCTGAAAAAGGTGATGATCTATATGTTTTGCTTTGTTTTTTGTCAGTATTTATTTAAAATATTAGATACTAAATCTTTTGAAAGGGGAAATACAGTCAGACTTCAACACATGATGTCCTTGGCTCAAAGGAAAAAACATCATATGTGAAAGGGGTTTGGAACATGGCTTTCAAATCACACATCCTAAAGTTTAAATGGGTTCAAATTGCTTATAGCTTTCTCTGCTTCTTCCACTTCATCTCCTCTTGATGGGTGGATTTATTCTCCAGAGTTTATTCCAAAGAAATAAATTGAATCCAGAAACTTGGGCTCAGCAAAGAAGTGTAATGTTGGCGGACAAAGTGGAACTGAACAAACTCTTTTGTGCCATGCCCCTGTTTCAAATCGACTTCACCTATACATTAAGATTAAAGAACTTCTGATGACAAGCAATAATATGAATCATATTTTTAATTAGATGCCAATGAACACTCCTCCATTTTGGTGTAATCATAGTTAGTGCACAATGGCGTATGTGTGTGTGTGTGTGTGTGTGTGTGTGTGTGTGTGTGTGTGTGTGTGTGTGTGTGTGTGTGTGTGTGTGTGTGTGTGTGTGGAAAAGAGAGATGGCGATTGGCATAAATGCTACAATCAGATACTGAAAAGCTGCAGCGCAGGTACAGGCAGCTGAGCCACTTAGCTTATTGCTTCCATATCTGAGATATATAAAAGGAGAAGTGGAAAAAAAGAACATGCTAACAAGATGCTGAAAATGAATACTGTTGAGATATCAAATAAACCTTTGTCTGCTCATTTTCTGAAAGCATCTTCTTGAAACCAATTACCGTTGAATGTTGTTCACTTATGAAACCTTGTCATTGCTGTTCACAAGGCTGGATGGATTTTGCCTAAACACAATCTGAGACAGCCATACAGATGTCATACAGCATTGTTGTATGGTGTACTGTATATATTAAATATTCAGTCTATACACCCAATATATATGTATTATATATTCTCATTATTCAGAGTAGTGATTGATCAAGATCTAGATTTTTCAAGGACTAATTCTTATAAAAACACAATTAAACAAAAACATCATACATCCTTAACTTTGTCTGTGTTCTGCAGAGGACAGAAAGTCATACAATTTTGAGACAGCAATAAATAATACAACATGATCACATGGGAAGTCGGCATGTTGTTTCCACGAGTTCCAGCACCCTAGGATCAGACACATTATGCAGACTCATTGACAAGTGGCATCTCCTATCAGACATTTTGCATCAGCTCGAGCGTGTTTACTTGTTTGGAGGTACAGATCATAAAATATGCATTCGTGGACATTTCACGGAGATCACACGTGCCTATACGCCCAACAACATTTACCCTTTTGTCTCTGGGGGCAGTGTTTTGAAATTTCGGAAAGAACAGACCTATTTTGGGTAAAGAAAAGTCAACCTACTCTTTCCAATTTCACTGTAAGATCAGTCTAAATAATGAGAGAGCAATAGTGTTTGGTTGAACTATTCCTTAACCTGGCTTCTGAGTTCTTTAAAGAATCCTTGAATATATGGTTGACTAATAAAGAGCTCACTTCCAAGAAAAAGACACTGCTGGCTAGTGCGCTTGCCAAACCACTGCCTTTGTCCCCATCTTTCTGAAATCACATACAAGAATGTAACCTGACAAGGGAAGATCAATCAAAATAGATCAGCTTTCAACACAGTTAAAACAATCTTACTTTTGGACACAGATCTTGCTTCATAAAGAAACGTGGCTAGTTAAAATCAGTACCAAGGATTCACTTGTTTTGGTTTAATGGCTCAACACTTGATCTTCAATTGACCTCCCTACAGCCTATTGTGATGCCATTTTACCAACAAAGAGATGCTAATGTGGGGACCACAGCATCTGTGTAGCGCGCCAGGCACCTGCTTTAGTTAGCACATTGACAGCTTGGCCAGATTTCAATAACTGATCCATACAGCCTATCCTGGCTCACTCCACAGCAGGCCCCCATATTGATGCTCTTGTGTTCTCAACCTTAGCAGAGCAGATTGCTCTTTAGAAGTCATTTCTTGCACCTTTTTCGACACCAGTATTGAGATACTTATCGTTTGCCATCTACAGTATATGCTAGAATTTCATGTGCTGTTGATGAGTTCCCTGCTGAAAAACATCTTAAATCAGCTTAAACCAGGTTTGCTGGTTTGCTGGTCTTAACTGGTCTAACAGCATGGTCAGGCTGGCATATTGGCTAATTTTAGAATGGTTTTGGGCACATGTCAGCTGATCAGACTAAAGGAGACTAGCTGGCTGACCAGCTAAACTAGATGAGCACTATTTTGGCCAGATTAGAAGACCAGGTAGACCAGCTGAGACCAGCAAAGCACCTTCGTTCAGAAATAAAAAAGTTTAAACCAGCCTAAGATGGTTTGCTGGTCTCACAAAGGTCTGCTGGCTAGTTTGAATGTTCCCTTCTTAAAGAAAAAAATAAAATTAAAATAAAACAACAGCTGGTCCTAGCTTGTCTCCAAACCTGGTCAGGCCAGCCTGTTGGCTGTTTGTTAAGGGGTTTTGGGCACTTTCTAGCTGGTTAGGCTGGGAGACCAGCTAGTAGTGCTGAAATGATTAGTCGACATTATCGAAAACTTAGACAATAAAAAAATTCGACAAAAATTTCCATTGTCGAATAGTCGTTTGATCTCATTTAACTTAACATGAGATCACATTAAACTCTAATGAGGATGCGCAAGAGGAGCACCAACCGCAGCTTGCGCCTGATTGAGGAGAGGAAGAAAACACAGCCCACAGTCCATCGTTGTGAAATAAAGAAATAAAAATCCTTTTTATTTTTAGTAAGCACATTTAATACAACATTTTAAGTCAAGGCACAAGCTGAATAGTCGATTAAGAGCTAATGATTAATCGTTGCAATAATCGCCCGAATAGTCAAATAATCCTTCTAATAATCGTTAGATTACTTGATTATCAAAATAATCATTTGTTGAAGCCCTACCAGCTAGACTAGTATAGGTTTTGCTTGGCCAAGACCAGCTAGACCATTTTTAACCAGCAAGCCAACTAAGGCTGATTTATGCTGTTTCTTCTTCTTCTTCTTCTTTTTATACTTCTTCTTCTTCTGGCATGGCTTAATCCGTCTTTGTCCTCTGTCCATGGTTTAATTGATTGTGCCCTTGTGGGTGAAAGGGCGTAAATATCACATGAGTCTCTGTAGTAACAGCAGAGGTGTCTGTACTCTGGTAATGGCAGATTGGAGACAGACTCAACATTTCAAAGATGCGGAGCATCTCTGGTGACCTAATGAGAGGTAGGGGGAAAGAAAGAGTGATAGAGGAGGATGGAAGCAAGAGAAAGAATGCCTTTGGGTATTCTTCTGTTTCACAAATATTGTCACTGTGACCCTCACGGTATCCCAGCCTCGTATTTCAGCCTAGCTCACGCATGTCAGCTGAGTATGGAGAAATGTGACATTTGTGTAGATAAATATTCTCATCAGTCTGTTTTTTCAATATGGCTTTATGGACATGCTGGAATGGTTTATTGTAATGGCGACTGAGGACATAGATTTTCTCAGAATTTTAATGTAAACTATCTAAAATAGAATACAAGGGAAACTAATTGTGTTTAAGATTTGTTTTAACCCCAGAGAACATATTTTTGTGGAAAATCTCTGGCTAAATGTACAGTACAATTCACTGTAAATGATTTATGTAAATGCCATGTTTTTTTTTATTTCTAAAAGTTAAATAAAGTTATACCAGCCACTTTGTTTGTCCCTTCCATCTAAAATAAAGTTAGGTTATGTACAAAAATAACATCTGAATTGTATTCGATATGTATGGAAGTATCTTCTATCTCAGTCCTTTCTGAATGATGCACAACCTTGATTGTTGAGAGTGTATTCTCTCACTTGTAGCTTAAATGTCATGTTGATATAAAAACAAAACTGAAGTTACATGATATGAATTGATTTTTGAATTGTGCTCTCTAGATCTGGACAGGCAAAGAATTGGAGAGTGTTCTTTCAGTCATTTGGACATCTGGTGAACTTAATATTCCATTTTTTTTCTTTTTTTTTTTTAAGGAATTGTATGTGTGTAGTCATAATTTACCTTTATGAGTAACATTTATGTGATATTTGAGGTTTCATTATGTAATAAATGTTCTGTTTGCAAAAAGGCCTCAATTGTTTAACTTGTAATAGATTGAAGTTATTTACTCTAACTTACTCCGTAAACTTAATCTGTGCTTACTGTGGTTAGTTCTACAGTATGCAATTTAATATACAACATACAAACAATTACCGTTATTAATTTTACTGTACAGCTAATAAACTATATTTTAATATACATTGTACAAAAAACTATACCATAATTAATTTTGCAGTACAGCACATACTGTAAATCATTATACAGTATGCTGTAACTTTACAGTAACTTTACTTTGGTGTGGAATACAGCAGCTTGCTGGCTATTTGTTACCAGTAAGTTACTGTTGATTTTACATAAATTATTTTTATTTTTTATTTTTTTAAGTGTACTTTCTCCACTAATGTTGAATTGGGTTTAGCTTAATGGAGTGAAACAAAGTTTATGTTGTGGTATCTGGAGAACATCCAGACTGTAATATCTCAAGATGGATGGGATTTGATTTGAGGTCAAGAACAATTATTTTATACTGGTTACTAACTGCTTAATCATGGTTAGTAAATAGTGTGTTTTATTTGGCTGAAATGTCCCTAAGATGGATCCAGAATGGTAGACTCAGTGGGCCATACAGCAAGTTATGCTTAATTTATTTTGATGATCAGTAGATTTTATGACTATGCAATGTATTTCATATGATTCATATGACTGTATCATGATGAAACTGGAAAAGTGATTTTATTTTCAAAACTGTATTTTCTCTATCATGATCAAGCACATTATAGAGCTGATTATACAAATCCTCATATTGTTGCTTCATTCTGAATGTAATTCCATATCTTTCTGGGAATAATCAATACCCATTTCAAATGAGACTGACAGAGGGAAGTGATTTAGAGTGTGAATACTCATCTGTTGCTGTGGTTATCCACACTACCCTGAACTAATGTTCACCCCCTTATGATGGACTGGTCCTTTCGCTGTCTACCGAGAGAATGCCTGTCAGATTTGATTATGTGGATTGGCAATAAGAGACTGCTTCTGACCTCTAAGACCCTGCTCACTTTTTAATGGGCAAGTGCAGTGGACAGCCCTCTGTGAGTAATCAGTGTTAAATGAACCACTGATAAATGTGCTTGGCTCACATTTGAGAATCTGTCATGCAGAGGAGTCCAAACCTCTTTCCAGCCCTGCCCAGAAACACCAGGAGAGCTGCCTGCCCAGACCACCGAGGCCTTTTTAAAAGTTTTGAGTCTGTTCTCTAGCTGGATGACACACTTGAAAATGATATAGGAGAGACTGGGGTTAGTTGTCACACTTTTTACTCTGGCAAATTTTAGGTTTATTTTTGAAAGTCAATTCCTTTTAGGCACAGCTGAACAAAGTCTTGGCTACAAAAAGCTATTGGACATTTTCACTGTTACCGCCCAGGAAAAAAGATACAGTTCATTGAACACATGTTGACCTTCTGCCCCAGTACTGGAGCATGTTGGGGCATGGTCCCTTTAACAATTCTGGTAGGAGTAGGTCAAGAATAATATGATAATAATAATTTAAGTTTAAACATTCTGTATAGTTGGAGCTGTTGTGCAGCGTTGGTGCTCAAATGGGTGATGCAGGTTTAAATCCGGACTGCAATATGTCTCTTAGGGCTGAACAATTAATCGAAATCAAATCAAAATTGTCAAGGATGTCTGAGGTAGCATCATATTTTACCCAAGATAATTTTAATATCTGTACATCATATCACATTGTATTCAGACTCATGACCATTAAAGCAATTGTTTCAATCGGGAAATTTTTTGTGTATTTTATTCTGTTTGTATTTCATGGAGTTTCAAGTGAAACGTGAAAAAAAAAAAAAAAAAAAAAAAAAAAACAATTCACCTTTGCTGTGCTATCTAAAATAGAACTATAAAGTCCCCAAAATAGATATTATTTCTTATTCTTAATGCTGTTCCCCAATATCAAGCCTTTGTTTCAAGACCTTAGCCCCTGTAGAAGCATCCACTGACATCTGTTGAAGAATATGAAACTCACAACCATTATTAAAGCCTGATTCTAAAAAGTAGTCTGAAATTTAAACATAATTCCTCTGTGGTCTGGCCTGTCATGTATTTCATTAAGATGCCATTATTGCCTCAGTACCCTGACTCCACTCTGTCACGCTGTATGGACCGGCTGACAGATAGGCCAACCATCTATTGATGTGTTTATTCCCCAGTTAGCTCTCGCTCGTAGATGGAAATTTTTTTTTTTTTTTTTTTGAGGGTAGGAAGGCAGTTGCTAATGGCATAGCATATTGGAGTATGTGTGGGCATTCGGCTCAGTGCTTTATTACATCATAGTTGGAAAAGAGAACAATGCACTTCAACGATTACATTGTGTTTGTACGGGACTTTTGAAATGTTTTGTAATCCCGTAACCATGCTTTGTTATTTTTTTACTGATTTAATGTAGTCACATTCTCAATCCGAGTGTCACATTGTAATTTGTTTGGTTCAATTTCACCCACATGTCTTATAACTCACCACACAAGTAGTATAGCTATTGAAAGACTGGAAAATCAAATTTGGATACATTATGTACTTTAAAGTTGACATTTTTAGATGCCTCTATTTCTCTTTTATTCCGAGCTGCCTGTCACTGGCTCCACTGAGCATGGTCTATGATGTTTTTTGTCTTTGAGTGAACGCAGAGAAACACACTGTTCTGAGCACAGCACTCTAAATGAAGATTAATGCAGGCATTTGGGTTCAAGGTGATATTTTATTTGGTATTAGCCTATCAATTTGCTAATGCACAACTTTGGAGAGTTGTTCCAAAGAAGAAAGTGACAGCTGTTGGAAAAGGATATTGATTATAAAAGGCTACTGGGTTTTCTTTTTACTCTTTTCTCTTTTTTTTTTATTTTCCTTTGATGTTTATCTCTCTCTTTTGGTCACACTGTAATGTCTTATGTGGCGTAAAGCATGATGGATGGCCGAAGCGGATTTCAAGGCTTCACATCAGAAGCGCACAGTCGAGGATACCTGATCGAATTTCAGCCCTCTTTTCAGTGGAATCTCTTGGATATCACTATTGATTTTCAACCTTAAAGCTTAGTTATGAAAATGGACCTATGCACAAATAACTGAATAAAAATAGACTCAGGTTTTAAATATTTCCTTTTATGGTGATATAAAATGGCCATATGCGATTGCACATGGAAAATCACCAAATTAGCCCACTATGTAGTTAATTTCATGTGAGTTTGGTGTTACCATACCAGAATAGTGGACTTAAAGTACACTTACTATGGCCCTTATATAGTATGCGGTCACTTTTGGACACTTAAGTCTGACTTAAATTTGATTTAAATGCCCTCATTAAGTATAGACATGTCTCTCAAAGTTTGATAACCAGAACGTGGAAAAATATATCCTTATCTTAATTTCATATCTAGATTATATCTATTGTTTTATAAATTAAAAGCTAGCAGATGTATTTTTTTCCCCCCTGTGTATAATATCTGCAATATTTTTAGAACTCTTTTGGTCCTCTATTCATCAATAGTTATTGAAAAGGATATAACATCTAAATGTAGTCCCACACACACACACACACACACACACACACAAATATATACACTAATTCATCAGCCAGTGCTAGTTCTTCTTATAGCTGATGGCTCTATGTATTCAAGGTTGTACTCCATTATTTAATGAGTATTAACACACACACTCACTCATAAAACTGAATGTGTGAATGTGTGTCCCAGAGTTCTGCGATCTCACATAAAACCATGTATGCATGACACCTTGCTGCATAAGCACTCGTTTCTTTTGTAACATTACGCTTGGATGTTTCTACCATATTTAGAAAGACGTGTGAATCTGGCTACCCATCTGCATCACAGCTGCGAGGCATCCTCTTATTTGATTGACTTTGATGTGGCACTCCAAACACACGGAAACCGTAGAAAAGCAAATAGCCCTGTTTCACTGCACATACAGTACACAAACAATTCGTTGAAGATTTTCAGGTCTGTATGATACCTAGGAGGAAAACCACTGTATCACACTACCTCGAGTAGCTTATTGCTTATTATAATGATTTAAAATAAATTATTTGTAAGTTAACTTATTTTATATACAGCAACTTATAGCGCTATATTAATGAAGTTAATGATGGCTCAAAGTGTAGTTCGACTCACGTCGAAGTGAAGATTAATGATTATTCTTCCTTTTGAGTGGCAACACAGGATGGAATTTAAAATGCGACACATCGTTTTATACAGCGTAATTTCAGAGCAATTTTAATGTGTTTTTTTCCAGACATTACAAGGGTCTGAAAGGGACAGCGGTGCTTTTCGAGGCTCGTAATTTCTCATCACGAGGCATTATCCCCACTTGTTCCAGTTACACAGCCTCCAGATTGGAGCTCCGTGTGCGGGGGCAGTTTGGGTTTTTTGGCTTTGTGTCTGAGAAGATTGGAGTGCGAACAGACATCGAATTCTTCCTCGTGTTTGTCACCGAGAGCGAGTCTCATCGGACATGCTCTGTGGCCTACCTCGGCAGATATTTTCTGATGAACAAGCATGCGAAAGAGTTACCATGCATGTCTTGAGCCATCTCTATTAAAAACGCTGTATGAGAGAATTCGGCATTGAAGGTAAGGAAACAAATTGGCCCCCTTTATCCCTATTGACATTTTCTGTATCATTCTGGGAGAATGCACATGAATAAGGCAATGGAGGTGCGGCCTCTCCCCTCCCCATTCGAAGCGTGTTGCTTGCGGCGGATGGGATCATGCATGGACTGGTGAGCCCAGCCGCAGAACGAGGGGGCTGGAATAAGACAATATTACCCAACGGAGTGATGGCGAAGCAATGTGTAAGTGCTTCATAAGCGCCATTATTCTTTCGGGATGTTATTTGGAGATGAGATGTATTTTAACTCCTTTTTTTTTCTTTTTTTTTCTGGCGAGACACGATACATGCACTGCTATCTCTGCTCGATTTTTTGGTGGTGGCATGGACATCGCTCTTTTCAGTCAGCTGTTGGATCTACACATCATGATTTTGCAGTCCAACCAAGCGTATCATGTTAAGGAATACTTTCAGCTAATATCAGTTCCATTTAGAATTTTCCTCATTTTTCCCTGTGCGGCTCGCACTGGGGAATGAGTTGGTCAAGGCAATGCTTTTGTTCGTGAGGGTGTTTCACGCTATCTGGGTACTATGCGTTGTTCCCCCATTATATGATGGGACCGGTTTAGTTCTAACCAATTTTTCAGCACACCAATTTAGCTCAGTCTCCCCCGTAATTTACGCTGGCGAACGAGCATTGAATATTTTCAGCTTGAGTTTTGCCTCTGTCTCCATGACCAAGGGTCTCTGGAACACATAATATAACTCAGTGTACTATAAAAATAGGTCTACACATGAGCCTGATGGGCTTGCTGTGTAACGAAGGATGAGCCCCTATTCAGTGAATGAAATTGGAGCATATAAACATATCTGTTTCTCTCCTGTTTGCCCTTCGGTCAGTATCGGGATGAGTTCGCCGTTGTACGTGCCTCAGCTTGCTGGGGAGCGAAAATAAATAAATAAATATGCTTCCCGAATTCAGCCTCTGTCTCCATGACCAAGGGTCTCGAGACATGCAGAATATAATTCGATGTTCATCAAGCACAAGTGTACACAAAACACACAGTGAACATAAGCACCACACGTTGGCCCCCCATAAGAATGCTGGGACCATTGTGGTGAGCCTACTTGCTATCAATTTCCCTCCATGTTCGCACATTCTTTCCCATTCTATACCAGGGAAGATGGTTTATCTGGCATCCTCTGCTGTAAATACATTCAAAGTGACTGCTTTTTATAACTGCCTGATTGAATCGGCCTCTGTCTCCATGACCAAGGGTTTCGAGACATGCATAACAGAATTTGATGTTCATCGAGCACAAGTGTACACAAAACATACAGTGAACATAAGCACCACACGTTTTCCCCCCATAAAGAATGCCAGGCTGTTGTGGCGAACCAGTTTTCTGAAATAAATATTCCCTCTAATTTTCATACACTTTTACCCATTCAAATAACAGGGAAAAGGTTTATTCTGTCAGCGTCCCTACTGTAGATACATTCAGGGCGCTCATCATTTATGCCTAAATACAAGAAAGGCAAAAACATTATCAAATTCCCTTCAACCAGCTACAGTATTAGAGGAGCGAAGGCTTCCCCCCGCTGTGCCGTTGTTTCTGGGGCAGTCGCCAAAAGTATGCCAAGCACACCATCTAGTGGTTACAGGTCGCGCTGCAGGCAAGAGCCATGTCAGCTTGGCAGCAGCTGTAGAGCATTTTGAACTGGGTACTTCGAACAATAAAGCATGATTATTTAATTAAATTCAGGCAGGCTTCGCTCTGTTCAATGGGGTTGTTTCGACAGACGTTTCTGTTTGGGAAGCCCCATTTTTTATTCGGGAAATCCATTCTCTCTTAGAAAAAGGGGCAAAAGAGAGAATGCAGCTTTTACAGCCATTATTTTCCGGTCCCGAAAAAAGACGGCAGCTTGTGTCCCATTCTGGATTTTGAGACATTTGAATTTCGCTCTAATGAAATGTCAATTCAGAATGCTGACACATAAACAAATAATGTCACAAATGCAGTCAGGGGACTGGTTTGTGACAATAGTTTTTATTTTCATATTCAGATTGCGCCGAAGCACAGGCTCTTCCTCAGATTCACTTTCGGGGGCAAGCGTATCAATTTTTCATCCTTCTGTTCGGACTTGCATTGGCACCATGCACTTTCACAAAATGCAATGAATATGGGGGCAGATCTCCTGTCCAGACAGGGCTTGATTCCCAGAGAGTGGACATTACATCCTCAGATTATGAAATCTGGAGAAGGTTCAGCAGAGCAGAAGTGGACCTGTTTTCTTCGAGTGAGACATCACACTGTCCCCTCTCATTTTTCCCTCTCGCACCCAGGACCGTTGGGCATCGATACGTTGGCACATCAGTGGCCGACAACGCGTCTTCACACGTTCCCACCAATCAGTCTGCTGCACACAGTTCTGCAGAGAGTTTGGGAGGATTGGATTGGTTTTCGACTCTGGTCTCTCTCATGGAGGAAATGACTTGGAAGATTCCAGTCAGAACAGACATATTGCCTCAGGTTCGGGGCAGCATTTGGCACCCCCGGCCGGACTTGTGGAAGTTATGGGTATGGCCCCTAAAAGGGGTGCTCTTTTGAATAATGGGTTATCCCCCACTGTGGTTGATACCATTCTGAATGCTAGAGCTCCATCAACTAGGAAGCTTTATATGTCCAAGTGGCGTATTGTTGCTTCTTGGTGTACGGTTCATTGTCCTGTCGGTACAGTGCTGGATTTTTTTGCAAGAGCGTTTTGGGGCTGGGGTTGCCCCGGCAATGCTTAAAGTCTATGTTGCTGCTGTAGCGGCTGAGCATGCGCTTTTCAATGGAGTCTCTGTTGGTAGACATTCTCTTGTCTCTCGTTTTATTTTCCGGGTACGCAGACTTAGACCTTTTCGTCCCATCCGTGTTCCCTTATGGGATTTATCTGTTGTTTTAGAGGCACTCTTGAGTGCTCCGTTTGAGCCCTTGGCAACAGTCACTGATAAGTTTCTGACTTTTAAAATGGCGGGTTTATGATTTGCATGCCCTGTCGATCAAAGCATGAAAGATTGCATATGTTTTGCCCAGTTTGGGCGCTTCGAGTTTATGTTGACTGTACTAGCCAGTGGCATAAGTCAGAACAGTTGTTTGTGTACTTTGGTGGCCGCAACAGGGGTGCTTCGGTGTCCAAGCAAAGGCTGTTTTATTGACTTACTGATGCAATTTCATGTGCTAATGAAGCATGTGGTTTACCTTCGCCTTTGGGTATTCAAGCCCATTCTACAAGGAGCATGGCATCCTTATGGGCTTTGGCTAGAGGTGCGTCCTTGGAGGACATTTGTAAGGCGGCAGGGTGGACCTCTCTGCATATGTTTGTTAGATTTTATAATCTGGATGAGGGTTTAACTCCTGCTTCCCGGGTTCTCTCTGTTGGAACAGGAGTAAACGTATAATTTTCTCTGTTTTATTCAGACGCTTTAGCTCGCTTGTGCACCACTATATGCTTGCCACACGGGCATAGACAAGTTGGCAGCTACTGCTCACACGGCGTGAATGTATATCGTTCCCAATGCGATTACGTTGCTCAAGTTCCTACGAAAGGGAACGTCTCAGTTATGTGAAACGTAACCCTGGTTCCCTGAGTGGGAACGAGACGCTGCATAAGCTGACCATACTCACTAGCAGCTGCAGAAAATCTGACTTGATGGTGCGAAAGTGAATGCTTTTATGGAGCCCATCTATACATATTACCATTTAAAACCCTGTAGTTGGCTCTAAAATTTTGTTTTGGTATTCGCACAGAGAGAGATGTGATCATTCTCTCAGTATGTCTGACTTGAGCCAATGAGATCATTGTCAGTATGATTTTGTTCCGATTGGAACCGTTTTCTTTTGTTATTGTTTGTGTAAAGTTGATCTTAGCAGGCTTATTCATCATAAGCTCTCTCCGTCTCCCCTGCTCTTCACACTAATATATTTTGCTTTGTGTGTGTTAAAACTCTTGTTTGAGTTTTAAGTTCGTTTTTGTCTTTTTGCCTTGTTGGTTTATTATATGATCATTTTATTTTGTTAATTTTCTCTTCTGTGTTTTCTCAGGAGCTGAGGGCCCAGTGTAGGGGCTCTCTGTTCCCCACTAAATGGTGGTGGTGCCCCTGTTCCATGCTGAGTGCTGTGTATTCACAAATGATTCACCTGTGTGCTTGAGTGAGTGAGCGTGTATGGGTGAAGTGTCTTTTTATAGGTGGATCGCTGCGCTCAGCTAGCCTACCTGCTCCTGGTAAGCCTCAGCCCTCTACGTTCAGCAAGCACTGTATATGCTGTTCTTTTCTTTTGAGTGTGTGTGTGTGTGTTTGTGTGTGAAGCCTAGTACAAACCATACAGCTGATTGCCTGTGGTCATTATAATTTTAATAAACTTTTAAATTATGGAATGAGTGTCCAGTGCCCATCTGACTCATCTATTGTTAAAATAAAGAAATATCTTTTTTTTTTTTTTATTCTGATGTCAATGTCTCTTGCCCTTTTGTACTGGAACTACGAACCTGTGTGCCCTTTTTATCTGTGATTGGGTTAGTATTTCCCTGTTAACAACAGGGTGGCATAGTTGAACTATTTTCTAACTTAAAACCTCAATTAGCCATTTTATTCTGTTCTCCACTCCACTATATTTGCAAAGCCTGAATCATGGTTTTCAAAAGAATCCATAGAGAAAATGTGCCAAAAAAATCCACATTGACACTTGTATGATTAAGTCACTCGTTTCTAACGTTGGGATACTTCAGAAGGCTAGGCAGGGATGCAGTTTGTCTATAACCAGCGACACAATAACTTCTGGGTGATTAACTCACATCTTACTCTTTTCGTTGGTTAAAAGCATACTATGGTAAAAATGTGTGGTGTACCAGTGTTGGTGTCCCTCATCCGCTCTCTCTTTCTGAATTCACCTCAACAATTTCAGAGGCAGTGCTATTCAAATGACTCCTAACTTCTACATCACAACTGATGTTTCTTTTAAATGGTACCATGTTCTTACTGTTTTTTTTGTTTTTGTTTTTGTTTTGTTTTTTTGGACATGGTTGCATGGTAATACAAATACTTTTGGACATGGTGCCATGGTAAAACCATGTTTTTTATTTTTTTTTTTTTAGGACATGTACTGTTTGATGGTAATACATAACAAACTTGAAGTACCTTTTAAATACTATGGTATATGACAATGATTGTTATTTAATACCACAGTATATTTCAAATTGTTAAGGTATTACCTTCTGATACTATTACTATGCAATAATAATGATCAAGAGTGGGGCCAGTGTCCCAGGGCCTCAGACTACCAGGGACATCTAAAGCCTCAGGACTGCCAAAGGAAGGTGAACACCAAGGCCCTTGGCTAATACAGTGCAAATACTTTCAAAGACATGCAACCTGGATCTGGTGGGGCCCTGATATACCCCTTGTACTAATTACTTAAAACTTATCTGTGGCAGCGGAGGCGTGGTCGAGCGCCTGTCCGAAGAGAGAGAAAGCGGTAAGGGCGCTTACACCTGAGCTAAATTATGTTTAAGCACCATTGCGCCCCCTTCTGCTGATCGAGGTCCCCTTAGAAAGAATTGGAATGGACCTCGTCGGACCATTAGAGTGGTCAGCACGCAGACATCACTTTGTGTTAGTCCTAGTGGACTATGCAACGTGATATCCAGAAGCCGTGCCTCTACGCAGCATCTCAGCACATAGGGTTGCGGAGGCACTCTTCAAATTAATCTCCCGTGTGGGGATTCCAAAAGAAATCTTCACCGATCAGGGCACAACCTTCATGTCACAGACACTACGCGAGCTTTATGAATTATTGGCCATTAAATCAATCCGCACCAGTGTTTACCATCCAGAAACAGATGGCCTGGTGGAGCGATTTAATAAAACCCTTAAAAACATGATTCGTATGTTCGTGCACAAGGATGCTAAAAATTGGGACAAATGGCTCGATCCCCTGTTATTTGCAGTACGAGAGGTCCCGCAAGCCTCCACTGGATTTTCCCCATTCGAGCTGCTATATGGGTGGTGCCTGCACGGCATGCTTGATGTTATGCGCGAAGCTTGGGAGGAGGGACTTTCAAACAGCAAGAATGAAATTCAATACTTTCTTGATCTTAGAGCAAAACTCCACACTTTGGGGCAACTAATACAGGAGCATTTGCTCCAAGCTCAAGAACGGCAGAGCCGACTGCATGACAGGGGAGCTTGGCTGCGGGAATTTGCACCGGGAGATAAGGTACTTGTATTACTCCCCACATCGAGCTCCAAATTACTCGCCATGTGGCAAGGACCCTTTGAGGTCACACGACGAGTGGGGGATCTCGATTATGAGGTAAAGTGAACCGATAGAGGGGGCGCACGTCAAATATATCACCTCAACCTCCTGAAATTGTGGAGGGAGGCAGTCCCTGTGACGTTGGCTACGGTAGTCCCAGAGAGGGCGGAGCTCGGGCCGGAGGTGAATACAAAACACAATCATTTCACCCCGGTCACTTGTGGAGACCACCTTTCACCGTGTCAGCTCGCAGAGTTTGCCAAGTTGCAAAAGGAGTTTGCAGACGTGTTTTCCCCTCTACCGGGTCATACGAACCTCATCCAGCACCACATTGAGACTGAGCTGGGGGTGGTGGTACGTAGCCGCCCCTATCGATTTCCCGAGCACAAAAAGAAAATTGTCCAGGAAGAATTGGATGCAATGCTCGATATGGGGGTAATAGAGGAATCCCACAGTGATTGGTCCTGCCTGGTTGTTCTAGTTCCTAAGAGCAACAGGTCTATACGGTTCTGTGTGGATTCTAGAAAAGTCAACGCGGTGTCTAAATTTGACGCATATCCAATGACTCGCATTGATGAGTTGCTCGATCGGTTGGGAACTGCTCGATTTTATTCGACACTGGATTTTACAAAGGGTTATTGGCAGAGCCTCTTGACACCAATTTCCCATTAAAAAAACAGCCTTCTCCACACCATTTTGATTACACCAATTTGTGACGCTTCCATTCTGTTTGTTTGGAGCCCCGGCTACGTTTCAGCGTCTCATGGACCGAATCCACAGACCGCATTCGGCTTACACCGCTGCCTATTTAGATGACATCATCATTTACAGTAATGATTGGCAGGGGCACATGCAGCATCTGAGGGCGGTTCTGAGATCGATGAGACGAGCGGGACTCACAGCAAACCCCAAGAAGTGTGCGATTGGGTGGGTCGAGGTACGGTTTCTGGGGTTCCACTTGGACCACGGGCAAGTGCGTCCCCAAATTGACAAGACTGCGGTGATTGTGACCTGCCCGAGGCCCAAGACCAAAAAGGGGGTGAGACAGTTCCTGGGGCTGGCTAGCTATTATAGGAGATTTGTGCCTAATTATTCGGATGTCACCAGCCTGCTGACTGATGTCACTAAAAAGGGAGCTCCAGACCTGTTCCAGTGGACGGAGCAGTGTCAACAGGCATTCACACAGGTTAAAGCCGCACTTTGTGGGGGGCCGCTTTTACATTCACCTTATTTCTCTCTCCCTTTTGTCTTACAGATGGACGCTTCAGACAAAGGGCTGGGGGCAATACTCTCGCAGGTGGTGGATGGGGAGGAGTGCCCGGTGCTGTACATTAGCCGCAAGCTCTCAATGAGGGAGATTAAGTACAGCACCATAGAAAAGGAGTGTCTTGCCATCAAGTGGGCAGTCCTCACTCTCCGGTACTACCTGCTGGGGCGGGCCTTCACCCTCTGCTCAGATCATACCCCACTCCAATGGCTCCACCGCATGAAAGATACCAATGCGCGGATCACCCGTTGGTATCTGGCTCTTCAGTCATTTAAGTTCAAGGTGGTCCACAGACTGGGAGCACAGATGGCTGTTGCCGACTTCCTTTCCAGAAATGGGGGGCTGGAGTTGTAGACAGGCCGGATGTCTCTCCGGCCTGAGTTGGGCGGTGGGGATATGTGGCAGCGGGGGCGTGGTCGAGCGCCCGTCTGAAGAGAGAGAAAGCGGTAAGGGCGCTTACACCTGAGCTAAATTATGTCTAATACCTGTCTCTAATTACAGTGAGCTTGGGGAGAGCGGCACATAAACAGCCACGCCACCACCAGAAGGGAGAGAGAGAGCTTGGCACGAGAGTCTCACGGTAAAGCTACTGAGTTCGTGACACTACAGAGTTGTGATAAAGAATTTGTGATGATTAAGAGGCTGTGACTAGGAGCCTGTGACGCTAAAGAGTTTGTGAAGCTGAAGAAGTTACTGTGCCAGTTGTGACTGTGTTAACCCTAAGTTTGTGATCAAAAGCTCACCTGAGACCTGAACCTTCCTGTCCCAGTGACCTAATTCCCTCACACTATCATTTGAAGGTAATGCTAAATAGAACTAATTTGCTGTATAACACAGTCAACCATTCACCATTCACGCTCCATTCTTATTCATAACACTTTGTTTTACCCCTAAAAGGGCAACGGATCTCCTGAGATACAAACATTCTGTATCAGATTTAAACTAATTTAAAGAATTTTATTAATACATTATCAACATGAACAAAACAAACAATATCAACAATATTATAAACAGAGAATGTCCCTCAAAATATAGTTAACATGTAAAAGATATCAACTTTTTCCTCGAGGTCAGCGGTTTTTGCATGACATGCTGCCATGTCACATTTAGATAAATAGTTGATGCTAGAGTTTTTATTCAAAGTGACATGACCTCAGTATTTGCGAGAACCCTCTTTTCAATTATTTTCACAGAAATTTGAAACAAATAGATTTTTGCTTTTTTTTTTTAAGAAAAGGAGGGACAAGTCAACTATATATTTTTTTGTGGTAATCAACATTATGCCACAAATGCTGATGATCGAGCTTAACTTGACTTGAGCCAAGAATATTCCTTTAATGATTATGATTCCTTAATGGTTCCATTGACAATTTCTACTTTTGAGAAAGAAATATTTGGGAATAAATGCAATTTTTGTTTATTCTATTTACAGTTCTCAACAGTTTGTTGCCAAATGATGAGATCATTTCAGATATCAACAGATCAATTCAGATATAAAATTAGTACAATTTAGACATACACACTGTCATATGAACAACCAGTCAATAACTTCACTGATTGCATTTAAAGGAATGAAAATTTGCTGATAATTCACTCACCCTCAGGCCATCCAAGATGTGTCTGAGTTTCTTTCTTCATCAAAACAGACTTTTAAGATTTCATTTCAGGCCTCCTCCTCTAAACAATGCAAGTGAATGTCCTCCATTGTTTGATGGTCCAAAATGCATATTTAGGGTGCATCAAAATAATCCACACGACTCCAGTCGACAAATAAAGTTCTTCTGAAACAAACGATTGATTATTTTGAGAAACAAAACAACAATACTTATATACTTTTTAACTACAAATATTCGTTTCCGTACATCTCTGTGACGTGCGCTCATGAGAGGGATGACGTAAGCTCGTTGGTGCACCCTAATATGCATTTTGGACCGTCAGAAAATGGAGGACATTCATTTGCATTGTTTAGAGGAGGAGGCCTGAAATGAAATCCTAAAAGTCTTAAATTCTGTTTAAGTGGAGACTGATTAAGTAACTCTGACAGAAGTGTTTTGATTCACTAACAAGAACCTGCTCATAAGAGTCATTTGTTCGGGAATCTGACTGCACTGGTTGTACTGTGTGTTTCACGCTATAGATTCATAATAGCCAGCTTATTAGAGTAATTAGTTTGGGAACCGCAATACACTGGTCGCGCTGTGTGTTTCGCACTGTAATTTCAAAAGAACCGGCTCATAAGTGTCAATTGTATGGGAATTGGACTACACTCTGTTTTTCATGCAGTAGTTTCAGTAGAGAGGCAGCGCTTCTGCCCTATAGTGCAGCAGGAAACACTGTCAGAGGAATTTAGTTCGGTGTTCCATCGGCATCATTCAAGAACCGTTAACAAAATAGAAATTCAAATAAATCATATCGTTTCCTGATAAAAAATAATAATAAAAAAGAACTGGTACTGAAAAAGAATGGGTTCTCAGTTCCCAACCCTACAAGCAATTGATCAAATTTCCATGGTTGTTTTTGTCGATGTCGATTGTCGATGAATCAGCTGTTCCAGTACCACTTGGTAGATCACTCCCCCGACGTCATGATTCCCTGCCAGCAGCCATTTCTGGCACGCGTCTCTGAGCCGTTGGGAAAAGGCAAATGGGCGGTCGGTCTTCCTCAGCTTCAAGGTCTATGACCCACCCGCTGCAAGATGGAACAACCATGGCAAATTTCCAACATCCTGTAAACTGATTTACTTTGAAGAAATAAATATTGCTTGCTGCTTTATCGCAGCACGCAGCTGTTAGCTGCTGTTTTGAGTCAAGTATATGCAGGGTTGGGATGGTTACTTTTGAAATGTATTCCTCTACAGATTACAGAATACATGCTGTAAAATGTAATTTTTAACATATTCCGTTTGATTACTCAAGGTCAGTAACGTATTCTAAATACTTTGGATTACTTTTTCAGCATTGGTAGATTTTTTTCACTTGTTTTGACTACAAAAACTCTGCCAGTACAGTAAGACAAAATTCACATGATAAAAATACATTCTCTGAAAAACCTAAATATCTTATGCAGTGTTGTTTCTAAAACAAGGTAAATCAAATTGATCTTGTTTTTAAGGATTTTTTGATATTTTTACAGGAAAACAATAAAAAAATTATTATCAAGAATATGATTTTTTTGCCCTAAAGATTTTTTGCCCTTTTTTTTACTAGAAAAAAAGAAATGATGATCCAACGTGAATTTTCTTGATAACAAAATATGATTGTGCCTGGTAACGTGCATGTAAAATGGCTAGAAATTGCATTTTAGCTTAGCGTAATGCTGACAATTTACACAAGGTTTATTTCTATTTCTTCTGCTCCAAACTTACTTCAAACTTATTTACCTGTCTGCTTATATGAATGTATCACATCATAAGAAAGTGTTTCACCGCTGTTCAAATGCACTTTGGATCGCATCATTTATATATATACATTTTTTCATCTGAAAGGACTAAATATTAAATGAAAAAAAATGACAATATAATGCAAAGTAATCCCTTCATTAATCAAAATACTTTTTGAATGTAACTGTATTCTAATTACCAATGATATAAATATATATGATATATTTGTATTTTAAATACATAATCCCATCACTTGCAGGGGCGGGTTTACGATTTCTGAGACCCCAAGCAACCGACCAACTGGGGGCCACATTTCGTAAATGTTACTTAAACAATGACATAAAATTTATTTTAAATCATAATTTTCAATTTATCCTATCAGCCGTTGAAGCCAAGTACATTCAAAATGTTTAATGAAATAAAATTCAAGATAATTAATGCATGTTTTCCAGTTTATTCGACAATACAGTGATAAAAAGCAATATTTACCTACATATATTTTTATACACTTTTTTTATGAACAGGGTGTGCAAAACCTACTACTTCATTCACTAACATTTTGGAATTCAGTTGTTATTTATTATTATTATTATAACCTAATAATTATTAATTGTTGTCCAGTTTTTCATTATAATACAGAATGATATAGTATTATTATTATTGCTTTGATGATTTATTGTATACAATAGTAATATATTTCTGTCTTGTTTACTTTACTTTCACCTGGATCTTATATTCTAATGCTGCAGTGTATTGTTGATCATGTTGCAAAAGGCTGTATTTTATGTAAGTATTGTAGGCAACATTCATAACAGTTGTAACGGTTGGAGGATTAAATGCAGCGTTTTTAAAAAACAAAAGAAAACCAGGTAACTCAGAACATACAGAAACAAAACACGGGGAACAAACGTACAGAGTAACGCATAATACATGCAAAGATTGACAAAGGAAATAAGAAAAAAATAAGGGCTTAAATATACAGGGGCAAACAAGGGAACAAGGAACACCTGTGGAAACCATGGGAACCCCCCCCCAGACCAGAGCAGAACGGGCGGACGGCCAGGAGACCCAGAAGACCAGAGCAGATCAGGCGGACGGCCAGGAGACCAGGGAGACCAGAGCACATCAGGCAGATGGCCAGGAGACCCAGAAGACCAGAGCAGATCAGGCGGATGGCCAAGAGACCAGGGAGACCAGAGCAGATCAGACGGATGGCCAGGAGACCAAGGAGACCACCTCAAGGTGGGGACTGGGTCAGGAGTTCTGGGAGACGGGGTAAGGAGTTTTTAATAGACAAAAGAAAACCAGGTAACTCAGAACATACAGAAACAAAACATGGGGAACAAAAGTACAGAGTAACGCATAATACATGCAAAGTCTGATAAAGGAAACAAGGAACACCTGTGAAAACAATCAGGGGAGAACCAATCATAAAATGAAACTACAAAGGACTACAAAAACTAACAGGAAACAGGAACATGGGAACTAAACAAGAATTTCAACATAAAAGTCAGTGCAAACACGGGGATTACGTGACAACAGTAACCAGCCACAGTAACATACAAGGCCCACACGGCGGCCCCTCAGCACACTAGAGCAGAAGGAAAAAAAAACCATTGCCGTTTATCAACCGCTGAAACTTTGCTTGGTGCAGAATAATCTGGAATAATGATAAGCATTGTAACAGTCACCTCTTTGTAACCTGAACTTGTTCAAAACGTTAAATCTTTGTGACACCTGTGCTAAAAACAGTCTAGACACAGCGCAACGAATGAAACAGAACGCAGGTGTCTCGACATGTGTTTTTGAGACCTGAAGTTATTTTTAACTTGACACAGTGTCTAAAAATGTGCCGGTCTTGCGTGAGACACTGAAGAAACAGAGAGACACGATGCAGCAGTCAAGGACATTCGTCCAGCACGTGTTTACATAGAAAAACAATGGAAAATCAGAGCAGATGTACGCAAAAACGTGTTTGGTGTCAGCGGTCCCTTACTCATATGCGAAACAAGTTCGAAAGTCCTGTATATTTTTTTCACAAATTACAAACCCAAACCCAAAGTCCTACTTGAAAAACTGACCCGAACCCAGCCTACCTCTAACATGTACCGCTCTAAGAGCACTGACAACAGCTTATTCGCGTGAGTACCCAGAACGACATGTCTCCCCTTAAGCAGTTTTTGTAGAGCTTTCCTACTTGGGCGGGGGCCCCCCGACATCCGGGGCCCCACACAATTGTTTGGTTTGCGTAGTGGTTAAAACCGCTACTGGTTACATGTATTCCATTACTCCCCAACCCTGAGTATATGTGAATGCAGCATTCACACTTGAAATGGGAATCAAACTGCAAACAAAGTTTTCAGCATTGTTGTCCCAGACTGTGCTCAGCTTTAAACTTTGCATTATCAAAGGCAATTAAAGCACCTTATAAGCCACCGTCCATGTTGGGCACAAAATTTAGCTGGGAGAGAATGTGTGAATGGTGGCAAGGGGGAATTCATACAGTCCTTGGGTCTTTTACAGCACCGTTAATTCCGCTTTAGCAGAGGGAGACACTAATTAAGAGTTCATTTAATTTTCTGAATCAAACAATGTTTACTGCTATACAGTATGCACACTAAAGCCCTGTGGACCTCCGATGTTCACTGTTCAGCATATTTTAAAGGAATAGTTCACCATAAAATGTAAGTTCTGTCATCATTTACTTACCCTCATGTTGTTCCAAACTGATGTGCTGTTATTTTCATTTTTTGTCTTACAAAATAATACTGATCCAGTTCTAAAATTCAACTCAGTGACTTGAGTTAACAGCTCAATGGAGGGAAATATTATCAGTAAATAACTGCTTAAATTATGCTCTGTTCCTCACACAAAGCTATTGTGGCTCCAGAAGACTTAAGGCCATGGCACACTCACGGTGAAGTGCTTCTCTGTTCTTTGCTCAGAGGCAAAAAGGAGTTCTAAACAGATGAGCAACCTTATACTAATGCAAAAATTCATACACCCACCACGCTGCTGGGGAGGCATTTAGAGGTACATTTAAATATGGGGACACACAAAACTTAATGTAAAACCTTAACTAATGTGACATTAAAATGTATCATCAGTTCATGCCTCATTCTAAGAGAAGAATTTGCACAAGATCAGTAAAAGAAGCTGTTTTAATTACTTGATTAAAAATAATATTATATGCAGTATATAATGTGTAATTTGTAATGTTTTCCTTTTGCATTCATGGCGTCAATGTGGTAACACGCTATATGCAGCCATAATATGCGCTGATTACACTGTTATAGTAATTATGCTGGCACTCATACTACTGCAAAGATGGGTGTGTAAAAGAGTGTTAATGGGTAGAATATAGACAAAATATGATGATAGGCACATCTTACTTTGGGCAGATGTGTGAATGGCTTTCGGCTGCAGATGGCACATGAGTGAAGCAGCATATCAAACTGTTGTTACGAATACTTTCGGTGCTACAAACCACTGAAACAAACTCAAAAACACATTCTCTTTTGTCAGATTTTGTTCTAAATGAAGTCACACCAGTTCATTTTTGATTTCATAGGAAGTGTGCAGCAGCCTTTGTATATATAGCGCACAAGGCTCTAGGCTAAGTAAATAATGTCCGAATTTCTGGAGAATTGTTTCCCAGAATACTGGGGAAACTTGCAATACATGGGCACTTTGCCTACTGAAGTCAACAAAACCTGGTGTCATTCAGTTGTGTTGTGAATGTATACAGAAAATGCAGTATTTGAACCGGTTTTCTGTCCAACAATAAATATGTTCTTGTTAAGATTTGGGTGAACAGCACTAAAATGCCTTCTGTTTCTGATCCAGTCTCATTGATCTAACTAAATAGTTGAATGACTCTCCTGACAAAATTACGCTGTAACTGAGCTTGAATGCCACAGCTGGGTTTTATAAATATGTGACATTTGTATTGCACTTAATTTGCATATTTTCTCTCATGCATGCATGTAAACCCGCAAACACACTTAAATTAAGCAAAAACACAATTACGTGTGTAATTGTTGTTGTTGTTTTTTTTTGTTTTTTTTTCAGATGAAGTGTGAAAAGTAATACAGTTCAAAACTACGTTGACATTTCCATTATGAGGGTTGCGGGAACAGTTCACAAACCTGTGATTGATCTTTATTCATCCTTAACAGGCACAAAAACACACTTAGGGTTTAATGCTGTGCTCTCAAACTGCCTTAAATGAGTTATTGATTTAGATTTTTCGGAATGCAACAGTGCATCCGCCTTAGTCAACAGCATGTGACATTCATGTTTGCAGCATCAGCGAGGAGTGAAAACAACAACCAAAAATGTGACCTTAAAACATTTACTTATCCAAGATAATGATGTCCATGCACTCTAATATAAGACAGGAAATAGTCAATCTAAAAGCTTGTTCAGATCTGATAGAATACACAGCTTTGAATAATGGCAAACACATGTCATTTTACAGCAGCAAAAAAGGGCACACTCTATTCATTTCTTCTGTGATTTTGTAATTCAACAGTCTCCAGGCCTGACAGTTGCTGTTTTCAAAAAGAAACATCTTTGATTTCAACAGCACATTGCACACATCACTGTACTCCTTTTGTATAAAGTAATCATATGGCCAATATCCAGCAACAGTCTATGAGACTGTCTGGAGAACTAATGTGTATTGCATGCGTTCCAAAACTATTATATAACTATTATATAACTATTAATATTTGGAAGACATGAGACCTCCATACTGTATTCTCATAAACTGTGAAAAATCTTCTGTATTGATTTGCAGAAAATAAATACTCTGTTGGTAACTCGAGAAGCTTAAATCTTTAAGATGCATAGTACATTACTCTGAGTCATTGACTTTTAAATGTGTTTGCCATCTTTGATCAGAAAGACCAGGTTTTACTCTTAAGCTTTAATGAGTCTTTATAGAAGTCTTAAAGACACGCACTTGCTTTCGTAAGGAAGCAAGCCACCCCAGCGGCTCCCCGCCTCGGTCCTTCTACCTACGGGTATGAGGCCAGTGCGGCTAGCACTGGGGGCGAGTTGGGGACCCCAATGGAACCACCTCCGCTGGGTATCCCCCCTTGGTCTGCCCCGATCAGGCTTCCGGATGAGTCCGCCGGCTCGTCTCACGGCGAGTTCGACCTCTTGTTCGTGGAAAGCCTCAGCTGGGCTCCACCCCTCGGATATGGTCGCCCAGTCACAGGCTGAAGCGGAAATGACGGACATGTTTTCCCGGGCAGCCGCGAGCGTCAGGCTAGAGTGGAACCCTCCGCTCTCCCCTGAACCCTCGCAGCTCAATGATTGGTTCCTCGGCTTGCGGCGCCGCTCACAGCCACGCCCCGCTCCAGTTCCTTTCTTCCCGGAAGTGCATGAGGAGCTGACAAGGTCGTGGGAGGCACCTTTTACTGCCCGGTCCCGATCTTTCAGCTCCCCCGCCCTCACTACCTTCGATGGTGGGGCGGCCAGAGGCTATTCAGCGATTCCCTGGTGGATAAGGCGCTCGCGGGGCACATATGCCTGCAGAGCACCGCCACCTGGCACGGGCGTCCAAAGCTCCCGTCCAAGGCCTGTAGGTTTACGTCGTCCCTGACTTCCAAAGCCTACAGTGCCGCTGGACAAGCCACCTCCGCCCTGCACGCCATGGCTCTCCTGAAAGTCAACCAAGCCAAGGCGCTAAAGGAACTGCACGAGGCCACCTTTGGCTCAACCAGGTTGAGATGGGAGAGGTCAACAAGGCACGGTTCCTTGCTGCCCCCATTTCCCAGGTTGGACTATTCGGCGACACCGTCGATGACTTTGCCCAGCAGTTCTCGACGATGAAGCAGCAGACAGAGGCTATCCAGCACATCCTGCCCCAGCGCGGCTCAAGATCCCGCACCCTGCCTGCTCATCGCCAAGGGCGTCCCCCTGCGGTGACTGCACTGGCTCTGCCGGAGCCCGGCCCTGGAGCCCACCGCAGGAAGCAGACGACACCCATCTCAAGGCCAGCTGCCAAGAACCCGTGAAAGGCTTCGAAGCACCCCTGAGACGGGCGACCCAGGGACAACGAAACCCACTGCTTTGGAGCTGGTAAACAGTCCACTCCATCCCCCGTTGGAGGGCCGGGAGGAGAATCTTTTGCTGCCTTTTCATTTAATTTCACCGCATGCCCAAGTGGCTGCAGTACCTAAGAGTTCAGCAAAAGAGTGGTTTCCTTGTTCTCTGGGTCACATACCCGGTGTCCGCACCCAGCTGTGGCACAAATCCGCCCCTGATGTGACAGTCTCCACGGGTCACGAGGACAGGCCTCTTCCTCCCCCATCCTAGGCTGTTCCGGGAGTGGTCACAAGGAAACCAGATAAGTGCTTCGATGTCCCTGAACTCAGCACGGCCACAACACGGCATGGTACCTCAGGCTCTGCCCTGCCACGAGGCCCCACCCACCGGTATGTCCGACGAGATTGTCCCCTTGTTCCCCTCGCCTGGAGCTTGGACACGTGGCTTGTGCTTTACAATCCATCGCGATGGCTGATCTGGACCTTCCGACTCAGCTATGTGATTCAGTTCACCAAGCGTCCAGTGGTATCCACTTCACCTCGGCGACTGTCCTTGTCCCCTCGCATCTTCACGAAGGTCGCAGAGGCAGCCCTTGCCCTGCTAAGGGAAGTGGGTATTCGCATCCTCACCTATTCTCGACGACTGGCTAATCCTAGCTCACTCTCAGGATGTGTTGTGTGCACACAGGGACCTGGTGCTCTCGCACCTCAGCCGACTAGGGCTTCGGGTCAACTGGGAAAAGAGCAAGCTCCTCCCAGTTCAGAGCATCTCTTTTCTCGGCTTGGAGTTGGACTCAGTCTCGTTGACGGTGCGCCTCATGAACGAGCACGCACAGTCGGTGCTGACCTGTTTGAAGGCATTCAGACAGAAGACAGCGGTTCCACTGAAACTGTTTCAGAGGCTCCTGGTGCATATGGCATCCTCAGTGGTGGCCACTCCGCTCGGGTTGATGCATATGAGACCACTTCAGCACTGGCTTCAGACTCAAGTCCCAAGATGGGCATGGTGCCGCAGGACACATCGCGTGGCCATTACGCCGATCTGTCACTGCCTCTTCAGCCCTTGGACCAACCTCACATTTCTACTGGCAGGCATTCCCCTAGAGCAGGTCTCCAGGCGCAATGTGGTTATGACAGACGCCTCCAAAATGGGCTGGGGCACTGTATGCAATGGGCACACAGCCGCCGGCTCATGGACGGGCCCGTGGCTGCATTGGCACATCAACTGCCTTCTGTTGCTGGCAATTCTGCTCGCCCTGAGGAGGTTTCGGCCGTTGATCCAGGGCAAGCAATGTTAGTTCGGACAGACAACATGGCAACGGTAGCATATGTCAACCGTCAAGGTGGTCTGCGCTACCGTTGTATGTCACAATTCGCCCGCCGTCTCCTCCTCTGGAGTCAGCAGCACCTCAAGTCTCTCACAACCCGGGTGACCTCAACACTTCAGTGGACGCACTGTCACGGCAGGTTACCCTCAGGGGAGAGTGGAGACTCCACCCTCAGGTGGTCCAGCTGATTTGAAGTCGATTCGGGCAGGCACAGGTAGACCTGTTCGCCTCCCAAGAATCCTCTCACTGCCCGCTCTGGTACGCCCTGACCGAGGCACCTCTCAATATAGATGTGCTGGCACACAGCTGGCCCCCTGGACATCGCAAATTTGCGTTTCCCCCAGTGAGCATACTTGCACAGACCCTGTGCAAGGTCAGGGAGGATGAGGAGCAAGTCGTCCTGGTAGCACCCTACTGGTCCACCCAGACGTGGTTCTCGGACCTCACGCTCCTCGTGACAGAGATGCACAGTCAGATCGGTGCTTTCCTTCCTGCAGGAGAGGTTGGAAGGGCAGCTTTCCCCATCCACCTTGAAGGTGTATGTAGTCGCTATAGGGGCACACCACGACACAGTGGATGGTAAGTCCTTAGGGAAGCACAACCTGATCATCAGGTTCCTGAGAGGCACCAGGAGGTTGAATCCCTTCAGACTACGCCTCGTTCCCTCATGGGACATCTGTGTAGTTCTTCAGGGTCTACGAAGAGCCCCCTTTGAGCCCTTGCAGTCATCTGAGCTTAAGGCACTCTCTTTGAAGACTGCCCTCCTGACTGCACTCACTTCCATCAAGAGGGTAGGAGACCTGCAAGCATTCTCTGTCAACGAAACATGCCTGGAGTTCGGTCCGGTTTACTCTCACGTGATCCTGAGACCCCGACTGGGCTATGTGCCCAAGGTTCCCACGACCCCTTTTAGGGACCAGGTGGTGAACCTGCAAGTGCTGACCCAGGATGAGGCAGACCCAGCCCTGACGTTGCTGTGTCTGGTGCATGCTTTACACATCTATTTGGATAACACGCAGAGCTTTAGGGTCTCTGAGCAGCTCTTTGTCTGCTTTGGTGGACAGCGGAAAGGAAGCGCTGTCTCCAAGCAGAGGATCGCCCACTGGCTCATTGACGCCATAACAATGGCATATCACGCCCAGGACGTGCCGCCCCCGGCAGCGCTATGAGCCCATTCTACCAGGGGTGTAGTGGCCTCCTGGGCCTTGACCAGTGGCGCCTCTCTAACAGACATTTGCAGAGCAGCGGGCTGGGCAACACCCAACACCTTAGCAAGGTTCTATAATCTCCGGGTGGAACCGGTTTCATCCTGTGTAGTGGCATGCACAAGCAGGTAAGTCCGGGTCAGTTGGCCGGGTCTATCGCTTGCGCATAGCGCCTTTCACCTCCCCTGAGCTGAAGACGTGCACTGTTGACTCCCAGTGGTGTTCACAAACTGTGTTCCCTGGATGATTTCCTCCGAGCCCTGTGGCAGACGAGTTTGCGAGAAACTCGCTGCCGGCTCAGTACATGTGCTAAATGAGCCCTGTACTGGGGTAGGTGCTCCGCATGTAGTGGTTCCCCGTAGGTAACCCCATGCGATGTATATCTTCCGCTAATTCATTTCCCTGTTGGTAAACCGTCTTCCTTAGGCAGAGACCCCTCTGCCCCAGTCACCAGGCTCGTAGAAACTCCTCCCCCGTAGGGTAAAACCTACCATGGGACTTCTCCACATGACATACTTCCGACAAAGCTTGGCAAGGCCATGTGACATATTTCCACTCAAACCCCCCCCCCCTCTGGGCAGGGTGTGGTCTCCGGGGTGTTTTCCCCTTGGGAGTGAAACCCCCCCGACTAGACCTGGTGGCCCCAGTCGGTCAATTCCTTTTTTTTGGGGAGAGGAAAAAAATGAGGATAAGAGGCCACGACTGGGCTAGCCTGTCTCTATCTTTTGGGCAGTCGACTTGTTCCCAAAGGGCCGTTCGACACTCATAACAGCATTGGGGGAGGTTACGTGTCGGCCTTGTGCGCTGGCTACGAGGCACACAGTGGTCTGCCCGTCACACACCGCCAGTCCACGTAACACAGTTCAAACAGTTGCGGCATTTCGTATAGGGACCCCTAGTGTCACTACATCGACACAACGTCGAGTGAGTGACAGATAGGGAATGTCCTGGTTATGCAAGTGGAAAAATCTTGTGTAATAGCACAGTTTCATGTGAAGTACTACACTACCCATGATCCTGAAGAGAAACAATTCACCAATCACAGAATTGCTGCAAAGGGGGTCAAACAAGCTCTGCAGCAGCGGCCAAGCAAGTCCGTCTTCCTACACTCTCAGACTATTTCGATTTAAGCACATATCTGAATATTTATATTATTATATTCTATTATATTCTATCACATCAAAATTTATTATACAGTATATATACTTAGAATCAGCAACTTTTACATAGTTTCCATTTTATATATATATATATATATATATATATATATATATATATATATATATATATATATATATATATATATACACACACAACAGTTAGTTCTGGTCCTCGAATCTGATTGGACGAGAGACGTTCCATGAGTACCGATGGTCTCATAGCTTCACTGTGTGTTTCACTCCTCTTGTGTTCATGCCGTTCTAAACTAAAGTGTTAGAGCCATGTGGATGTGTTAAGGGCATCTGTCTCTTTACATTTAATATTGTGACATTACATATTTTAGCCAGCAGATGGAGGCAAAAGACCATTTTTTTGTGTAATTTGAGCCAGTTGGTGACATGAAGTGAGTCAGCGTCACTCAGTGTTTATATTCAACAGCACTTCCATGATCGCTCGTATTACTACTACACTACTAAAGCTAGGAAATAGCTTTAAACAGCTTTAAACTAACAACTTCAGCATTAAGGCTCATCACAGCTGAGAGACACAACAGACTGATTAATTACACAAACTCAAGGCACTTACCTCTTACCAGACTTTCCACATTGGTGAGGAGAAAATAGTGAAGGACATTGCGGTTTCTATAGTGAAAGACTCTTGCACACAGCTACCCCAAAATAGGGAGGAATACCCCCACTTGGACAGCTATTTTTTCACTGAGAAAATAGGATGCATTTCACCAAAATGACATTATCTTCAGAAAGCTGACTAACAGACTACAGCATCATCAACAGGTGATTGCACACGCTCTATCTTTCTTTCTCTCTCTCTCTCTCTCTCTCTCTCTCTCTATCTCTGTCACACATGCACACATGCACACACACACACATCCTTGTTTCTCCAATAACTTGTTAGAAACAGCCCAAGCCGTGATTTTAGTTCTAAAGATACATTTTTGAACTACTATCGAAGGCTTGGATGAACCATTTGGTTTGAACCAGCAATGGCAGATTCTGATCCGTCACGTAAAAAAGTAGTTTCATGCACAAATGCGTTTTTTTGTGACCGTGGTTTTTCAGTTTTTCCTAATTTTTTCAAATTTACTTGTTCATTGATCTGTAGCATATAAGCAATATCACACTTGTAATCGTGCTATATCGCCCTAAATCAGCACTGCTGTGATTACCTACGGCACTCTGTGGCTGAATCACAGCAGTGCTGTTATTGGGCCATATCGCACTCTTGCTCGTGTGATATTGCTTAATATATATATTCCATTGTTTTTAATTAAATTACGTAATTTGCAATGCTTTATTTGATTATAGTTTATGCCCACATGAAAGAGATTAAGTACACCACCTTGTGTACTTACCTTTAGCTTTTTGTCTGATTTTGCTTTCTGATTTACTTTTATGCTTCAAATCAAAGTTTGTAATGGTGCAATTCTCCTCAGAGCTGGTTGGGTTGGTTCATGGCTTAGAACTCATTTAACTCATTGTGGAAGAAATGAATGGGAAAAATACTTCTGGGAACAAGACAGCTGAAAAAGTGCCAGGCAGTGTTGCGATCTATAGGAATTTAACACAAAAAGACAGAATTGACAAACATAAGTTTCTAGTCGATTAGCAAAATCATTACTGTCCCTAAAGCTGATGGTGTACTACCACAAACACTTCTTTTCTTGTGTTTTTTATTCTGACAGAACAAAAAACATACAGCAATTTTCCCCTTTATTGTGACCACGACCTGTTAGTGTGCACAATGAGTGTTTATAGCAAACGACTGGATCTCTGTTTAACTCAGCAATACATACAAAATATTTCTTACAGATGACAAACAAAACCAGAGAAACCACCTAACTCCAAAATGCTGTCAGCAAGCATACATGCACAAATAATACAGACACATTATGTACATGCATTCTGACAAAGCTAGTTGTCTTGGGCTCTATTCTGAGAGCCCTTCATTTGGAAGGAAAGGAAATAAATAAGTAGAAACAGCAGTGCTGGGAAAACAAAATGTTTAAGTACTAAAATTAATGAGTATGTCCCACAGGGGGCCTGATTGAAGTGGTCTACCCCAAAGACTCTTGCTTGCATTTTTTTTTTTTTTTTCAGAGGACATGGGATGTCCCTTTTTTGCACATACTGTATAACCATTGCCCACATTATATCTTACAGATGCTGCAATTTCATGCCTTAACAATCAAGCATCTCACTTTGGGGCTTGCTCACTGTGCATCTGTGTGCGAGTGTGTGTGATTGAGACCACAGCCATGTGGTCAGAGGATATTGATTTGGCTTTTAATCTGAAAACAAGTGTTTGTGTGCGGGAAATTGAGTGGTAAATTTTGTCCTCAATGATGTCATTCTTACAAATCTTTTAATTTGTGAATACAAAACTGCTTGTGTGTTGGGGGCGTAAGCAAATTTGGGGACCAAATGTGCCCAGAAGGATGGTAAAACCTGAAATTACCTAAAAAAATGAAAAAATGCTTAATGTATACTAAATAATGTAATTTTTAGTCAAGTAAAATAGAAATGTGAAAAATCCTGAATGTTTTCTGTGACGGTTAGGTTTAGGGGTTGTTTAGGGTACAGACAATATAATTAGCTCAAAAATTTTATAAAAGCAATAAAAGTCAATGGAAACTCCCCACCATGACAAAAAAAAAAAAAAAAAAAAGTGTTTATGTGTTTGTATTTGTGAGTCAAACTTGCAGATCTAGAGCTGAACTGTGTTAAATGCAACATGATCGCACGGGAAGTCAGCATGTTGTTTGTGAGCGTTCTGGTACCATAGTATCGGCCACATTATGCTGACTCACTTACAAGTGCCATCTCCTAGCAGACATTTTTGCACTGGATCCAGTGTGTTTACCTTCCCCTGTGGCGCAAATGGAAGAGCAGTGTCAGCAGTGTGGTAGACCGGGGTTCGGATGCTTTGGCATTATCAGTGACAAGCGCAATTCGGAGGTTGCATTTTTAAATTTTTACCCCACTGATGGTAAGGTTTAGTTTGGGTTTTGGGTTAGGGGTACAGTTGCATTTCGGTAAGCACAAACTGATTTCAGCTAAAGAAAATTCAACCTACTGTTTCCGATTTCACTGTGAGATCAGTCTGGATAAATGATTCTAAAAAAAAAAAAAAAAAAAAAAAAAAAGGAATAATGTGTATAGCTCTTGTGTGGTGGACAGTTTTATTGTGCAAGTTTATTGTGTGGTATAACCAGTTCCTCAAATGTAACAATTCCAGATATATCCATGAACAATAAAACAACTTTTAAACAAATACAAATAACACTTTGTTCAGACTGTCAGTCCAAATCCAATTTTTTGTGTATCCGATCAGAATCCGTTCTTCATGATTCACTGTCCGTATTGTGTATCGCAACTGATCAGATCCGATTTGTGTGCCCCCTGGCTATCTTCATTTTCTGGCATATCTGCATTGGTTGCTATATCTTGTGTCAGTACACAAAAAACAAAACAAAAAAAAACAACATGGAGGGAAATGGAACTTATAAGATTTTAGCTTATAACATGGCAATGTGTTGCTGTGGCACTGGACTACACCTTACGAGGCAGAGACGGAGGAGGCTGACATGCACCATTTTATTTTGTGCTGCCGTCTCCGCCGGTATCATCGTTCAAAGCAGTGTGTGGTCCAGACAGACTAGCAGTGACTGGTGGACTTGTGTGGTAGCCACCTTTGATGTAATGATGTGGCTGTCGGACTTCAGAATGCACGAGGGAAGATTCCATTAATAGCATTCTCAGCTAGACCTGCAATCAACTACTACAGCTTATTTCCACCACCAATGCCAGCATGTTTCCTGCAACAATGTGTGACGTATAACGTGTCTTTACGTATCATGAAAAAGTGACATACGGCAAAAAGCCACTTGAGAACTGATCAGAGCGGTCAGACTGAAACGGATTTCCAGAAATATGATTTGAATAGGAGTTCAAACCACATATGAATGAAGCTTGAAATGTATTTGTAAAAATCGTATTTCATGTTATTTTTATTTTTTTTGCCGTTCAGACCTGCTAAATATGATCAGATTCATATCGGATATGTACAAAAATCAGATTTAAACTGACAGTCTGAACATAGCAGAGAGAGGAGAAAGAGAGGCGGTAAGTCACTAGAACAACTTGTTCATTGTCACATTAATGACTGGTGTCATTCTACAATTTTTTATTTTTATTTATTTATTTATTTTTTTGCTGGTTTTGGCTGTCTTAGCAAAAATGGAAAGGAATGATAATGAATTACTACTGTAAATTCAATCATAATTTGGAACAATCCACTAAAAATAATCCTTTGAGCGGTCCTACTGAAAAAAGTAACTGAAAATTCTGACTGAATTTATCAAATACAATCTTAATTGATCCTTAGTGGATTCTTGTTTGATGTAGGTTTGGTTCCAACTAATGATTTAAAATAAATTAGCATTCCTTTAATACTTTTAACTAGCACTTGTTTTCAATGAATCTGAGCTTCAGAGGTTTTCTCTCATGCTTGCTACAAGTTTCCTGCCTAGATAGGGTGACCAGATTTCTGCTTGCGGAAAACAAAACAGCCCCCTCCCAGCAAAAATGAAATTGATGTATCCTTACCTAGGATCAATGTGAAGTAGAGGGTGCATCTGCATCTGTAACTGTTTTCATCTTGTACTTTTCACTGGCAGCAGTTTTTCTCAGTGTGCGCTTGTCTTTCAAGAGTTTATCATAAAATGCAGAGCAGTCCAGTCCAAAATTAAGATGTACGAAAAGCATTTCCTTCATGACTGTTACACTGAGTCGAGATTTATTTGGTGTCCATGCTGCGTTCATTAATGAGAACACAAACTCCACAGATGCAGATGTCCCAGGCAGGCATAAAACAAACTCCACGACCTTGGCTAAGACTCCGAAGTTGATGGTCTTGCTCTCCAGCTCACGAAAAATGTCTGTCCATCTCTCAGATATGGTTATCTTGTTCATGTTCCACTCAGTGATGCAACGAGTGACAATGTTTTTCATGCAGGCCCACTCATCAAAGAGTGAGGTTTTGTCAATCAAAATGAGAGCGAAACAGTGAAGTGTTCGAGGTTTCTCTGAATGTCTTTCCACTCTGAGATTTCAAGTTTTTCTGTGTTCTCCAATGAGCGGCTCCAATTTTGGAGGTAATCCACCGATGCTGAATAAAAGTTTCTGACTGCACAAAAGAAATCATCCGCTCGCATGTCACCAACTTAAACCAGGGCATCCAACTGCTTTTTAACGTCAGAGTATGAATGATTCCTCCAGCCTGGCCTGCAAGACTTTTCTCAGGTCATGAATGTGCAAAGCCACTTCTTTGGCTGATATGTGGTCTTGTTCTACTATCTCCAGGCTGTTTGCTTGAGTGTGAAGTCAATCCAAAGTTTATTGCAAGGATCACTGAATATTTCTCTTAAAAACTTTGTTCATTTTTCTTGAGAAAGTATGCACGCAGACCATTTGTGTGTACACCAAATGTGTAGTATTCTTTCAAGAGCTGGACCAAGAGAGAGGAAACGTGTGTTGCCATGCTGCAGTAATTTCTGATAGTCCAGCTGCACAAAAGCGATACGTTACATATGACAGCTTCCGATTTGGTGTGGGCAGAAGAAAATTTCGGATCATATAATTTCTTGATCAATTTCGCAGTGCAGTCAGTCGACTGAAAACTATGCCCGTGCACAACAGAATGATAAGCAAAAAGTCCTCTTGCGTGCACCTTGTCAGATTCTGAACTTTGCTTCACAAAATAATCACTAACACTTGGTGTGGCACACTTACTTTTAGCAGCATCCACATGCTTTTTTTGTATGAACATGTTGTGCGATGTCAGTGCAGCCTCCAAAGGCGATGCAAAAGTGAGCTCCACAAATCTCACACCTCACTTTACTAGGTTCTGTCTGTGACTCAATTGTTTTGAAATTTAAACTTGTTTTGAAGATCCTCAAGAGCTGCAATTTCATCTGTGTGCTCTTTCAAACTGACTCTTCAATCAGTTCACTAACTGGATGTCTATTGATAGGGGATTGTAATTGGATAGTTCAATCCAGTCATGTACTTCAATTAACACAGTGTGATTTTATAGGTTTTACAAGTTGTATCCTTGGCTACCTTTGATTAGAATACTCATGTGACTGAAAAAGCCACATAGGCGATAGAGAAATTTTAGGAGAGGGGAAATACAGGACAAAACACTTTTTTTTTTCTTCAGAATAAGTTGGGACACTAGAAAAATTGCTTGAATACGGGACTGTCCCGGGAAAAAAGGGACGTCTGGCCACCCTATGCCTAGAGTATCTTAACTTTATAGCAAGTTGCATGTTTTCATGTGTAGGGTGAGCCAAGGCAAGATTTAAAAGCTAAATTGTTTTACTCAAATGGTTTCTTTCAAGCAGCACATCATTTGGGTGTAATTTTGGCAAACAGTACTTTAGAAGATAGTATAATCTACAGGGAATCAACAGTTTTAAGGAACAAGTCGCTTGAGGACAGAATTCATTCAAACAAAACATTTCAAGGCAGCGTGACATAGTCACAGCCACAATTAAGCTTCTTCTGTTTGCATGTTTGTAATTGTTTCTTTTACTTAGAAGCCCTTGAGGTCCTCTTGAGGATCGTAATTTGTGTAATTAGGGGCTGTGAATGGAAATCCAAAAACAGTTTGTAGTCGTCTAGTCTGATCTCTCATGAGGATCTGCAGAGCTTTCAACCCACAGTCCTGATGCCCTTTGAAGCATTTTATTCTCCCCTGTGACTCGATGCCTCCACAAACCAAAGCACATTGTGTAAAATGTATTTATTTCCAATAATTGTGTTTCTCAAGACATTATTTTCCTCACCACTGTTTTCACGCATTGTTGGTTCTGTTTGGGTCTATTTTATTTGATAGGGGAGGATTTTTCATTAACTTAACTACTTTTGGTAAGTGTCAGAGGCCTGTTTGACTGATAGCGCTTTTCGATTGAACAGTTGGTCAGAGATTACTCCATTCCAGAGTGGGCATGGCAGAGTGAAATTTATTAATTATCGTGTCAATTAATTTCAGCGTAAAAGTAGTAACAGCACGCACTCATAAGCGTATGAGCATTTGAAAGCAGCCTTCTGTCTGTCAGACAACACATGAGGACCAAATTGAGCCGGTGCTCGGTATTACTGATACTGCAGAAACACTGGTATCGTTACAAATGTTTTATTTAAGTATCGACTTGGTACCGAAGTACCGGAACTTTTGACATCACTACTGCCTATCATCTCTTTTTGTTTTCCAAAGAAGAAAGTAAGTCAAGGGTTTGGAACACCATGAAGGTGAGTAAATGTTGACAAAATTTTTGTTGTGGGTGAACTATCACTTTAATTACTTTAGGCTTAATGTTTTAGACATTTTTCACATGCTTGGATTCATTTTCCACTTCTGCAATGACGTAGATCTAGCTTTGTGTAACTCTCATTGTCAGAATGGAATATAGAATGTACACTGCCTGACCCCCCCACCCCCCCACCCCAAAAAAGTCACCGTTTGGATTAAAGGCAGTGTTATGATCTGGGGTTGCTTCAATTGGTCAGGTCTAGGAACAGCAACATTATGCGGCAATAAAATGAAGTCAGCTGACTATCTTAATGTACTGAATGACCAGATTATCCCATCAATAGATTTTTTCTTCCCTGATGGCACGGGCATTTTCCAGGATGACAATGCCAAGATTCATCGGGCTCAAATTGTGAAAGAGTGGTTCAGGGAGCATGAGGAATCATTTTCACATGTGAATTGGCCACCACAGAGTCCTGACCTTAACCCCATTGAAAGTCTTTGGGATGTGCTGGAGAAGACTTTACGGAGTGGTTTGACTCTCCTGTCGTCAATACAAGATCTCGGCCAAGAATTAATGCAACTCTGGACGGAAATAAATGTTGTGACGTTGCATGAATGTGCACCATAATCAAAGCTAAAGGCAGTCCAACGAAATATTTGAGTAAGCAACTTTTTTTTTGGCCAGGCAGTGTATGTTGTATGTTTTATAGTGTATTAGCACAAATCATTGGTGCAGAATTGAGTTTAATACAGCAGTGCTGTGATTTCCCCTGCTGTGAGGTGTGTGAGAGAGCCCTCCATCATTGTCTTTCATCTCCAACGATGAGCATACTCATCTCTCCATTCTGCTCTGCCAACGCATCAGATCATCTTTTCCTCCAATCACTCATCATTACAGTACAACTAGAGCACTGGAGCTGTGGGACTTCCCCTCCCTCTCTTCTTTTCTCTTTCTCTGTTTCTATTCTACAGCCTTACTAGTTTGCGTCTCATTTGCTCTTCTGTTGCAAAAAGTCCTCTATTCCCTTCTCCTACAGCCCTAACTCAGCTGCAGTCTCACACTCTTGTGATTTTTCTATGAAATATCATGACTGCAGGACTACTTTTCCACTTTCAATCTTTCAACTGCTTTTGCAGGCAGTGGTGCAGGAGGGACCAGTGTGTCAGGGTGCCAGAGTAATCGATGCTGGTGGATGTGGGGTATCTCATAGCTGTAACCTATGTTTGGGGAGAACAGCGGATAGAACAATCTCTGTTCAAGCTCGTTCTTCACTGAGATAAACACTGTAATTGCTGTTTGGCTGTTTTCACTGTTGAAAAGGTTCTAAGGATTAGTTTGGGGCATTTGATAAGGGAATCCATCATAAATGTCCTGTAGACTAAATTGGTACACCAGTGGTACATTTGCTTTCAGGAAAAGTTTACCCAAAAAATTAAATTATGTCATTACTTACTCATCCTCATGTCATTCCAAACCCATATGACTGGCTATCTTCTGCGGAACAAAAAATTAGATATTTTTTCAAATGTCACGATCGCTGATTTCCATACTATAGCACTTAGTAGTGACTCTATTCACAAAAGTAGTCCATGTGACTTGTGTGTCATATTTCAAGTCTCCTGAAGCCATAGACTCACTTTGTATGATGAACAGACTGTAATTTTACTTGCGATTCACTCCTAAATCAAATCTCTCTGGTTCTAGTCAAGTGATGTCACTTCCTGTTCCTGTTGCTGACAGCACGCTGCATGAGTGTTTGTAGCTTGCTAGACTGCTTAGATTTGCTTATTCTTATACGTTCATTGTTTTATCCTTTGCCATTTTACCACGTGCTTCGGGTTTTTCCACTTTTCTACTGTTTCATCTGTGTGCATTGTACTGCACGCACCCATTTCTCTGTTTTTTTCTTTCTTTTTTCTGCTTGTCTATATCTCGCATCTCGACTGCGTGCATTCATTTTCTCAACTGTGTTTTACATGGATTATTGCATAAATCTCAGACATCTGCTGATTAGGAACCACATTGATCTCAAAACCTCACCGCTCAAGAACAACCACAACAACAACCACAAACAATTGCAGCAAGTTATGGCATCTGCTTAAGTTATTGCTTCCTGCATTACATGCCACATGTTTACTATAGCTTCTTCACTCAGCAAGGAATTAGTCAAGCTGATGGAGAAGATTAATGAGTTAGAGACATGCATCCGAATAACAAAACAGTCTCCACTTTATAAGCCTGCTCAGCTTATCTCCACCAGTTTAGGTCCTGTCCTAGACGGGGGTAAGCTCCACTCCCCTGTCGTCATCGCCTCTGGCATGGTCAGACAGTTCAAGGAAGCATCGGAGCGCTGAACCTTGGGACAGGGCTTACACCAAATGATATAAATATCTTTCTGTTCATATTAGTTCCAATTATCTCGAGTCTTTCTGATAGAACCAGTGAGGTTTGATGTTATTGACATGTCTTCATATTTGGGCTGTCTACATGAGTTGATCAATGATTTGATTTGATTTGATTTGGGTAGTAATATTCATTCCCCTAAATGCCACATAAAACAAGAAACCATGACTGGTTGCTATATCAAAAGGCCCCATCCTGTCTATGTGGACAGTTTTCATCCAGAATCAGCTGCAATGTGGACCAGACATGCTTATAGTCAGAAGTCTGGCTATGCAAGACTATATTATTCTAATGCTGCCTCAACTGAATCTGAATAGTGTCTGTGTGTGGTAGAGTTTATCATGGCCAAAAGCCCATCGGCAAGTAAAGCTAGATTTCCCCAAACTCCCACAATGGCATCATCCAACATAATCTCCCCTTTATATCTCTTTCTCCTGCACCCAGACAGCACATCCTGGGCTTTAACGTTTGCAAGATGTAGCCCAATGTTTCTGGAACACACAACCAAGAAACAGAATCAGTGTTCAGCTTTCACTTGACAATTAATTGCAACTGGGAGAGGCGACTCTTCCAAAAACGAGTGCCAGCTGCATACCAAAGACCAGCACATCTGCAGAAGGTTAGAGGAGATCCAGACCTCCACTGAGTTCTAGCCAGAGAGACATATCCTGTATGATGCACCAACTCCCCACAAAACCCCAAAATAATTATCTTTTGGAGAGAGGAAAGTCAACCACATGTTACTGAGCGGATCACATATAATGCTCACAATGGGAACACTGGCAGGTTGCCCAGTGCAAGTGAAAAGCAAGGTGGGCAGTCACAACATAGAGAGGAGATGGTGACAGTTTCCTCCTTTATTCTCCTTTTCTTTCTCTGCCATTGCAGAATGCAATGAGCGCATTCTTTCCTGCATGGGTCAACAGTATTGAGCGTGCATCTCATTGTGGCACGCTGATCGAAGCGGACATGATGCGGACAATGCATGTAATGCAATTTAAAGCTCTGTACTCAGTTTTCTAATTGAATGAGGAACTTTGATAGCTAATGAAAATTTGAGGCAGGAATTGCTTTGATAGACAGATTAAAATTCAGTGAGAAACTAAATGACTTGGAATGAAAACAAGCCCAGCGAGTGGCGGCTGTGTATTTCATTAAAGTGAGAGGCACACAACAAAAGCAGCTTCAACAATATTAAGAACTGCTTTTAATGTATACACTTTTAATATATAAGCCAAGGTCAACTGCTTTTCAAAGATCTAAAAAGAGTTTTTCAAAATCATTTGGCATCAGTAAGCATTCGTGTGTATACCCTAGTTTTTGAAGGAAAGTGTACTTCCACTAACGTCAGACAGTGTGGTTGTAAATTAAGGGAGGCTGGTCAGAGGTGCTGACTCAGTATTGGTGATGCTACATACACTGACATGTTTCATTTGTGCAGGAAGTTCCCCTGTTGGCTGACTTTTCTGTGAATAATGCTGTAAATATGGTACAATGGTTTTCTAGCAGGCTGATAGATGGGCATCTGTTCCAGCAAGCTTTATTTAACATCTGCTCAATGTGATGAATCTTACTGAAGTAACATCTTTACTGTCAAACCCAACAGCAGATGATGCATGTAAAATGTCTGATGGATAGTCTGTAGAATCCTGCTACAATATTAAACAGAACCTGATAGTAATACTACTGAATATAATTTGTTTTTATCACCACACAACTGGTTTATGAAATTTCTTTCCACAACTTTCAAGTGACGTTGACCTATTGTAACTACACCCTGTTAACCCTTATGCCTTGTTCATTACTGAATCACATTACAGTTTTTCCCATTCAAAAGTGACCAGACACATTATGAGTGTAATTGTTTTAATTGCTATGAAAGAAATGTAACAACTATAACTTCAGTCATGTAAAAGACTAGAGCTGTGCATTTTGTGGGGGGGGGGGGGGGGGGGGGGGGTATTTAGACCTTAGTATTTTTTTAATTTTTAATTTTATTTACTAATTTATTTACCTATGTGACCTTGAACTTGACATTGAAAATATACTTTTGTATTAATATTTTCTCAAATATTGAACCAATCCTCATAAATCATATACTGTTTGAAAACTTAAAGTCTCAAGAATCAAACTGTGGTGTCCATTTTTTTAAATATAGGAAAACCAGATGACATTTCAAGTATAAACTCTAGGTGGCTGCAGAGAGCTACTTATTCATCCCCGGTTGAAGAGAAGATGATTTCTAGATTTTGTGAAGTTCTGCATTTAGATCGTCTTGGTTACTGTCATAACCTCTGTTCCCTGATGGAGGGAACGAGATGTTGTGTCGATGTAGTGACACTAGGGGGCAAAGGTATTTGGTGTAGCCCAATTGTGCGACACAATGTCGAGTGAGTGACAGAAGGGGAACGTTTTGGTTACTGTCGTAACCTCTGTTCCCTGATGGAGGGAACGAGACGTTGTGTCCCTCTTGCCACAATGCTGTACTAGCCGCTGAAATGGCCACACCTTGTCTCGGCTCCTCAGCACAAAACCTGAATGAGAGTGGGCATTCCTTCTCCTTTTATACCCTTATTTCTGGGGGAATGGCATGCAAATTCCACTCGGCAATTCTTATTGGCCTTTTCGCAAAAGAATAGAGGTGTTCGGGGCTCTCAAGAGCGACCCTTAGTGTCACTACATCGACACAACGTCTCGTTCCCTCCATCAGGGAACGGAGGTTACGACAGTAACCAAGACGTTAGCTTGCTTGGGTGAATAATCCAATGTTGTGTAAAAAAATTACAACAAAATATGAAGTCTGGTAGAAAAAGTATGAGAAACAAATCATCAGCAAAATAGGTTCTCATCTATAGAAGATGGAACGTTATATAATTGTAAAGCTGGGATTCTCTGCTTTCCAGTGACACCTAGAATGTGCTTCTAGACAACTGTGAAGCCAAGATATTCAACAAAACATTGTGGAAGCTCTCAGCATTAAAAAAAAAAAAGAAAAAAAAAAAGACTTGTTGTCTATGAGTGAGCGCTAAAATTTGTTAGAGCACCACCTACATTTCAGATCAGTATAATGTAATGGAAGGTGATAGAGGAAAAATTCTTTTTTTTTTCTTTTTTTTTCTAGTACTTCCTGACATCCAGTGGAATAAAATAAGACATTTTCTTGAAAATTGAGGACACTGAACTGAAATGGCATTCTTTTCAACTTTAGACATTAAAAAAATCAGTATTTTTTTTTAACAACAACAAAAAAAAAATGTCTATCATAAAATTGCAAACATATACAATGTTATTTATTAATAATTTCAATCATTTCTTAAAAATTAGGGGGTTATCTGTAAAATGAGACCATTTTTATGAAATTAGTCCACTGTATGTGTGAACAGGGAGCTTTTAAATTTGAGCGTGAAAAATTACAGGCGGTAGCCCAACAACCCTGCAAAGCGCTCAGAGGACTGCTGTGGAATTGCACATACCCTGAACATCACAATACATGACTTTGCTTGGACAGTAACAACATGCTGTTTTGTATTACATTACATTGTATTACATTGTATTTCGTACTTTCGTAAAAAAACCTTTTTTTTTGCCATGTACTGTACCACTGAAATAATAATAATAATAATTTTTAAAAAAGCAGTTCTCAGTTAAAAAAAAAAAAAAAAAAAAAAAGCCTAGCTAGTTTCCTGGTCTTCGCTGGTCTTTCAGCCTGGCCAGACAGGTTTTAGAGGAGTCTTGGACACTTTTCAGCTCATCAGGCTTGGAGACCAGTTTACCAACCAGCTAAGATCAGCAAACAATCTTTTATCAATCAAAGGTTTTTTTTTTTTTTTTTAGCTGAGAAACAGTGTGAACACTCAAAGAGAACTAGTATGCATATTTCTTTGGGATTTTAGTATTGATTGAAAGTGCAACAAGGTGTGTGTTTGTTTGTGTGTGACCTTTTTTCTATAATTGCCATGTGAGGATGGCACTTTTTGTGTGCTAAATATTTTGTTTTTCTTTATTGAAAGTAAAGGCCGGGTGTGCAGGGAGTTGACACTAAATGTCACCACTAATCAACCAGAATTACATGACAAATTAAAAACAGCCATTGGACCATGAATAAGTAATAAGTAAGAGGGATAAATTGTGTAATTGGTATTTATTTACGCATTTATCTAGCTATATTTTATTCTGGATTGTATTGGCTTTGGATTAGACACTGGAATGTGGCATTTAAGAAATATGTCTCTGCACTTAATGCATTAAGTGCTTCCCTGTTAGACATCCCAGGGAGAGAGTAGTTGGAACGGATGGATTCCTGGACAATCGTGCCTTTGGACTGACGACCATATCACGTGACCCAAACTGAATCCTCTTCAATCTCCCTTTGTCATGTTCACCATATTAAGTAATCATATGAAACCATGGACACCAATGGCAGGGCTAAAAGGAAGACCAGCTGTCACTTAGAATGCTGTGATGGATCACCTTCTGATAATGTGTCGTTTTATCATACCACAAATTAGGACCATGTCCATATCTTAGCAGATGTGGATGATGGGCTACAGTAGGACCTATTGATTTGATTTGAAATGCATATTGACATAATTTGAAAAGGTTGTATGTGTGTCGAAGAAGGCTCCAAAGGCCAAAAAATTATGGATGTTCGCTGTCAAAGAAGATCATTTTCTTAATCAGTAGTTTTGTCTTGTTTTCCAGTAAAAATATCTAAGCATCCTTAAAACAGCATGCACTTACTTGAGAAGCAAAATGACACAAGTTTTGTTTCAGAGATATTGAACAAAATTAAGTAAGGTTTATGCTTAAAAAAATCTATTTGTCAAAAGAGTTAGAAAAATGAACTTGTTTTCCCTTTGAAATAAGTTTCGTTTTATTACCTCATTGGCATTTTTTATAATTTTCTTTTTATTTAGGGCTGCGTAAAAATATTAATCCCAAGATCTTTTACTTTATCCGATCTTTTACTCTATGTGCAACCCTCTACAATGCAAATAATCACTTGCATATGTGTCAAAACCTTGTCTGTGATTAGCCACTGGCTGGTAAATGTTCAGATTACACTTGCCTGTGATTGAGTAGTAGAATGGCAAAAAAGCAATCCATTTGTCATTGAATAATGTCTTTTTAAATAACTTTTCTATTCTTTCCATTCAGTTGTTGATCAAAAACAACACAAATAGAAGCATTTAATTCTAATTACACATAGCATGGATGCAGTAAAGAAGTCGTGTGACTCCACTCTTGTAAATATGAGCTGAACTAAAAGACTTCTTTGAAATGCTCTCTGAACTGGCGGTATTTTTAAAGAGACAGTACCATGTTTGTGTTTGTTCTACTTATTAAAGGAATAGTTCCCCCAAAAATGAAAATTCTCTCATCATTTACTCACCCTCATGCCATCCCAAATGTGTATGACTTTCTTTCTTCAGCAGTACATAAATGAAGATTTTTTTGAAAAATATCTCAGCTCTGTAGGTCCATACAATGCAAGTGAATGGTGATCAGACCTTTGTGGCTCCAGAAATCACATAAAGGAAACATAAAACTAATCCATTTAACTCCAATGTTAAATCAATGACTTCAAAAGCTATATAGTAGGTGTGGGTGAGATACAGAACAATATTTAAGTCCTTCTTTTTACCCTAAATCTTCATTTTTACTTTCACCTTCAGATGTGAAATGAAAACTAAACAGGCACCACATGTGACTTTCAGATGTAAAAGAGAAAGTAAAACTGGAGATTTAGGGTAAAAAAAGGACACACATTTTTATCTGTTTATCACCCATACCTATTATATTGCTTCTGAAGATCTAGATTTAGCCACTGGAGTCTTATGGATTACTTTTATGTTTCCTTTATGTGATTTTGGAGCCACAAAGGTATGATCACCATTCACTTGCATTGTATGGACTTACAGAGTTGAAATATTCTTCTAAAAATATTTATTTGTGTTCTCCTGAAGAAAGAAAGTCATACACATCTGGGATGGCATGAGGGTGAGGAAATTATGAGAGAATTTTCATTTTTGGGAGAACTATCCTTTTCATATCCCTTTAATAAATAGTACAACTTATTTAAACAATATACATGTGACTATACTGTATATAAAATGTATGTATATACACTGGCAGCCAAAAGTTTAGAATAATGTACAGATTTTGCTCTTATGGAAAGAAATTGGTACTTTTATTCACCAAATTGGCATTCAACTAATCACAATGTACAGTCAGGACATTAATAATGTGAAAAATTACTGTTACAATCTGAAAAAAAAAAAAAAAAAAAACTACTTCAAAGAGTTCTCATCAAAAAATCCTCCACATGCAGCAATGACAGCTTTGCAGATCCTTGGCATTCTAGCTGTCAGTTTGTCCAGATACCCAGGTGACATTTCACCCCACGCTTCCTGTGGCACTTGCCATAGTTCTGGCTGTCTTGTCGGGCACTTCTCATGCACCTTACAATCTAGCTGATCCCACAAAAGCTCAGTGGGTTTAAGATCCATAAAACTCTTTTCCAGTTATCAGTTGTCCAATGTCTGTGTTTCTTTACCCACTCTAACCTTTCCTTTTTGTTTTTCTGTTTCAAAAGTGGCTTTTTCTTTGCTATTCTTCCCATAAGGCATGCACCCCTGAGTCTTTTCTTCACTGTTGTACATGAAACTGGTGTTGAGCGGGTAGAATTCAATGAAGCTGTCAGTTGAGGACATGTGAGGTGTCTATTTCTCAAACTAGAGTCTTTTATGTACTTATCCTCTTGTTTAGTTGTACATCTGACCTTCCACATCTCTTTCTGTCCTTGTTAGAGCCAGTTGTCCTTTGTCTTTGAAGGCTGTAGTGTACACCTTTGTATGAAATCTTCAGTTTTTTTTTTTTTTTTTTTTTTGTGGCAATTTCAAGCATTGTATAGCCTTCATTCCTCAAAACAATGATTGACTGACGAGTTTCTAGAGAAAGCTGTTTCTTTTTTGCCATTTTTGACCTAATATTGATCTTAAGACATGCCAGTCTATTGCATACTGTGGCAACTCAAAAACAAACACAAAGACAATGTAAAGTTTCATTTAACAAACCAAATAGCTTTCAACTGTTTGATATAATGGCAAATTATTTTCTAGTCCCAAATTAGCAATTTCGCATGATTACTCAAGGATAAGGTGTTGGAGTGATGGCTGCTGGAAATGGCGCCTGTCTAGATTTGATCAAAAATGACTTTTTTTAAATAGTGATGGTGCTGTTTTTTACATCAGTAATGTCCTGACTATACTTTGTGATTAGTTGAATGCCACTTTGGTGAATTAAAGTACCAATTTCCTTCCGAAATCTGTACATTATTCCAAACTTTTGGCTTCCAGTGTGTGTGTGTGTGTATATATATATATATATATATATATATATATATATATATATATATATATATATATATATATATCATATAAAGTATTTTATTGCATATATATATATATATATATTATATATATATATATATATATATATATATATATATATATATATATGTATATATATATGCAATAAAATACTTTATATGCATTTTTAAGACATCATATTTATTGATGGAATACATGGCATTTGTACATTTTTAAAAGTAAAAATGTGACCAAAATTAGAAAAAACTAAAATATATTTTTTAATTAATATTTTCAGAATGTACCAAATTAGAAGGTCCCCTGTATAATTTTTCAGCATTAACTGATTACATTTCTTTCATATGTAAGCAAAATGGACACAATTACTAAAATATAGCAAAACGTTCCCAAACAAATTGGAATCGAGAGTTTGAGAATCAGAATCAAATCGAATCAGGAAATCTGTATCAATACCCAGCACAATACATTTTGCACAATTTTATTTTATTTTTATGAAAACAAGATCTAATATTGTATGTCAGTTTTGGCTCTCAGGTAAATATATCATATACTGTTACTGGAAACAAGACAAAAATACCAATTCAGATTTGCAATTCGCACACATGCACTGAACAAATTCAAGTTCACTTTGTGAACAAATGCAGAAACATGAACAAAACAAATTCGTTTTTACTCTCTCTCTAATACACACACATTCAAAGTAGCGGGTCTCGAGGGTGTTTAGTCTAATTACCCCTCTCAGTCATGCTGTCAGAGAGGGGCTTAGGTGTCTCTTAATGTGAGTGCAGCAGGCATTAAAAGAACACAGGAGCCTGTGCCTGCATAGAGCTGCTCAGACTGGAAGCTTTGGCCAGCAACATTGGAAACTAACCCATGGCCTGCTGGCCTGCACTTTAAAAATGGCTCTTAATATTTGCCACACACACATATTGATGCCCTAAATTTGCCACTTTCACTCTGACATACAAAATAAAGAAACTGTGGGGCTTATAATACCTTTTATACTTCTTGCTTAACAAGAAAACTTCCCACCCCTATGATTTGTCTTGTAGAGCACTCTGTAAATACTCCATGTTTTATCATTGTGTAATGGGAACACAACAACCCATGTAATACTTATTAAAAGGAGAAACTACCTCTGTTGATGTGATGGAAATGTTTTTTTCTTGTTCACAGCCAAAGCACTGCGGCAAAGAGGCCTGTTCTGACACATAACAATAAATCAGGGCCCACTATGGCGAAACTGTACAGTTAGAGATGATTTGTGCACTGTTTGAACTTCTGTAACACAATATTATTTATCTGAAAAACAGTCCGTAATGTTCATCTGTACTGTCTTGAATGCTGATCACATTATTGTTGCCTTGCAGGCCACTCATAAATCCGTCTGCCTGCTATACTAATGATGTCTGAAAAATGACTATGTTCTCTATATGATGTGTACGTGTGTGTGTTTGTGTGCGAAGGGTAACACACAGCAAGAGGGGAGAAAGAGAGAGTGGGGATTGGTTGTAATGGCCATAACATGGAGTGAGAAGAGAGACAGGAGTGCTTTTAAAAGCTGACCTTCTCTGACCCACTCTCTCTCCAGAGAATATGACATCCGTCTCTGGCCCAGGGTATAGGTCATAAAGGGCCTGTTTTGCTTAAGATTTCAGGAAATAACTACAAAAATAAATGAATTCATAAAGAGAAATCCACTTTTTATGAGTCACGTAGCCTCATTAAGATGCATTACAGGGTGTGCTTTTCTATGACACTATTTTGACTTTCGATTTGAAAATTAAAATCATTTTTTATGATTGAAAATAGTAGTAGCATATAAAAAGTGCTGTAAGCAATTTTTTCATGGAAAAGTATGCAAACAATTTTCCTACTCCCTCAAAGACATTAATTAAATAAGCGTCCTAAGATATCTCACCGATCTCTGTGACAGCTGTAGACTTTGTAAACAGCAAACAAAAGTGTGTCCGTGTATCACGGACATTGACACTTTTCACGTCAATCATTTTGCTCATTTTCATAGTGTTGTATTTGAAGCGGCTCAAATGCCAGTTGAGGGTACTATTGTGCCACTGTTGAACTTGACAGCCACAGGATCAAAAAATGCTGCTCTTTTGCTCGGTTTTGGTCTCAAAATTATCTTTGGAGGGGTTTTGGAATTATGGGGTGTGGCTAATTCAACAGCTCAGTCAAGTGAAAGCTTTAAAATGCTAAAATTGCTTACAGCACCTTTAAGTATGTGTGATTACAAATGAAGAAAAACAGCTTTAAAAATTAACATTTTAAAAAATTGCTTTAAAAATATGTTTTCATATTTCATAACTAGTTCTGAAATATCTTGATTTGGGGTTTAAATATTTGCTCTGACAATTAAATTCAAGTTCTTTTAGATTGCGATTAAGATTCCCTGCATCCGGGGACTGGGTAGCTCAGTGATTAAAGATGCTGACTTGAATCCAGGGCGTGCTGAGTGACTCCAGCCAGGTCTCTTAAGCAACCAAATTGGCCCAGTTGCTAGGGAGGGTAGAGTCACATGGGGTAACCTCCTTGTGATCGCTATAATGTGGTTCTCGCTCTTGGTGGGGCGCGTGGTGAGTTGTGCGTGGATGCCACGGAGAATAGCATGAAGACTCCACACGCGCTATGTCTCTGTGGTAAGGCGCTCAACAAGCCATGTGATAAAATGCACGGATTGACGGTCTCAGACGTGGAGGCAACTGAGATCCATCCTCCGCCACCCGTATTGAGTCACTACGCCACCACGAGGACTTAGAGCGCATTGGGAATTGGGCATTTCAAATAAAAAATAAATAAATAAAATAAAATAAAAAAAAGATTCCCTGCATCCTGAAATTTGGTCAAGATTTGATTAATTTATCTTGATACAATTCATACAAAAATAATAATAATAATAATAATAAAAATAATAAAAACATGCTGAAGACACAAATGTAAGTAGATGGACAATTTACACCTGCAGGTAAATTGATGGTCTAGATTTGTTGGATTTTTTTTTAAATAAACTACAAAAAAAAAAAAAAAGGAAAAAAGGAAAGGAAAATAGGGCAAGAAATATACTGGATAAGAAATAAACTCACAATTAATTGGAATTGTAGTATTTATAAATGATGCATTTACACCCCTTGTCTTGAGGTTTTGGGATAAATATATTTGTGTCCTGTGGAGTCTCTGATTAACAATAAAGAACTGTATGTACATTCATAGACAAAAAGGAAAACAGATGCAAAAGCTTCAGGTGAGAAATTAAAAATATTAGCATTTATTACAGCGACATGAATAATCTCAATGCGTACACCCTATTTTTTTTTTTTTTTTTGCGAGCTCATAGAAACCTGCAGTGTGTGAAGAGATAGGCATATAGCTTACAAAAGAACAGAGGTCATCTCACAATGCATCAGCCCAAACACATGTACAGAGCCAGGACAGAAAAAAAAGACAAGAACTTGATAAAAAATGTATAAGCAAGTTTCATCTGTTATCTTCTATCATATTAACAACATTCCACATTCAGCCACTAACACTGTTTAGTCACATAACCATCTGCCTGATTAATTTGGTGAGCACATACAGTATATACTGTAGATATTTCTTTAATTAGCAGATTTTTTTATTTATTTGTATTTATTTATTTATTTATTTCTCAAAAATTTGAAATTTGGCATGGGTTTTTATTACTGTTGCAGTAGTAGAGATTGGAGCTTATGTTTTATTGATGGTTATTAAAACTGACATCATCATCATCATTTCTTTTTACTGTAGTTTCGATGGGAACATGTGTATCTTCACATGTATCTGTTGCATGCAGCCAATTTTGCTACATCAGCATGTTAACTCCCTAGATAGAATTTAAAACGAGATTCATAAAAAGGAATTAATTTATGTCCTTTTTAAATTTTATTTTGCATATTGTATCACACACAGATTCAGTATATTAGATTCATTAACAAATCTCATGATGCAACCAGTAAATTTATTGCAAAGTACACTCATTTTTTTAAGGAAGTGGTTTTTATCTCTTAAGATATGCATGAATAAAACTAAAGAAAACATCCTGGTTACTTTCATAACCTCCGTTCCCTGATGGAGGGAACGAGACGTTGTGTCGATGTAGTGACACTAGGGGTCACTCTTGGGAGCCTTTTGAAAAAAGGCCAATGAGAATTGGCGAGTGGAATTTGCATGCCACTCCCCCGGACATACGGGTATAAAAGGAGCTGGTATGCAACCACTCATTCAGGTTTTGTGCTGAGGAGCCGAGACCAGGTCCCGGCCATTTCAGCGGGTAGTTCAGCATTGTGGCAAGAGGGACACAACATCTCGTTCCCTCCATCAGGGAATGGAGGTTACGAAAATAACCAGGACGTTCCCTATCTTTCACTCACTCAACGTTGTATCGATGTAGTGACACTAGGGGTCCCTATACAAAACAGCACAACTATCTGAACTGTGTTACCTGACCTGGTGGTGTGTGACGGGCAGACCGCTGCGTGCCTCGTAGCCAGCACACCAGGCCTCACGTAACCTCCCCCAACGTTCTTATGAGCATGGAACGGTCCATCAGGAACAAGTTGACTACCCAACTATAGGGACAGGCTAGCCCAGCCGATGCCTCTTTCCCTCTCTTTTCTCCCCAAAAAGAGTGGAATTTGTTAACTGACTTGGAGCCATAAGTGTCTGCATCGGGGGGTGTCCCTCCCAAAGGGAAGACACCGCAGAGACTACACCCTGCCCAAAAAGGGGGGGGGGGTATTTTGAGTGGAATACGTCACATGGTCTTACCGAGTCGATAGTATGTCAGGTGGAGAGGTCCCATGGTAGGTCCTACCCAAAGGGGGTGGAGTTTCTACAGAGTATGGCGACCAGGGGCAGAGGGGCCTCTGCCCAAGGAAGACGCAGTTTGCCGACAGGGAAACTATTTTGCGGAAGATATCACATGGGGTTGCCTACGGGTACCAGCACATATGGAGCACCTACCTCAGTACAGGGTCTCATTAGCACACGTACTGGGCCGGTCAGCGAGTTTTTCCGCAAACTCAACTGCCAGAGGGCTAAGGAGGAAAGTCATCGAGGGATCACAGTCTGTGAACACGACTGGGAGTCAAGAGCACACGTCTTCACCTCAAGGGAGGGGAAAGACGCTATGCGCAAGCGGTACACCCGGCCAGCTGTCCCGGAACTTACCTGCTCGTGCCTGCCAATACACGGGACAAGACCGGCTCAACCTGGAGATTGTAGAACCTCGCAAAGGTGTTGGGTGTTGCCCAGCCCGCTGCTCTGCAGATGTCTGCCAAAGAGGCACCACTGGCCAGGGCCCAGGAGGCTGCCAAACTCCTGGTAGAGTGGGCTCGTAACCCCCACAGGGTGTCAGGGAGCCTGATATGCCATCGTGATGCCGTCAATGACCCAGAGGGTGATCCTCTGTTTGGAGACAGTGCTTCCTTTCCGCTGTCCACCAAACCAAACAAAGAGCTGCTCGGAGCATCTAAGGCTCTGCGTGCAATCCAAATAGATGCATAAAGCTCACACCGGACACAGCAACGCCAAGGCTGCGTCTGCCTCCTCCTGGGGCAGCGCTTGCAGGTTCACCACCTGATCCCTAAAAGGGGTCGTGATGAAACTTTTGATGAAAGTTAGCGCAGTCAGGAGGGCAGTCGTCAAAGAGAGTTCCTTAAGCTCAGCTGACTCAAAGGGCTCAAAGGGAGCTCCCTGTAGACCCCGAAGGACTACAGAGAGGTCTCACGAGGAGACGAGGCGCGGTCTGGAGGGATTCAACCCTAGCACCTCTCAGGAACCTGATGATCAAGTCGTGCTTCCCCAAGTACTTACCATCTACTGCATCGTGATGAGCCGAAATAGAGGCTACATACACCTTCAGGGTGGAGGGGGACAGCCACCCCTCCAGCCTCTCCTGCAGGAAGGAAAGCACTGATCCAACTGCGCACCTCTGGGGGTCTTTGCGTTGGGAAGAACACCACTTAGAGAACAGATGCCACTTCAAGGTATACAGGCGCCTCATAGAGGGAGCCCTAGCCTCAGTGATCGTGTCTACCACTGCAGGTGGTAGGCCACTTAGGTTTTCCGCATCCCATCCAGGTGCCAGACATGGAGATTCCAGAGGTCTGGTCGCGGGTGCCAGATGGTGCCCCGTCCCTGAGAAAGAAGGTCCTTCCTCAGGGGAATTCACCGGGGGGGGGGGAGCTGTCGCGATGAACGTGAGATCCGAGAACCACATCTGGGTGGGCCAGTAGGTTTCTACTAGGACGACCTGCTCCTCATCCTCCCTGACCCCGCTAAGGGAAGTGGGCGTCCGCATCCTCAACTGTTTGCTATTCCCCAAACTCTGGCTATTCCTAGCTCACTCTTGAGAATTGCTGTGCGCACACAGGGACCTTGTGCTCCGGCACCTCAGCCGACTGGGGCTTTGGGTCAACTGGGAAAAGAGCAAGCTCTCCCCGGTTCAGAGCATCTCTTTTCTCGGTTTGGAGTTGGACTCAGTCTCGATGACAGCGTGCCTCATGAATGAGACAGAGGACAGCGGTCCCACTGAAACTTTTCCAGAGGCTCCTGGGGCATATGGCATCCTCAGCAGCGGCCACACCGCTCGGGTTGATGCATATGAGACCACTTCAGCACTGGTTTCAGACTCGAGTCCCGAGATGGGCATGGCGCCGCGGGACACATCGCGTGACTATCACGCCGATCTGTCACCGCCTCTTCAGCCCTTGGACCGACCTTGCATTTCTACGGGCAGGGGTTCCCCTAGAGAAAGTCTCCAGGCACATCATGGTTATAACAGATGGGGTGCCGGATGCAATGGGAACACAGCCGCTGGCTCCTGGTCTGGCCCGCAGCTGCGTTGGCACATCAACTGCCTAGAGTTGTTGGCAGTACTGTTCATCCTGCGGAGGTTCCGGCCATTGATCCAGGGCAAGCATGTGTTGGTCCGGACGGACAACACAGTGACGGTAGCTTACATCAACCGTCAAGGCGGTCTATGCTCCCGTTGCATGTCACAACTCGCCCGCCGTCTCCTCCTCTGGAGTCAGCAGCGCCTCAAGTCGCTACGAGCCACTCACATCCCGGGCGACCTCAACACCGCAGCGGACGTGCTGTCATGTCAGGTTACCCTCAGGGGAGAGTGGAGACTCCACCCTCATGTGGTCCAGCTGATTCGGAGTCGATTTGGTTGAGCATAGGTAGACCTGTTTGCTTCCCGGGAATACTCCCAATGCCTGCTTTGGTATGCCCTGACCGAGGCACCCCTTGGTATAGATGCACTGGTATACAGACCCTATGCAAGGTAAGGGCTGCCTCTATGACCTTCGTGAAGATGCGAGGGGACAAGGACAGGCTGAAGGGGAGGACCTTGTACTGGTACGCCTGGCCTTCGAAGGCAAACCGCAGGAAGGGTCTGTGTCGAGGTAAGACCAAGACGTGGCAGTACACGTCCTTCAGGTCTACCGCCGCAAACCAGTATTGATGCCGGAAGCTCGTTAGTGTGTGTTTTTATGTCAGCATCTTGGACTGGAGTCTGTGCAAAGCCCGGTTCAGTACTCACAGGTCCAGGATGTGTGTGTGCCGCTCTTTTTGTGAATGAAAATATACTCTTTTAGAATATACTCTCTTATTTTCACTCTGCTGAAGCTCCCAGGGGCATTCTCTGCACTCCACAGGTGCAGAGGGGGAGAAGCCACTGAAATGCACCGTAAATACAGCAGTTTTGAGGTGCGTCTTTGGAGGGAATTGAATTCAGTGCACTGAATACAACCGCTTGGCTCCGAAGAGAAAATCTGAATGAGTGGTTGCATGCCAGCTCCTTTTATACCCATATGTCCGGGGGAGTGGCATGCAAATTCAACTCGCCAATTCTCATTGGCCTTTTTTCAAAAAAGCTTGAAGTTTGGGGCTCCCAAGAGTGACCCCTAGTGTCACTACATCGACACGACGTTGAGTGAGTGACAGATAGGGAACTGCTGTAGTAGTGAACCCAGCACATTTTAAACTCATTTTTTTGTCATTGCTGCTTTAATTAGGTAAACTAAATGGGCCTTATATCATAGTCTTTGAGTCCCAACAGTTTTGCCCTGGCATATGTTGTTTCAGGAATTTTACAATTTTAATTAAATCACCCAGTTATGCATCCTCTAATGACATAGATGATGAAGAATTTTCCTTTAGATCATGAAAAATAACAGAAAAATGCACTTTGAAGGAATAAACTGTGGTCCTGTGCACTTAATAAGCCCATATGGAATGTGCGGCCACAGAATTCCATAGATTTCCGTGAATTCAAACATATTTTTATCAGTTAAATTCATAATAGCATTTTGAAAGGGTTTTGAATAAATTACTTTCAAGTGCAGAACTCTTAGCTCTGCTTTACCATATATACATCCAATTGGCTTAATTCCACAGATTTATCCCAACAAGTAACATAAACAAATCTGAGTGCTGTGCTAAACCATTGAAACACAATCGTGATATAAAATAAATGACAATTTGAAATGACACTGGGGCATCTTGATTTAAAGGACAACAGATTGTATGAATATCTCTATATACCATAACTCTCAGTCTTATTTATGCATATATTTAAATAAAACAGGTAGACTTCTACTTTACAGAACAACCTCACTAGTACAAAAATGTATAGTGCAGAAAATCAGTTTCAATAAAGTTAGCATAAGGAATTTAGTTCAGCCAAATAGATTCACAAAAGTCTCTCTCTGTCCCTATACCACATGTACACTTCCTGTAAGAAAGCAGAGGATCCAACACATTCCTATACTTCCGAAAACAGCAAAACCAACCTGTTTAGCTGGGCTTTAATATCGAGCTTGAGTTTCTCAGTAATGCAATGATAAATACTATATACATTATACTTCATAATATTGTCTCTAGTGGGGAGGATGAGAAAAGAGAGAGAACTGCACATTTAATAAGGCATCTAACGTCAAGCAGCTAACGGCACCACTTGAGTGAAAAAAAATGCAGTCACTGTCACCTGTCAATCAAAAGATGAAGCTTAGAATCCATGCTACATTCCAGAGATCAGTTATTATCGCACATCGGCAAATGGCGGTGATAACACCACACACCCACATTTACCTCTTCATACTAGATAAAAGTACGTTATTACAAATATTCTATTTTTTTTTTTTTTTTTGCTTTTGTTTTCTTTTTTTTTTTTATCAACACTGTACATTATATACACTATAGTACAATAGTATATGTTGTGGTTGTCACGCACTATAGTTACACAAGTGTAAACGTAAGGACGATGTGAACATGGTGCATGATATTTATCGAGACGGCGGGCACATGAATATCTCTACCACTTCATAATGACTTTCAAAGTTGTTTTCAGTGGAAATCAGTGAATTTGATGTACACAAACTTTTATTCTGCCCCAGTAAACCAAACCATGGACTGCAGTGATAAAAGATTTATCATGAATACACATGGTATCTGTGCAGCAAATTGACAGAAATAAAAGTTCCATTTTCATTTTGCTCTAAGATCTACAGTATCTAGACATGTGTTTGAAAAGCTCTGATACTCATTATTCAAAGCAACACAAGGAACAATACAATGAGTGAAGAGCAGCTAGTTCTCAGTTTAATAGAATTAAAAAGCAATGCTCTCATCTTGCAATCCCTCGCTCGCCTCTGCTGTTGTCCGCAGGCATAGCTTCAGACTTCTCCCCCACTGTCTCCAATGGATCAGAGCAATGCATCCATTAGCTGGTGCAATAAAAACTCCTGTTGCCCGTTTTGGCTGAATATTGGATGCTTCATCCTGGTGAAAAGCCATCAGTCCAAACATTGCCTCAAATATGACAAAATAAATATACTATGAACATCTGTTATTTGACAGTGGCTCATAGATGATGTTTAGGGAATATTCTACTACTACATTCTCAAGTGGATGTTAAAAAATAAACAACACCCCTCCTTTTTATCTGAATAACAGTCCAACCACTGAAATGCAAAATATGTCACATATGGAATGCAATTGTTGAAACACAAGCTGTGAATTTTCCCCAAATGTATTTTTGTTCCTGTATTTGTTTCACTTTTACATTTCTTGTTTTTAATTACTGTAAACTGATCTGATATGCCTTGGCCTTGTCAAGTGATTGTAGATCAGTCTCAGTGTCCCTCTGCTCAGAGGAAGCTCGGACGTGCATGGACGGAAGCCGGAGTGCTGACAAGGGATCGTATGCTGAAACATCCAGGGTGGGAAGTGTATGGTGAAGCTGCGGATAGGAACTGTTCTGGGAGCTGTGGCTAACGCTCTCAGTCTGAATGCTCTCAGGCTGTGGCAGGTGCTGGAGAAGGCGTGTTATACCTGCACATGCGTCCCTTGTGTGTGCAAACTCTGGATGCTGGAGAGAATCTTCTTCTGGTGCCCGACCAGAGTGACGCCCATCTTGCTTAGCTCACTAAAGGGAAAAAAAAAAAAAAGGGAAACAAATGTTTCAAGACATCATGCAGAAACTGTTGTTCTGAATACAGTTGATCGGTTTGGTCAATAAAGCACCAATCATGAGAACAATCTGTTTAAAAGTACTGTCATTACTTAACCTTACTAGGCTCAAAACGCTGAGATTTAGCAATGCAACAAAAATGGAAACAAATTGATGAAAAAAAAAATCTTGTTATAAAACACTTGGCTAGGGTGTTTTTCCCATACAAAAACGTAACTCACTGCTTAACCACCAAAGTACGACACATTGTTGAAGAAATTAACTAGCTAGTCACTACCCGAAACAGTAGTAACTATATCGCACATACATAATTCGAACAACGTTAGTTCAACAGTATAGAGCTGTCGTTACTGACGTTACGCAGAGGATGGAGTAATATCTTCTCAAGATATGAAATTATAATAGCACATTTACACATACACCAGAAAGCCGTTTAATGCGAGAAAGCTACTTAGGACACAAAAGCGTTGTGCACTGTGTGAACCAACAGATGTATTGCACTGCAATAGTGGGGTTTCCTTTTCATCAGACTTGGGGGTTCCCCCGACACACTTGAGCACATATGTACATGCACACTCTACAAAAACTTTTAAGAACGCCACTTATGTATTAACATGGTCACATACGCTGTGTTCTCCGACAGAAACCGTGTGTTTTAAAGCGCTTTTTATTAACAGCCTTTAAACCCTTAAACGGTGTAAGGAATGCCACTTTCTGAAAAAATTGCCAATTGTCAAGTTTAATGTGTGATTATATGTTTACATTAATTATATTAAAGTGTTCATATGTCATCAGGGTAAAGTCAGTTGAAACACACTGGTGCTGGGCATGTATGTAATGGACTATATATATATATATATATATATATATATATATATATATATATATATATATATATATATATATATATGAATTTTATAACATCTGCTATTATTTCAGATAGTTATGGTGAACACAGACATTCAGAATGCAGTCTTACCTCAAGCTGATGTATAGTATAGAGTCTAGAGAAACATAGCCTGCAGTGGCAAAGTTCTCTTTGTACTGGCCCATACTGATGGCGTCTAGCCATTCATCCACTGTACTCACACTGAATTCAGGGGTGGTGGGATCTTCCCTGGAAAGGAAATGAAATATGTATAATTTGTGCTTCGTTTCATTACTTAAGGACTGATAACAGAACTGGAAAAGATTGTTCTTAGATCACAAATCGGCTTTGGAACCTATATATGCTAAGCATGATTTATATTCTTATAAAATTGTCATTTCTCTTTGATTTTACAGGTAGGTAGAGGTTTAGAATTAGGAGTATGGAAGATTTAGGGCTATGATTATTTATAAGGAATGCTCCAGGACCAGCAAAGGATGTTGATCCAAGGGCATCTGCAGCATGTTCCATTATTTTGAGTCACTTTGACCTAGAAACAAATTTTAAGTTTTGCGCACTAAAGTAAAATGGAAAGACTTTTCCAACATTTAAATGATTATATCTCTGCAATGGCATTTGGAGTAGAAATGGAATAATTATATAGAAAGTGTATAGAAAGCTGAGATTCCCCTTTTCACTTTAGTGCATAAAACTCAAAATGTTTTTCTGGGTCATAGTGGCACTAAAAGATTGAGCTTGTCACATTTTTCTACTACTTTGCATTGTTACAGTCTATATCTTATGAAGTATCCATCTTCATGAGAATGGATGAATGAATCTTATGGAGCTCCAGGTCAAGTTAAATGCTTTTGTGTTGCCTTTCTGTGCATCGTGACAGGCGAGTCAGGTCCACACTCCTTTGAGTGACAGCACTGTTTGAGTGAAAACTGCGGGTCAATTCGATCTCCAGAGCTGGGATGTATTTAACACCTTCTTTCTTTATCTGTTCTTACTCTGGACAATGAAGGATAAAATGACTGGCAGCTTGGGCTGTAATCAGAGAGACTAAGATAGGGCTGAGGAAGCGTATCTATATCTCATGAAGGGCTCTGGCTCAGTGGCTTCACGGCTGTAATCTGAACTTTTCCGCCTCCTCTCCAGCTTTCCTGACAAACTGCAGGTGAAGGAGGGAGTCTGTGATCTATCTCATGTCATGTTTTACAACGGGGGTTCAGACTATCTATACGACAGTGTCTCAGTGTTTTTACAAAGCTGGAAGATGTACTGTATGTATAGTTATACCTGCACGTTATGTTAGTTGTATGTTAGTTGGAAAATGATCAATGCCGCTAAGTTTGGTTATATTAGACAACATGGAGTTTATCGGCTTGTTGTTTCACATTAAATGAAATATTGTACTCAAAGCTCGGTTAGATTTTATCTGGCTTTATTTATGCTGTTAGGGATTTGTTTTTGTGAATTTTAAATTATTTTATTAGTATGTCAGTTTTAAAGAGTCGATCCTTCGGTTTAACCTTGTGCTATCCCCAGTGCTAGACCTCTGTGAACAGACACACAGTGCATTTCCACTAGCCTGTGTAGAAAAAGATCAACTTTAAATTACTGCGAGATAAACTTATGGCTTTGGTATACTTCATTTTTCCATGTCGGGCACTTTAGCCTTTCAAAGCGAGGCAAAAAGAACTGCACACTACGACTGCTTTGTGATAATCTTTAGTACAGTCAATGGCAGGTGCATGTGCAAACAACGTGTGCCTAGAAAAATGGGCTGTACGCGAACAGTCCACGTGTTCTGTGCTGATAAGGAAATTTGTGCCACATGCATTGTGCATGAGACATAGCGGCACGCACCAAAGAATACTTTGGCCTTTAGTAGAGCATGAATTTCCATACTGGTCTGAGATGGTTTGTGCTGGTTTGGTGCTGGTATAGCTGGTGGACTAGCACAGCCATGACGTTAACCAGCAAAAATTAGCAGATTAAGCTGGTTGACCATCAGTAGTCTTGCTAGTTAAGCTAGTTAAGAAGCCTCATTGGGACTCCAGCATCCAAAACACAAAATATGCTTGTGTCCAGATATGTCAATCTTTTCAGCAGGGAAGTAAGAGTTCATATTGTTTCTCACCACACTGAGCTGTTGGCCAGCTCTTTCAGGCTGTTGGGGTTGCGAATCAGTTTGTCAAGAGTGTTGACGATCTGCCCAAATTTGGGTCGTTCACTTCTGCTCTTCTCCCAGCAGTCCAGCATCAGTTGATGGAGAACCACAGGGCAGTCCATTGGAGCTGGAAGCCTGTAACCCTCATCTATAGCTTTTATGACCTGGAAACAGATGTATTCATATTACTTCTCATTTAATAAACACTTTCTTTAACAAAGCAACTTGCAGTTTATTTTTTAAGTGTCTTTCTCAAGTGCACAATTCTGGTTTCTTTGAACTTTTTGAAGTTTGAACCAACAACCATTATGTTATAAGACCAAGTGCTCTATTTTCATGAGTGCGCAAAGCGCAGCGCTATGCGCAACGACTGTCCGCAATGACTGTCTGCACCATTTTATCCAATTTTTGTGAGAGCGCTAATTCTAATAGAAATTTTCGTGTCAGCGCAAAACGCAAGTGGGCGTGGGTGGGAGTGTTTGCACTGTTGTGGGTGTAACATATGGTAATGAAGTTTGCTGTTTTCCTTAGAAATAGTTCATTGCGCTAAGACGTTTGAAAACCATGTCTTAACACAAAGTTTAAACTCAGTCCCTGCATTTGCAGTTTGGAGATTCCACCAGCAGGTGGTAAAATCATTTCCAAACTCTGAAAATATAGTGGAACATCAGATTTTGTCTCTGACAATCTGAGTTTTATATTAGTCTTATTTGAAAAAGAAAAAAAAACAAGTATGTGATTTGTGTTAAACTATCTATAGGTCATGGTTTATTTTTTTAATTATTATTATTATTATGTTTAAATTTACAATTTATGGTATAATTTGTAAGTCTAAAGGTATTTTTCCACCTGTTAAGTCACTGCAAAATGGGCCGGTGGAAGTAGTTGGAGAGAGTAAAATGTTTGGAATTGGTAGACTATGATTTTTTGACCACTTATTTTGATTTATTTTGATTTGTTTATTTAGTTTGAAGTGTAATTTCAATTTAGAAATAAATGAAACACGATTTATTTTTTATCGTGTTTCAATAAATTAATTTAATTTATCAAAATCGACTGATAGAAGTGAAGTGCGTGCCGATACAATCACTGTTAATACCAGCCATGATTTGTGTGTCAGTATGAAAATTATTAATAATACTAACATCCTCTGTAATTTAACGGAGCCTACATCCAAATTCTGACGAGAATCAGATTTTCCATGCATAAGAAAGGAGCCTGTCACTGTCATAGATATATGCCAGACAATTATCAAAAAGGCAGTTAATGCATAACATAAATTATTCTTCTAATTCATTGCATACGGTCCATTTACACTGCCAACTTCTTATGAATGTGCTGTCTTGGTTTATATCGCTGGTGCTTGAGGGAATGAACTATATATGCAGACGGTGGAATAATAACTGGAGAAAACCTCAGAATTATGATGCATTTAATCCAGCCCATTTGCGCGTTGCGCATGTGATTTTGCCAAACCTACTTGCGCCTAGACTTAGCAAATGCTTGCACGAAAATACCAACATTTCCTGGCCATGCCCACTGACTTTGCGCTTATGATTTATGGCATAGCGCAAGCACGCTTAAAATAGGGCACCAAGTCTTTAACCAATAAGCCACACCACCTTGTTTTTTACCATCTTAAATTCCTAGATGGTTTTAGATGGCCAGTTGTTTTTTTGTTTTGTTTTTTTATCAATTGTTGATAAAATTTTTGATTTTTTTTATCAATTGGCCAATTGTTTTTTTTTTTTTTTGTCTGATAGAGCAGTTGGTTATTATTGTTATTGAAGGTAAATCAGTTTGACCTGTGTTTGTCAGACCAGCCAAAACCAACATGAAAGTGCCTAAAACATACTTGTAAAGGTTAAAATTGTACCAGCAACTGGTAATTTAAGCCATCAATACAGACATCACTTTAAGAAGATTTTATTCTTTGAATGTTTGCAGGGACACACAGCTCAAGGCTATGTGGCTTTGCCCCCCTGAGATGTTTCAGTGGAAACGATATTAGTGGAGAAATTAGTGGAGCAGATTTCAATTTAAACAATACACACGAGAACATACTGTATGTGCTTCCAGTTTCTCAAGGACACTTACGTCTTGATTAGACATCTCCCAGTAAGGCCTCTCTCCATACGAGATAACCTCCCACATGACGATGCCATAACTCCAAACGTCGCTCGCTGAGGTGAACTTCCTGTACGCTATAGCCTCTGGGGCTGTCCATCGAATAGGAATTTTTCCACCCTTAAAAAAATAAATAAAAAAATAATAATGAATAAGCAGCTGGAAAAATGCCAGCCTAAGATGGTTTGCTGTTCTAAGCTATATTGGCCAAGCTGGTACTCAGTAGATGGTCTGCCCCAAACCCCTCTAAAACCATCAAACCAGACCAGTATGACCAGTGAAAATCAGTTTGATGTCCATCTTAGAACAGCTCCTCCATAAGATGGCTTACTTGCTTAAAAAAACATATTAAACCAACCTAAGCTGGTTCACTGGTCTTAGGTGGCCTCCCAGCCTGGCCAAGCTGGTGCTTGGCTGGTTTAGCTGGTTGGCCAACTGGTCTCCCAGCCTGACCAGCTGAAAAATGGCAAAAACCTGTTTAAAACCATCAAACCAGACAGTCAGACCAGTTGAAACCAGCTTGAAAGCCAGCTTAGGCTAGCTATCCCCCTTAAGATGGTTTTTTGCTTAAAACCAAACTAAGCTGGTTTGCTGGTCTTAGCTGATCTCCCAGTTTTGCCAAGCTGGTGCTCAGCTAGTTTAGCTAGTTAACCGAATGGTCTCCCAGCCTGACAGCTGAAAAAAATTCCCATAACATATAAAACCACCAAACTGACCAGCCTGAGTTGGCTGAGAGACCCGCTAAAACCAGCAAAGCCATTTAGGCTGGTTTACAATGCCAATTACCAGAATCCAAAACACAGCATTCAGTATTGCTGGTCTTTTCAAAAGGGATCTCTGAAAGGTATTACAGGATGGATCAGATCACTTTACTCCTTAAAAATTAAGATGGCAGTGAAAACTAGATAAAAAACACTGAAATTAAAGAGATCCATCAAATAAACCACAACCTAAGTGATACTTAGATTCATCTGAGGATGTTATAAAACAAAAACAATATAAACAATTTTTAATCACCTTAGTTCTTTCTTCATTTGTTTTTGTATGATCAGTGATAAACCTGAGCAGGCTGGGAGACAAGCTAAAACCAGCAAAACCATCTTAGGCTGGTTTAAAAAGGTGTTGTTGTTTTTTTTTCAGCAGTAATACACCTTCCTTACAGACTGCAGTACTGCGACATCCCTGTTATAGATACACAAAATACAAATCTAAAGGCTATTTTTGTTCTTTCAATTTCCACCACTATGACAAAGTCTATATTTACCTAAATGTCTTTTTAAATAGCTGCAGTCATTGGGAGTTAATCTCTGCAGTCAAAGTCAAACAAAAGACAAAATGGCTGTACTCTATATAGATATACGTGAGGAGCGTGCCAAAGAGCCGAACCAGAGCCCATGGGGTAAAATCATTTAAAGAGAATTTCAAAAAAGCAATCTTTACAGTTTTTTTAATTATATGAAGTCACGGCACATAAACGGGTGCCTCGTGTGGCCTGGAGAGTTTCATCTCGTCACAATTTCAGCCTTTAAGTGACTGGGAAAGGGGCTTTGAATGTCAGAGTTATTTTAAGGGTTCCTCACTGCGTTAAACACACATTTTGCCTCACTCTCACACAAACCCCTGCTGGAAATTCCATCTTGAACCAGCTAAGACCAGCAAACCAACTTAGGCTGGTTTAAGCTGCTTTGTTCAGCAAGGGGAACGTGGTGTTTTCTAGTTGGTCTAAGATGGTCCTTAGCTGGTCTTGGACCATCTTGGACCAGCAACAAGCAAGCTTCCAGCTGGTTATACCAGCTTAAGGTGGTCAGGCTGGTTTTTAGAACATGGTGGCTGATCGACCAGACCATCTTGTGTCAGCTAAAGATCAGCTTGGAGAAGCTATTGACTACCTGATGACCAGCTAAGACAAGCAAATGGCCAGCTTGGACCAGCTTAGACCAGCTAGAAACCATTTACCATGTTCTTAAACAGTGTCCAGCTTGAGCATGATACTACATCAAAAGTCAATCTGCAAGTCGGTCTGCTCAAGGTACCTTGTATTCATATGTGACAACTGTTTCTCCTGCTGAGTCTATGCTTTGTCCACCCAAGTGGACACCAACAGCAATGCACACACATAACCACACATCCCTCTCTTGTCCTTGTCCTTCATATACATCAACAGGGTGCTCACCATTTACGGAGTTGAGAGGAAAGGGAGAGAGGGTGCTAAAGATTTTGGGGGTTTAGGAGGCTGTTGTCCTGTCAGGAAGGGATGCAATTAATACATGCTGGGTGGACAGAAAGACTGACCCCTTAGTGGAAAGTCAACTCTCTCTTGTTCCCTGACATATTGCTGTATATTCTTTTTTTTTTATTTATTTATTTTTTTTTTTAATACAGCCAAACACTTTCATTGGACATGATAAACATTTTCAAATATATGGAAGACATTGAGACTTTCTTGAACTATCCCTGAAGAAAAGACCAGCATTAATTATAATGTTGGTTCAAGAAGTTATATGCTGGTTAGTGCTGGTGTGGTGATGGTCTACCTGGTCAACCAGCACAGCCATGCTGTTCACCATGCTGTTTTTGTGAAGCTGGTTGACCAATCTTGCTGGTCAAGCTAGTTAAGGAGCCTGGTGGGGACACCAGCACACCAGCATCCCATGCCAGGAACCAGCTTCCAAAACACAACATGCAGTATGCTGGTGTCCAACAACGCTGGTCTTTTCAACAGGGATGTCTCAAAGGTCTCACAGTATGTGTTAGATTTCTGTACTCCCCAAACATCGAGAAGGCAGTAAAAACTGTCTGAAAAAAAACTGAAATTAAAGAGATCCATTAACTAAACTATAACCTAAGTCAGAAGTACTCAATAGGCGGACTCCGGTTTCAATCCGGACTGAGCTCTAAATCTTTGTGCTAGTTATCTGACACCTGGCTAAGTGATTGTGTAAGTATACGTGAATACGTGCGCGGAGCAGGAAAAAAGCGCATTCAGCGCTAGAAATATTTCTCTCTGGAGCAGGAATAAAGCACGTTCAGTGCTGTGCGCTTTATTCCCGCTGCACGCGCGATGCCTCTCTCCCCGTTATAGACAGGAGGCTAATAACCACACCTGCAACTCATACATACAGTAAATTAGGCTTTAACATCAAAAACGTTAATGTGGTGCCTTTAGACTATTATGTTTTTTTTCCATGTCTAAATGTAGCTTTATTAATCAGCATATTACGAGCCTTTCATAATAAACAAACAAACAGATTTTTGTTCTAATTTTATGAAAATTAGATGTCATCATGGATGGCAAGGAAAGCCTATTTATACTTATTATGCAAACAGTATTTTAATGCTTCACTGTTGTTATGTAAATTGTTTGTTTGTTGTTAATAGATTCACTTTAAGGAAAATATAAAAATGGTCCATTCAGGCTTTTTACAGTTTTATAAATGTTCTCTCAGGGGATATCCCTGAACCCCCATACAGTGTCCCATATATATATATACAGTATATGATCTTATCTTTTAATATTCATATCCAAGTGCCCTCAACTGATGAAATCTTAATGTAATAGTTTAATCTTTTGGTAGAAAAGATCTCTCAGACCCAACTTCTTTGGCTGTATCTGGGCCCCCAATGTCCTCATTCCTGCCCAGTTTTGAAGAGACTATTTTGACTGTTTAGGAATATATATTATATATATATATATATATATATATATATATATATATATATATATATATATATATATATATATATATATATACAGGTGCATCTCAATAAATTAGAATGTCGTGGAGAAGTTCATTTATTTCAGTAATTCAACTCAAATTGTGAAACTTGTGTATTAAATAAATTCAATGCACACAGACTGAAGTAGTTTAAGTCTTTGGTTCTTTTAATTGTGATGATTTTGGCTCACATTTAACAAAAACCCACCAATTCACTATTTCAAAAAATTAGAATACAACATAAGACCAATAAAAAAAACATTTTTAGTGAATTGTTGGCCTTCCGGAAAGTATGTTAATTTACTGTATATGTACTCAATACTTGGTAGGGGCTCATTTTGCTTTAATTACTGCCTCAATTTGGCGTGGCATGGAGGTGATCAGTTTGTGGCACTGCTGAGGTGGTATGGAAGCCCAGGTTTCTTTGACAGTGGCCTTCAGCTCATCTGCATTTTTTAGTCTCTTGTTTCTCATTTTCCTCTTGACAATACCCCATAGATTCTTTATGGGGTTCTGGTCTGGTGAGTTTGCTGGCCAGTCAAGCACACCAAGACCATGGTCATTTAACCAACTTTTGGTGCTTTTGGCAGTGTGGGCAGGTGCCAAATCCTGCTGGAAAATGAAATCAGCATCTTTAAAAAGCTGGTCAGCAGAAGGAAGCATGAAGTGCTCCAAAATGTCTTGGTAAACGGGTGCAGTGACTTTGGTTTTCAAAAAACACAATGGACCAACACCAGCAGATGACATTGCACCCCAAATCATCACAGACTGTGGAAATTTAACACTGGACTTCAAGCAACTTGGGCTATGAACTTCTCCACCCTTCCTCCAGACTCTAGGACCTTGGTTTCCAAATGAAATACAAAACTTGCTCTCATCTGAAAAGAGGACTTAGGACCACTGGGCAACAGTCCAGTTCTTCTTCTCCTTAGCCCAGGTAAGACGCCTCTGACGTTGTCTGTGGTTCAGGAGTGGCTTAACAAGAGGAATATGACAACTGTAGCCAAATTCCTTGACACGTCTGTGTGTGGTGGCTCATGATGCCTTGACCCCAGCCTCAGTCCATTCCTTGTGAAGTTCACCCAAATTCTTGAATCGATTTTGCTTGACAATCCTCATAAGGCTGCGGTTCTCTCGGTTGTGCATCTTTTTCTTCCACACTTTTTCCTTCCACTCAACTTTCTGTTAACATGCTTGGATACAGCACTCTGTGAACAGCCAGCTTGAATGTTTGTGGCTTACCCTCCTTGTGAAGGGTGTCAATGATTGTCTTCTGGACAACTGTCAGATCAGCAGTCTTCCCCATGATTGTGTAGCCTAGTGAACCAAACTGAGAGACCATTTTGAAGGCTCAGAAAACCTTTGCAGGTGTTTTGAATTGATTATCTGATTGGCATGTCACCATATTCTAATTTTTTGAGATAGTGAATTGGTGGGTTTTTGTTAAATGTGAGCCAAAATCATCACAATTAAAAGAACCAAAGACTTAAACTACTTCAGTCTGTGTGCATTGAATTTATTTAATACACGAGTTTCACAATTTGAGTTGAATTACTGAAATAAATGAACTTTTCCATGACATTCTAATTTATTGAGATGCACCTGTAATATTGCTGCCAACGTGGCAAGTTATTTAAAAAAAAAAAAAAGCTATTTAAAAAAAAGATACATAATTTCTTAGCCATATATCTACTGACACCATGTAAGCTACATATTATTATCTGGACCTTTACTGGGAAGAAAATGTAGAGACCTGACCTCTTGGAACTTTAATTGAGTACCCTGACCTAAGTGATACTTAGATTCATCCTGCAAACAAGATGATATACAGTTGTGCTCAAAAATTTGCATACCCTGGCAGACATTTTGAAATTTTGGCATTGATTTTGAAAATATGATCATGCAAAAAAAAATATATATATATATATTTTTAAGGTTAAAAATTAACCTTTAATTGCCATTTAAACCTGTGTGTGTCACCTTGTGTGTCTGTAACAAGGCCAAACATTCAAGGGTATGTAAACTTTTGATCAGGGCCATTTAGGTGATTTCTGTTACCATTATGATTTAAAAAGGAGCCAAACAACTATGTGATAATAAATGGCTTCATGTGATCACTATCCTTAAATAAAAGACCGTTTTTTTTGCAGGATCAGTCATATTTTCAAAATCGATGCCAAAATGTCACAATTTTTGCCATGGTGTGCAAACTTTTGAGCACAACTGTATAACAAAAATGATACATTTTTAATCAGTTTAGTTCTTTGTTCATTCATTTTTGTAAAACTGATGATAAACCACTTTAGAATCACATATCCTTAAAAAAGATAAGGTGATTTACCCGTGTGGTGTATGCAGCTTCAGGATCATCCTCTAGCACTCTGGACAGGCCAAAGTCAGACACCTTACACACCAGGTTACTGTTGACCAGGATGTTGCGTGCTGCCAGGTCACGGTGGACGTAGCTCATGTCAGACAGATACTTCATTCCTGAAGCGATACCATGCATCATGCCCACCAACTGAATGATTGTGAACTGCCCATCATGTTTCTGGTAGAGAAGAGGGCATATGTATTACATTTGTGAACTTATTCGGCTTAAACAGGTGCTTAACACTTTTCAAAATAAAGGTTCTTCAAGTGTTCCTGGATGCTGACGTTTAGTTGGACCTGGTGAAATGTCCTCAGCAGTGTCTTAAGAGTTGCTTTCTGTTCAAATATTTACATTATTCAGTCTTCATGCATTTCTCAAACACTCCATTTTCACTGTTCCAATGGTTTTGCCACCAGTTCTCTGATTCATTATGCAAAAGACTCTGACCTCTGGTTTTATAGCTCTTTCTGTAATAGTTTCTATAATGTTAACAGGGCTTTATTAGTGTAAAAACATCTGGATTTGGTGCTTCTGTTAGCAAAACAAAAGAGCCCAGTCATCCATTTTGCCTCAAAAACAATCTCTGCAATGAGCAATTAGCCTGATGTCTTAATCTCCATATCTGGGCTGTACACTAATCTTGTTAAAACCTCACTTTTGTCCCTCTGAGCATTACAAATCTCATGCACTTGTATTTCATGCATCATATAGTGGGTAAGTTAATTACTCCATGTTTTGTGAAATGTGGACGTTGATTGATTGTCTGGTCTGATCAACTGAATGTTATCAATCTAGCAGCAGAAGCCACACTATACTTACAGTAAAAGCAGAAAATGTGATAGATACAGAGACAGAGAGAAATGTTTTGTTTCTGTACTAGTAAGTAATGCTTAACTGATCTGTCCTCTAATTAAACACATGTAGCTGGGTGGGCAAACTATGAGCTATTAGCCATAAAACAGACCCCATAATTATATTAGCTTTTTATGTGGGCTAAGGGGGTATTTATGGGCTTCATTATGTTCGCTGCAGAGAGATCGAAAGTCTCAGACAGGCCCTTTATTTAGGGGTGGGGGTGTCAGATTTCATTTTCATTTTCTCAAAGTGTAGGCAATTAAAAAGAGTCCTGACTTAAAGGAAAACGTATCTGTGCTGCATGTAATAAAATTTTGTGGCCCAATCCACTGGGTGACAAAGGCGGTAATAAATTAGCAAGGATTGCGGAAGAGACGTTATGGCACCGGGGTGGACCGAGCATCCCTTCATTATAAATCTACTGAGTTCATTCACTCACTTCCTGCCTCTATACCAGACACATTTGTCACATGTCTGCTCATACACATGCTCAAGGGTTATTATCGTTTACTAAAACTAAGACCAAAACTATTGATTTAAAAATAATTGTGTGAACAATTTGAAAAACACAAATAAATTAAAAATGGACAAAAAAAAAAGAAAAAAAAAAGCAAAGAAAAATAGTTATTACTGTAGTCATCTCTCTATTTTCATGTGGCAATTGAAAATATCTGTCTTAATAGCAGAATAGTGGGTGTTGCAGGTTAATTTGACAATTGTGCAGAAAATGCAAATGGTGTCCTGCAAAATCCACTTCATATGTACAGTATATATTCCTGGAAATTTTCTTTGTCCTCAGCTTTCTCCTTAACTATAATCATTAAAAAAAAAAAAAAAAAAAATGTAAACACCTATTTAAAAAACAAACTAACAAAGAAAAAAATGCTTGTACGCATGCTCCAAGGTTATCGTTTACTAAAACTAATATGAAAATATTGATTAAAAAATATTGAATAATATGATATTGATTTTAAAACTATTTTGTTAAGGGAGATAAAATAATTAATTGATAAAAATATCTATAATAAATGCAAAAAAACTAAAAAAAAACTAAAAACTAAAACTAAAACTTAAAACTAAAAGCAGTGGTTAAAAAACTGCAAAAAAATAAATAAATAAATGATGTTGCATTTCATAATCATCACACTATCTTCATGTCACAGTGGAGGGTGAGGGTTTAAGAGATTGAATGTGCATTGCAATAGGGGGACTAGTTATTTTAATTAGTCAATCTCCCACTTGGTGTTATTTTGAGCACTTCTATCTTTATAATGTAAAAGGTTTTGTTTGGAAAATGTTAATAAAGCATTATTGTTACATTTTGTTTTGTTTTATTTCCTAAGAAGGAACTGCATGCATTTTCCCAGGAAAACAAGTATATACTGTATAGTCACATTTCAGCCCTTTCAAAATCTGTGACTAATCGTGATTAACTATGAAAAATTACACTAATAATCATGACTAAAAATGTAATCGACAGACACCACTAAAAATAATATAGAAATGAAAAGAAAAAAAATATATAATACAATGACATAAAACGAAATAGAAATGTGTCCATGAAATAAAGACTAAACTTTATCTTAACCTCCATTGCTAAAAGTAACAAAAACAAAACTGAAATTTTAAGTAAATTTGAAAATACTCTTAAAATAGAAACTCACTTTAAAAATAAGAACTACAATAACCTTGGCACGCTTGCTCTACAGTAGAAAGGAGCAAAGGCCCTAAAGAAAAGTGTGCTACCTGAATCCATGCTGTGTCTCCTCCAAGCATCCATTACATGCTTAATTTCCCTCCAGTAATAGACTTTCAGGGAGGTGTACGTCACTTATACCCTTGAACGATGCTCATTTATTGAGTGTAGGTAATTAAATGTAAGGCAGCATCTTTAAATGGCATGTGAACATCAGTATGGACTTGTGCCATGGGCATTTTGCCTTTCTCACCTTTAGGAAAGTATCCAAAGATCCATTCTCCATGTACTCTGTAATAATCATCACAGGCTTGCCTGTAGACACACACACACACACACACACACACACACAAAAAAAAAGACAGAAAATACAAGATTTACCATCACAGCCTAAATGGAAAGAATAATAATAATAATAAAAAAAAAATGCCTTAACAGATTGATGATTCTACATAAAGCCACGCAGAAATAAATCATGGTAATGCCGTCATTAATCCTTTATCGCTGAAATGCTGAAACACAGGAATGGAGGGAAAAAGAGAGGAGGCTAATCCCTGGCCACACTCTCAGCTTCTCTTGTGGGCAGCCCCATTATTCAGCATGACAGACCTTCATCAGAGCCTTCCACCATCAAAGACAGCAGTTAATTAACCCCAGCTAATTCACTGAGAACCAATTAGAAAGCTTTGTTGTCATGATGGGCGGGCAGGACAGTCTGTGAGAGCCGATGGCAGGGCTCCACACCTGTTTTGATAGGCACAAGCAGTGATGGATGGTAGGTAGCAAAAGCCAGATTTCCTGTAATCTCGACACTTTCCGTTTTCCAGGATGCACTGGATTTGTCTTACAAATGACCTAGGATCCAATCCAGACCTCAAGCTGAGAAAATGAGGTGTTAGTCAATCAACTGAATGCAGCACGTCCGCCCTCTCTTCACTTTCATGAGCAATAGTTGGACAAGTATTAATTTACTGATTAACCTGAGAAACACACACATACTCGCTTCCCATATGAGATCAATAATGGAATAGCCTTCAGCATTTGTAAGGTCTTAGACATAAGTTGTTCCAAAGGTAGGCAGCAAAATGATGCTTGCTTCTAAGGGGTTGTTCACACCAAGAGATTTTTGCATCCATCTGCACTGTCTTTCAATCGTTTTTCTATGTAAATGTGTGGTAGACAGAATTCTTTGACCATTGCGTGGTGTTCTGCAATTTTTTAGTTTCTGAGTTCTTTAGAGAGTAAATAGTAGGCAGAATGCAGCGAGGCTACTAACTAGGTTTTGACCATAAGGCCTTGTCTGAAAGCCGATATCGAAAATAAAAATGTTCCACTGCCGTAGTGAGTCACGGTTAACAGGCTCTGTCATTTCCTTCTCAATCCTCTGACCTAAATACTGTACATCACTCTCAGGTCACAGAGAGTTCAAACGTTTAGCCAGCTTTGTTTAATTTGACAGACACATCCATGTACAGGTTTGACAGAACGAATCAAAACATGACCACTGAGAAAAATTACTATGTGCCTGTTGATTAGTTGGTCCGTCTGATTCTGGTGGTATACAGTAAACCATTCTTACCCCTGTTAAAAGGGAATGTGAGTACTATGTACAAAGCATTTTTTCCAAAACTGATGCTTACGGGAAGGTGAGTGTGGTACATGTAAAGACATGGAAAGCAATGTGAGGTGAAGAGAGCTCAGTATTTGAGATAGCAGGAAACTGATTCTCACTGGTCAGTAGTCAGTCTCATAAAAAACAAGCCTCATGGACATGAGAGTATACCTGCAACCTTGGCCTTATGTCTTATGCTCATGAAAACTGAAATGGATAGTTCACCTGAATAAATAAATAAATAAATAAAATAGCATGCTAAATGATCCTCTCTTTTGATAATCATATTCCTTCAAAAATGCTAGCATTACATGGCATTATTTATCCTCTGCAATTTGAACACCAGGAGACTTCTTTGTTGACAGCTAAAAATCTGCAAAACTAATTGTAGCTTTGGCATTTTATTTGTATTTTCCGAACTTTGGACAATGGAAAAACTTGATAGCTGCAAGTATGAATACAAGTACCTCAAGCAAAAAAAGCCAAAGAGAAAACAAAACAACAGGCCAAATAAAGGAAGCACACAATCAGAGACAGTATGAGACAGGTGACTCATATACATATGAATGGGAGAAATTGTGACACTGAACATGGCGGCTGTGGGAATGTAAGTCTCGCCTAACAGATAAAAGAGCCAATCACTTTTTTTGATAGACATCGATTGTCTGTTTATTCAAGAATGTGTATACACATTAGCTACAGCAGCCTACAAAATAGCGTTGTTGTGTGGTTTGAGCTAAAGAAGCACATTTTATGATACCATTGTTATCAAATTTTATTGCTGATTTGAAATGTTATTTGACCATAATCCTGACCAACTGGTTTTGTTTGAGCATTTGATCTTTCCCCATTCAAGTAGATAGTAACTGTACTTGAATCAATAGAAAATAGCTGCAAAAAGAAGTTTCGAATAGGCACGCAGAGTGAATTGGCTTGCCTTTCTCAAAAACAGAAAAAGTAAAAAGTCTTTGGTTACTTCCTCTCAAAAATAGTGCCTTTTCTGGCTATACAGTATATCAGTGTTTAGTAGAGACATAAGTACTTAGTTGTGGCCTGTTGTCCCTGTCTCTCTCAGGGACATGTAAACAGCAATCATGTCAGTGCTGATAAATGACTTTTATTCTTCACATCTCCACTTTGGAATACTGAGATATGTGCTCTAGTCAAAAGACATGAGAGGTGTATGTGTGTATATACAGTATGTGTGTGTCTCTATGTGTTTGTGAAAAACGGATTTGATCACCCCCTCAGAGCATCACCACGGCAACTGGCTGGTTATAAATCACCTAAAATTAAATCACTATCTCACCAAGATAAATGCCTTTCTCAACACCCCCAAACCACAAGCCACATGTCTCGTCCGAAAAAGAGAAAAAAATCCAATTCCCTTTTACTTTTTGGAGGCAGACTAATGTAGCTGTCAGCCGGAGAGAGAGGGGAAGCGGACGGCACTGTACTACATTCTGGGAATGGCACAGCAATGGGTGGCCTTGAGTCACCAGGCCTGCATGTATGTGCGTGACTGCTGTATCACAGAGACGACTGAAACAGCTGTTGGCTTTCATCCTGAAAAAGCGTGTGGCCGAGATAGTGGATCTGATCAGAGAAGCTCCCAGCAGCCTCCAGGAGCTCTGACCTCCGGGTAACAGCCTACGGAAAAGAAAGACTGCAGACTATAGGGGTTGATAAAGAGCCTTTATGTGATTCAAGATGGCTGCCAAGGGAATGAGTGATTTGATAGGCTCCACTTTCCTGGTAAACTTTCATTAAGCATTTTTTATTGTATTTGTTAGTAGTTTTCTACATTTAATCAAGTGAGTGTTCAAAGTTCATTAGAAAACAAATCAACAAAGGCAAAGTGTTTTTTATTGCCGATCTGCTGTTGTTTGGTGCTGGCTTCCAATAATTACCATACTGAAAGATAATCAAACTCCATCACCTGATCAGTGGATTGCGACTACAACGGAACAAACAAAGTTATACTGCTCTGGATATGGAAATTATATTTTATACTCAAGCTGTGGACAAAACAAATTGTTGCAAAGCAAAAAATCATCCTTATAAAACAAAAATCAGATAGGCAATAGTGGCACAAGCTGCAAACTTTTTTTGATTTTATTGCTGCTGGCCGGTGACATACATCTAAATCCTGGACCTGCTATGGGAGAACAACTGAGTAATATCTTCACAAGATCAACTCCTATCGAACCAGCCGGACCAACGGGGAACTTTATTCTCCAAGGCAGGAAAGGAAACGCTGCAGGGGGTGTAGTATCTGCGGTGGTGTTTGGTGCTGGTGAAGGCCTGAATCCCTGGTGTCTGTGTAGGAGAAGTGTTGGAGATGTGGTTGGATCTGTGTGGGCATTCCAGAAAAGGTTGTGGATACTCTCATGCATGGCATAGCGGACACGCCGGTCCAGGCGCATGTGGTGTGGTTGGCGGAGGACATGCGGGTTTGGTCGGGTGAAGTCGGAGAGTTTACTCCAAAAGTTAGATCAAATTAATGTATTGTTGACTGAATCAAACTTAGATTATGTTTGTTTAAGTGAAACAAGGCTTCAGTGCAATACTATGACGAGTATGATAGATATTCCTAGGTATGTTTGTTTTAGAAAAGATAGATCCTCGGGAATGGGTGCTGGGGTATTCATTTACATAAGAGATATATTTAACTGTAAGGAAATTGAATTAAATACTACACTTAAGTGTCTAGCCTTAAATGTTACACTCTTCGTATCATTTTTAATATTATCGTTTTATATAATCCCCGGTCATACACTGCATCTTTTTATGATGAAATAAAGATTTTATTGGAAATGTTTGATAATCACGCTGAAACGATGTTGTATGGAGATTATAACATCAACTGGTTGGATAAAAGTGGAAAACACAAATTAAAAATGATTATGACTAAATTTAAGTACCACCAGCTTATTAAAAGTCCAGCAAGAATGACAAAAAATAGTACAACTTTAACAGATCTCATTTTTACCAATAGAAAAGATCGAACCACAAAAACAAGTAATTTATTGATGGGTTTATCAGACCACAATTTGGTGCATACAGTCAGATAATTAACAAAACAACATTTACAAGGACATCAAAATCATGGATTTGATAGAGTCAGGTTTGGGATACCGAAATCCAAATGAACACAGTTTGAAACAGAGATGACTAATGCTGATTGGGGTAATGTCTTTCGAATAAATGATTGGAATTCTTGTTGCAATTCTTTAACTGAAATAGTGACTAAATTGGTTGATAAACACTATACACTTTTGAAATGCTCTAGAAAAAGGAAATCATTACCATGGCTAAATAGTGATATTCGTAATCATATGAAAAAACTAGACATTGCTTTAAAAAACTGCATTATCTTCTAAATTAAGTACAAATACCTTAATTTATAAAAGTCTTAGAAACAAAGTAGTACAAGAACTGCATAATTCAAAGTATCATATTACACTCAACTTACAGAGGACGCTAATGGACAAAGTTACATTTTATGGAAACAATTTAACAAATAAAACCCATAATCATCAGAGAATCAAAGAACTGCAAATAAATGGAGAGATTGTTAGTGACAAAGCCACTATTGTGCACAAATGTAATACATATTTTATATGCTCAGCAGAAGAATTGTGCAAAAACATTTACACTAACATTGTCAAAAGACAAGAGTGAGGAAGAAATACCAAATCCCCTTTATTATTATGGAAACTGATGAAAGGAAAATAAGTGAAATCATAAAGACTCTATCAAAATCTACAGCAAAATATATTTACAACTTGGATAGCAATTTTATTAAGAAATATGAATCCTTATTGACAGCTCCATTATCTCACTTAATAAACTTATTGTAACAGGGTTCAAAAGATAGGCAAGGAGGAGGCGGGAACTGGCAGAACAGTCAACATAACTTTAACGACATAAATAAAGTTAAGACAGACAGGGAGGGAGGGAGAGGAAGAGAGCAAGAGCGAGAGATCGTCTCTCTCTTGAACTGACACCTCCGGCTCATCTTTATCCCCCTCCCGGCTGATTAGGACAATTCAGTGCCGGGCATGTGTCCTTACGGCCCGGCCACGCCCTCCTCTTCATCACACTTATCAATTAGCAAAAGCAAATTCCCAGAAAATTGGAAAAAGCTATTATTACTCAAATTTTTTAATCTGGTGATTCCAATTTGGTCTCAAATTATTGTCCAACTTCAATTTTTACCTGTCATGTCTAAGGGCTTAGAGAAGGTAGTGGAAGAACAATAATAAATCACTTAGAGTGTAATAGGTTCCTTCACCCACAGCAGTTTGGTTTTAGGCCCCAGCACTCTATGGAAACTGCAAACTGTTATTTCTTGGAAAATGAAAGACGTTCTTTAGATCAGGGGCATGTTGTGGGAGCAGTTTTTATTTGACCTGAAAAAGGCATTCGATACTGTTAACCATTATAGTATTTTGTCTAAATTAACTGCTTTTAATTTTAGTAATCAAACACCTGAGTGGTTTGCCTCTTACCTACAAAAAAGAGCAATGTGTCATAATTGAGCAGGAAAATTAATCTTTTGTTAACAATAATCCAGAAATACCCCAAGGTTCAATTTTAGGTCCATTGCTTTTTAGTTTATTTATAAATGATTTGCCAAGTTGCTGCCCAGATATTAAGTGTCAGCTTTACGTTTTTTACACATCAGCTAAAACTCTAGCAAAGGCAGATGAGATTTTAAATGCAAATTTAGAGGTAATATCTCAGTGGCTCCAAAATAACCACCTCACTTTGAATGTCAGAAAAACAGTTTCTATGTGTTTCTCTAATAGAAAAGAAAAAGGAACAATGAAAATTAATCAATTTCAAATCAAAATCAATTTCTTAGGTTTTACTTTAGATTGTCAACTCACATTTGATAGACATGTAAAAACTTAGATAAAGATTAACTTACATTGTTTCAAATAAATTAGACAGTGCATTTCAAAGCAGGTGGCTCAGCTCTTTATGCATGCAATGATTTTGTCTCATATTTCATATTGCATTACAGTTTGGACTCAAACAAGTGATTCCACAGTAAATCGTATAATGTCACTTTACAATCAGGCTTTAAAAATCATGGACAATAAACCAAATCATGTGCATCATTGCAATATTATATATATATATATATATATATATATATATATATATATATATATATATATATATATATATATATATATATATTTGTTTCAAAATATTTATACATTTAAAAGAAACCAAAGCATCGTTTCCCAAAACCATTGTAAGCCTAAGTAGATAGTAGAATCCATTTTACGATACATCTTAGTTTTGCGGCCTGTTTCCCAAAAGCATCGTAACTTAAGCAGTACTTGAAAATGCTTGTAGATTAACGAGTGTTCTGGAGTAATCGTACAGCGCTAAGAAAATCGTAAAGACTTATGCAGACACATGCAGGACAAACATGGAATTACACCTGATACAATTTAAACACCTATAGAACACTTTATGCTTATTTAATATCAGTTTACATATGTTTTAATTATTTATTTTTTAACCGAAAAGGCTAATAATAATAATAATAATAATAATAATAATAATAATAATAATAATAATAATGAATGTATAAAATGGTTGGTATGATTGTTGCAGAGAACAGTAAAAATTACAATCACAAAAAAGAGAGAGAAGGACTAACATAAAAAAAAAAAAAAAAAAAAACTAAAATGTCCATGACTCCAAAACTAACTAAAAATAAAATACCACAAATTAATTTTAGTTTTTGATACAAAGTATATTATAAAATGTTAAACGTTTACAACCCACCTCCATTAAACATGAAAATGCCACTTGATAGTGACAAGAAATTTTACAGCATAAACATACATTATAACATTTGTTTAACATATATTGTTTTTCTCCTCCTTAAAAAGTATTTTTGGGAAGCTACTGGTTATATATAAAAAAAAAAACTTTTTTCACATCTTTAATTTTGGATACATTTTTGAAAAAAAGGCATTTTGTGTAGTAAAAGTGTAAGCTTATATATAAAATAAATAATATATTAAAAGCAGTAAGTGTAAGAAATTTGACTATTTAAAACTTAAAAAAATGGGGAATATTGATATCGATGGTATAATTGAAATAATAAAGAATAGCAATCTATATGTAATGTACTAAATTTAATATATATATATATATATATATATATATATATATATATATATACACTACCGGACAGAAGTTTTGAAACACTTGACTGAAATGTTTCTCATGATCTTAAAAATCTTTTGATCTGAAGGCGTATGCTTAAATGTTTGAAATGAGTTTTGTAGACAAAAATATAATTGTGCCAACGTATTAATTTATTTAATTATAAAACTAAAGTTTAATTTAATTTTATTTAATTTTTTTTTTTATTGATGACTTGGACCAAATAATAAAGAAAAGCAGCCAATAAGTGCCCAACATAGATGGGAACTCCTTCAATACTGTTTAAAAAGCATCCCAGGGTGATATCTCAAGAAGGCTAAATATAACACAGTTTTGATTTATTTTGGATATTGTTTAGTCACAACATAATTCCCATAGTTCCATTTATTTTATTCTATAGTGTTGATGACTTTACTATTATTCTAAAATGTGAAAAAAAAAAAAAAAATTACAATAAAGAATGAGTGTGTTTCAAAACGTTTGACTGGTAGTGTATATATATATATATATATATATATATATATATAGTTAATATACCAATCAGCCATCATTATGTAGGTCCCCTCGTGCCGCCAAAACAGTGCCAGCCCGCATCTTAGAATAGCATTCTGAAATTATATTCTTCTCACCACAATTGAACAGAGCGGTTATCTGAGTTACCGTAGACTTTGTCAGTTTGAACCAGTCTGACAGTTCTCTGTTGACCTCTCTCATCAACAAGGCATTTCCGTCCACAGAACTGCCACTCACTGCATGTTTTTTTGTTTTTTTTGGCACCATTCGGAGCAAATTCTAGAGACTGTTGTGTGTGAAAATCCCAGGAGATCAGCAGAGATCAGCAAAAAAAAAAAAAAAAAACATCCACTGAGTGGCAGTTCTGTGGACGGAAATGCCTATATATATATATATATATATATATATATATATATATATATATATATATATATATATATATATAGGGTTGGGAGGGTTACTTTTGGAATTTATTCCACTACAGATTACAGAATACATGCTGTAAAATGTAATTTGTAACGTATTCCATTAGATTACTCAAAGTCAGTAACATATTCTAAATACTTTGGATTACTTCTTTAGCAATGGTAGATTTTTAATCTCAAAGGTTTTACTAGAAAAAAAGAAATTATGATCCAACGTGAATTTTCTTGATAAAAAATATGATCGTGCCTGGGAACATGTGCATGTAAAATGGTCAAAAACAGCATTTTAGCTTAGCGTAAAACTGACAATTTACACAAGATTTATATCTATTTCTTCTGCTTCAAACTTCAAACTTCTCTGTCTGCTCGTATGAGTGTAACACATCATAAAGTGTTTCACCACTGTTCAAATGCACTTTGGATAGCATCATTTATATGTATATATTGTTTTCCATCTGAAAGGACTAAATATATAATGAAACAAATGACAATAAAATGCAAAATAATCTCTTCAGTAATCAAAATGCATTTTGAATGTAACTGTATTCTAATTACCAATTATTTAAATTGTAACTGTAGTGGAATACAGTTACTTATATTTTGTATTTTAAATATGTAATCCCGTTACATGTATTCCGTTACTCCCCAACCCTGTGTGTATATATATATATATATATATATATATATATATATATATATATATATATATATATACACACAGTGGTATTTGCATGCCACTCCCCCAGACATACGGGTATAAAAGGAGCTGGTATGCAACCACTCATTTAGATTTTCTCTTCGGAGCCAAACGGTCATGCTCATTGAGCTGAATAGCACTGTTCATTCACCTCTGCTGGATCTGACGGTGCATTTCAGCGGCTTCTCCCTCCTCTGCACTGGTGCACTGCAGAGAACGCCCCTGGGTGCTTCGGCAGAAAAATTAGAGAGTATATTTTCTGAAAGAGCGTTTTTCCCCTCTAAAAGTGTATATTTCTCTAAAAGAGCGCACACACGGAACGTCTTTTTAAGGACGCGTCTTTCTAAAGATGCCTTTCCGATCGTGTGTTATTCCTGGTTGCTGTCGTTTTCTCTCAACTTCGGATGGTCATGATCGCTGTCTTTCGTTTCTGGGCGCGACCCACATGGAGGCAGCGTTTATGAATGGTTCATGTTCTCACTGTGAGAACATGACCATGGCAATGTTGCGGTCGCGGCTATGAGGTCAGCGCGGCTAGCACTGGGGGCGATTTGGGGACCTCAATGGGATCGCCTCCAACGGGTATCCCCCCGCGGACCTCCCATTCCCCAGCACGCTCGTCTGCCCCAATCGGGCTTCCGGATGAGTTCGCCGGCTCGTCACACAGCGAGTCTGGCTTCTTGTTCAGGGCCCGCGAAGATGATGAGCTCTCGAGCGCAGCATCGGAGAGCGGGCTTGTCCAGTCGGACGCAGAAGCCTCAGCTGGGCTTCCCCCTTTGGGGACGGTCGCCCATTCACAGGCCGATGCCGAAATGACGGACATGCTTTCCCGGGCGGCCACGAGCGTCGGGCTAGAGTGGAACCCTCCACTCTCCCCTGAACCCTCGCGGCTTGATGACTGGTTTCTGGGCTCGCGGCGACGCTCAAAACAGCCGCGCCCCGCTCCAGTGCCATTCTTCCCGGAGGTGCATGAGGAGCTGACGAAGTCGTGGGAGGCACCTTTTACTGCCTGGCCCTAACTCCGCAGTTCCCCCGCTCTCACTACACTCGATGGTGGGGCGGCCAGGGGCTATACGGCGATTCCCCCGGTGGATAAGGCGCTCGCGGTGCACTTATGCCCGCAGAGCACCGCCACCTGGCGTGGACGCCCTAAGCTCCCATCCAAGCCCTTTATGCTCACGTCGTCCCTCATGGCTAAAGCCTACAGCGCTGCTGGACAAGCTGCCTCTGCCCTGCACGCCATGGCTCTCCTGCAGGTCCACCAAGCCAAGGTGCTGAAAGAACTGCACGAGGGTAGTTCCGCCCCAGATTTGATGCAGGAACTACGCTCGGCAACCGACCTCGCCCTCCGGGCGACGAAGGTCACAACGCGGTCTCTCGGGCAGACGATGGCCACACTAGTGGTCCAGGAGCGCCACCTGTGGCTCAACCTAGTCGAGATGGGCAAGGCCAACAAGACACAGTTCCTTGCTGCCCCCATTTCCCAGGCGGGCCTATTCGGCGACACCGTTGAGGACTTTGCCCAGCAGTTCTCGACGGTAAAGCAGCAGACAGAAGCAATCCGGCACATCCTGCCCCGGCGCGGCTCAAGATCCCGCACCCCGTCTGCTCGTCGCCAAGGGTGTCCCCCTACGGTGACTGCACCGGCTCCGCCGCAGCCTGCCCCACCCGGCCCAGCCCCGGCGTGGAGCCCACCGAGGGAAGCCGACGCCACCCGTCTCAGAGCCGGCGCTGAAGAACCCACGGAGGTCCTCAAAGCGCCCCTGAGACGGGCAACCCAGGGACGAGGGAACCCACTCATGTGGAGCTGGTAGAAAGACCACTCCATCCCCCGGTGGAGGGCCGGGTGGAAAATCATTTGTTGCCTTTTTGTTTGATTTCGCCGCATGCCCAAGTGGCTGCGGTACCCAACAGTTCAGCAAAAGAGCGGCTTCCTTCCTCCCTGGGTCACATACCCGGTGTGTACGGTTGTCACCACGACTACCGTCCATGGGCTTTTTCTTGCAGGATTGGCGCTCCAGCGGTGCCCTTTCTGCCCCTGAGTGCCCAGCTGTGGCACACAGCCGCCCCCGATGTGGCAGCCTCCACGGGTCGCGAGGACAGGCCTCTTCCTCCCCTGTCTCAGGCTGTTCTGGGGGTGGTCACAAGGAGCCAGGTAAGTGCTTCGATGTCCATAGACTCAGCATGGCCACGACGTGCTGTGGCACCTCGCGCTCCGCCTTGCCACGAGGCCCCACCTGCCGGTACGTCCGACGATGTTGTCCCCTTGGTCCCCCTCATGCGGAATTTGGACGCATGGCTTGCGCTTTCCATCCATCGCGGTGGCTGGTCCGGACCGTCCGACTCGGCTACGTGATTCAGTTCGCCAGGCGCCCGCCCAGGTTCAGCGGTATTCACTTCACCTTGGTCAAGTGCGAAAACGCTGTCACCCTGCGTGCGGAGAACACTACCCTCCTACAGAAGGGCGCAATAGAACCTGTCCCTCCAGCCGAGATGAAGAAAGGGTTTTACAGCCCCTTCTTCATCGTACCGAAAAAAGGCGGTGGGTTACGGCCAATCTTGGACCTGCGAGTACTGAACCAGGCTTTACACAGACTCCCGTTCAAGATGCTGACACAAAGACACATTCTAGCGAGCGTCCGGCATCAAGATTGGTTCGCGGCGGTAGACCTGAAGGATGCGTACTTTCACGTCTCGATCCTTCCTCGACAAAGACCCTTCCTGCGGTTCGCGATCGAGGGTCAGGCGTATCAGTACAAAGTCCTCCCTTTCGGCCTGTCCCTGTCTCCTCACGTCTTTACGAAGATCGCAGAGGCTGCCCTTGCCCCATTAAGGGAGGTGGGCATTTGCATTCTCAACTATCTCGACGACTGGCTAATCTTAGCTCACTCTCGAGATGTGTTATGCGCACACAGGGACCTGGTGCTCTCACACCTCAGCCGACTAGGGCTTCGGGGCAACTGGGAAAAGAGCAAGCTCCTCCCGGTTCAGAGCATCTCTTTTCTCGGTTTGGAGTTGGACTCAGTCTCCTTGACGGCGCGCCTTATGAACGAGCATGCCCAGTCGGTGCTGGCCTGTTTGAAGGCATTCAAACAGAAAACAGCGGTTCCACTGAAACTTTTTCAGAGGCTCCTGGGGCATATGGCATCCTCGGCGGTGGCGGTGGGTTGATGCATATGAGGCCGCTTCAGCACTGGCTCCAGACTTGAGTCCCGAGACGGGCATGGCACCACGGGACACACCACGTGGCCATTACGTCGATCTGTCACCGTCTTTTCAGCCCTTGGACCGACCTCTCATTTCTACGAGCAGGTGTTCCCCTAGAACTGGTCTCCAGGCATGTCGTGGTCATGACAGACGCCTCCAAAATGGGCTGGGGCACTGTTTGCAATGGGCACGCAGCCGCCGACCTCTGGACTGCTCCGCGACTGCGTTGGCACATCAACTGCCTCGAGTTACTGGCAATTCTGCTCGCCCTGCGGAGGTTCCGTCCGTTGATCCAGGGCAAGCACATGCTAGTTCGGATGGACAGCACGGCAGTGGTAGCATATGTCAACCGCCAAGGCGGTCTGCGCTCTCGCTATATGTCACAACTCGCCTGCCGTCTCCTCCTCCGGAGTCGGCAGCACCTCAAGTCGCTGCGATCCACTCACATCCCGGGTAACCTCAACACTACAGCAGATGTGCTGTCATGGCAGGTTTCCCTCAGAGGAGAGTGGAGAATCCACCCTCAGGTGGTCCAGCTGATTTGGAGTTGATTCGGACAGGCACAGGTGGACCTGTTCGCCTCCAAAGAATCCTCCCACTCGGCATAGATGCGCTGGCACACAGCTGGCCCCCTGGCCTGCGCAAATATGCGTTTCCCCCAGTGAGCCTGCTTGCACAGACCCTATGCAAGGTCAGGGAGGACGAGGAGCAGGTCGTCCTTGTAGCACCCTACTGGCCCACCCAGACGTGGTTCTCAGACCTCATGCTCCTCGCGACAGCTCCCCCTGGCGAATTCCCCTGAGGAAGGACCTTCTTTCTCAGGGACGGGGCACCATCTGGCACCCGCGCCCAGACCTCTGGAATCTCCATGTCTAGTCCCTGGACGGGACGCAGAAGACCTAAGTGGCCTACCACCCGCGGTGGTAGACATGATCACTCAGGCTAGGGCCCCCTCTACGAGGTGCCTGTATGCCTTTAAATGGCGTCCATTCGCTAAGTGGTGTTCTTCTCGACACGAAGACCCCCAGAGATGCGCAGTCGGATCGGTGCTTTCCTTCCTGCAGGAAAGGCTGGAAGGGAGGCTGTCCCATTCCACCTTGAAGGTGTACGTTGCTGCCATAGCAGCACACCACGACGCAGTTGACGGTAAGTCCTTAGGGAAGCACAACCTGATCATCAAGTTTCTAAGAGGCTCCAGGAGGCTGAATCCCTCCAGACCGCGCCTCGTTCCCTCATGGGATCTCTCCGTAGTTCTTCAGGGTCTACAGAGAGCCCCCTTTGAGCCTTTGCAGTCAACCGAGCTTAAGGCACTCTCCTTGAAGACTGCCCTCCTGACTGTGCTCACTTCCATCAAGAGGGTAGGTGACGTGCAAGCGTTCTCTGTCAGTGAAACATGCCTGGAGTTCAGTCCGAACAATATTTGTTCCCTGGTTGACTTCCTCCGAGCCCTGTGGCAGTCGAGTTGTCGGAGAGACTTCGCTGCCGGCCCAGTACACGTGCTAACTAAGAGCCCTGTTCTGGGGTAGGTGCTCCGCATGTGGCGGTTCCCTGTAAGGCTAACCCCATGCGATCTATATCTTCCGCTAGTTCGTTTCCCTGCTGGCAAACTGCGTCTTCCTTGGGCATAGCCCCTCTGCCCCAGTCTCCATGTTTGTAGTAACTCCTCCCCCACTGGGCAGGATCTACCTTGAAGGCTCTCCACATGGTTGGAAAGACCATGTGACGTATTCTTCCACTTAAATATCCCCCCCCTCTTGGGGTGAGGTGTGGTCTCCACGGTGTCCTCCCCTTGGGAGGGACACCCCCCGACTTGACCTGGCGGCCCAGTCGGATAATCCCTCTTCTTTTTTAGGGAGTGGAAAAAGAGAAGGGGAAAAGAAGCCACGACTGGGTTAAGCCTGTCTCTATCTTTGGCTAGTCGACTTGTCCCCAAAAAGGGCCGTTCGACACTCATAACTGTGTTGGGGGAGGTTACGTGTCAACCTGGTGTGCTGGCTATGAGGCACACACCAAGTCTGCCCTCCACACACCACCAGTTCACGTAACACAGTTCAGCCTTGTGGCGTTTTGTATAGGTACCCCTAGTGTCACTACATCGACACCAACGTCGAGTGAGTGACAGATAGGGAACATCATGGTTACTGGTGTAACCTCCGTTCCCTGATGGAGGGAACAAGACGTTGGTCCCTCCTGCCATAACGCTGAACTACCCGCTGAAATGGCCGGACCTTATATCGGCTCCTCAGCGTAAAACCTAAATGTGTGGTTGCATACCAGCTCCTTTTATACCCGTATGTCCGGGGGAGTGGCATGCAAATACCACTCGCCAATTTTCATTGGCCTTTTATCAAAGACCAGAGGTGTCTCGGGCTCCCAAGATTGACCCCTAGTGTCACTACATCGACACCAACGTCTCGTTCCCTCCATCAGGGAACAGAGGTTACACCAGTAATCATGACGATTTTTACCTATATTTGATGATTATTAGATGTTATTTAATTGCTTTAAATAACATTCAAATTCTGCTACACTGGGTTTTTAAGGGTTAAATTACATTAATTTTCTATGAGCAAGTGGGACATGCCATAAACAGAAAAGAGATTTTGAGTCATTTACTTTTTTCAATGTACTTTTTTTGGATGATTTTTTGACTAGCAAAAATTATAATGCACCCTAATGCAGTCATGGGAACCATAAGCTGTACCTCCAGTTAAACACCTCAGAGTCAAAACAGAATTGGATCTCTGGTTTTACCAAATACTAAGTTTCTAAAATGGGTGGAAATTAAAGCTGGAATTTACAAAGAAAATGCTTGATTGATTAAACTTTGTCGTAAATCTTTGTAATAAAACAGCCCTGATAATTCTTTTCAAAGGTCATCTGCTGTTGATTTTGTGCATGGTTTTAAGAGCTAAACACAATTGTTGGCCATGATTACAGCAGGCATTGTACTCATAAAACACTTTTTCCTCCATTATGAGCTCTTTAGAAAAAAAAAAAAAAAAAAAAAAAAAATCTTCAATGTGAGATTCGCTCTCAACATAAATATATGGCAACCTTGAGTTTATAGTTTTTTTTTTTTACTTCCCCTCTAATTTATGTGTTATCAAGCTATCATCTGGACGTCTGACATGGCAATTTTTCCCAATGAGGTAAAAAAAGATTACAGCGCAATCACAAGCGCACGCAATCTTTGTACAACGGTACTCTCGCTATCTGAAAACACACAGCAGAGCTCATTGAGGGCTTCCTGCAGTGTTTCCACTAAGAAATGAATATGTTTAACCCTTTGTTAACTCTGCATGGCTGGAATATCATGCCTCTACAATGAGTTCTGTGTGTTCAAGATTGAATTAACAGTCGATGTCAATGGTGATTTAACTTAGTACAGCCCCAGGTAGAAAGTTTCAACAAAGCATTTGGTTATAGATTTACATACTGTGAGGTTTAAAAACCCTGAGTTTTGACACTTAATACGGTTAAGAGAGAAGACATTCCTCAGAAGACAATGTAACCATCAGGTATATCATTTGATGCAGTTATGGGATATTTGGACTGAAAGTAATGACATATATATATATATATATATGTATATATATAAAGGTCTAAAGCTTAAAGTCTAATGCTCTGGCACATTAAATCGTGGTGTTCATGGGGCAATGGGAATTTGAGTCTGGCTTGCGTTATTCACTGAGCCCTTTTGTGAGGAGATAAATATTCAACATGGCGGAGGAGAGGAGGGTTTCTATAGTGAAAGACTCTTGAACTGGCTACTGCGAAATACTCGGGGGGACCCCCGATCAGACGGCTATTTTGACACAGAGAAAATAGGATATATTTGACCAGAATTCCCATTGTCTTCCGCAAGCTGACTAACACTACACTAGTGCTTGGGACTGGAGTCGCGACAGACGCAGGTAGTCGCACAAGCTCTCTCTCTCTCTCCCTATCTCTCAAACACACACACAAACACACACACACAGTCATCCACATCCTTGTTTTCTGCAGTGACAGCCCAAGCCGTCGTTACTAGTTCTAAAGAGGCGCTTTCGAATTAGTTACGAAGGCTCGTGTGCATCGTTTGAACGCGCAATGGCAGATCCTGATCCGTAGCGTAAGAAAGTTGTTCCATGAACAAATGCGTTTTTTTTTTGTTTTTGTTTTTTGTGACAGTCCTTTTTTCCCCTAATTTTTTTATTTACTTTTTCTTTGAACTGTTGTATAAAAGCAATATCATACTCGCAATCGTGCTATAAAGAAATAAAGTCATACAGGTTTGGAACTTAATGATGACAGACTTTTAATTCTTGAGAGAAATATCCCTTTAAATGTAAATGTTCATCAATATACTGGCAAAAAGGCCAAAAATTAAGATTAAGCTGTCACTTTCTCTGGCAAAAACAGCATGGATCCAGGTCTGCTTGTGTTATTATATCTAGGACAGAGACTTAAAAATCATATCCACTTATATAAAGCTTTCACAGCACGCTGCCGTCAGAGACATTTTACATGAAATCTCTTGAACTCTATATGTGGAAAATTGCCTGATCAATCTATTCCCAGCGGAGTCCCTCTGACCTATATGTTTGCAACACACGCTCAGTGAAAAAGTTGAATACCTGCAACAAGCTCAGCTCCCGAATTATCAATACTGCAAAACACCTCATCTGTGTTATATGATGCCCCTGCGAATCTGTTCTAACCTGCATTTTAGAACAGTCATAAAAGCAAATGGAGCTTTGATGCAGTGTATTTGGTCTCTAGAATGTGTATACAGTATGTGATAAAAGGGTTTGTACCATCAGATATACAGTAAGAAGCATTGTGTAACTATGTATGTGGAAAGAGGTGCACCAACATATGTGTGCACTACAGCTTGAGTGCATGTGTGTAAACATATGTGTGTATAGTGGTACACCACAGGCATTACATTTGTGCAGTCCTCCCATCAGGAACCTAAGCAGTGACACAACTTAACAAGCTCAAATCAGGCAAGCAGATTGCCCCATTCTCATTGCTGGCTCATCCATAGCTTGTGAAACCCTATTACAAATAAAGTATTTATTTTACACCTCGCGTTAAAGATTTTTTATTTCAGCAGTTACTCTGGTAACAGCAGCTTTTAAAAGAGAACTCATTTCCATATGTGACATCTCCCTATATTCTGCCAGAGCGCTGATATATAAGGAACTAATTTATAGGATTAAAGCAATATTGACCAGGTTGAAGCACTTGTGGCCCACTTTGTGTCCTCTCTCTACAATTATAAACAAAAAAAACAAAAAACAAAAACAAAAGGGGCTGTTCTTTAACTTTATAATCTTATTGATTTTCCTAATGGTGTTTTAACTAAATGACACATAATGTACTTAGCAGATGCTTTCCAAGTCCTCTTCGTTGGCGAGAAAAAGGCCCAGAGGAATGTCGGAGCTCTAAATCTAACACAACAGTTAACGTAGTTTAACATAAGAGTCTCCACAAGACTTTAAACTTTCATTGTTCCCTAATCAAAAGGAACGGCGGATTAAATGAATGGTTTCTCAAAATAGCAGGCACTTCGTTAGAAGCAAAAATCTTTTGCGGTGGAAAGAGCGAGATGAGATGATAGCCTTCTCCAAATTGAATGCTTCCAGATTAGGCGATTGTTGGCACATAAAAGGAGAGACGAGAGATACGGAGGGATCAAAACTTTTCTGACAAATGACAAGATAGCAATTAAAAGGACTATTTCTAAACCGTTCTTTGAATAGTACCATACCCATCATCTACATAACAATGGAAGCAATCAAAGTGGGAGGTAGGGTTTGAAACAGCATTTAAAACAGGTTGTTGATTGGACCACTGTTTTAGATTTGGTGCAGTCAAATGCTCTCTTGTGTGTGTTATTAAAATGACTGAGACCTGAAGGATAGCATTGAAGGTACGATTAATTTTGGAGGATTGGTTCGTTCGGACCAGGGTCTGAAATTAACCAGGTCTCAGAGCAAAAATGTCACTGAAAGTGACAAAAATGCAATTTCATCTGTTATCTAACATCTGTTATAATAGTCTGTTCTAGGGACATCTAGTTATGGGTTTAGTTTGGGTTAAGTGCCTCTGCAGACACTGCAGTGACTTTAAACAAAGAGTTGTTGTTGAATATGTAACTATTAACAGGTTTTTTATTTTATTGATAACATTTTTAAAAATCGATTGTTCGGATAAAAAATACAATTAATTAAAATAAATAATAAAAAAAAAAAATCAATTCAAGCATTTGACAAAAATGCACACATATTTTATATGGTTAAAAAATATACTTTCATTAAAGGTTAAAAAAAAATTAAAAAAAAAATCCCTAAAAATTATTTTCAATGAACCAGTAACAAAGAAAACCATAATAAATTGTTTAAGCCATCATTTATAAAAGATCCCAGATATCCCAGCATGGCATTTAACATTTTGTTTTTGCAGTAAAAGACATTTCTAGGTAAACACCGCCATTTGTCACTGTTTTTGATTAGGTAACAAAAATTCTGTCAAATATTATTGTTTATGATGAACATGTCAGTCACTTCACAGGTTTACTATCAAAGCTATCCCTTACAATCAATTGATTTACAAACTCTTTGCAAAATGGTCTGACAAAGTCATTAAAGACAGATAAAAAAATAAATAAATAAATAAATAAATAAATAAATAAAATCAATACTGAATTAGCTTATCAATGACCATAAAATTATAAATTCAGAAAAAAAATATTTCCCTCAGATTTCAATTTTTTAAGATCATTTTTGATGCTACAGTGAGTAGCATTTACCATAGAAGAATTTTAATGGCAAACCTTGTTAAAAAAATGGATCCTTTGAATAATTTTGTGGAGTTAAAGGTTACCAAGCTGTCCCTTCTGTTCCCTCGGCCTCGCAGCCGCTGACCTCCAGAGCTGTGATCTGTGAAACTGCCTCTCACCGCTGTCATATGTCTGCCTATTCATAACCACTAAAGTCAGAATACCCATGCACCCATATCGAGGGTCACATAACAGTCAATTTGATGTTTACATTTACAAGTGCCCACCATTTATTTAACTTTTTTTTTGTTTTTGCCTTTTTCCCCTAGTCAAAAAATCTCAAAGGATTACAACTGGAATTTCCTAATCATTATTTGGAAACAATCTTGTAATGGAATTTTGTTTTTTTAATATTATTTTTATTTATACTTTTTTTATTATTACGATAATAAAAGTTAAGACACTGCACATATGGGAATATTCTTATAGGATTCCAAAATAACAAAATAACTAAAATTTTAGAACATATAATTCCGAGAAGGACTACTATGACTACTAAAAGGATACAATGTCAAAAATTATTTAAAGAAAATATTTCAGGATTTCATAATTCCAATGGAGTAAGACACCAACATAGTACAACAAGGGTTTCTGATAAAGATTATACAATATCCATTAAAACTCAAAGAACAAACATAATGTAGGAATTCAAGATTATCCAGTAGGATCTTATTTGATTTTTAGAGGATTTTTAAATGATCCAATTAAAATCCCATTGGAGTCCTGAACACATCAATTTATGGTTCTAAGAGTGTCTTAAATTCTTACTCTCCATGTCATCTATTTTCCCCCTAAAATCTATTTTACCTTGTCAAAAGTACGCTTTTTTTTTTGGATTCAAAAAGTGGACTGGTCTATTCCAGGAATAGAGAGGTCAAAGTTCAGCCCAATATTGAATGCATTACTCTCACTTAAACTGCTACTTTGTTCTTCCAAATAGTCTGCATGCTTCGAAAGAGACTGAACCGAGCTTTAACCCCGAGCCTCTGATATTTGCTCAGAACATAAATACACCACTTATAACTGGAAGACAGGCAATTAGGCAGCGTCTGCCTTTTAAAATGAAAAGCAAACTCAATTTACGGAGAAAATATTTCTGTAAACTGTACAAACCAATGCTAACAAAAGGTCAAAATTAGCATTCTGCATTAAAGAAGAACAGAGCGAAAAATGAATAAGAAATGTTGAGAGATTTCGCTGTTCATATGTGCGCTACTGAATATTTATGACACTTAAAACACATCCAGTTAACTATTTAAATTATTAATATTCATGCAGTCATACATATGCATACTCTCATTGTTGTTCTCTATAGGTTGTGCGGAGAGCAAGAGCTGTTTTTTTTTATTTTTTATAATGACACTTGAAAGAAAAGGGTTTTTGTTTGGTGTCTGGTGAAAGCTAAAGTTTTCCCAATTACTGGTGAGATAATGAGACTCTTATAGGTTTCAAACACACAAAACACAATGTAAGCCTATCTCTGATGCAACTCATCACAAATACATATATGTAACATCTCAGTCCATGGATCTTTCATCCAATATTCAAAGATCACCATTGCCTGAATACTAACCAGATCAGGAACTACAACTCCCAGCACCCATTGCTCCTGCCATCTTCCACACACCTTTTCCAGTTGTATAATTAGCCTCTTGTCTATTCATACCCTGCCTTTTCTCTACATCAGTGCGAAGTATTGCCAGTTTCACCTGCCTTACCAAGCGTTTACCATTGTTGTCTGGATTTCATGTATATCGACTTTTCTGCCTGTTTTCCCTTCTCACGTTTTTGGATTATTGCCTTTGATTTGTTTGCTGTATTTGGATTGCCTGTGTATGACCTCTGCCTGGAATATATATATATATATATATATATATTCTCCAGTCTCCATTACAGTATAAGTACGAAGTGGCAGTCAAAGATTGGAGAAACACACATTAAATTGGAAAATAAACACAAATAATGTTCTAGAGAGATGTTTTTCAGACATTCCATTTTGGTTGTTGGAACATTAAAGGTGCCGTAAGCGATTTGATTGTATTTTTCATGGAAAGGTCTGCAAAAAAATGTTCTACTCCCTGAAAGATATTAATGAAATAAGTGTCATAAGATATCTCATCTGTCTCTGTGACAGCACTAGACTCTGTAACAGCAAATAAAAATGGTTCCGTGGGCGTGGACAATGACACTTTCGACCTGTCAATCATTTTGCTCGTTCTCATAGTATTGTAGTTGAGGCTTACTGACATTTTTAAGCTATGTTGTTCATAACAGTTGTCTGTTCAGGGTGCTATTTTGCTGCTGCTGTTTTAAACAACCATTTCTGCATGATGTCAGTCTCAATAAAGCTAATTTGTTATCTTTGGAGTGTAGAGTTTTGGTATTAGGAGGCGTGGCTAATTCAACGGCTCAGTCTCGTGGATGTAGAACGGCTGAAATCACTTAAAGCACCTTTAAAATATCCACTTTTCTTAATCTTAGTAGAATGTTGTTTAAATGTTAGCACAGCATTCCTGAAAATTTTCATTTGTGTAACAACATTCCAGCAACGTAGATTTTTAATATTCTAATAATGTGAGTTAATTTAATTTCTAATTTAATGTGAGTGGTGTTGTTGAATTTGTATAAAATACTGCTTCACCTTGGCTCTGTGGTCACAAATAAACTCTTCAGTTAATATCTCATTGATGTCCTAAAATCATTTTTCAGACATTCCATTTTGGTTGTGGGAATGTTAAAATGTCCAGTTTTCTTAATCTGAGTAGAAAATGATTGAAATATTAACAGATAATTCCTGAAAATCTTTTTTTGCTTAACAACTTAAAATTCTAGAAATGTTGATTTGTAATATTCCAATTGAGCAGTATTGTTGAATTTGTATAAAATACTGCCAAGATGAAGACCCTTCCTCTCTGAACATGCCACACAACTACTTGTTCAGTCATTCGTCATATCAAGACTGGATTAATGCTATGCTCTTGCGCAATCAGGCTTCGGCCATTATAAATCACTTGCCATTATATCAAACACAGTTGAAAGCTATTTGGTTTGTTAAATGAAGACAATAAACACATTGTCTTTGTGTTTGTTTTTGAGTTGCCACATTATGCGATAGACTGGTATGTCTTAAGGTCAATATTAGGTCAAAAGTGGCAAAAAAGAAACAGCTTTCTCTAGAAACTCATCAGTCAATCATTGTTTTGAGGAATGAAGGCAATGCAATGCTTGAAATTGCCAAAAAACTGAAGATTTCATACAAAGGTGTACACTACAGTCTTCAAAGACAAAGGACAACTGGCTCTAACAAGGACAGAAAGAGATGTGTAAAGCCATATGTACAACTAAACAAGAGGATAAGTACATCAGAGTCTCTAGTAGATCACCTGAATGCCACTTTGGTGAATAAAAGTACCAATTTCTTTTCCATTACATTATTCCAAAATTTTTGCAGCCAGTGTATATTTGAACATTCCCTGTTAGGTAAATTCATAATTTCCTGTTGAATTAATACTTAGCAGAGACAACTGGAGATAATATGCTAAGTTACTGTATGTTCAAGCTCAGAATCTAGGCTTGCTCGGCAATACATCTAGCTCTAGCCGGTCTTTGTTATCCAATCCTCTTGTGTTGCCAGATTCAACTCAACAGAGGCATTCAGGTGGAACAGCGGAGCTCTGTCTCTGTCCTCCCCAAGGCTGAACCCGTCAGTGAGTACAGCACACCTCCATCTGGCTCTTAATCACAACGCCATGAAAACACTCTGTGACCACCTCGGCGGAAAGTGTTGTTGGCTTAGCCACAATAATCATATATTGTTGCTGTTGTGATATTCAACAATGCTATATGAAATTTGTCCTGAACAACGGACTCAAGTGTGCAATAGAAACACTGCAAATTGATTTTCTAAAAACATTTTTGAGAGCAGCTTTTTCTTGTAGTATTTGGAATAAACACTAAAGTAAAAAAAATACTTGCTTATACTTTTTAATAGGTGCTCAGTTTAAAAGTTGTTTTCATATTGGTTGCATGAAAAAGGTCACAAAACCGCTTAATATTCACAGAGTTCACACTCTTTTTGACTAATGAATATCCATGACTTTTCCATGACCTTTCCAGTTGATCATGATTAAGGGAAAAGGACTTTTAAAAATAATTTTGTAGAGATTGGTGGGTGGATTTCCATTGAATTAATAGATGAATGCATAGTGTACAAATGTCTTCATAAGACCCACAACTGGCTTGCAAGCAAGTTTTAATCCATAGAGGCACCGACAAAGAGCAATATCCAGCCAAATAAATATTTCATAGCAAAAAATGAAGCATGAAGCAAAAAAGAAAACAAAAAGAAAAAAGCATATTCACCATAAACATGTTCATCACATTTAGGATTTGACTAATTTCAGTGCCTTTTCTAGACCACAATTTTAAAATGCCCTGATATTTCAATGTCTTCCAAAGATGATTGATTTTAACCCGAACAGCAGAATCCATCGGGATCTTCAAAAGAATGACAGAAAGGGTGGGTGCACTAAGTAACTAGCCTTTATGCACCAAAACACAATTTTGTTCTTACACTTCTTACAGCTCGAATGTTGTGCTACCCTGGTATTTAAAGAATTTTAGTATGAAGTGCTACTTGTGTCGCGTTATCCCTTGGACTAAAAGCCACTGCTTGTCAATTTCAAGTTGTTTTGGATAAAAGCATTTGGTAAATGAATATATGTAAATATGTAAATGTTTCATGACTGTGGGAACCATGCATTTAGAGTGTCCTGTGTGTAATTTGCTTATACATTTCAATCAAATTGTTTCAAAAGTCATTCGGCCACTGGGTGAGAGTAAACAAAAGGCCACAAAATCATGTAAATTACTCACATCTGGTAACGACTCCTTCCAGTCTGATGATGTTTGGGTGGTCGAACTGGCCCATGATGCTGGCCTCACTCAGGAAGTCCCGCCTCTGCTTCTCTGAGTATCCCGCCTTTAGACTTTTGATGGCCACGTAGATCTCTCTCTTGCTGGGGAGCTTCAGACGTCCACTGCAAACCTCCCCGAACTCACCTGGGGAGCGACACACGATTGCCGTGAGTACATCAGTGTAAGACTATGACAGGTTTATGGGGGAAAACGTACATGAATAACATCTATTTGACTACCATTGGACATGCTGTAGTTCGATTTACAACTGTGACTTATGGGGTCAATTTAGTCTCTAAAATTCAAGTCTAAAATTTCTTGAGGAAAAATGTTCCTCTCAATAACTTTTGAGGATATATATATACTGCTGCTGTTGAGGTGTATAAGGATACAATCCTAAGCTCTGTAAATCTTGACTTTCTTCTTAAATGGTGAAACAGTTTGTTTGAGTGCCTCTCTTCATCTCAGTACTGTAAAGCTGAAGTGAATAATTTCAGTCGCACTAGCGTCACTAAATAGAATTTCAAACAATGATTGTTGTCTAACAGGTTTTCTGAACACTCCCCTGTGCTCAAACAAACTAAGGTTTTAATGTTTTAATAGCGCCACAGAGCTTAAACTTTTAGGGGAAATCAAACCATGCATTTCATGTGTGAATTATGACCAACTGGGTCAGGATTTGAGATAAGAGAAAGTATTTTAACATTGAAAACATTACACACTTCAGCTCTTAAGTAAGGAATAATGTATAGTCAGCTGATCATTATCGTAAAGTAAGTTTGATTTATTTATTTATTTGGTGATAAAACATGGCTGCTTATTACACAGCTACTCACCAAATAAATAAATAAATGAAACTTATTATATATATATATATATACTTCCGCGTTGCAAAATAAGGTGGATACCAGTGTACAATATAAAGCAAGCTGCTACATTTCCGGCAAATGTGACAAAGTTTCGCTATCATTGACCACAATGTAAATAACAAGAAGGATAATAAGAAATTTAGTGATATGGGCTTATAAACTATCACACAACCACAGGATGTACAGAAGAATAATATGCCAATGTCAGATCATTTTCTAACATCAGCATTTATAGTAAAAGTGTAAGTAGATCATTCACTTGTTGCTGTGTGTTGTATTGAAGAGACAATAAAACACTCTGCTTCTTACTTTACCAATCAAGGATTGGATTACCAGAAATTTCCTTCTATTTGATTCCGACAAAACAGAGGTACTAATTATTGGACCAAAAACCTCTAAAAAAAGCCGCTAAAATATAATTAGTCTCTCGATGGATGTACTGTTACCTCGTCTTCTACAGCGAAGAACTTATGTGTTATATTTGATACCAATCTGTCCTTTGAAAACCATATTTCCAATGTTTGTAAAACAGCATTCTTCCACCTCAGAAATATTGCTAAGTTACGACACACGCTCTCTGTTGCTGATGCCGAAAAACTAATTCATGCGTTCATGACCTCAAGACTAGATTATTGTAATGCATTACTGGGAGGATGTCCTGCAAGTTCAATAAATAAACTTCAATTGGTTCAAAATGCAGCTGCCAGAGTGCTGACTAAAACCAAGAAATATGATCATATTAGCCCCATTTTATCATCGTTACATTGGCTACCTGTTAAATTTCTTATAAATTTTAAAATTCTGTTAACTACATACAAAGCTTTGAATGGCCTAGCTCCACAGTACTTAAGTGACCTTCTACCATGATATATTCCATCACGTTCATTACGATCATAAAATTCTGGCTTGTTAATAATTCCAAGAATATCAAAATCCACAAAAGGAGGTAGATCCAATTCCTATTTGGCTCCAAAACTATGGAATAGTCTCCCTAACACTGTTTGGGATGCAGAAACACTTACTCAGTTTAAGTCTAGACTAAAGACTAATCTATTTAGCCAGGCATACAACTAATTTATCTATCAACTCACAATTAGGCTGCTTTAGTTAGGTCTGCTGGAACCAGACACATTTCTCAGAAACATTTCTCATAATCTATAACTCTGCAATAAACTGAATAGCATCTATGCTAATATTATTCTATTTATTTCCCTGTCTCAAACTTGGGATTCATATCCCGAGGTTACCAAAGCCGGCCAGATCCAGCTCCGTTCCTGCTTGGTGTTGGACTCCACTGCTACGTGTCGCTGAGTGATGACAACAAACTACAGCCGGTGCTAGCCAGACATCACTTCAGTTTTTTTACTTCAGAGGATGAACTGATGCCAACTCCAATTGTAAAACATCAGATACTTCATATGCCACAGCCTGAACCTTGGATTTAGGATGGACCCCACTGAACCTCACCGAAATGACCTGCAGGTTGAACTGCAATGCACCTCATTGATCTCTGCCTGCATCACCTTTGTTTATTGATGGACTACACTATTGAAATGAAATACATAGACTATCAATTAATTGCCAACAAAAGCCTTCATCAGCCAACTAACAAAGGACAATGCATCTATGTGAACTTCTGCAGTTAATCCAGGATGGACTTCAAAGACTTTAGTGATTAATCTTACAGATCATACAAAATCTTTGTTTAAACACTGGCCCTTAACACTTACTTAGTTTACAAATTTTAAACCATAACTTGCACTGCACACAATTAACTAATATTGGCATTATATTCATGCTGTTTATCCAGAAGGAAACTGGCCCCAACAGTGAGCCTGGTTTCTCCCAAGGTTATTTTTCTCCATTAACTATCATCTTATGGAGTTTTGTGTTCCTTGCCACAGTTGTCTTCGGCTTGCTCACTGGGGTTCTAAATACAATTATTATTTAACTATTTAATTATTTATTTTTATACACAATTTACAATTACACAATGATGACTCTAAGACTTTGTAGATATTACAGTTTCATTTTCTGTTAAAGCATGGTTCCCTATCTGTCACTCACTCAACGTTGTGTCAATGTAGTGACACTAGGGGTCACTCTTGGGAGCCCGCGACACCTCTGGCCTTTGATAAAAGGCCAATGAAAATTGGCGAGTGGTATTTGCATGCCACTCCCCTGGACATACGGGTATAAAAGGAGCTGGTATGCAACCACTCATTCAGGATTTTCTCTTCGGAGCCAAACGGTCATGCTCATTGAGCTGAATACTACTGTTCATTACTGTACCTCTGCTGGATCTGATGGCGCATTTCAGCGGCTTCTCCCTCCTCTGCACTGGTGCACTGCAGAGAACGCCCCTGGGCACTTTGGCAGAAAAACAAGAGAGTATATTTTCTGAAAGAGCTTTTCCTCCTCTAAAAGAGTATATATTTCTCTAAAAGAGCGGCACACACGGAACGACTGTGATTGTGTGTTATTCCTGGTTGCGGTCGTTATCTCTCAACTTCAGATGGTCATGATCACTGTCTTTCGTGTCTGGGCGTGACCCACACGGAGGCAGCGTTTGTGGATGGTTCATGTTCTCACTGCGAGAACATGACCATGGCAACGTTGTGGTCGCGGCTTGCTTTTCGCCTCGGTCCTTCTACCTACGGGTATGAGGCCAGCGCGGCTAGCACTGGGGGTGATTTGGGGACCCCAATGGGATCGTCTCCGCCGGGTGTCCCCCCGCGGACCTCCCATTCCCCAGCACGCTCGTCTGCCCCAATCGGGCTTCCGGATGAGTTCGCTGGCTCGTCTCACGGCAAGTCTGGCTTCTTGTTCGGAGCCCGCGAAGATGATGAGCTCTCAAGCGCAGCATCGGAGAGCGGGCTTGTCCAGTCGGATGAAGAAGCCTCAGCTGGGCTTCCCCCTTCGGGGACGATTGCCCAGTCACAGGCCGATGCCGAAATGACGGACATGCTTTCCCGGGCGGCCGCGAGCGTCGGGTTAGAGTGGAACCCTCCACTCTCCCCTGAACCCTCGCGGCTTGATGATTGATTCCTGGGCACGTGGCGCCACTCAAAGCAGCCACGCCCCACTCCAGTGCCATTCTTCCCAGAAGTGCACGAGGAGCTAACGAAGTCGTGAGAGGCACCTATGCCCACAGAGCGCCGCCACCTGGTGCGGACGCCCTAAGCTCCCGTCCAAGCCCTGTAGACTCACGTCATCCCTGACGGCTAAAGCCTACAGCGCTGCTGGACAAGCTGCCTCTGCCCTGCACGCCATGACTCTCCTGCAGGTCCACCAAGCCAAGGCATTGAAAGAACTGCACGAGGGTAGTTCCACCCCAGATTTGATGCATGAACTGCGCTCGGCAACTGACCTTGCTCTCCGAGCGACGAAGGTCACAGCATGGTCTCTCGGGCGGACGATGGCCACACTAGTGGTCCAGGAGCACCACCTTTGGCTCAAACTTGTCGAGATGGGCAAGGCTGACAAGACACGGTTCCTTGCTGCCCCCATTTCCCAGGCGGGCCTATTCGGTGACACCGTCAAGGACTTTGCCCAGCAGTTCTCGCCGGTGAAGCAGCAGAAGAAGGCAATCCGGCACATCCTGCCCCGGCGTGGCTCAAGATCCCGCACCCCGTCTGCTCGTCACCAAGGGTGTCCCCCTGCGGTGACTGCACCGGCTCCGCCGCAGCCCGCCCCTTCGGCCCGGCCCCGCCGTGGAGCCCACCGCAGGAAGCAGACGCCATCCGTCTCACAGCCGGCAGCTAAGAACCCACGGAGGTCCTCAAAACACCCCTGAGACAGGCGACTCAGGGACGAGGGAACCCTCTCACTTGGAGCTGGTAAAAAGACCACTCAATCCCCCGGTGGAGGGCTGGGCGGAAAATCTTTTGTTGCCTTTTTGTTTGATTTCACCATATGCCCAAGTGGCTGTGGTACCCAACAGTTCAGCAAAAGAGCAGCTTCCTTCCTCCCTGGGTCACATACCCAGTGTGTACGGTCATCACCACGACTACCGTCCACAGGTTTTTGCAGGATTGGCACTCCAGTGGTGGCCTTTCTACCCCTGAGCGCCCAGCTGTGGCACACAGCCGCCCCCTATGTGGCAGGCTCCATGGGTTACGAGGACAGGCCTCTTCTTCCCCCATCCCAGACTGTTCCGGGGGTGGTCACAAGGAGCCAGGTAAGTGCTTCAATGTCTTTTCAGCCCTTGGACCGACCTCGTTTCTATGGGCAGGTGTTCCTCTAGAACTGGTCTCCAGGCACATCGTGGTCACGACAGACACCTCCAAAATGGGCTGGGGCGCTGTTTGCAATGGGCACCGGCCTCTGGAAGGGTCCGCGACTGCATTGGCACATCAACTGCCTTGAGTTGTTGGCAATTCTGCTTGCCCTGCAGAGGTTCCGGCCGTTGATCCAGGGCAAGCACGTGTTAGTTTGGACAGACAACAAGGCAACAGTAGCATATGTCAACCGCCAAGGCGGTCTGCGCTCTCGTTGTATATCACAACTCGCCCGCCGTCTCCTCCTCTGGAGTTAGCAGCACTTCAAGTCGCTGCGAGCCACTCACATCCTGGGCAATCTCAACACTACAGCGGACACACTGTCACAGCAGGTTACCCTCAGGGGAGAGTGGAGACTCCACCCTCAGGTGGTCTAGCTGATTTGGAGTCAATTCGGACGGGAACAAGTGGACCTGTTCGCCTCCCAAGAATCCTCCCACTGCCCGCTCTGGTACGCCGTCACCGAGGCTCCCCTCAGCATAGACATGCTGGCACACAGCTGGCCCCCTGGCCTGTGAAAATATGCGTTTCCCCCAGTGAGCCTACTTGCACAGACCCTATGCAAGGTCAGGGAGGACGAGGAGCAGGTCATCCTTGTAGCACCCTACTGGCCCACCCAGATGTGGTTCTCGGACCTCACATTCCTTGCAACAGCTCCCCCCTGGCGAATTCCCCTGTGGAAGGACCTTCTTTCTCAGGGACGGGGCACCCTCTGGCACCCGCGACCAGACCTCTGGAATCTCCATGTCTGGCCCCTGGACAGGACCTGCGGTGGTAGACATGATCACTCAGGCTAGGGCCCCCTCTACGATGCACCTGTATGCCTTTAAATGGCGTCTGTTCGCTAAGTGGTGTTCTTCCAGATGCGAAGACCCCCAGAGATGCGTAGTTGGATCAGTGCTTTCCTTCCTGCAGGAGAGGTTGGAAGGGAGGCTGTCCCCTTCCACCTTGAAGGTGTACGTTGCCGCCATAGCAGCACACCACGATGCAGTCGACGGTAAGTCCTTAGGGAAGCATGTCCTGATCATCAGGTTCCTAAGAGGCGCCAGGAGGCTGAATCCCTCCAGACCGCGCCTCGTTCCCTCATGGGACCTCTCTGTAGTTCTTCAGGGTCTACAGAGAGCCCCCTTTGAGCCTTTGCAATCAGCTGAGCTTAAGGCACTCTCATTGAAGACTGCCCTCCTGACTGCGCTCACTTCCATCAAGAGGGTAGGTGATCTGCAAGCGTTCTCTGTCAGCAAAATGTGCCTGGAGTTCGGTCCGGGTTACTCTCACGTGATCCTGAGACCCCGACCGGGCTATGTGCCCAAGGTTCCCACCACCCCTTTTAGGGACCAGGTGGTGAACCTGCAAGCGCTGCCCCAGCAGGAGGCAGACCCAGCCCTGTCGTTGCTGTGTCCGGTGCACGCTTTACGCATCTATTTGGATCGCATGCAGAGCTTTAGAATCTCTGAGCAGCTCTTTGTCTGCTTTGGTGCACAGCGGAAAGGAAGCACTGTCTCCAAGCAGAGGATCGCCCACTGGCTCATTGACGCCATAATTATGGCATATCTCGCCCAGGACATGCCGCCCCCGGTAGGGCTACGAGCCCATTCTACCTGGGGTGTAGTGGCTTCCTGGGCCCTGGCCAGGAGTGCCTCTCTAACAGACATTTGCAGAGCAGTGGGCTGTGCAACACCCAACACCTTTGCAAGGTTCTACAACCTCTGGGTGGAACCGGTTTCATCCCAGGTAGTGGCACGCAACACAAGCGGATAAGCCCGGGATAGCCGGCCGGGTGTATTGCTTGCACATAGCGCCTTCCACCTCCTTTTGAGCTGAAGATGTGCACCATTAATTCCCAGTAGTGTTCACAAGTTTGTTTCCTGGTTGACTTCCTCCGAGTCCTGTGGCAGTCGAGTTTTCGGAGAGATTCGCTGCCAGCCATTACACGTGCTAACTAAGAGACCTTTTCTGGGGTAGGTGCTCCGCATGTGGCAGTTTCCCTGTAAGGCTAACCCCATGCGATATATATCTTCTGCTAATTCGTTTCCCTGTTGGCAAACTGCGTCTTCCTTGGGCAGAGTCCCTCTGCCCCAGTCTCCATGTTTGTAGTAACTCCTCCCCCATTGGGCAGGATCTACCTTGAAGACTCTCCACATGGTTGGAAAGACCATGTAACGTATCCTTCCACTTAAATATCCCCCCCCCCTCTCTTTGGGAGAGGTGTGGTCTCCGCTGTGTCTTCCCCTTGGGAGGGACACCCCCCGACTAGACCTGGCGGACCAGTCGGATAATCCCCCTTCTTTTTTAGGGAGTGGAAAAAAGAGAAGGGGAAAAGAGGCCATGACTGCCATCATTCCATCACATTGTTTAATTTAGAGCTTCTTGAGCCCTAATGAAGATCATTATAAAAAAAGAGCACTGCAACCAGATGGTAAATACAGAAAGAGAGAGAGCGTGAGAGAGAGAGAGAGAGAGAGAGAGAAGGATAAAAGAATACAAAAAAAGAGTCATAAAAACTTAGAAACAGAGATTTGCTCTCAGACAGTGTGTGCAGAGGAAAATGAGATTTCAAAGTGAAGCTGAGACGCAGAGATACTCAGTATTAACAGCTCAGTATTTCAAACAATTTCTTTGAGTGTAAGGATTACAGTCAGGAGACACTTTATAAATTGGGATCAAATAGAAACCTCTGTACTTCGGCATACATTAGCACACAACTGGCTGCACTTATGTCTCAAAATGAGAAAGAAACTTTTATGAAATGAACAACACCATCACCAGTAAGAAGTTACAAAGACATGTCATGCATACTTTATAGACTTTTTTTCTGTTATTCACATTGCTTTTTTCAGTGGTTTTATTAGTGGTTCTCAACTGGCTTTGCTTTCGACCCAAATTTTTCACTGTAGATCGAGTGATGACCCAACACAGTACCAAAATTGTTTATGGAACAAAAGTAAACAGAAAAGTCCTTCATATCAAACATTGTATTAATTTTCTTATTTGAATAAAATGATAATTAAATTCATATTAATCTCAGCAGTCAATAATTCACTGAACAAAACATATTGTTGTCGGCACAAACCATGTTTTATCTCTGTTGTAAGTGGACATGTATTTAATATGGTATTTAATATGGTCATGGTCTTTTTTTCTTTTTCTTTTTTAATTATTGATTGATTTTTATTTTTTTACTTTGTGTAGTTTTGTTCATGGTTTATGGGAATAAGGGCATATCACACAACCTGTCCATGTTGGAATCTAATTTGGCCAGATTCTACCAAATGACAGATTGATTTGCACCAAAAATACTGTAGAGTTTAATAACAAGAAAAGAAGTTGGGAGTTTTCTCCTGCCTTTTAAAAGTTAATTATAGAGGTGTAATGGTTCACTTATCTCACGATTTGGTTCGGTTCATGATACTGAGCTCATGGTTCGGTTCAGTTTACGATTCTTTAAACTAAGCCTGTTAATCGAGAAAAGTTAAGATTGAAAGTTTTATTATTATTTTTTAAATTATTATTATTATTACTTTTATTCTTTTTAAAGACATATGCAAAGCATTTAAAATTTAGCACTGTTATTAAAAGTGCTATATGATCCATCAGAGATGTACTGGGATTAAAAATGAGCCTAGAACAGGACAATGGTGACACCAAATGGAAATATAAGCTTATAATTGGCTTTGCTGAAAATATGGATTAATGTTAGATACTTATGCTGAATACACACAGTCACTGATTACATACATTTAAAATATTTTAAATTAAAGCTGTATTTTTCTAAAATAACATTGTCTCTGATTACATCTAAATATTCTTTTCAAAAATACATATTTAATGAAAGTGCATGCTTATCCAGATAAATAATGTCCCTACTTAAAACCCTACTGAAATGTACTGATGAAATCAAATCAGACATGACATTTGATATAGCATAGAATTACTATACATGTTCAGCATTATCTATAGTAGATTAATATGGCACTATCATTAAACCTCTGTAAAACCTCTGTATTTTTTCTTGCGCAGTCAGAGCAGATCACTCGGAGAAGCATCCTAATTTGCCAAAAATGTTAAATAAGTGTCCTAACTAAAGTTAGGATACTTATTTAATATTTTTGTTGTTTCATAATATTCTAATGTGACTGTAACCATTGGCTTTCAAATAAGTTTTCAGTTGGGACGCCAGTGGGGTTGTCCTAAAGTTAGGACGTTTTCTGTAATACACCCCCAGATCCCTCCCGGGTAAAATGGCGCCTCTCTCCCGCTCACATTCGCTTACATGGTTTCACTTTCAGTTCTTGTATTTTTGAGCTCCTTTTGTGCATTGAAGCGGTTTCCATGTGTATGCCCACGTTACGTAGGCGTACGATGTCGCACATATTTGATACAGATGCTTGTAAAATAATTAAAAAACAAACAAAAAATGTCCAATCTCCATGATGCATATTGTCACATATTTATACACCGTTACACCCCTAGTTAAGCCTATTTGTTTTTCTATCCTTAGTATCATGATTAAATAGACAGTGGCTTTTATTATTTGCATTTAGCATTGTTTTTTCCCCTGCTGTCCATGACCCTATCAGAACAGACTTGGGTAGCGCCCACCAGTTGAGAACCACTTCTCTATATGAAAAGTATAGGAGATATTCTTGTTTTTCTCACCGGCCCCTATAACTCTCTCTATGCGTATATTGGAGGCATCTATTTCCTTGGCAAAATCTCGGACGGCTTGTGTTGGGTCCTCGTAAGTGTGGGGGTGAATGTACATCCTGCTTCCTGGCAGTTTAACTGCAATCAGAAAAAAAAAAAAACAAGATCACATGCAATTTTCACACAGGGTTTTGAGTCGCAATTAATGCCAAGACACGACTGTACCATAAACCTAGACACTCTCCTAAAAGAGTTGGAGAAGATAAACTCCACAGTGAGTTTTAGCGTGAATAATGTGATTTATGTTCCATTCTCACAACAGATGCTGGAAGAGATCTTTTACATTTATGTTGCCTCTAAGAAATGTTTTTTTTTTTTTTTTTTTTTTTTTGACAGTCCATTATGTGAGTGTTTTCTGTGTGTGCATGTGCTATTTTGGCCACCGTACCTCTCCCGTTCTGAAACTGCATTTTTTCCTCATCTGGATCTTGCTTGGCTTTGATGTATCCACAATGTCTGAAACACAAAAAGTTGAAAACATCAGCTATATAAGTAGTTACATTTTATAAACCAGCCAAGTGTGGATTCTTGGATTGCATTGCTCTGTGAGAGTGAAGAAAAGTTTATGATTGCTCCCATGCTGCATTTTTACCTTTTACCTACATTTAGTTTTGTTTTCATTCTAGTTTAGTTTCAGTTTTCACTCTATGATTGTTAGTTTTTTTTTAGATTATTCAGTGTCTTCTAGTTTGTTTGGTTTTAGTTGCCAAGGTTCATGTGTGATATTTTACTTTTTCTGAATACAGTGTTTATTTTTATTTCAGTTAACAAAATTTTTTTCACTTAATTTGCGTTAACAAAAAGAACACTGGATAAAGTTTCCTCTATATATTAAACTCAACTGTAACGTCACTCACAGTGATTTGTTGTTTTCTAGTTTTCTCGTCTGTGTATACCACCTTAATTGAGTCTGAAACAATAAGCCACCCCTAAAACATTCTTTAGAACACAGAACATGAAAAAGTGTTCAAATGAGTGTTTGAATAAGTGTATGCCCTGATAGAACTGTCTCTGTCTGCATATTGAGAACACGAGCACATCTGTGAGCAGTCTCTGAGGGCACGTTGGAATGTCTAAAAATACCCACTGGTGTTCTTGTGTCTCTGTCGGTACGGCTGGGAAACAGTCTGCCTTAGCCTGCAGCAATATACAGCAACACACCCAGTATAAAAGCTCCTACAAGCTTACCATCATTTAACATTACTGCAAAACAACATCCCTTCTTGAAGTCATTTGTCAACTAATTACAGTTTGGAGTCCATGTATTCTCAGCCTCCCTGAAGCAATTCTCCAAAACATAGCTGAAGAGCCACATACTGTATGCCTTTGTAAATTACATTAAAAGTCTACATTAAAGAATAAATGAATGCACACCAAACAATGACTGTATCACAGCCTGCATCCCAATTCTAATGCTGTCCATCCTATTTAGCATTCAATACTATGATCAGTGCATCCCAAATCACAGTGCATTGAAAACAGTAAAGGTCTGGATGATATACTCTTTCTTGTGGATTTAAGAAGTGTGCATCTGTGCACGCTTTTTGGGCTAATATTGCTGACCAAAAAACCCTGAAAAGACCATATTAAACAAGCTTAAAGTTCATGCTGGTTTAGCAGCACACCAGTATCCCATGCTGGGGACCAGCATGAAAAACGCAACATACTGTATAATTAAGACCAGCAATGCTGAAATTTTCATTAGCGAAGTAGAAGTTTTTAACACTTCTCTTTCAACTTTTTTAGTAGAAAAATTCTGAGGAATGCAAGACCAATGCTGTTTCTTATATGAACCTAAAACATAAGTAAAAAATGAAATATGAAATCCATTAAGGTAAAGAATTTTGCTAGACGGTAGCACTTAAGAATTTAGATACTAACTTTCACATGCAAATGCAAATCTTACAATGCTGTCTATGGTCTCTAGATGCAGTTTTATGGTGGTAATTTATGATGGCAATTTTATGATTTTGATGTAGTAGTATCTTCCAACTACTACTGTACTGTCTTAAAAGGATGTAGTTTCCCATTACCAATGAAGTACATACTTTTATTGCACAGTAAATGTAAATACATCCAAATACAAACCTCATATGGGGTCTGTGGTATTGAGAAAAGTTAATGATTGTGTCATGGGAATTTTATGATTTTACATAGTAAAATGTCCCAATACTAGTGTACTTTCTTACTAAATATTCAAAAGTATGTACTGTCTCATTATCTAGGAAGTACGTACTTTTAGTGCATTGTAAAAGTATGTAAATACATGCAAATGCATACCCCACAGTGGTGTCTGTGGTACTGAGATGCAATTTTATAATGCATTATGGGCTTCTGTGATTTTATGGTGTAATATGTTCCAGAACTGCTATTCTGTCTAACTATATACTAAAAAGCATGCACTGTCCCATCATCGGCGAAGTACATACTTTCAGTGCATAGTAAAAGTATGCGAAAACATGCCAATGAAAACCCCACAATGGTCTCTGTGTTACTGAGATACTTTTTTGATGTATGACGGCCTTCAATGATTTTATGTAGAAATATGTCCCTGTAATGGTGTACGGTCTTACTATATATATATATATATATATATAAACATACTGTACGTACTGTCCCATCATCAGAGAAGTCCATACTTTTCAACCTGTTCTCATAGAATCACGTTACTTTAACTACATTTTCCAAAATTAGTTTTATGTACCTCATTCTACATATTGCAGCAGTTCCCTTTTGAAATAAACACTAGAGGTGCAACAACAATAAGTTTTATTCACTTTCACAAATCACAAGTACAAGGGCAAGTTAACAGTTCATAAACACGTATATTTCGCTCAGTTAATCACACACTGCTATCTTTTAACATCAAAACACATTTACAATAACACATGATTTGAAAGTTGATACATTTTAACTCGTGCGTTATATAACCAAATAGTTTTACAAGCTTAATCCAATGTGACTAAGTTACACGGTAGCTCAACTAATAGCACTGGACTAATACAGCATGTGAGCTGGAAGTATCGTAAAAGCGTCACAAAATGACTGGTTGCTTCAGTAATTGCATTTTTTCATCTCACATTTGCTTCAATGACACTATCGGTTAGGTTTAAGTGTTGGTTTAGGGTAGGGATGTTGTTGTTTTTTTACATTTAAAACTAGGAAAACAGATGCAATTTTAAAGGTTAATTCTCTGTCATGTTACATTTGCTTTTTTATACTATTGGTTAGGCTTAGGTAAAAGTTTTAGGTTAGGGAGGTACATTTTGTTCTTTTAAAACTCATCTGTTTGGGATAACTTGTTTTAGCGCCTCTCAATGAACATTTTACCTTGACACTGCAGAAATACGCATAATGAACCACATACTATAATTTGATTTTGCAAAACTTTTACCACATTCATATAATTTTCTTGAGTCTAGGCTGATACTTTTAGTGAGTAGTAAACATATGCAAATTGGGATTCAGTCTTTGAATTACTATTCACCCTTCCATGCAGCAGTCCGCCCTGAATTAGCATGTCTAGAAAACCATTTCTCCTCCCATGCATCTTACAGACTTTCCTCAGGATGCTTAACTGAAGATTTTGATGAAGAGAATCAGCCCTTGTAACTTTCCACACGTAACTGCCTAATCTTTTATGCTCCCTTGCAAACAGCATTAAGCTTTAGCCAGAGAAGATATCTTGGAATTACATTGCCCTTCTTCAGGTTCTTCTCGCCCATTTTCCTTTTCCTAAACTCCCCTTGGTAATTTGTCTGAAAGTAAGAATCACTCACGACAGCTAATCTGAGAAGAAAATGTAGAACTCTCTCATTGAAATCAAGGACTGGTGCATTTTAAAATCATCTTTTGATTATAATTGGTTTGGGGTGAGTTCCAAGGATTCCGAAATAAGCACGCTCTCCATTCAGCACTGCGAAGGAACGGCCGAGCTCGTGATAAGAGCCAGCAGCAGGGAAACAGATGAGCTTGAGGGTTCTGGCTTTTAATTTGGCAGTAATGATGAGGGGAGGGGAGAGGGGCTGCCCATGCCAGGGTCACAGGAGCCCAGCCATGGCCAGTTGGCAGGCTGGAGCTACGATTGCATGGCAGACTAGAGTGAGAATGATTCTACCATTGGCAAGAACACCTCACTCAGAAACACACATGCATAAGCCACATCATGGAATTGATTGCCAGTGTTCATGATGCTCCATCACTGCAGTTTGATGCTGATTTTACTTGCCGGTTTCAAACACACGCTTGTCATCATGTAAACTTCACTAACCGGCTGGACGAATGGATTCCCCTTGTGTATGTGACTGTGGAAGCATCGACTCATCTTATTATTTATGTCAAGGAGAACGAAGAGAAAATGGGAGAGAAAAATGTGGCTTAAAAAAGCAGGGTGGCTCATCGATGGTTCTTTGAAATTAGAAAACACACTTTTCATTAAAATGTGCACTTTCGAATTTCATACGTTTTTTATGAATGCAATCTGGGAAATTGGGGAGATATGAGCAAATACAAAAAGCTATTTATGATACAAGCAAATATAAAAGCAATTTTTTATGGCAACACCCAGCTAAACTGCCAGAAGATGCACAAGTCACAAACCACAATATTACTTATGTGCTTCCTTGGCTTTAGTTTGAACAACATCAGGTGACATCCTAAATTGGAAAAACGATTCATACATAAATTATTATATAATTATTATATATTTATGACATCTTTTTACAAAAAAAATTAAAAAAGCATAATTGAAGGGCATCACACAAATTATCTGGTAGTCATTGCCTTTTGTTTCAAAAGGTCAGTGGCATTGGGGGTAAAAAAAATTAAATAGATTGAAGCCTGACCATCAAGCTACCATGCTCACCCTGCATGCAACATGGCACCTGGGGTAATGTTGTAGCTATGCATTTGGGAACGCGGTCATGTATTAAGTAAAAAATTAAAATGTCACTGTGAGTTTGTCAGGTAAACCCAGTCTGTTGTAAACAGTCTTTTGATCAAAGAAACAACTTTCCCTACTATCTGGATCAGAGTAACCGACATTAACCAACTAGATACACTACAAAGATAGTGAAAATATGATTTGCAGGTCTATTCGTTATCAAAAGCCGACAAAGTCAGTGTCATGTTCAAATAATCAGATTATTTCTTTATTGTGTGCAATCCAACTGTTTTCATAATCGGATCCAGCTCTAAAATGAAAATGTTCACATCCTACAGTGCGCTTATGTCAATGGATTGCATACATTTCCATTATAGAGAGTGTCTGCGGATATTGAGGACCACAAATCTTATGAAGCTGGTCTCATTGTATGTCTTTATGGCTGACAGGCCCCTCAGGAATCTAATGAGAAAAAGAGCATCTTATATTGACAAAATGTCTCTCCTTGAAGAACAAAGCAGGGAGCATCACCCTGATGTACAACTCCAATCTTTCAGTGTTCCTCCATAAATGAGTGAGTGCTGCCTGCTTTTGTTCAGCAAGGCCTTTGCTCTCTCAGTGCAGCCTGAGCTCTATGAGGACAAATCACTTTGCGCTCCCTAATGCACTTTTTCTCTCTCTTTCGAATGTTCTGCCACACAGAAGCCACAGATCTGGGATGTTCAGTTTGCCTGGGCCTTCTATTGTACTTTGCTGACTGAAGAAAAAGCAATATTCTTGCTCTATGTGCAGGTCCAGCAGATTTCAGATTCATGTTGCCTCGTTCTCCAAGTCTAACACTCAATTTGCATATCAATTTACCTTCCTAATACGCTGTCACACGAGCACCGTTTTTCTTGGCAGCTTCCAGATTTCTGTCCTGGGATCTGCACTGTTGGAAACTTTATGCATCACCATTCCTCTTATTCCATTACTTTCACTCACATTTACATATATGCATGTGGCAGGCACTTTCATCCAAAGCAAGGTATACATTTCATCAGTTTGTGTGCTAGCTGGGATTCAAATCCATGATCTTTGAGTTGCTAGCATTATGCTCCACCATTGAGCTACAGGAACACTTGCAAACATATGCATTTTTATACGTTTTATAGGATCGAACCCACAACCTTGGTATTGTTAATGCCATGTTCTACCAATTGAGCTACAGAAACACCTGCAAACATTTACGTTTATGCATCTGGCCAGTGCTTTATCCAAAGCGACAGTCCACTCAGGGTAGAAATTTAATCATTTTGTGTGTTCCCTGTATATTGAACCCATAACCATTGAATTGCTAGCACCATGATCTACTAGTTAAGCTACAGGAACACCCACAAACTGGATTACATGGATGCATTTGGAACTTTTATCCACAGCGACTCACATTGCATTTAAAGTAACCATTTTATCAATAAATATGTTCCCTGGAAATTGAACCCACAACCTTGGCAATGTTAGAGCCACGATCCACTAGTTGAGCTACAGGAACACTTGAAGACATTTTTATTTATGCTTTTGACAAATGTTTTTATCCAACTCAAGGTGTACAGTACAATTAAGCTATAGAAACACCTGCAAACATTTATGTTTGTGCATTTTGCAGACACTTTTATCCAAAGTAACTTAAAATGCATTAATATTATACTTATCATCAGTTTGTGTGTTCCCTGGTAAACAAACCAATGACCTTGGTGTTACTAGCAACATGCTCTACTAATCAAGCTGCTGGAATACCTGCAATCATTTAAACCTATGTATTTGGCAGAAGCTTATACCCAAAGCAATTTAGAGCGCATTCAAGGTACACATTTTATCAATACCTATTCTCTTCTGGGAATCAAACCCACAACCTTGGCATTGCTAGTGCCATGCTGTACTAATTGAGCTACAGTAGCTCATTTAGTCAAGAATCCTACATAGTGAAAATTTGTTCTTGACAAAATTTGTGTTCTTTGCTGGAACCATTTCAAGGAAAAACTAAAAAAAAACTTTATTTGCAGTTGCTTTTATTTAAAGTGATTTACAATGCATTCAAGGTAGAAATCAGTTTGTGTGTTCGCTGGGAATCGAACTCATGGCATTGGCATTACTAGCAACACACTCTAACAATCAAGATACAAGAATACCTGCAAACATTTAAACTTATGCATTTGCTAAAAGCTTTCATCCAAATTGACTCACTGTGCATTCAATGAATACATTTTATAAAAACTTGTGTTCCCTGGGAATCGAACCTACAACCTTGGCTGTGTAAGCGCCATCTAACAACTGAGCTTCAGAAACACTTAGTTGAGTTACAGAAGCAGTAAGTTCTTTGACCTTTTCACTGTTTAGAACTTCCATTGCCATCTTCTTTCCCTTTATCCCTAGCTATACTTTCAGATCTATGTCTTGACATTCTTTGAGGGCCTAAGTTGGGAGCAAGGGCTGATAGTGCTGACAGTGTGCTTTTTGCCCGGAGCACTTCTCAGGGCTGCAGCATACTAACTCTATTGAAATGAAAGCTGGGGAGAAAGTGATCCGCTGTAACAGGAACCCCAGAGCTGTAGAGCCCATTCCCATCAGCTCCTGCACAGAGCAAGGTGCTGACTAATGCACTTTTTGATTCCCCCATCTCTGCGAGGTGCCGTGTCTGAAAAAAAAAATGACTCTCTCCAAAACAGAATCTCTTTAGGATCAAGGCCATAAGAAATCCACCCAGACAAAGGGAGTCAAGATCAAACAGAATGGAACTTTTTTCCTCAGTGTTGGCTCGGATGGATGGAATTTATGCACTGCTGAGTAAAGTGAGGCACCTTTATAAGAAAGTTTGATATCTTTAAACAGTGCACAAGTTGAGTAAATATGTATGTGAAGGGGAGGCTTTGAAACCAAACAGTCTGAAATTTAAATTTGTATGTAATGGTAGTTCAAAGGCTGGAAAGAAGCACCGTGTTTAAAGGAACTTCTCAACCTTGACTAAACCTTCTTAAAACTCTCTCTGGCAGTCTGTGGACAAACAAGTTTCAACAAGCTGTATATTGTGAAATTTTAATTTGACAAGTAGATTTTAATGGCATTCAGAAGGAAAAGTTGAGCAAGCCGTTGTGAGGGTTTGGTGCTAGTGGACTGCACAAATAGGAGGAAATTCAGGGGTTCTCCTCTCCTTCAGTCCTCTTGGCATTGCATTCATCTCCATTAAAGCCTCCCTAGCCACATGTCCTTGCCAACTGTTTCTAACTGACTTGCAATTAGGTGGGAAAAATGGCGGAGATATCCCCATGACTGCTGATGCCCTTACCCTCATGCTCCAGCAGTGTGTAGAATTACAATCACCTCATCTGGTTTAATTCATCCGGCATCTCATTTTACAAACACAGACCAGACGACTGTAGAAGGAAAGGGAGGAAGAGCGCTGGCATCAAGTAAGCCATTCACTAATGAGTAATCAGCGACTGCTTGCTCCAAGTCATGACCTTTTGAAATACTAGTCAGTTTATCAGAAACTTAAAGTGATAGTTCACCCAAAAATAAAATTCTGTCATTATTCATTAATCATCATCTTGCTCCAAACCTGTATTACTTTCTTTCTGCAGCGGAATACAAAAGAATATGCTCGGCAGAAAAACTGCCTTAGACACCTTTCACTTTCACTGCATGGACAAAAGATGCAATGAAAGTGAACAGTGGCTGAGGCTAACATTCTGCTTAACATCTTCTTTTGGGTTTGTAAAAAACATGAGGGTGAGTAAATGATGACAGAATGTTCAACTATCCCTTTGAAATTATAGCAATAAATTAAAATATAATACACTTATAATACAAATATATAATACAAAGTAATGCAAATCCTATATATCTTTATCTCAGGACTCCACGTGCTGCAATATCAAATATTTGACCTCTGGACTGACCTACTGTGGTCTACTATTTCATTTTTAAACATTGTCCGTCCCAGTGTGAGGAAAAGCAGGCGGTGTTAAATGTTTTTTCTTCCTGTTTGGAGTGTGTCTAGGCTGAGGAAGAGCTATAAAGCCTGAAAGAACCCCACAAAGGGCACAGCATGAAGTTATTTCCGCTCATAATGCTTAATTGCTTGTTTGATTACCTTGTGTTTTCCACAGTATTAAAACGGTAGGTGACCAACCTTAGCCATTCATTTGGCAATAAACACATGACCTTGAGATAACCGCACATGCTGATGACACAAAACAGCCACGGTCAAGCTGATACAGTATGTGGATTTCTCATTTTATTAATACGAGAAGAAAACGTAGGAAACAAAGTCACCTTTGTAGTTCTACAATATGCCTGCAGCCAATTCTTACAGCTATGGAAGTTCATAAAGCTGGCTGTATCATGAGACCAGCATGTTAATTAATTACTGCATTGATTTATATTAAAGATTTAACACTTAAATAAAAACAGAACAATTTTTGATAACTACATGAACACTTTTAATAACAATTGGCCCAAAGAAAAAAGGTTTTAGATCCTGCATGAGAGAACCTTTTTAAGTCCCACAAAAACTCTCTATTTCTTTAATTCTCTAGTTGTTTGTTAAACTGATTTAAAGAACCCATAAACTAATTTGATGATCTGAAGAACCTACACTCTTAAAAATAAAAGTTGCAAAAAGGGTGTTTAGCAGCGATGTCATAGAAGAACCATTTTTGGTTCCCCAAAGAACCTTTCAGTGAAAGGTTCTTAAAATAACAATTTTAAAGAATTTTTTATACTTTTTCCAGTATAAAAAAAAAAAAAAAAAAAATTTCCCCACTACAAAGAACCTTTTGTGTAATGGGAAGGTTCCATGGATTTTAAAAGTTCTTCATGGAACCATACAGTACAAGCTGATAAAAATTAGTGTTCTACAATTTAAACTAATGCAGCACTTTTCAAGTTACTGTTTCCGTAAGATAAATCGCTTATGTTGTATTGTTCCTTATTTCGATTTGGATAAAAGCATCTGCTACAAAAAACAACTGATTACAGTCTAAACTCTATCAGAACGATTCAGATCAGATGGCAGTCTTGAAGTCAGAATCAAAGTAAATGCTTTAATGTGGCCTCTATTACTGGTGAACAAATCTAAAAATTAAGCGAAAGATCCTGTTAACATTCAGTAATGAAGAAATTCAACAAATGACAGCACTTGTTCACTATGAGAGTGAGAGAGGGGGAACATATTTGTTTCCAGGCTTCAGAACATCTAAACCACACACAATGCTGAACAAAAGACAAAAACAAAGGACAGCCTCTATACAAAATTATTCTCAAGAATGTAACATCGAAACCAAAGGAGATGAAAAAGAGAGCCAGAGAGAGAAGCTCAGTTCCAAAAAACTAGTGATTTTTCTCACTGCCTACTGCCTACATAGGCACCTGCCTTCTATGGCAGCATCCTAACTGGAAGAAAACCTGGAAGAAAAGTGACTGATTTGGGACACTCTACATAGGCATAAAAAAAGTGCATCATACAAATTGCACTCCTCACGTGAAGCAAATGGGAGACTCGACTCACAATTGATTTCAATAAACGAAATTTGAGAGGAAAATATATTCTGCTCAAAAGTGATATTTACCTTAATTTATCTTTGTTTTCTGCAAACATCACTAGTCTCATAATGTAATAATGTGTGTTTTATAATGGATTTTCATAGTTTAATAATGAAAATCTTGGTCTGGGACAAGGCTAAAACAGTATAATCTGTACATAAAAGGAATTTGAAAAGTACTAAAAATAAATTATGACATTTATTTATTTATTATTTATATACATATATACTGTATACATACCGTATATATATATATATATATATATATATATATATATATATATATATATATATATATATACACACATTGTATTTTTTAAGTATATTTATAATCAACATTTCTTTCACATTGTTGGCTTTTTTATTTTTATTTTTATTTTTAATTGATCATGTTGCAGTGCATTATGAGTTAACCTTATCTGTGAAGGATACATGCAATGCTGCTTTTTGCAGAATTTGCTGAAAACAAGGTATCTTAAGGCCAAAGTATACTTTGCCGTCCGTGTTGCGGCCTGATAGCGCGCCAGCCAGATTTTCTCGACTCGCTGACGTGGTCATCATCTGTGCACATCGACAGCGCATGCGCTGGCCATTGACTCTACTAAAAGAGTATCACAATTATTCGCTAATGGTCAGAAGAGTATACTCACAAAGGCAACGTGATTGACCAGGCACGATCTGGAACACGCAAAAACGACCTGGGCTTTATGAAGGTAACACAATTAAGCTGCCTACCTTTTGGCACAGCCGCCTACAGTATATGATGCCATAAAATGTTGGCTATGGAGGCAGATCACTAGATTTGTGAGAAAGAGGCTATCCAGAGCTCCATAATTTGAGTTTGGCCACAGTGGCTGTTCAGCAGGGCTGTTTAGCATAGTCAACAGGCTTTTTTCCATGATCAGACTACTTTTAATCACTCAGTGTGTTTGCCACATTGCTAATAGGATGGAGCCGGACGGAGAAATGCCTACCTCACTCACCCCACGCTTTCATCACACGGAGTGGCTCTTCAGATTAATGGCAATCAACGACACCCACTGCTCTAACTCGCAGGAGCCGCCAGTGGAAAAATAACCCCATGCTGCTCTGTGCGGTCATTACATTATCATGCAATAAAAGATAGCCCAAATGACTGTGAAATAAAACACTCGTCCCTCATCTCTTGATCCCTCATTTCTGTTAGCTCCTTGAGACTTGGCTCCTTTCTCTGTTGGAAGGGATCTGGCAGATTTCTAAGGCCTGCGCTTGCTGTTTAAAAAAAAAAAAAAAAAAAAAAAAAAAGATTTACTCTAGCCAAAGTCATTATTAGTGAAGTGAGGAGATTAAATGGAGATATCTGCTAAATTCCAGGATGTGTTTCTGATAGGTGTGGAGAAACATCCAATTTGTTCACTATTCATTAAGGTAATTGAGAATGCAGCAGAGAAAATTACGATGATAATGATCCTATTTTTGAAAGCCGGTTTTTATTAGTTTGATTCAGTACACCAGTCAGAATCCAATTAATTAAGCAGTCTGACCTCTGACATTATAACTGGTCCACCCTAATCTATGCAGGAGCCATGCACGTGATAGATCCAGTGGAACATACCCATTGGTCATCCCAATGAAAAAGGAAGGAGATAGAGTGTGTTTTCAAATGATGCTAGAAATTAGACTAAACATGATGGCATGTTCTTTTCTGTTGAACATTTTAATTAAAGATCAAAGCAGACCCTGAATACGGCCATCACTAAAATGTGTAAAATAAAATTAATGGGTGGGCCCTCGTCCCCTGGGCCCAGTGAATAGACAATACCATAAAGGACCTTAGCAGGCCCCCCTCATAGCAGGGCCCACTGTCCATAAAACATAGTAAGGATACAAATCAGACAAGGGGAAGTGAAATCATATTAATTTATGTCAGTTATTTAAGTGATTTCATATTTCTTTCTTCTGTAGACAACAAAGGGAGATGTTAGCCAGAATTGTATGTAAAAAAAAAAAAAAAAAAAGATGCAATTAAATATTTATTGTATGGTGAAAATGATGCAATTAAAGTGAATTGTGACTGTGGCTGCTACTCTGCCTAACACTTTTGTGTTCCACAGAATAAATAAAGTCATATGGACAGTCATATATGTTTATCAGTAAAGCCTTTTTAGAAAAATACTACGGTACACGGAAATGTGTGCTCTTTCCCCATCTGCCCAATGCTCAAAACACACAAACAGTGCTGTCACCTCTTTTCTAGCTAGAGGTGTAGCATTCTCTCCCTGTGTAATTGTGCTTGACAGGTGGCAGCTTGCTTTGCCTTCATTATCTCTTTGTTTACTTCTCTTTTGTGCTGAGCCTGCTATAATTCAGCCTCTACTTAGATCTCGCTGCTCAAAATGAACTAAGCTATAGTGCCAGCCAGCCTGTTGACACAATTATAAACTGTTACTGCTACCAAAGAGTGCTTTACACAGCGAGTATACTGTAGTGAAAAACCAGTCTATCACATTAAGAGGATGTGAGAACTATTACACCTTTAGCATGCAGTAGGCATGTGTGTATCTGTTTGTGCATGTGCAATGCAAACCCTGCTAAAAACAAAAAATATCTTAAACCAGCATAAACTGGTTTGCTGGTCTTGGCTAGACTCTCAAATTGGTCAGAACAGCTAAATACCATCTTGGCCATTTTAAACCATCTAAGACAAGCAAACCAGCTTAAGCTGGTTTATTTTTTATTTTTCCTCAGCAGGAAAGAGTGAGACAGAATGCACAGAGAAGGCCCTGCAGGTGATAGACTAGTACCGACCCTGTATGAAATAGGACAGAATGGTACAGCTCCTTTTGGCTCTAAAATGTCATTATGTCTGTTGTGCTACAATTGCGAACGCTCTCGGAAAAGATCCTTTGGTGAGTCTGCTCATGGCACAGATGCATTTATGCTGGGGTAGAGAAAAAAGAGCCAAACTGGATTAATTGGAACATTTTATGCATAAATCCATTATGAATAGGCCAGTGCTAAAATCTGTTTGGCAGAAAACATGATGGAAACTACTGAAAACATGTTTAAGCGCATGAAGTTCTCTTCAGGTTCCTAGGTGCAGTTTAGTACAGAATGTGTATTAGTGTGTGTATGGAGCACGCTTTCCCATCATCATTTACGTTTTAAGAATAACCCAAGGCCCATACCAGATGCTTCGCAGATAATATCTCAGTGACAAAGAGTTTGTTCTTCCTTCTGAGTAGCTCAGCTTAAAAGTCTTCCTGTGCACTTCCTGTTTGATTACACAGACAAATTCATCTGTGTCATCCTTGCATGATGAAGGGCATTAGCGAATGATTCAAATGATGATCTTGTTATATTAACTCTCAATTCATAAGCAGACTGAATCTAACATTAATACATTTTCTGAAGAAAATGTGAGTGGTGCTTGCCCTTGCAAAAGTTGCCACCACAATGCTTGTGCATTGTGGTTGGTTGCCATGGGATTGCTATGCAGTTTTTAACGTGCTCTAGGTGGTTGCTCTCGGAGTTCTGGGTGGTTACTATGTGGTTGCTAAGTGGCCGAAGTCAAAAAAGCCCACTTCTATGATATTCTGGTCCCTAGATATGTCCTGGATTCCTCTTTAGTTGTAAGTATATAGGAATTTTTCTTCAATTTTATCATCTGTCATTGAAACTGTGTGATTTGATGTATCATTTCTGTCTGAAGCACAAACATTGCAGGACAAGTTAAATGTCAATACTTTATACTTAGGGTTAGGTGTTTGTTTAAATAGTTGCTAATAGTGATGTTTTGCCTTACTGTAAGCACCAATAAAAATGGGGTAGTGGGGTTTAAACATACTGTAGGAAACACACATTATATACAGTATTTAAGATGCATAATACTGCCTCGATATGATTCATTTATTTAAATATTTTCAAATATGGCAGCTATTGATAATTATATATAAAAGATATATATATAAAATGCTTGATTTGCTTGCTGCTGAAAATACAATTTTTTAATTAAAAGACAAAAATTGGTAGGTGTGATGTGCATGCTAGACAATTAGGTGCTCCACTGAGGATATGGCTTAAAAGAGATAATCCTAAAGGATAAAGAGAATTTGACGTGGGAGTTAAATATATTTTCCAACTTCTGCATAAGTTGAAAACAAAAATAACTGTTTGGCAATGATGAGAGCAGCAGTGATGTTCGATAAGTCCATAAGCTAGAACTCGCAGGAGGTTCCCAGTCGTTAGTACCCGTTGAGCACATGCACTACCCACTGAACCCCAGCTCCAACAGACTGCAAACAAAGAAATTTAGATTTCTACATTTTCAAAAAGAAATAATGTATATATGCAAAAAAACAAACAAAACAAAAAAAAAAACTGCTGCCTCTATGCTAGGATGTTGTTGCTGGTTGCCAGGGTGTTGCTATGCAGTTGCTAGTGTGTTATGGTTGTTATGGGTGGTTGCTAAGGTGATCTGGTGGACACTAAACTGTTCTTTACTGGTCCAAGTAAAAATTATATTCTGGTCCCAAGATATGGCTTGGGTCCCTTTTTTTATTGTGCCAGGCAAAAATTGTACTGTACATCTGATTGCTCAAAAAATAATAGCACAACTCTCCTCCTTTGAGGTATCATTCATGTTCATAGCACAAACAACAAGTTACATATCGAAGTTTAATACTTAGGGTTACAGTTTTGTTCCATTCTCTAGCCTTAAGTACAGTATGAACAAAAATAATAGTCTAATAATGCCAAAGATAAATGGAGCTTAATCTAAACTTTTAATGCTGTTTTTTTTTTCATTGTGATTTACTAATGAATTATTTGACTTTATGACCTTGTAGTTGTGCTGTTTTGTCATAGCTCAAAATTTTAACTTTTTACTCTCACTCTCCAGGTAATCAATATCTCAGATACTTTTCTTCCATTGTCACGGCCTTATCTAACTATGGATTTCTTTAATGTTCTGTTTGTCTCTTCTCTCCTTTTCTGTCTATCACCACATTTGTTTTCCCCTCTTCTCCTTCGATATGTCTTCTTAAAATCTGGCTCACAAAAACACATCCACACAAAAACACAGCTCTTTTCATCTGGATGTTTTCTAATCAGAGGAGCACCAATCAACAGTCCATGTTTTCTTACCGCATTGAGTTTTTTTTTCCAGCTTTCAATCTGGATTAAGATGAAAGAGCTCTGACAAGTCAATCATGAAGCTTCACTGGTTTGTAGGTAGGGGTGGAGGAAAAAGTAGGGTGGCCGTGAAGTGCAAAACAAAACAGCAAATCTAAAAACATACCAGCAAATCCAAAGACAAAATAACAATTCAGAAACACATTAACAAATCATAAAACACAACGGCAAATCCGAAAACAAAAGAGCAAATCAGAAAACACAACACCAAATCCAGAAACAAAACAACAAGTTAGAAAACACAACAGCAATTCAGAAAATACAACAGCAATTTGGTCGAAATGGAAAGGGTAGGTACCACAGCTATCAAAATCCATGCCAAAATGTCACTGACTGAAAAACTAAATAATTTGGAGTGTTTTCTCTCTCTGGAAAACAGTAACAGGAAACTTCATAACACAGAGAGTAAAAACAGCAAGAGGGAAAAGTTAGTTTTAGGTACGATGTTCATCTGTGGTCTCATGGTTCATCTAGTGTGTAAAGGACCATCTTAAAGTCCACAAACTGCGCTAAAACGTTGGTGGCATCCAAGCGTTCATTCAATTTGCATGTCCTAACTTAAAAAAAACCTGGTTGTTTAAAAAATAAAACTAATTAAAAAGGTTTCGGTTGCTGTAAATGGATAGATTTTCCAAGTATATCTAATTATATGAATACAGTATTCAATTATTTTAGAAAAAACACCACTAAAATTCATCAAGATGTAATTTTTACATTACAGAGGTTTTAGTAGGCTGCCAGTTGTGTGAATGACTAACTTGCATTGTTTTGTTATTGGTTTTATTATTATTATTATTATTATTATTATTATTATATTTAAAAAAAAAAATTTATAATTCCACATCCTGGGAAAATCTCACCCAGAGTAAATCAGCATATGTAATAGCAGCCTTCTACAACCTTTACAATATGAATATAATCTTGGTAAAATTTCAGCTATTTTTTTCTAAAATAATTTAACACTGTACTCATAATTGGACATGCTGGCTTCAAATGTAGAAATAAAAATTGTAGAAATTTTTGTTATGTTAGAATATGCAAGTCAACTGAATGAACGCTTGGACACCAGCGTTTTAGCGCAGTTTGTGGAATTTTTAGACGGTCCCTTACACACCAGACGAACATCCTACCTAAAACTTTTCCCACTCGCTGTTTTTGCTCTCTGTGTTATAAAGTGTCCCGTTACTGTTTTACTGAGTAACAAACCACTCACAATGTTCAGTAAGTGTACATTTGGAATGAATTTTGAAATAATTGTGCAAGTGGGCAGAGAACCAGTCCTGAGGAAAGGACTAGTTCTCATCTACACAACCAATCAGGTGAGAAGCTACAGTATGGTAACTACCCTTTCCATTTCAACTGAATTGCTGTTGTGTTTTCTGTCTTGCCATTGTGTTTTCTGAACTTCTGTTGTGTTTTCTGAACTGCTGTTGTGTTTTCTGAATTGCTGTTTTGTTTTCTGATTTGCTGTTGTATTTTCTAACTTGTTGTTTTGCTTCTGGATTTGGTGTTGTGTTTTCTGATTTGCTCTTTTGTTTTCGGATTTGCCGTTGTGTTTTACGATTTGTTAATGTGTTTCTGAATTGTTATTTTGTCTTCGGCTTGACTTCACGACCACCATAAAAAAGCGATATTTTTTCAAAATATTGCAATATTTTACCACACACAACTGTAGTCTAATAGTCTAATGCCAAGAATCAATATTTTGTTACATTTTCAAATTAGTTTCAAATTATTGTGATATTTTTACTTATGATACAGTATGAATAGTCTAACACCAAGAATTGATATTTTCAGCTACATTTTCAAATTAGTTTCAAAGTAGGGCCTTATTTTATCTAACTATATTGTATCAATTGTCTAATGCCAAGAATCAATATTTTAAGTTACATTTTCAAATTACTTTCAAGGTATCACAATATTTTACTTCACAATACTGTATCAATTGTCTAAGGCCAAGAAACATTTTCAAATTAGTAACAAAATATTGCAATATCTTACCTCAATAATCTGTATCAATATTTTAATGCCAAAAATTAATATTTTTAGTTACATTTTAAAATAAGTTTCAAAGTATCACAATATTTTCTCACGATACTGTATCAATTGTCTAAAGCCAAGATTTGATATTTGTATCTACATTTTTTTATTAATTTCAAAGTTTTGTGATATCTTACCTCATAATCCTGTATGAATATTCTAATGCCAAGAATCAATATTTTTAGTTACATTTTCAAATTACTTTCAATTTTACCTCACAATAGATGTGTCAATTGTCTAATGCCAAGATTCCATATTTTTATCAAAATTCTCAAATTAGTTTCAAAGATTTGCAACATTTTACCTCATGACACTATGAATAGTCTAATGCCAAGTAAAAAAAAAATTCAGTGACATTAGTTTCAAAGTGTCACAATATTTTACCTCACAACACTGCATCAATTACTTTGAGAAAAAGGGCACCACTCAGAGCAATTGTATGAGAGGACGAAATGTACTGCACCATTACATCAACGAGCACACAATTATTTCTATTCAACCAAAATGATTCTAAAATGCAGAATGAGCTATCAACAAAAGTCTACAACTTATTTAATTTGTAAAGATATCCGTATAGATCCTATGCACTGCTAGACTGCAAGGGTTTTCATGTAATGATAAACCCACTTGAACCAAAGTGTGCTATTCCGTCAAGCCATTTTCTTTTCTTTTTACTGACACTGGTGTGCAGATGCTCTAGGTTGCTTCTATGGCTCTAAGATAAAGTAAAGCAAGAAATTCAGCACACATTGTGCAAAGCACAGATGTCCAATAAAGATGAAAAATAAACAAGTAAAATATTGCAATATATTACAGTTTTGAACAGTAAAAAAAATAATTAAAAAAAATAAAAAATAAAAAATTGCACTATCACATTACGTACCACAACTACTTTTGGGTAAAACCTACATCACGGCTGGCTTAATGACCACGATTTTACCCTATGATGAACACCCAGAAAGTTGACTGATTAAAATTTGGTTACACAGAGCACATCTACATATTCCAGGCTTATTTATTGTTGTGTGTTGTTTTAGCTAAGACATTTGTGATGAATTATTAGTTGCACATGAATGCCTTACGTGTGTGTTTCTACAGTACATTTACACTCTCTGCTGGCCAACGTGAGGCTGATTAGTTCTTTCCCCAGTCAATACTGAATAGGGCACTCAGCATGATAGGCAATCACGTCGGATCAATACTAATGTTTTTAGAGACTTCGGGTGAGTTTTGTTCGAGAAAGAAACTGCTATTTAATTCAGTCAGAGTGTATTTATTATCAGCATTAATTTATAGGCTCAGTAAGTCTCATCTAACCGGCTCCACCATCTTTTCTGCTTCAACTATTGTTGACTATATGAGCTACTGTGCAAAATGCCTTCTCTGACTTCAATTTCAAATGATTTCCTCTTGGTTTTTAGAAGTCTATGAGACACACTTCAGAGAATGCCTGTATAAAGCATTGTAATTCTTTTAAATGTCTTGGCATCGAAGAATCCACAGGTCTAAAGCTCTCAGATCTACAGTAAATAGAAAAGTTGTATTTTGCTCTGTAAAATCAGCCCTCAGGGTCAGTATATGTTCACAAAAGGAAGGGCAGAAGCAAAAGGTCAAGCGATGTTAAAATGAAGTCCATTCTTACCTTCCACTCACTACAAAACAGGCCACTAGGAAGATAAGAAGCACAATGCCACCAGCAATGGACACCGCCAGGATAGTGGATTGGTTTGGATCCCCAATGGCCAGCATATCTAAAGGGAAAGAGAGAGAGAAACATACATTTATATATATATATATATATATATATATATATATATATATATATATATATATATATATATATATATATTATTATTATTATTATTATTATTATTATTATTATTATTAATTTATTTATTTTTTGCATTGAGATTCACTTTCGGAGGTCCCAGAGAGTAAAAGACCCCAGAGCTCTATGTCGAAGTACTAATAATTCAGAAAATTAGCCATTTATATTCCCTTCCCTTTTAATATGTTCTTCTAACCAAATCAAAACCCAGTGGACAGATATTATCGACACTTTAACCCTCTGTTTTACCACAAAGTAGACATGGTGTTTTCAGAAAGGTAATTTTTACCCAGTAAAATCCCATTATTTCTGGTCAATTTGACCCCAGCAAAAACACACAAATCAAAAATAGACAACTGGTAGGTTATACAGCTCCAGCGTGTACATCAGTCCCAGAATATTAACATAATTAATTGCATTTATTCACATTTTATACCTGGGGTCTCTGAACCCCCTTCCCAAAAAAAAAAAAAAAAAAAAAAGTAAAATTTTTCATGTCGGAAACTTAAAGCACGATGTCATGTTCAGATTTGGTTTATAATAAATTCTCTTAAAATGAGCAAAAATTGAGAAATATCAACCTGTTATTTCAATGTTAAGTATGTTTTGTGAGCTAATATAAGGGGCTTGGTGTTGTTTATACTGTAAATTGTATAAACCTTAATATATCAAGCTTTGCTTGTTTCACTCCAAAAGACCAGAGTCAGCTGTATTGTGCCACTAAACATGTAGGCGAATTTTATAATTTACGCATGCCATCCAAATAGGTATGTTAACAGAGAGAATAACAGGCTCAGTTTGAAAGTTTCACGGCGAGTATATTGATTTTATGCTGCCGCAATCCAGCCATTACTCAAAACAAATACATCATTTATCAAGCCTGGCAACGCATGAGTAACCGCCTCTTTCAGGAAAATGAATATCTCCAGCAACAGGAATTGATTTAAAATTCCACTCAACGCCATTCAACAAGCTCAGTTATGCAGTGCACACTGTACAGCAAGAACTCGTAATTTACGGAGACAGGACTGTATCAACATACCAAATCATTTAGGCAATATGCAAAGAGTTTGATTTGAATTTCATAAATCATAAAGTATTTGTTTTGCTTTATTTTTACCACTATTAGTGACAGTACAGTGTGAGATAGAACAGAAAATGATGTAGAAGAGGGGCAACTGGATCAGAAAATGTTGCTAGCCAAATTCGAACCTGTGTTGCCCGCATGAGAACAGTTCAGTGTTAGAACAACTGCACTGTAAGTCTGCTAAGTCAAGGCTTCATATATTACTTTTAAATATTTTTTTATGTATTATCAGATTCAGCAGTTATGCTATTCATAGTACTATGATTCTTATTATAGTACAATGTTAGTCCATCCTGTATGCACAAATGCACATGGTGTAAGCCATTTATGAATTTCACTATGAGCTGCAGGCTTAAGCATTTCTCATATAATAAAAAAAAGTTATTACTATACTGGACTCTGTTAAATTTGAGCTGGGCAGATCAGGTCCACTGAGTTCTGTGATATGCTTATAGAGAAATGCTCGCTGGGCCGTGACCTGCTTTAAATTAGGCACGTATACCACAAGGCCTCTGTGTTTACTGTATGCCCTAAAGGCTTTTCAATTGTGCCTCCATTCTTTGATCCCCATCAAAGAAAAGCAGGTTAGCTCAAAACAGCCCTGTTAGTCCTCAAGAGACACAAAGACACACACTGTGCATCCCTCCCAGAGAGTATAAGCAGGAGGTTTGGTAAATAAGTCACACACCAGTTCACCATATTAAATGCAGAGCACTGCCCTGAATTCCCTAGCAGCTGCTTGACAAAGGAAAGGGGAAACAAGTGTTAGAATACAAAGACGGGACAAAAGACAGGGGAGAGAGAGAAATAAAGAACGAGAAAGGGTCTCTAAAAGGAACATGAAGACGTGCAGAGAAGAAAAATAGGGAAAAGAAAGAGGAAACAGCTGAGAGAAGACATAAACTGTGATCTGATTCACATGGTCTTATTGCAGTGTTTACTGATCCCTACACACTGAGCAGGGGATATATGTACACTGCAAACAATCATTTGCTTAGTTAGTATTTTTGTTTTATTTTCCAATAAACATCTTTAAAACAAGATAAATGTTTTTTTTTTTTTTTTTTTTGCAAATTTGTATAAGATAATGAGTATATACCTTGCATGACATTTTTACTATCCCATTGGCAAACTGATTTAATTTTTGTTTGTTTTAGGCATAAATCAACCAAAATTTGTGAAGTTAATGCTTTAAACAAAGGAATAAAAGAAAAATAACTAGTGGCGTATGAAAAGTAAACTTAATGCAAGATATATTGTCTGAAAACAAGCTTTATTATATTACACTATTTTGCTTCTGGAGTCAATGTATCTTGTTTTAAAAATGATTAGACATTTATCCTGGAAAACAAGACAACAGTACTAAATAAGAAAGGGATTTTTATTGCAGAGCAGAAGTTCACTTGGTTTGAAAAAATAAGTTAATTTGGAACAACTGTGTAGAAACCACACCTGGGGTAAATTAAGGTGAATAAAAATGCCGGTCCCTCAACTCTTTCCCACTGTGTTTATTTGAGCCAAAGGGTATCGGGCGATTGGAATGTATCCATAGAAATGTTAACAATACATCAAGTGCTGTAAGATTACCTTCATGACTGGTCTCCAGCTCTATCTCTCCGCCATAGTTGCCGTAGCCTCCGTCGGTGCGTGCCCTCACTCTGAACACATAGATGGTGCCCGGCTTTAGTCCCTCCACTGTCATCATGTGGCCTTTGGTCTTCAGAACTGTGTAGTTCTGATCTCTCTGGTTCTAAAAGGGAACAAATCACAAGACACGCTATCATTGAGATTTTTTTATTATTATTATTTATTATTTATTATAACTTGCTTATTTTGTGTCTTTTGCCACTTTTAGTAATGGCTACAGTACACAGAAGACATGAAATGATGTGAAAAACTCCCATCCCAGCTTAATATGCAGGGTTATCTATGAGGAAAAGTGTAACCACTGTGGTTCTTTGACGTTTTCATGGCATTGTTTATTTGACTGTCCCGAGTAGCCTGGCAAAGCAGCATTGGCTAATATATTGGCCTTTGGCATGAGTTTAGGGTGGGGCTTTCTCTTTATTTAACCAATTGTAAATTGGGGGAGTGTTTAAATAGAGGGAAACATATTTAAAACAGTAATTATTTTTGCAATTTTGTTTGGTGATGCTATTGGTGCAGAAATTGCACACTTGACCTATAAAAACACTGGCATTCGCACCAGTTACTTTCAGCAGACACCTTTGGTAACTGAAATGAAATCATAAGGGTGCAAGAAAGTGTGTTCATTCTTGATACGATACTTTGCAGACAGTGTTAACCACAAGTAAAATTAGCTGAACATTTTTAATATATTAACACGTGTTAAAGCTGTGAAATAAATAGTGGGATAGTAACACTGACAGACAGGCACCACGCAGAGAAGCAGAATCGTGGTTCTCAGCTGCAGAATAAGAAATAAGAGTATTAATGAAGGATATTATTTCAGTAGCATGTTAACAGTGTAAGCTGCAGGAATCATATTTTGATAGTCATTTTCGAAAGGCATATACTGAGTAAAAATTTTCGTCCTGTGCTAACAGATCAGGTTAGGGCTTTAGTTTACACTGTTGACATAATTATAGTCTGATTACAGTTACGTAAGTCAGAAAACTGCTTTTTGATGCTGCAGTAGTGTGTGAAGGTGTGTTAAGGTGTGTTTTGATTTATTTTATAGTCACTTACAAGACTACCTACTCACACACTCTACATGGGAGATTCACTGATGTACTGATGCATATTGTGCAAAATGGCTAAAAATGTCACTTCCAAAATGATTGGCTGGCTGTTCACGATTTTCTAGGAGTCAGGGTGCATAGGTTTTTATTTGTCCTCCAGGAAACAAAGCATTTGCTGAAGTTTCCTGGAGTAGATATCCTTGAGCATAGAGTAACTGTATTTTCTGCTTTGTTGTCAGAGTAATGTCCAATTTCAGATCTACGCAACATAAATGTGAAAAAAACAAAACAAAACAAAAAACTATGGTTTTATGTGTGTCTTCAGTGGTCTGGTCAACACAAATGGAATGAATTAATAATTTAGATTATGGATGGACATAATGAGACATGATGTGCCTTAGAGAAATCAGCACCAGGCATCAATCTGTGTGTTCAGTCTGAGCTCACATCCCATCCCATCAAAAGGCAACCAGTATGAGTGCCAGACAAGACTGGGTCAAACGTCTGCATCTGTGTAGGACTAATGTAAAAAGACCTCTATCATGTGAATACACAGCCTTTTTTTTCTACAAGAAATACATCTAAGAGGACTGTGTGACACTTTTGCAAGCCATTGTGTTTTCCCTCTATATCATGGCAATGCACCATCTCCATTGAAATCAATGGATTCACAGCGTTCCCTGATAGAGCGTAAACTCTAGTGTTTAAGTGCCCTAAGATTGAAAATAATTGACTTCAGTGCATTGATATCAGCACTGTAATGGGAATTTTGACATGTGCATTTTTTTCTTAATTTTTTGCCATCCTATTGACCGGTTTCAGTTGCCATACTTTTGACCATCAGTGGAAGGAAACAATGGCGGTGAATGGAAAAACACCCATGAAACGACATCAACAAAAACATCAAAAATGCTCTGAAGACAGCACAAATATAGTCAAACTGGCCTTTCATGGACATTTAAATATCTTTTATCCACAATTCATCTCTGTATGCCAGTGAGTTGGTCATGTGATCAGTGACTACACATGCCCACCGGTACATCACCATAAATCATTCTCTCATTGAGAAGTTATAAACTGTGTTATTTTCAGGTCAAATTTGGTCACAATATAACAACATTTCTGTGATGATCCCATCTGTGTGAATGTAACAGCTCATTTTAACTTCTGAAGAAGGCTTCTGTTGCATCCCACAGCGCAGCACACTGAAGGTAAATAGAATTTTGGTCACAAACATGGTGGTGCCGTCATACAGTGACATCACATGAAACAGGTCAATAGGTTATGAATGAATGAATGAATGTTAAATTTATATATTGTAGCACTTTTCTGACACTTCACTTAAAGTCCTTTACACAGTGAACAGGGGACTTTTCTCAACCAGTGTTCAGCATCCAACTGGATGATACACGGCAGCCATAGTGTGCCAGTACTCTCACCACACACCAGCTATTGGTGGAGAGGAGAGAGTAAAGGTAGGTTAGTAAAGAAATGAACGAGACTGGAACATGGCTCAGGCCAGATTCAAGCCCACATGTAGGACTGTGAGTGGTGTATAGGTGAGCTACAGTGATGGTATTCTCTTTTGTTGGTGACGTCAGCCCAGGCTTCATTCTCCCACTATATTTAAAGAGCTACACATATGTGACCAGTCGACTGTGGCACACGGGGCTACTGATTGCTTTCATTCCCAAAGGCACAATGATGCTTCAGCCCTCAATTACACATGCCAGGGCTGCCTGGACAACTGCAATCGTTAAAGCTTGTAATAGGGGTCAAAGAGGCATATGTTTATCTGTGTGTAAGGATGAGACAAGAGCTTATTAAAGACGAGTGACTGAAAATAAGAAGAGAAGAGAAGAGAAGAGAAGAGAAGAGAAGAGAAGAGAAGAGAAGAGAAGAGATTTTCTGGAGACAAGACAACATAAGAAAATAAGTCTACTTGATACAAAACAAGATGAGACAAGACAAGTTGAGACAAAATGAGACAAGACAAGACGAGATCTTCTCAAGATAAGACAAAATAAGAAGATAAGACCAGACGAAACAAGATGAGAGGAGACAAGATTTTCTCCTGAGACAAGACAAAATGAAAGATCTTCTTGAGACAAAATGAGATGAGATGTAACAAGATGAAACAAGATGAGATGTTCTCAAGATGAGAAGACAAAATGAAATGAGAAGAGATATTCTCAAGACAAAACGAGATGAGACAAGATGAGATAAGATGAAACAAGATAAGATCTTCTAGAGACAAGAGTAGACAAAATGAGATGAGAAGAGATCTTGAGACAAAACAAGACAAGATGAGATCTTCTTGAGACAAGACAAATTAAGGAAATAAAATCTTGAGACGAAATGACAAAATGAGACAACATGAGATTCTCAAGACAAGACAAAATGAGAAGGGATCTTCAAGATGAAACAAAATGAGAGAAGATCAGTAGAGACAAGATGTGATCTTCAAGACAAGACAAAGGAGATGAGAATAAATCTCAAGGTGAAACAAGACAAGATGATGTGAGACGAGATCTTTGAGAAAAGACAAAATGAGAAGAAATATTCTTGAGACAAGATGAAACAGGATGAAGATAATATGAGATGTGAAGAGATCTTCTCAAGTCATAAGATGAGATGAGTCAAGATGAAACAATACAAAATAAAATTTGATCTTCTGAAGACAAGACAAAATTAGATGAGAAGAAAGGAGACCTTGAGAAAAAACAAGAGGAAAGGAGAGGAGAGGAGAAGAGAGGAGACTTACCTTCTCATAGTAGATGACCTCATATTCCACAATCACTCCATTGGGTCTGTTGGGTCCCTGCCACGCCAGTGTGATACTGTCTTTGCTTTTTCTCTCCTTCAGGATTAAATTCACTACAGAAAGAGAGAAACAAGAAACCATGAGATAGACGTGCAAAGTGTGACACAATGTGACGATACGCATACATGTGGGCGCCCTCAGGAAACACAGGCAATCATTTTAAGAATACACAAGATTGTGTGTGTGTGTGCGTTCGTGTGTGGGGGGGTTTGGGTGGTTTACGAGGACATTTTTTTTAGGTTACACACTGGTAATTACAAGGGTATTAAGCTATAAATGTGGTTTATGTGGACATTTCTTGTCCCCATAATTCAAATCGCTTAAAAAACATATTAAACAATGTTTTTTTTGAAAATGTAAATATGCAGAAAGTTTTTTGTGAGGGTTAGGTTTAGGGGTTGGGTTAAGGTTTGGGGATAGAATCTATAGTTTGTACAGTATAAAAATCATTATGTCAATGGAGAGTCCTTATAAGGATAGCCGCACCAACATGTTTGTGTGTGTGTGTGTGTGTGTGCGTGTGTGTCAATCGCCAATCTGTACAATCGCATCTTCTCGGGTCACACAGTTTTATTCCAGTCACACTTCTATTGCTACAAATCACCACTGAGAGCTCACAATTCCCCTCTACACACTCGAGAGTGCTTTACACACGCACACATATTGGCTAACACACAAACTGCTGGGAAATCTTTGTCTAAGGAGACAGAGAGCTACGCACCAGCAGGCAATTGCACTCCTGGATCACCACGACCTGCTGCCTAACACCCCTTCTGCCTCTCTCCCTCTCTTCCGTCTCTTTACCTTGCTACACTATAATAGGATGAGCGCAAAAGAAAGAGAGGGGGTTATGGGAGAAAAAATATAGAGAGAGAAATAAAGATAGCTGGGTCTGATATTTGGTCAGATGGCTGGAGGTAAATTCGCCTGGTGTTCTTCACCTCTTCTGTGCTCACTAATTTCAATGAACAGCTTTCAAAATCAAACAAAACTACCCATACTCTCTCACACACACACAACTGATCTTGCCCTTACATGCCAGTAAATTGTGTTTAATTTAATTTCTTTTTTCAATCACTACTTACTAAAATTTATATTATAAATGTAATAATGAATGAATTATTAATCTATAATGTGCAGCGCTATGCAAAACGACCATGCACTAGATCTCATAAAATTTCCGTGAGCACGCTAATTCTTTAAAAAATTATTCTTTAAAGCTTAGTGAGGTGCAGAACAACGCCCAGCTGAGATGGGCGATCTTACTCTCGACACGTGGGCAGAGACGAGGTATCCTCAATGGAAGACCAGCTGACACGCAGAAAAACTGGAAGGCAACCACACACTCAACACACGGGCAACTAACAGATACACGAGACAGGACCAACTAGGCAGAGAGAGTGAGGTTAGTACTCAACATCAAACAGCAATCTAGCAAAGATACTGAGAACACGTCATGCTTAAGAAGGGAGTGAATTAGGGGAGAACAGGTGTTGCTCGGCACGCTAATCAGTGGCATGATCAGCGTTCTCCTGGGAACAACCAGTGTTCCCATGGAAACACCGAATCATGCATGACGGCCACGCCTGCAAGACATGAGGGAGAGAAAATGACAAAACATAAAAAACCCCGACAAACTCACCGAAGCCGTGACACCCTTACTCCAAAACCTAACTCTAACCCCTAATCCTAACCTTAACACTACCCTTACTCCTAAACCTACCCGTACCTCAACCTCAGTAGCAGCAAATGTGGGAATTTTGTAGAACAACATGTAGTTATACAGTAAATACATAGTCTTGTATGTATTTAATGTTAGTACATAGTAATTAAGGCCACCTAATATAAAGTGTGACCAAATTATTAATAATACTTATAGTACATTCCCTATAATTTAACGGAGAGCACATCCAAATCCTGACAATAATAACATTTTCTAAGCATATAAAAGGATCATGTCCATATTTCTGTTATTCTAATTCATTGCATTCAGTCCATTAGCACTACCAACTTCTTATGAATGTGCTGTCTTTGTTTATTTCACTGGTGCTTGACAGGGAATGGACTATATAATAGGGTGCTGATGGTGCAATAACCAGAGAAAAACCTCCGAATTAAATTCACTTGCATTTTATGGACCTACAGCTGAAATAGTCTTCATAAAATCTTTGTTTGTATTCTGCTGAAGAAAGAAATTCATGCACATCTGCGATGGCATGAGGGTGAGTAAATGATGAGAGAATTTTTGGGTGAACTATTCCTTTAATCTTATTATTCATTACATCCATGTACTTTAACCAAAAGCCTATGTAGTCCATTTGTTTTATATTTGATTTGATTTAGATTTGAATATATCCTAAAAGTTTTGCAGTTTTCTGAGCAGCATTCATTCCAGAATCATGCTGAATAATTTTTCACTATACAGGGGTAGTTGACAAATAAGATTCCATGAACTTTTATTTTCAAAATCAAGATTTTAGGTTAAATTTTACATTAATATAGAAGGGAAAGTGTGCATCTCAGTTGCTGTGACTGGTCACCATTTAACCAATTTTGTTTGTGCTTTTAGCAGTTTACTTAAATAAGAATTAAATTTGAGATGAAGAATTTGTGTATATAATGGCTTCTTGGTTCTTTAGATTCTTGAGTTGGAATTTCACAGGGTTGGCCATTGATGACCTTTGATTTGGTCCACCTTGACATATATGACAAGAAGGGGAAAAAATACAACAACAATAATAAAATAATTTGCCATTAACACAGCTCTTCATTGCATTAATTTAGCAGACTGCAGAGTAATGTTTTTATATATTATGAAATCATAAAGGAGGCAGGGAAACTTTTATATTTAATATAATACAGTTTGATATAATACAAGTTTACTTTTGGCCCACAGCCCTCAGTCAAGTTTGATTTTTGGCCCTTCGTAGGAAAACGTTAGGGCACCTCTGGTTTAATGTGAATTTTTATGAGTAGCATTAATTTCTGATTTGTTCGAAACTATATGATATTCAGACTTAGGTTAGCTCAGCATGGCTGTCATGGCTGAATGTATAAATCATTGGGATCTTTGACCTCGTTCTGACACTAAGCACTTCTCTCCCAGCATGTGCTTGTTCTGCTCAAGAGCTTCCCTCTACAGCCTGAACAGCTTCATACATATTTAATACCTCAGCCCAAGTTGTACACAAAGCCCATCACATACACACTCACAAACATGCATTTAATGAGAACACACCTGCACTGATGACCCTTGTCATACCATCAGGGATATGAGACACAGACAGGACATTGTGAGGGCAGTTGTGACTTACAGCATTTGGAATACCATGAACTTATGAACTTCCACCGAGGTTTATGTGTGTGAGAGAGGGGTGCTAATGTGAATCTGGTGGAACAACAACACTCTGGCTGTACTGAAACTGTACTTTGTCTGTTGTCTGGGACCTTGAGCGTGGGAAAATTACTGGAGAGAATCCACTATATGTCAGGGAATCACCAACTACCTCACAATACAATAAGCCCACAAATCGCAATACAACAGTTTAAAAAGTTTAAAAAGTCTGATTCCAGATTTAAAATCTAGGTATATGAATCTAATTTAAACCTGGAAATATTTAAAACTTTTGGAATTTGAAAAATTCCACGGGTGACGGAAGCCAGCTGGTACATGATAGCTGTGCAGTGTGTAAACCTCACTCTCCTGGCCTTAAAAGAAGCATTAGCGATGGAGACTAGGGGCCATGGCTTTTCAGCCTCCTTTTTAGTGCGTCTAACTCCCAGGCCAAGATTCACCGGTTCGAATACTGGTGAATAAAACTTTTCGAATAAAAGTTTTGGGATTTTGAAAAATTCCATGCCCTAAAAGTCTATGCCAGCTCGATTGCATGCTGTCATGAAAGCAAAATGGGGAGATGCTAAGAAATTGTAAGTTATGTTGATTATTCCATTCAACTTTTTAATCAAATCGTAAAGGGGTGGTCACACTATACTTCACGCTCCATTCACTCTCATTCAAACACATCCGAATGCAGCACAGCGAAAACGTAAGCTCATGCGAAGAAATGTTGTATGAGGCTTCGTGCCAAAGTTCAAGTTTGGTGAACTCTAAACTGTGAATTCGTACGACAAGAGGATGCACGACCAATAGGAGACCGAAACGTCACACAGTGACCTCTTGGCTACAAGGATACAAATTTCAAAGCTGCAAGATTTATAGTTTCAGGAAAGTGAGTAGACAATATATTTTCACATTTTTAATATAATATTATTTGTTATTTGTGATTCATTATTTACTTACACCAGAAGCCCTCCCGCATGACATCATATCCTGGTTCGTTGCATTGTCCGGAAAAAATCTGTGTGCTCAAAGCCTAGTGTGACAGCCCTTTTATGCTGAAAATATCATTTGTAGTGAAATTGAAACATGTTTCTGATTTAAATGAGAAAAATGCCAATTAAAAGCATTTTCACGAGAGTACTTATAGATTTGAACCCCGCTATACAGCATGATCTCATAACTGGAAAATAAACACCAGCAAAAGCACATGAGATTTGTGTTTCAGCACATGAGTTTCAGTCCCATCCTATTAAAAAAAAAAAAAGAAATAAAAAGAAAAAAAAAAAAAGAATCAAATAAATCAATATCTGATTCTATCTGCACAGCCCTAATCACATCACAACATGCAGGCTCACAAATTCCAGCACACAAACAAACACCAAACACAAAGACTGTCAAACACATGAGAATTATGAGCTCTCATAAAAAATAAAAAAAAAACTTCACTGTCACCATAAAGGTTTGAAAAATATTCAAATAAGAAAGGCAAAACAGAAAAAAAAAAAAAAAAAGAGAGACATTGTTTACCACATTCTTGAAACATAGAGGCGTACACGCTGACAACAAAAATACCTTAAAATCGTATTTGGAGTTGGTTTCGCTAAAGGAAATGTAATGAGGACCTCTTCAGAGAAAAACACACAATTGCTTCGGGTGTGTTGTTTTTCTGTTTATCAACACCTAGCTTTGTTCTGGCTTTTGCATGCATAGTGTAAAACAGTGTCCTAACCAGTTGTGCCACGACGCAACAATTTTCCAGTGCTGAATAGTATGCAAAATGCTGTGTGAAGCTATGCAGATCAGGATTTTGGACCAATTAGACTTTACTGTAGGTGGGGCTTGTGCTTAATTTATAAATTGTAAAGTCCTGGAAACAAGGACCGGTGACAGACCAATCAGGTTTGGCAGGGTCCACGGAACATACAGTATTTGAAAATATATATGAAAGGGTGCATTCAACACTAAACAAACACTTGCATGCATTGCTACTTTTTTACATGTACATGGATATTGCAAGTTATAGACAAACTTATTGTCATACTTGAGCTGTATGAGGTGGGGCATCCACTAAATAGGTGCCGTTCAGGCATTTGTTCAGGCACAAATTAAGCAATGAGCAGGGCTACCCAGTATGACATGACGAAAATAGAAACCAAATGACAAAATATCTTGATCGCAATCACAGCTGGTTAGAAGAAAACCTAAGATAACATGGAAGAGATTTAACTGTTATCAATTTGTCTTGTCTGGTTAGGACAACATGTGTCTGTATTTGAGTGACACACTCTACCTGTCTGACTGGTGGTGATGTTGACAGTGACTCCCTGTTTCGGAGTCGGGCTCAGATCAGACACCCCGTTTACCGCCTCTATGCTGAAGGTATAGTTAGTGTTGGACAGCAGGTCTGTGATCAGCACTTTAGGAATCGAGAGTCCAAACTGCCTGGGAACGAAATGCACACTGCTGCTGCAGGGGCTGCACATCTTGCCATCGCTGGCGCACTTCCTACAGTTGACACTGTAGGTGACGTCCCCTCTCCCGCCGCTGTCTCTCGGAGGACTCCATTCTAAAGTCACAGAGGTGTCATTCAGGGTGGAGATTGGGTTCTCTGGTGCAGACGGAGGCCCTGTGAGAGAGTAAGAGACACATAAAATAAAGACATAAAAATATAAATCACATAATGTAAGAGTGATACAGGGTAGGCTGGGTGATATGGCCAAAAATATTATCAATATATATAGATATGGAGGGAGCGTGTTAAGCCATTATTGGTGCACTCCCATCGTGAAGGTTGTTCCAAAAGGTGGGCATCTCAATTTTACTGCCTCCTAGGATAACTTGGTTTGGCCAAATTCTAAGGCAGCATTGCCTGCTTCACGGAGAAGGCAATCCCAGAATGCATTGCTCAGAAACAAATGGCAGACACACACACACACATACACACACACACCCACATACGTTGGTGCGGCTATCCTTATGAGGACTCTCCATAGCCATGATGATTTTTATACTGTACAGACTATAGATTATATCCCCTAACACTAAGCCTACCCCTAAACCTAACCCTCACAAAAAACTTTCTGCATTTTTACATAAAAAAAAAAATTAAAAAAAAACATCGTTTAGTATAATTTTTTAAGCAATTTTAATTATAGGGACACTAGAAATATCCTCATAAACCACATTTATAGCATAATACCCTTGTAATTACCAGTTTGTAACCTAAAAAAATATGTCCTCGTAACCCCCCCCCACACACACACACACACACACACATAAATACAGTATAGATACACATAGTTCAGTGTAGTTAAAAATTGATTATCATACTTGATTATTGACTATTTGTGTGCTATGTATTTTTATGCTTATCAGAGTATTACACTGTTAGGTTAGCAACATGCTAATGCCAAACTCTATTGAAATCCTTTCAGTTAAAGTCTCCTAAAGTCTGATTTCAGTTCGCTCAATTTGTACAGGGGCCAGAAACCCAGTTTGTGTGTGTATGAATCTACACAAGCAAGGCTGATAAACAACCCCTATTCCTATTCCAACAATTCCTCATTTACTTATTTTTCTGTTTTTGAAAACCAGAAATAGGAAGACCCATACTGTGTAGTACTCTCTCTAAAGTAAGCACACCAACTGAGACAGCAAGGAACAAATAAATATGAAGAAAAAACCTAGAGGTTCTTCTGTGCCGTTTAGCTGCAGCTTTAACGCCGCGTGCTTCCCATATTGCTTTGCTGCAGTACATTAGGAGCAGTGATCATAGCGTTGAATAGTTTTTCTATACAATAAAAGTGAATTATTAACATTTTCCCTGACATCTCGTTATCGTGTTTCACGTAATAAAGAAAGTCATATGGGTTTAGAGCAACATTAGTGCGAGTAAATGTTTTCATTTTTGAGTAAACTATCCCTTTAAAGAAAAACTATTTATGGTGCGCCAAACTTGCTACTGTGCTCAGCTACAGTAACCTACTCTGTTCGGCAGGGTTTTGATATTGATTCACAATTGTACCGATATGAGCATTTAAGATGGGAAGTGGAAAATACAGCCAAAGGAAAGAGAGGAAGACAGGAAGAACATAAAATCTTCCAATGCATAAATTCCACATGGACACAGATTGTTTTTGCAAAGCCTCACTAATCAAACCTGCTCATCTCTATTCTTAGACAGTAAAAGATGTGCTCTCTGCTTATAGGGTTTGAAGAGCTTGGGAGAGTGTTTGAGGATGGAGAGAGAAAAGGAAGTGGAAGAATGAGGGATCAGGTGGAGGAGTGTAAATGCCTGTGTTGATAACATTTCCCCAGATCTACATGCTGGTGGAAAGGGAGTATCCTACTGGGATCCAGATCTCTGAGCAGTTGTGTTTGTGGTCACCTGTGAGTGAAGAAGTCTATATGTTACACCTCCTAAAGATCATCACGACCAATCAGAGATAAAAGAAAATGTGTGCTTTCTGCAGGTCAAAAAGGGGTCAAATCAAGTCTTATCCAACTTGATCAAGCACATATTTCTGTCTTTGCAAAAAAAAAAAAAAAAATATGCCTACCGAGTATCTTTGTCCTGTTTTCCAGTGAAAACATATCCAAACAAATTCACATCATTCTTTTCTTTAAAGATGAAGTGTGTATGTAAGGAAGTCGACTCACTGAAGGAGGCGGGAGAAGGTCAAACATCCAACATAAGACACTTTATTTTCAGCACTTTTCAGTGTAACAAAGACATTTATTACCACTGCTTTTCAGCAGCACGAACACACAAACAGGGTGCTTTTCAGCTCCACATGAACACACAGCTTCATTGGTCTCTCTCTCTCTCCCGGAGTCTCTCCCCGACTGCCGCTCTCATCGTGGCTTTATCTCTCGCTCGTTAAGGCTGCAGTCACCCACAGCTGGGCGAGATAATCCGCTGCAGGTGTCCAACCCGGCCTCGCTCCACACAGTCGCCGCTTGGCCTGCCCTGCTCTCCACAGTGTAATTCTGCTTCAATAGCGGCATTGCAAAATTAATGACCAAACAGTTTCCAAAACATGTTTCCCGACAAGTTTTCCATTGTTATTTATAATTATCTCTGCACTAAACTTAGACAGGAGAAAGTATTTTAACATAAATAAAATTACACACTTCACCTTCAAGTGAGTATAAATTGCAGATGGGATTGGTTGTGAGTTATGGCTGGCATCTCAGTAATCACATTTAATCACATCATTTTATCATTCTGGCACTTGATTTCTATGTGTAAACAGTCTTATATCTCTGCTGTTGCCTCAATTTATTTAATCATTGCATTAGCTGGGCAGGGTGTGTTTATGTGTGTGCATTTTGTAGTGGAAAGTGAGTTTGTGTTAGTGTGTGTGTCATGTACACACACAGTTTTCAACTGCACCTCCCCGGGAGCGCCATAGCATGTCAGGGGAAGTAAAAATTCACCAAGTAAAATTAAAATTTAAATAAATATAATAAATATATATTGTGAAGATAAATTAAAATGAATAGCTTAATAGACCCTAGCTCTATGCCATTAAAATACTGATAAATATCAAGAGCTCTTCATGCATGTCATGCGAGAGCGCATCCATGTACCGGTTGCGCGAACGCAAATCCCTCTGCTTGTACATGGATTTCCACTGCTCTTGTACAAAACTGGACATTCTCCATGAAATCTCCCTGCTCTCACTTACAGAGTGCATGTGCGTGCTCAAAACATGTCCCGTGCAGTTAAAAAAAGTTAAGTAATCCCATTGTTATAAGACAAACATTTATTTTCAATAAAAACAATGCAAAATATGTTTTCATATTATTAATAGAAATATGTATAGCCATTAATCACTCACCAGTGCATGACACATTGCCGAATGAGTCTGTCAGACAAAATGTAAGGTTATTGATCATGACTGGTAAATTGCTCCAACCCCTGATATATGAAGAATTTTGATAATATAACACGCGGTGACAATACCTGATAAAACTTCAAATAAGTGGCCAGAATGTACTGCTGTGGAAGAAAGTTTTTATTTTTATTTATTTATTTACTTATTTTTTAGCATAGGCATCCAGAAACTTATTTATTTTTTACTTGGCTATTGTATAGGCCTATACTGTATTTCTTTCTTTCTTTCTTTCTTTCTTTCTTTCTTTCTTTCTCTTTTGTGATGTGACAGCCCCCTGCACCCAACACACACTTGCATATAGGCAATGACTCACTCTATGAGTCATAAATAAATAAGAATATAAGAATAAATCTATAAGAATAAATAAGAAAAGAGCCTCTTGCCAAACACTTATAAACAATCTGTCAATGCATTCATCCATCTATTAATTTATTCATCAGTTTATCCATCCATCTGTCTATCTACCAAATCATCTATGCATAATGGCATCCACATATCCAGTCATCTGACTTTTCATCCATTCATGCATCCATCCATTCAGCCATACACCCACCCATCCATGCATCATTGAATCCATCCATACTTTCAACTTTCCATCAGTTCAGCCATACATAGTTCCATCCATTCATCTATCCATGCATCCAACTTTTTATCAGTTCATCCATCCGTCCATCTATCCATTCACTTACACATTCACCCACCCACTCACTCACCCACCCACTCACCCACCTACCCACCCACCCACATATGCATAATTGCATCCACCTATCTATTCATCCCTCTTTCCATCCAGTTCATCCATGCATCTCTTTATCCATTAATACAACCTTCATGCATTTATCCATCTAGCACAGTTTTTCTTTTTTTAATGTAGTGTTGTTGATCACTCACTTGTGCACGCCATTGACCGCGGGTCCATGTCGGCTCGGTAAAATCCCTTTTCGCAGGAGCACTCGGACACCTTCTCCTGATGGGAATAACTGTGCGGAGGACACTTGGTGCAGTATGTATCCAACGAAGAGGCCTTGTAGGTGCCTAGCCTACAGGCTGCAAAACAGAAACACACAAAAGACACAAAGGTTATATACACACCTACACAGCAGAGCACAGCAAGAAAAAGAAAAAAGAACAAGTCAAACCAGCTTAAGATAGTCAAGCTAGCTTTTGAATCATTGATGGTCTACCAGGTTGACCATCAACTCTAACCAGGTTGATCAAGATTGTCTACCAGCTGATCAATCATAGACCAGCTAATAACAATAAATGACAAGCTTCAACGAGCTAAAAACCATGAAAAACAAGCTACAATCAGGTTGGTATAGACCTACCATATAGACCAGTCAGTTATTGACCATAAAACACTAAATTATGTAAAATTAGCTACCATCAAGCTGGTCTAGATCAACTATATTGACCAGTTAATGACCATAAACAACCAGTTTTGAACAGCTAAAAACAATGTAAAGCCAGGTACCATCAGGCTGGTCTAGATCAACCATCTAGACCCAGGTAATGACAATAAAGGTTTTTTTTAAACCAGCTAAAAAAACATGGATGGGAGTGCACCAATAATGGCTTAACACGCTCCCTCCATATCTATATATATCGATAATATTTTTGGCTATATCACCCAGCCTACCCTGTAACACTCATATATTATGTGATTTAAAAACATGTAAAATCTGCTACCATCAGGTTGGTTTATATAAAAAATCTAAACCAGCTAATGACCATAAAGGACCAGCTTCGACCAGCTGAAAAAAAAAAAAAAACATTTAAACCATCTACCATTAGGTTGGTTTTGATCAACCATGTAGACAAGCTACTGATCATTGACAACCAGCTTTGCCCAACTACAGACTATATAAACCCAGCTACCATCGGGCTGGTCTAGATCAACCATCTACACCAGCTAATGACTGTGAACAACCATCTTCGATCAGATAAAAACCATGTAAAATCAGCTACCATCAGGTTAGTTAGATCAAGCATCTAGACCAGCTAATGACAATAAACAACCAGCTTCGACCAGCAATAAACCATGTAAAATCAGCTACCATCATAAAAGAGTTCTCGCTGGATTTTTCCTTAGGGAATATAATCTCAAATGTATCAGTCTCAATTTTTCGTTCTGTTTAACCATCTTTGTGTTCTCTCTCATTTTTACTTTGTCTGAACTTAAATACATATCCCTTTATCATTTTATGGGATGTTACAACATCCCGTGTTCTGTAAAAATGGGTCAGTCAGCATAGACTTAAATAACTAGTGGAGAAAAAAACGAGCCTAAGTGCAGAAATTACAAATAGTTTATTGTAGTGGAATGTCCCTTAAGGACTCCCTTAAGACATTTCCCTTCTTCAGAATACACCACAGATATGTTTACGAATCAAGGCAACACACCCCTCTTCTCAATCTTTGGGCATTATTGAGGGGAGACTACTATCTATCTCTCTCGTTCTGTCTCAGTTTTCATCTATCTCTCATTATTTCTTAACATCTGCCTCTCACATTTATTTGTTTGCCTCAAAGCCTCAACAGATGACCCAATTTCTCTGCCCCTCGGAGGAGCCACACTGAAATACTTGGAGGAATTCAGCCTTTTACCCAATTACAAATGCAAAGTGTTCATACAAACACAAGCCTGAGAGTTGGGCGTGTAGAGGAGTAGGTGAGCATGACTTTAGTACAGTGTTAGCCTCATATTAGCTCAAGGCACCCATAAAAACACAACACAAGGCTTGTGCATATTCTAATGTATGTAAATTTGGAGGCCCACGTGAATGTTAATGAATTGGAAAGGGCATATTTATTTGATTGCCTTGCTGCTCGACACTCATTGAGGGAATGGTGGTGAAGGGGAGGTGGATCGCAATAGTGCATCTCAGGGGTAAAGGCGTAAATTTAAAGCACAGTTAAGGCAAGAGTGCTAGCAATCTGCACCATGAGCAAATTAGACAATCCTGAGGTCAAGCCATCGCGCGTGTCAGAAACGCAATTCAATTGATGGATCAATGCAATGATGAATTTATCCTCGCCTTGATTGCCTGTGTGAGTGGTGAAGGTCACAGATTTAATCAAGGCCCGTAGCTCCCCTGCTCGCCCATAAATCCACACCCAGCGGTCAGCAACGGGCTTAGCCTGCACTGCAATGATCCAGTCTTCACCTCAGTTTCTTTGCATTCTCACACCATTCATTGCTTTCTGTCTTCTCTTCTGATAAACACTGAAACTGCAGACTGTTTGTTACCTTAAATATAAATTAATTGCTTATCAGGGTTTTGAGTATTCCAAACAAATCTGCACATTTTATCAGAAGATCTGGCATATATCATATTATCTTTGACGTATTCAGCAATGTCCGAATAGCAGGGCTCAGGGTCAGTGTAAATTATTTCTACGACTTCCACGCATTGTCAATAATGAATGCCACCTTGGACTTGGAGGTTGAGCAGGCCGAACTCATTCTTGCTTAAAAAAAGCTACACGCAGCCCAACAAATAGCAATGAAAGTCAGTTTAACTTGACATGGCATTTTAAAAATACAGCACTCCTGTGTGAGATGCTATAAAACCAGCGAGACAAGGCACAACCATCAAAGGCTCAAAACTCAAAAAAATGTTGGGTTATATTTTTAACCCAAACACTTGGTTGAGCCTGTTGGGTTATTTTATTGACCTGTTACATGTGACGTCACTGTATGATGGTGCCGCAATGTTTGTGAACATAATTCCATATACCTCCAATGTTCTGCACTGTGTGATGAGATAAAAGCCTCCTTCAGGAGTTAAAGAAGCCCTTACATTCATACAGACAGGATCATCACAGACATTTTGAAATACTGTGACTAAATCAGACCACAAAACAACACATAAACATTTGTAACTTCTGAATAAGAGATGTTTACGGTGATGTACCGGTTAGCGTGTGTACTTGCCGTTCACATATCAGACCCGCTGCCATACATAATAATTATAATTATAATTATATTTATTTATCACACATTATACATTTGCACATATACAGTGAAATTCTTTTTTTCACATATCCCAACTAAGCTGGGGTCAGAGTGCAGGGTCAGCCATGATACGGCGCCCCTGGAGCAGATTGGGTCAAGGGCCTTGCTCAAGGGCCCAACAGTGGCATCTTGGCAGTACTGGGGCTTGGACCCCTGACCTTCTGATCAGTAACCCAGAGCCTTAACCGCTGAGCCACCACTGCCCCAAAAGATTGTGGATAAAATATCTTTAGAAGTCAGCAAAAGTTAAATTTGGCAATATTTGTGCTGTCTCCAGACCTGTATGAACTTTTCCTGGGACTTGGCATGGATCAAAAGCAATATTTAATGTTTTTCTTAATATTGTTTATCTGGTGTTTTTCCATTCACTGCCATTGTTTCCTCCCGCTGATGGTCACAAATATAGCAGCTGCGAGGAAAAAGTAACATCACTGAAACAGGTCAATTGGGTTATTTTCTCAGCGTTGGGTAGTTTTGTGTTACCCAGACGCAGGGTTAGCGGCTGGGTCATTCTTACAAACAATTCTTAAAACAATGCACCCCTCCCCCTAACCTCAAGTTTCTCAGATGCAACAACCCAGCTCCTGAGTTACTGCTAAATAGCTAAAAATTTTGTGTTGATTAACCCAGTGTTCCTGTAAAAAATGAGCCAGCATTTGGGTTGAATAAATAACCCATTTTGCTGGGTTAAAATGAACAACCCAAGTTGCTAGGTTAGAGTAGCCCAACATGTGTTCCTGTAACGTTAGCCAGCTGGTACATGGTAGCTGTGCACTCAAGACTCAATTTGACTCAAGATGGCACCGAGTATGGCTGCTGCGTTGCGAGCTCTGACACAACACTACAGTTTTTTGTTTGTTTTGTTTACAATTCTATGTTTTTTTGTCTTGGATGTTGTCTGCCTTATTGCCTACGACAGACAAACACTTTTGGACATTGGTTCTGCAATAGCACTCTGAAAACCGGACTTTAAATACCTCAATGCCGACCCGCTGTTTACAAACACGCAAGCGGAGCCCTTTGTCTGGGCAGCCCGGCCGCGGAAACACAGAAGGAAAAGGGGAAATAGAGCCGGCGTTCTCATCAGAGTAAGACGTTGCGCAAATTGACCCCCGCTACCAAGTATTCTACTGGCAAATGTTCAGTCTCTGGACAACAAGCTCTGCGAGCTAAGAGCGTGGATCTCTTTCCAGTGAGAGACAAGGGACTGCTGCATTATCTGCCTTACAAAAACTTGGATGTCAGCTGAGATTCCAGATTCAGCCATCGAACCTGTGGGGTTCTCCGTGCACCGAGCGGATAGAGCGGATAGAGCGAAAGACCTCTCAGGTAAAAGCAGAGGTGGTGGTGTATGTTTTAAGGTCAACAAATCCTGGTGTGATCAGAGGAACGTACATTCTATCAAGTCTTTCTGCTCTCCTGATCTGGAATTTCTCATGCTCCTGTGTCGACTATTCTGGCTACCGAGGCAATTCTCAGCGGTCATTACCACTGCTGTGTACATCCTGCCACAAGCCGACACAGACCGGGCACTCAAGGAACTGTATGGGAGTATAAGCAAGCAGGAAACCGCACACCCTGAGGCCACGTTCATTGTGACCGGGGACATTAACAAAGCCAATTTTAAATAAATTGCACCAAAATACCACCAACACATCAGTTTCAACACACAAGGGGACCGGGTTTTGGATCATTGCTACTCTCCCTTCCGGGATGGTTACAAATCCCTCCCCCACCCACCATTTGGCAAATTGGACCACTCTTCCGGACTGCTTACAGGCAGAAACTGAAACAGGAAGCACCCACCCTCAGAACGATCCAGTTCTGGTCAGACCAATCAGATTCCAAGGTACAAGACTGTTTTGATCACGCGGACTGGGAGATGTTCCGGTCATGATGACGACATCGAGAGTTACGCTGATAGCATAACATGTTTCATCAGAAAGTGCGTAGAGGATGTTGTTCCAACAAAAACAATATGGATTTACCCCAACCAGAAGCCATGGATAAATAGCGATGTTCGCACTGCACTTGATGCATGGACCTCCACTTTTAATTCCGAGAGCAGCCAAACGCCAGTACAGGGACAAGATTGAAGGACAGTTTAACACCACCAACTCTAGAAGCATGTGGCAGGGAATTAATATCATCACGGACTTTAAAGGGAATAAAAACTCCGCCGTGAACACTGCTGCCTCTCTCCCGGAGGAGCTAAATACTTTTTATGCTCGTTTCGAGGGAAAAAACACCACTCTTGCGGAGAGAGCTCTTGTGGCCGAAGCTACAGAGGTAAGTTCACTCTCCGTCTCTGTAGCGGATGTAACCCAATCCTTCTGACAGGTGAATATCCGTAAAGCCGCGGGTCCAGATGGCATTCCGGGCCGTGTCATCAGAGTAGGCACGAACCAACTGGCTGGTGTTTTTACGGACATTTTTCAACCTTTCCCTCTCCTTGTCTGTAGTCCCCACATGCTTCAAAACGTCCACCATTGTGTCTGTACCAAAGCAATCCAAAATCACTTGCTTAAATGACTGGCGTCCTGTTGCACTGACCCCCATCATCAGCAAATGCTTTGAGAGACTAATCAGAGATTACATCTGCTCTGTGCTGCCTCCATCACTGGAACCATTGCAGTTTGCTTACTGCAACAACCGCTCCACTAATGATGCCATTGCATCTACAATACACACTGCTCTCTCCCACCTGGAAAAAAGGAGCACTTATGTAAGAATGCTGTTTGTAGTCTACAGCTCAGCATTCAACACCATAGTGCCCCCCAAGCTTTATGTGAAACTCCGGGCTCTGGGCTTAAACAGCTCACTGTGTAGCTGGATCCTGGACTTCCTGTCAAGGAGACGCCAGGTGGTTAGAATGGGCAGCATTTCCTCATCACTAACCCTCAACACTGGAGCCCCGCAGGGCTGTGTTCTCAGCCCACTCCTGTATTCCCTGTACACACATGACTGTGTGGCAACACACAGCTCCAGTGCCATCATTAAGTTTGCTGATGATACGACGGTGGTAGGTCTGATCACTGACAATGATGAAACGGCCTAGAGAGAGGAGGTGCACACTCTGACACACTGGTGTCAGGAGCACAACCTCTCCCTCAACATCAGCAAGACAAAGGAGCTTGTGGTGGACTTCAGGAGAAAAGACAGAGAACACAGTCCCATCATCATCAATGGAGCACCGGTGGAGAGAGTCAGCAGCTTCAAGTTCCTCGGTGTCCACATCACTGAGGAACTCACATGGTCTGTCCACACTGAGACCGTTGTGAAGAAGGCTCATCAGCACCTCTTCTTCCTGTGATGGCTGAGGAAGTTTGGAATGAACCGCCACATCCTCACACGGTTCTACACCAGCACTGTAGAGAGCATCCTGACTGGCTGCATCACTGCCTGGTACGGCAATAGCACTGCCCACAACCACAAAGCCTTGCAAAGGGTGGTGCGAACTGTCAGACACATCATCGGAGGTGAGCTTTCCTCCCTCCAGGACATATATACCAGGTGGTGTGTGAAAAAAGCTTGGAGGATCATCAGAGACTCCAGCCACCCAAGCCATGGGCTGCTCTCACTGCTACCATCAGGCAGGCGGTATCGCAGCATCAGGACCCGCACCGGCCGACTTCACGACAACTTCTTCCCCCATCTCTCACGATCAATATACATCAGCACTGCACTTTATTAATCTTATTATCTCACACTGGACTGTCATAAATTATATTCTCTCTTAACAACACACTGGCAACTGACTATCAACCGACAGCCTGAATGTCAATAGAGTACAATACAACCTACTGTATATTTTATATATACAATATATATACTATTTTTATTGTATAATGTGTATTCTATATTGTGTGTATTGTGTGTATGTGTATTCTATATTGTGTGTATTGTGTGTATGTGTATACTATACTGTGTGTATTGTATACTGTACATTGTATATTATTATTTGTATATTGTGTTGTAATTATGTGTATATTAGATATGTAAATTGTGATGTGTAAATCTGTTTATTGTAAATTGGTATATGTCTCATCACTGTCAAGACTTCTATGTTGCTTGGAACTGCACCCAAGACTTTCACCCACTATTGCACTTGTGTATGTGGTTGTGTGACAATAAAAGTGATTTGATTTGCAGTGTGTGTAAATGTCACTACCCTGGCCTCAAGAGGCGCACTAGCAGTTGACACTGGAGGCTGTAGCCTTTAGCGTTTAGCCTCATTAGCGCGCCCACCTCCCATGCCGGCTAATGCCTGTTCGAATCCTGCTCAGAGCAAGTCGAGCAAGACCGGTTACAGTGGTGCTGTGAACTGAATGGGAGTGAGGTTTAGGGGGGTGAGTGTAACTTTAGCCAGTTGGCATGTGATAGCTGTGCAACAGGTATGCTCGGAGCAGGTAGAGCAGGACCAGTTACATTCAGTCCCATATTTAAACAGCAACTAGTCTAAAAACAACCCCAATTTGGGTTGTTTTTAACACATCCTTTTTTAGTTTTTAGCTCAGTGGTTCTCAAGTTATAAGTGTAGACTTACGTAAAAATGTGACCCCTTACAGTGCATTTAAGGAATATATTTGATCAGTATGTGTGTTAACCTTGGTTTTGCTAGAACCATGTTCTACAAGTACCAGGGATATGACTAATAAGACAAGAACTTATTACAGAAACAATTCCCTTGGGGCAACCTGGTGTGAAGCACATGGCTCAAGGTACTAAATAGTGATGGCTCAAGCCTTGCTCCTTGTAAAAATCGAACCAGCAACCTTCCGATTGCCAACCCTGAGCTTCTACCATTCCTTTATATGGCTGCTCTGATTCAACTGAAAAGTTTTCTCTTAGATGGACAATTGGACACATTTCATGGTTTCCTAAATAGTCATAAGTAAACAAAACTATTCAAATTAGGTTCAAGAGTTTTCTAGACTTGAGTGTGGTGGGCCTTTTGTTGGGTTGTTGGAGCCGGATAGAGATAGAAAGAGCAGTAGAGAAGGAGATGGGCAGGGGCAGCTTTGCTCTCAGAAAGCCTAATCAGAAGCTGAGTGTCTGGGGTGAAGACTGGGCACATTGCCCCTGTTCTGAAGAGGTTTGGCCTGCTGATGAGGGTTGCCTGGCTGCTATTTCCTGGCACCGGTCCACAGCGGTATATCAGAACTCCCAGGCAGTCTGACCACACACACTCAAACAATCTGAAGCAAACACACACAGGCTCTTATGGCCACAGGAAATTCCCTTTGGCGTAGCAATCTTTGAAAGTCTTTAAAAGTGTTGCTGAGAAGAGTAGTCTATGACCTCCAGCATCTGTTTAGATGACTTTCAAAGACTTGGTTTTACACAAACAGTTTTAGTTGTAGGTGCAGAACTCAGGCAGTAGAAATAATACAGCAGAGAACTGGGCTGAGGATTAAGAGCCATAATTTGATAATTCAGCCAAACCCAAATTATATTAAATGCAAATAATCTGAGAGTGAAACCATGGAAATACCTCATATGTGATTCATACTGCTCAGGGAAGACCAATGTTTTTTGAATGTCAATGTTTGACTAAAAATACTTAAAATGTTAAGTTCAGTTTGGTTCAAACAAACCTCTTGGTTGGAGCCGAGCACTAGTGGTAGGTGAATGTGCCGAGACACATTCAGTCTCCTTTGAAGGGGATGAATTTAGAGGCACACCTTCTCTTAGAGGGTTTTAGAGTGCTGACGGGATGCACTTTTCAGTCAGGGGTTTTGACCTAAAACCCTCTCAGAGAAATTGATTTTCTAAATTTTCTGAAATCACCATATTACAGTCATCAAAGCACAACTTTTGTAATAATTTTCATCCTTCAAAAATAAACATTTAAGAAGATCACAGTTGGACACCTAATATGAGCAATGTTCCAGCTATTGTGCATCTGTTGGTCTCCATTTTTGTGAGGTCTATGACAGTAGTTCTTTATTTATTCAATATCTGTTAATTATCTTATAGATGGACTAAGCTTAACATCCATATATTGAGAAGAAAGGTATATGATGCATGTCTGGTAGACATGACCCTAAACAGCCTAATTATACAGGCTTTCCTAGTCATTCAGAAGACCCACTGACAAGAAAATATGTACATTTAAACACACACTGCTCTGCTCTGTACATTGAGCCGTATCCAACTGCAGAGCCATACAGGTGCATTAGCAGAGTGTAGCACGGAGGAGGGCGGGGCCGGGCCAGAATGAAGCATGCCCGGACCCCAATTAGCCTGATGAGGCGAGCGAGGGATAAAGGCGACCAGAGACGGCAGTTCTAGAGAGAGAGAGAACTATGGGCAGCTGCCCTGTATGTGTTTATGTTTGTGTGTTTTTGTTTAAGTTTATTATTAAATTATTTATATTGTCAAGCTGGTTCTCGCCTCCTCCTTTCCCTTATAACCCCTTTACATGGAGGTTGTGACTCTGCCTGTCTATTTGATGCTGCTAAACCATACACTTCAGAATCAGATGAACTGCAGTACAAATGTGCACCAACCCGTATAATGGAGAACTGGTATATTACAAGTCTAGATAAATGGTTTTATGCAAAGAGGAACTTGACGATCTATTTGATTAATATGACTGATAAACGCACCCCCATTTGTAACCTAACACCCCCCTCTCTACTAATTTGCTCTCAGCACCCCCTGGCATCGTTTGGCCGCCCCTATTTAGAGCCCCTGCCTTAAATGATAGAAACCAACAAACTGTGCAAAATGAAGTGTTTACAATCAACATACAAAACCTCTACTAGAGCAAACACAGATTTGTGTATCAGGACTTTCGTTTCAAAACCTTAATGTGCAGTTACATTTACTTTTACACAGCTTAATTTCACGGCCTATACTCATCTAAATGGGAATCCGCACGATCGTGAATTTCACACGATGGACTTCCACTGGCGAAGAATTTCCCATCGCAGATTTCACGTGGAGTTCAAGTTTGGTGAACTTTGATAGGCAAATTTGCTGCATTGACCAATAGGAAGTTCTGTGGGGTGTGGGTGTTGCTTTTTACAAAGCTACACTGAATAGTCACAATGGACAAGGTTATAATTTCTTTTTAACTTCACTCTCCAGAGTATAAAATGCAGCCTTAAAAAGAGGCTGCTTGGCAGTTAGTTTTTTGCTGGTTTCACACGCGCTCAACATCCGCCTATGCATTCTTAACCTGCGGAATTTCACCATGCAAAGGTAAATGTGACCAAGCCTTTATTGTTATTGAGATAAAGCCCTCCTGACAGCTTTCCCGTGTGACAACTAGCCCCGATCTACCCTATCAGAATTCTCTTTCATAGAGCACAGCCCTCATATAGCACAACAAAGTTTCAGTTTTCTTCTTGACTGCAGCAGTATGTCTAAGGAAATGTAAAGCGTTAGGCTGCTCCCAACAGAACATGCTCATACACAGGTAGTAAATCAAAAGACCAGGGGAAGCTAATGCTACAGAAAACTACTCGGATATCTCCAGGAGGTTTGCCCCATTAAAAATTCATACCTATCTGACTCCAGCTTTTTTGTTTATGGCAATCAATAGCTTTTAGATTTGATTCCTGAAGAGAAGGAAAAACGAAACACTTCAGGGAGGTGAGGGCTTATGAAAATGATCCACTCGCAAGAAAATTTTGTTTATGAGATAAATTTAATCATAATTTTAATTTACTGAGTAGTGGTTATCTGTGAATTTGATTAGGGCATTGCTAAAATACTTTATGGTGGAAGCATTTTATGATCTTCAATAATTGTGTGCAGTGTTATAATAATGTTAGTAAAAGAAAGAAAGAATGGGAGAGAAAGATACATGTAGATGACATAAAGTAGGATTTATGTTAAGTGTATGTATCCATTAATGAACATGAATTTTCTGATCTCAGCAGTAACAATATAATATTCAACTGCCAAGTGAGTAATCAATTACGAAATGAATAATTCACATGCAAAATCTTTATGAGTACACTTTTCATCTGCAATGCCTGATTCACTTCCTCTATCTCTGAGGATGCCATCAGCTCAAACATATGCCCTGATGAAGTATGACCTGTTTGGGGCTTGATGACTGCAATGCTGTCATGTTGCATTGATGCATAACTGATTATAATCTAAATAATTTTTTGCTGTTCTTATTGGCTATCACGGCAGTAAACAGGCAGAACATCCCTTTTTATCCATTCAGACGTCAGAGCAAAGGTGTGCATTTTTCAATTACTGGCCTTTGTTCTGGTGGAAAACAAATTTGCAAGACTGAAAATTACCAAGCCTACAGTCATTGTTGTTCTCATCCATAATGTAAGAGTTGTCTTTTGAGAGAATGACAGTAAGTAAACAGCACTCTGGTGCTGAACACATACTCACGCCTCTTCAATAACAGTGTTCGCAAAAGCTAACTTGCATCAGGATCAATAAAGACAATGTAATTTGCATGGCAAAGACAAGTACATGCCCCAACACTGTAGTCACATGAATAAAAGTGCTGCTTTCCAACATTTTGGCTTAAAGCTAATCACTCAACTTGCATTGCTACCTTTGTCTGAACAAATTGAGAAAGATTAACAATCTATGTCACGTGGTACGTACAGGGTTCCTACACGTTTTGCCTAATGAATTTCCATGACTAGAAATCCTTTTACAGAGATTGCTGGGCAGATTTCCCTATGTCAGGTATCAACTTTAGAATCAGAAGATTTAAAGGGATAGTTGACCCAAAATGAAAATTCTGTCATCATTTACTTGCCCCCATTTTGTTCTTAACCCATATGACATTCTTTCTTCTGTGAAACAGGAACAGAGATGTAAGGAAGAATAACAGCCTCAGTCACCATTCGCTTTCATTGTATCTTTTTCCCATACAAAAAAAGCAGTGGCTGAGGCTAACATTCTACCTAATATCCTCTTTTGTGTTCCACATAAAAAAAGTTGTACAGGTTTAGAACACACAAGGGTGAGTAAATGATGACAGAATTATCCCTATAAATGATTATATCTATTATTGTTCAAATGTTTCTAATAAGATCCATGTTATCACAATTTGTGAGCAAATTTTACTCTACACAAGGACTCACAAAGAGCAATATCTAGCCAATAAAAAAAAAACTTTAGAACAAGGCAAAACTGGAGAAAAAATATATTCATAACAGAAATTTAAATGACATTTAATTTTACTCATTCAAAGTATTAAGTATTGTTGCACTCAGTCAAACTTATATTGATTCAGGTGCGTGGAGCCAAAAATCTTATTAAAACACAGAAATTGCTGTCCACTCTGAAAAGAGATTCAGACTAGAAACAAGGTATAGCCAAAATACATTTATTTATTTATTTATTTATGAATTTGCATGGAGAAAAGGTGCAAAGAGAAAGTGAATTAAAGTCAGACCAACAAGAGCAGACATTTCAGCACTTTACTTTCTTCAGCGCGCACACACACACACACACACACACACACACATATATATATATATATATATATATATATATATATACACTATATTTCCAAAAGTATTCGCTCACCCATCCAAATAATTGAATTCAGGTGTTCCAATCACTTCCATGGCCACAGTTGTATAAAATGAAGCACCTAGGCATGCAGACTGCTTCTACAAACATTTGTGAAAGAATGGGCCGCTCTCAGGAGCTCAGAGAATTCCAGCGTGGTACTGTGATAGGATGCCACCTGTGCAACAAGTCTAGTCGTGAAATTTCCTCGCTACTAAATATTCCACAGTCAACTGTCAGTGGTATTATAACAAAGTGGAAGTGATTGGGAATGACAGCAACTAAGCCACGAAGTGGTAGGCCACGTAAAATGACAGAGCGGGGTCAACGGATGCTGAGGCGCATAGTGCGCAGAGGTCGCCAACTTTCTGCAGAGTCAATCGCTACAGACCTCCAAAGTTCATGTGGCCTTCAGATTAGCTCAAGAACAGTGCGTAGAGAGCTTCATGGAATGGGTTTCCATGGCCGAGCAGCTGCATCCAAGCCATACATCACCAAGTGCAATGCAAAGCGTCGGATGCAGTGGTGTAAAGCACGCCGCCATTGGACTCTAGAGCAGTGGAGACGCGTTCTCTGGAGTGACAAATCTCGCTTCTCCATCTGGCAATCTGATGGACGAGTCTGGGTTTGGCTGTTGCCAGGAGAACGGTACTTGTCTGACTGCATTGTGCCAACTGTGAAGTTTGGTGGAGGGGGGATTATGGTGTGGGGTTGTTTTTCAGGAACTGGGCTTGGCCCCTTAGTTCCAGTGAAAGGAATTCTGAATGCTTCAGCATACCAAGAGATTTTGGACAATTCCATGCTCCCAACTTTGTGGGAACAGTTTGGGGATGGCCCCTTCCTGTTCCAACATGACTGCGCACCAGTGCACAAAGCAAGGTCCATAAAGACATGGATGAGCGAGTTTGGTGTGGAAGAACTTGACTGGCCTGCACAGAGTCCTGACCTCAACCCGATAGAGCACCTTTGGGATGAATTAGAGCGAAGACTGCGAGCCAGGCCTTCTCGTTCAACATCAGTGTCTGACCTCACAAATGCGCTTCTGGAAGAATGGTCAAAAATTCCCATAAACACACTCCTAAACCTTGTGGAAAGCCTTCCCAGAAGAGTTGAAGCTGTTATAGCTGCAAAGGGTGGGCCGACATCATATTAAACCCTATGGATTAAGAATGGGATGTCACTTAAGTTCATATGCGTCTAAAGGCAGATGAGCGAATACTTTTTGCAATATAGTGTATATATATATATGTGTGTGTGTGTGTGTGTGTGTGTGTGTGTTCACGTTCACACCTGTATTACCGCTGGTTGGACGCCAGGTGGTACTCTGGGGTAATTTTCTTTAAGCAGGGTTAGGGTTAAGCCTACACAATAAAGCAAGACACCTTGATTTCAAACTTTGAACTTTAATTTTTATTTATTTTAACTAAAAATTCAAATGAAACTGGAAAAAAAATGAGTGCAATTAAAATGTGTGTTCAACTTTTTGAAATATGGCTTTACAACAGTTGTGAAGGGCAACATCTCTTTGGCAAAGACCTACCTTAATCTGTACATTCTCTACCGGTCAGCCCCAGTCAGCTGAGATAGGCTCCAGCACTACCCGCAACACTACCTAGGACAAGCGGCTACAGAAAATGGATGGACAGATGGATTTCCAGGTTTTCCATGGCTGTTAGAACCATGTACACATATCAAACAACTGAATAAAAACATATGCTTCATTTTGGTAATTTATTGCATTGTGGTATTAAAAAATGTCCACTGCAGCAAAGAGGTGAACATGAAGAAATCTGGCAGCTAGTCGAGCACACCGACCTACAACTGCTGGAGAACATGGATGTGTCAATCAAGCCCTTTCTACAACAGTGCATGATATGCTGGGGCTTTTTCCCCAACAAGTGTGAAATTCATACGAAATGCAATCACATCCTGAGAGAGCAGTACCTGGTCCCTGGGCAAAACAAGTGTGTGAGAGAGAGAATAGACAAGCTGAGGTGTCTCAGTGTCTCTCGCTACCTCTGGCAGAGAAATAGAAATCACACACTACCAGATAACTGTGAATTGCATCCTGGAGGATCACATCATTACTGGAGAACATCTCACGCACACATGCAGACGTACGCACACACATATACACACTAAGGTAAGTAATCACCAACTGCGAGTTGCTTCCTGGTTTGTGTGCGATAAGGCTGTTTGGAGTCTCTGCTGTGCTACACTCACATACTGGTGGTGTTGTTACTGCATCATATGATCTCAGGTTAAGGATGTGCACATCACACTCATGGCAGTGGGTAAGGGTCTTTTTGATTGTATCAAATGATACAGCAAGAAAATATAGAAGTAGACAGGAACACTCAAGATAAGTCTACGAGACTTGCTTATCTAAACATATGGGCCAACATTCTACAAATTAAATTAATTTAATGGAATCTGAATAATCTTATTTAAACCTGCCAAGAACATGTCCGGGTGATATTGCACCCCAAAATTAAAAGAAAGTAATAATATAATAAAAATAAGAAATAATAAAATTGTATTTTATGTAACACAATTTTTGTTCCTGGGTAGTAAGTGTTATTTCCTAATTGCTTACGCCTCAAAAGTATTGAAAATGGCTATTATTCCCCACAAACTTTGCTTTTGTGACCAGTACAGTGATATTTTGAAATTCCAATTTCCAATGAGAAAACGGGCGAATTTGTGTCTTTTCATTCACATAAAGTCAGAAAATAAAACAATATATGAATCCAAATGAACATGTATTTATACTAAAGTAATACAAAAATGACTACAAAAGATTTAGAAGTGAGTAGCTTTTCGAGATTTACAATTATACTGTAAATCACTTTCACGAATCAGCCCCCAAATGTACTCAACTTACTTCAAGGTGTCCAGCAATGTCTTGATGGTGTTGTAATCCTCTTTGAGGTGCACCGAGTGAGCCAGGGGAAGAGACGGGTACATGTTACCATTATGGAGCAGCACGGCTTTGAGGCTCCTGGATGAGCTGTCAATGAAGAGGCGCCACTCATTCCGGTTACAGGCGATTCCGATTGCCTCGATCAGACTGGTCACATTGTGGCAGAAGCAGAGCCCATCTTGACGGGTGAAGAAGCTTGAAAAAGGTTGGTGACGCTTCCTCCGATCTGCGACTTGCACACTTTCATCCAACAAGTTCCACTGCTTGAGCCTAGATCGCTAATCAAGTCGTTGAGGTCTTTTTAGTTAGGGTAGTATGGGTTTCTCTCCTCAGCTTCACCTCTGAAATTGTCATCTGGATCTACAACGTCTTTCTCGCTGCTCACTTCTAAAGATGGCTGCTCTCTCTCCGGAGGAGTGGGTATGGGGAGCTCATGGCAGTGTGGCACCGGGGAGATGGATGAAGGAAGGTCCGGATACGTGATAGCAGGTGCATTCTTGCCAGTCCGATATTTGTAAGGGTCCACCATGCAGAAGTAGCAGTTGCTTGAGTGGTCAGTGGGTTACTGCAAAATTCTTGGGATAGCAAACTTCATGGCTCTCTTTTCCCATCTGTACCATCCTACAAAAATACATTCATTTCACCCATGACTAATATGTAAGAGATTCTTCATTTTTCATATATATTTTTTTCAATAACATTGAAAACTGTAAAACATTAACATTAAACATTAAAAACTTTTACAATTTTAAAAATTAACACATTTTATTACATAAAATACTGAGCAACAATCGTCCATCTTACCTTCCAGAGTTTTTTTTTTTTTTTTGCAGTGCTCGCAGGTGAAATGAGGTGCCAAGTGTTTGTTTTGATCCCCGACAGGCATGCCGAAATATGCCTTGTAGGCTTCACACATCTTAGCAGATGCTTCCACGGAGTACTTTTTCGCTCTTGTCTTGATAAATTGGCCGCAGACATAGCAAAATGCATCTGCCAGATGCTTGAAAAATATAGATACTGTATGTATCCGCTTAGGCAGCTGGAACTAAACTGGACTGGTGGGCTTAAGGCCCCTGTATTTATACTACTATTTATATTACTGGAAAGTTCTAGAAAGTTCTAGAAGTTACTCCAAGTTTACTCAGCACTGAATCTATCTATAATGTTCTGGAAAATAGGTACATTTCAAAATATCACTGTCCTGGTCACAAAAGCAAATTTTGTGGGGAATAATAGTCATTTTCTATACTTTTGAGGCATAAGCAATTAAGAAATAACACTTACTACCCAGGAACCAAAAAAAAAAACATTTTGTTACATGGTGTAATGACAATATAGCCTATTTTGAGGACCATTCATTCGTTCGTTCGTTCATTCGTTCGTTTGTTCGTTCATTCATTCGTTTATTCATTCATTCATTCATTCAATTATTGTGATAATATTTTAAGGACAAGTATACACTGTAGTGCAAAAAAGGATGTTTTCAAGACCTGGCAATGTTTTCATGAGACTTATCCGATAATGTCTGAAATCTACTGTAGCACTTCTTTACTTAAATGTATTTTCACATTATTTTCTATATATCAGTCTGTGAACTATATTCAGAATGGAATAGTAGCATGCCGGTACCTACTCTTTAAAAATATAGATAATATAGATTAGAAAGGTCAGTTTTTCTGTAGAATTTCACACACTATTGCACTTGTGTGTATGGCTGTGTGACAATAAAAGTGATTTGATTTGATTTGATTATTATTATTATTATTATTATTATTATTATTATAAATTAAATAAATATAATAAATATTTAATCTATTGGATAATTGCAGCTAGTTACTGTGCAATTTAGATTTTTATAATAAAATACCTCAGCTATCAATTACAGTAATCAGTAAATTACTGTATACAGCAATTACAGTAGCTTGCTGTAATCAAGTTTATACAGTAACTAGTTGGCAACATTGTTACCAGTATGTTACTGTCAAAAAAGCACTGTAAGGTCTATAACTATATCTCAGAAATAAATGTGGTTATTTTGTCTTTTTTCAATTAAAGTTTGTGTAAAAATGTCTCAACTCTTGTCAAATAATGAGTAAATAATATTTCATTACCATATTTATATTATAATAATCACAGAATATTATTTACCGGGTCATTAGTCTCACTAGAAATAGGAGATCAAGTCAAGCGCATTGTATTGTGGACACAGTATCCTACACATTGTGCCTTGTTTATACATAAGTAGTAGTAGTACAATAGGTAATTTGGGCAATCCATAAATACAGAACATTTGCATACCGTGCACAGTATAGACCATTTCAAGAATGTAAACAAAATCCCGCTCCGTTCCTGGACCTGCGAAGAAGCCAGCAGGTAGAAACCAGTCTCCCGAGGAGAGGAGTGCCGGGTGTTTAAAGGCAGCAGTGATGAGGCTCTTACTGGGTTCAGATGAGCCCCATCATGTGCCGCCAAATGGGGAAAAGTCACCGTGGGTGACAATGATCCATGGGAGGGGCGTGTCATTCCATCACAACCGGTATAATAAATTGTGTGTCTTTAACTCAGATTATGCTAAAAGCGCAATTTTACCGTCTTGTATAGCTAATGTGCATAATTCTTTTTTTTTTTTTTTTTTTTTTTTTTTTTTTTGTAGTAGTCAGAATACCATTTACGAACATACCCTTATTGTAAATAAGGACAACATGGAGTTAATTTTCTATTGTCTGTTTCCTCAGGAAGACGTGGGATTAGCCCCTGTGGTCGCCAGGGCAATGTCATCCTCAGATAACTCTCATTTTGCAATCCCCTCCCTTAAGCAAAATGTTTCTATGGGATTATGTATGGTCTTTCCATAGATACAGAAAGCATCAATGGACATGGGATGAGAGATAATAGGATTTGACTTGTCTTAAAGCCTGCAGGGCCACTGTCTGGATCGAGGACATCCAGCATGTAAACACATTCCCTTCCTCATAACTGCATCCATATTTTGCTTACATCCACAGAGGACAGACAGGTCATTCAATTATACTAGTGAACAAAGGCAAAACGCAGTAACTCCACTTCACATTTTGGGAAAATGTAATTGTGATTGAAATTAGGTCTCTAACACTATGATCTGTCCTGTGACAGACGGGCTTGGCTCAAATACTCTCAGATTCAGAGAAAACTGACCAGATCCACACTAAAATCAAGTGAATTTGAAGCTATTTTTCTCAGTTTTAATGTTGGCATAGTTACAGCGATTGGCTTTGTAGGTCAGTATAATTATTTGAACATGGTGCATGATGCAATTGAGCAAATGACCTCTGAGCTCTGATGGAATGATGGCTTATCCTGTTTTATCTTTCAAAATCCAATTGAACAGAAGCGCTAATGTTATTTAAAAGTAAATAACTTGACTGTATCAGCCAGGCTTTCGCACAAATCGCATTGAAATCTCAGTATATGAGAAACATGGCAGACAATTGTACCTGCCGCTAATAAACGTCAGCGAGATAAAAGGATTCAATTTCAGCGACTAGAGTTAGATTTCTGGGAACTCTTTTTGTCATTTGCTGGCAGTTGCCTTTTCTGCAAGGCCTCTACCTGTATCTCCATTTACTGTTTATGATTTCATAAAATCATTCCCTGAACATATTAGAGTTGGACATTGACATAAGGAGTCGTTCCTGAAGGGCTCTAAACAGTGACAGGCATCGTTCGTCATGAGAGAGTAGAGTGTATCTGGCAGACAATAGAACAGACGGATACCTCTGCAGGAATGAGTACGGCTTAGAGGAGTGAGATGTAAAATCAAAGCTCTTTGTTTTCTGCTTGCTGTTTGATACCTATGACAGATGTGTCATTAATGTTATAGAACAATAATGTGCATGTGGTGGACAACTGTAGCAATGATGTAATTAGCTGCACTTCTTGTGCAGGAACATAGAACCTAATAGCCTGGAACAAACAAAATTAGCAGTTCACAAATCTCATTGTGTTTCTGTGTATTGGGTCACAGAAAGTGGTTGTTAGCTGTATTTCCCCTCAAAAGAATTGTGTTTGTGGTATTTAGTGAGCATTCTGTGAAGGAAATTTGAGTTTAGAAATTGAAAGCAACTCTGCTGGTTTAATAGCAATTTATAAAATAGTTCTTACTCTAAAATCCGAATGAGGCATGTTGAATTCTAAGTTAATGCAAACTTGTATTGAACCCGGAACATTTCTTTAATTATGGTTTTCAAGTATTATTATGATTTATATGATGAATTATTTTTAATAAATGCTAATTACTTATTTAACATTTTTTTTTTTTAATCATATTGCTGCGTAAAGCCACTCAGGGCCATGCATTACAGTGATTTTACCGCTGTGACCTCGAGTAGCTTTTTAAAATTTCCACACTGCTGTGGAGACATACTGCCAAGTTAAAGTAGCAAACAAAACATGTCAATAAAAGTTCAAATGTGCTGCTCAATAATACTGATGCACAAGCTCTGAGATGCCTGTAATATCTCAACATAAGTGTTGGGTACATTACTTCTGAAATGCAGTCTGATTACAAAAAACCTAAAACTGTAATTAGTCAAATGTATGTAATCTAATCTGATGATTTTTGGATTACATATTACGTGTTTTGATTAAAAAAACATCCATTTTAAGTGCATTAGGTACCAATTACTAGTCCATTATACTCAACATTGCTCAAAGTCATCTTACAGAGCAAGAATTAAAGAATAGAGCAATAATTTAAAAAAGAGAGCAAGGAGAGAAGCAGAGAGAAGGACAGACTGTGAGCGAGACATTGTAGAGTTATTATGAGTTGATGAAATGTGCCTGTGCTTGTTTGGTTTATGCCCTAGAGTCCAGATCTGGACATGTCTGCAAGGCTGACCTGCTGTTGTCATTCTTTGCCCTTAGAGAATGTTGCAAAAGAACCACAACTTCTCAAAATGCACTGGTTGTGAGCTCTGTCTCTGATTAAAAGTGACAATCTTCTCTTAATTTTGCATATGTTTGATGTAAAAGCTAATTATTTTTATAAAGCTCTCTACAAGATTGCATACCATTGTAGAAAGTGAATTTTCTATTCTGATATAGAACGAGATCTGCTCTATTTGATCATTTTTTTCTTCTTAATTAATATTTAGGGGATGTTGCCTATTAATTACATAAGATAGAGTAAACGCGACATAATACATTTGGAAGAAAGGAGGAGGGTGGGACTGAAAAAATGACCGGGGTCAGAATCAAACTTGTGTCACCCATATTAGAGCTTGTGTAACAGTAGTCAGCTGGTACGTGATAGCTGTGCAGTGTGTAAACCTCACTCTCCTGGCCTTAAGAGACTAGCGGCTGAGGCTAGAGACTATGGCTCTTATAGCCTTCTTACTAGCACGTCTGTATCTCATGCCGGGGATCGCCGGTTCAAATCCCGCTCAGAGCAGGTCGACTAGGACTTGTGACACTGGTGCTGTGACCCAGATGGGAGTGAGGTTTAGGCGGGTGAGTGTAATGGTAGCCAGCTGGTACGTGATAGCAGTGCAGTGTGTAAACCTCACTCTCTTGGCATTGAGACGCACTAGCGACCGAGGCTAGGGGCTATGCCTTTTCTAGCCTCCTTGATAGCGCGTCCGGCTCCCATGCTGGGGATCGCCGGTTTGAATCCCGCTCGGGGCAGGTCGAGTAGGACCGGTGACACTAGTCGATTAACCTAAGTTATAACAACCTAACTAAGTAGTCAGTTATTCGGCAGGTCAATGTTTACCTTATGTAAATGATTTAGAGGTTGCATAATTTGTCCATTATTCTTCATAATTTAAAACACTGACGGATAATTCCAAATTATGTCAGTGTCAATTTTAATTTGAACCGTCTTTCCTGTATGTGCCATATATTTCCAGCTTAACTCTCTCTATCCCTGCTTATTTGTTGCAAATAATTGAAAATGTGTTTGCATGCACTGCTATCACCATATGCAACAAGCGCAACAATCAAGTGGTCCATAAGTAATTGGTACAGATCAAATGTGTGGATAAGTGGCAAATAACTGATTAACTGAGTAGTCGACTAGTCAGTGCAACTCATAATTCACAATCAAAGCTCCATAAGCACTGTCAGAGTCAGTGTTCTACCTTCCAGGCAATGTCTCTGAATTTATGTTATTGTCCTAATCAGGTTTATTTTGTTGGTTGCCATCAGGCATTTTATTGTTGTTGGGTTGCATTAAATAGACCCGCCTACAATAAAATCTCATCTGTCTAAAATCACACTCCAAATAGCTGTAAACATCAAATATGTTACATTTGGCTGTGATTTTGTTTCTTCTCACAGCTTTTTTTTTTTTTTTTTTTTTTTTTTTCTGGAATGTGTGATTAATGGATTCCTAAAGTGGATTGTTGGGTCTTCATTTCTTCTTCATTTAACTGTATTAACAGTATCATATTGTCTACAGCTGTTACCTCACCAGGGTTATAAGCTCTCCTCGGGGGTTGCATAAAAGAAAACTGTGACCTGAAATGTTTTGCCCAGTTAGCAAGCACTGAGCTAAAGCTCTTGAGGCCAAATGGAGACATTCACAGCTTGGCTAAACGCAGCCTGAGTGCCTTCTTTCCCCATAAGAGCGCAAATCAGGGCTAAATCCTAATAAGCACTGAAGCAAACCAAATCCCTGTGCCACTCCAACTCTCTCTCTCTCTCCACCTCATTCCCTCTCTCTCCCTCTATTTCCCTCCCTCAGCTTTCCTTTGGAGGGAGAGAGCGCACGGCAGGTTGCCAATCAGCTGTGAAGGGGACAGCTCAGACACCATGACTCATCTAATCACAGATGAGGAAGCCACACACATATACAGTAGACACACACTTAACATGCAATGCCCTGCTCAACACAACATCTCAACTAAGGTCGGTGGCACATATTATAAGACCCCATGAAATGGCTTTTTCTTTTTTTTTCTTTTTTTTTTCTGTGCTGATATATTTTCATTTTAAACAGGAAGTTGGAGCAGGGCAATTGAAGGGATCATCCCTTTTTTAATAGCCAATAGCCTTTAGTTTACTTCACAGCTGTAAATAAATATTAGCTACTTGCTATTGCTACTCAGAAGCAGGTGGTGTTCGGGTGGAGGGGATTCTCCTTCTAGAGAGCATTTTATTGGACAAAAACTTGACATGCTAAGAGAAAGACTGTACATTTTAAGTGCATTTATTTGCTTAATGTTAATTGTGTCATCTTTTAGGAGTACACTTGCAAATAGATGGCCTCAAAGCTAACAGACTTGGACTAAAAGCCACAAAAGTCCAGTTTTTATATAATGGAGAAATTTTGATTTTCTTTTTAAATCAATCATTGCAATCTCCTTTTTGCATTTTTGAGCAAACTACTACTTTAACAACAGAAATATTACTTATTGTAGAAGTAACAGTAATGAATATGAGGAGCCTAATTTGACAACTTTCTCCAGTAATTATCATCCCCACCAATGTCAGTGGGTGTCAGATGTACAATATGCTACGCAATAGACAGTGTGCTGAGCTTGGATGAGCATGTCAATTACTGGTTATGTGAACAATTTACGCAGACTGATTAGGCTCTTTTTGCATAATATCAGCTCTCTTTTGCATAATATTTGGGAATTGCACTGATATGTAGTTCTTTTTTGTAAGAACTTTTTGAATAAGTCACTTTAACTGATGCTATGACATTCACTGAAACTTCTACCTAAACAACCTAATTATCTAACCTCATTCCTGGCTAGTACACACAAATTTAATAGGATCTAATGAAAGTAGGTAAACTGTGTATATATATTTATAGGAGCACACAGATTTTCTGTGAAAATCATTCATAAAAGCCTTCTTAAGTCAGTTGTTGAATGCACTTTACGTAAACATGGATTTAAAAACTATTTAAAACGAAATTTGATTTGTTCCATAAATAAGGCCAATTGACACCATTATTTTAGTGCCAAGCTATCATATAAAGGTATTACTGGGATGAAATAGAGCTTTCAAGTAATGTTCATTGAGGTTTAAAGAGGAATTTTACCTAGACACCAGGACTTTGCCTTGTGTGTCAGCTCATTACACTTACGAAGGGTTTCGTCTCTAAAAAAAAATCTAGCCTTGTTAAAATAAAAATTCAATCAGCAGCACATTTATGTGCATGTGTGTGTGTGTGTGTGTGTGTGTATGTTTGTGTTCATACACTTGTGAAACCCCATGAGACAGAGAAACCAAGCAGGCACTGCTGATAGTAAAATAGAACAGATACACTAAACAGGCTACTTTAATGGAGAGGAACATAATTCAAAATGAAACTCTGCTGACGGCCTCACAAAAACTCGCAGATTCTCCCTCTCTCTCCATTTTCATTCACCTGATGGGCGGTGGGCTGGGCTGGGATGCTCTGCAATATTGATTTTATGTCATGCAGGAGAGGACAGACTCTCTGAAAATCATCTTTAAACTTTTCTCTTTCCTGACCGTGCACTGCAGTGCATCAATAGAAAATCAACATGTCGCTACTGCAGGCAGAGCAGAGCTCCAGATGAGCTGAACTAAGGGCTTTTCTCTGTAATAGTTATGGCCAGCCCACAATCATGCACAGGGCAGCAGATCACTGGGGAGTTGCCTCAACAAAATGCATGTATCTCGTCGGCTGGTGTTTTCTGAGCTAAACGGGTCACTGAATAATTATCTCTGACATTGAAAACCCTCTCGTTAAAAGAAAGAGCAAAGACATTCAACAAAATCATTCCTGGCTTGAGGTGCAAAAAAATGAGTTCTTACAAAAATCTATTTAAGCAAAGGTTAATAACGTCTCGTACCTGTCATAACCTCCATTCCCCGATGGAGGGAACAAGACATTGTGTCGATGTAGTGACACTAGGGGTCGCAGTTGAGAGCCCCGAACACCTCAGATCTTTGAGAAAAGGCCAATGAGAATTGGCGAGTGGAATTTGCATGCCACTTCCCCAGACATACGGGTTTTGTGCTGAGGAGCCGAGACAGGGTACCGGCCATTTCAGCGGGTAGTACAGCGTTGTGGCAGGGGGGACACAACGTCTCATTCCCTCCATCAGGGAACAGAGGTTACGACAGTAACCGAGACATTCACCTTCTGTCACTCACTCGACGTTATGTCGATGTAGTGACACTAGGGTTCCCTATACGAAACGCCACAACTAGCTGAACCTTGTTAGATGGACTGCCGGTGCCGGTGCAAGCAAGCTGCTGTGTGCGTAGTAGCAGGTGCACCGGTCTGCACGTAGCCTCCCCCAACGCCCCAAAAAACGTTGTATAGTTCCCCACAGGCCGCGGCCTTTTCTCTCTATGTTTTCTCTCCACAGAGTATTCAGTTATTCGGCTGGGGCCATTTTAACGCTCAGTACATGCACCGGGGAAGGTGTTCTTTTCCTATCCTATTCTTTCAGGGGGAAAAGACCCTGCGGAGACCACATCCTGTCCAGAGGGGAGGTAACATGTGGCAAGCACGTCATGTGGGCTCAGAGCCGAACATGGAAGAGCCGGTGGTAGATCCTGCCTGAAAGGGGAGGAGCTCTACAAACATGGCGACCAGGACAGAGAGGGCTCTGTCGAAGGGAGACGCAGGTCTGCCGACAGGGAGACCGTACTGCGGAAAATACATCACAGGGGGTTACCAGAGTAACCGGCACCTGTGGAGCACCCACCTCAGTAAGGGCATATTAGCACTCGTACTGGTTCCGGATGCGAATTCCTGAGCTGAATTCGCAAGCCACAGGGCTAGGGAGGAAGGACATCCAGGGTTCATGGGTTCATGAACTTGCATGGGAAAAGAAGCGCACATCTTTGGAGGGGAAAGGCGCTATATGCAAGCGATACACCCGGCCAGCAGTCCGTATTCCCGAACTTACCTGTTCATACCTGACAGAACACGGGACGAAACCGGCTCAACCCGGAGATTGTAAAATCTCGCTAAGGTATTGGGTGTCGCTCAGCCCGCTGCCCTGAAGATGTCTTCTAGAGAGGTGCCATGGGCTAATGCCCATGAGAATGCCAGACTCCTTGTAGAGTGTGCTCGTATTCCCGAAGGGGCGGGCACGGCCTTGGCCTGGTATGCCATAGTGATGGCATCCACGATCCAGTGGGCAAGTCTCTGTTTGGAGACAACGTTCCCTTTCCACTGTCCGCCAAAGCAGACAAAGAGCTTCTCAGATCGTCTAAAGCTCTGTGTGTGATCTAAGTAGATGTGCAAAGTACGCACCGGACACAGCAACGACAGGGCTGGGTCTGCCTCCTCCTGGGGCAGCACTTGCAGGTTCACCACCTGATCCCTGAAGGGGGTTGTGGTAACCTTGGGCACATAGCCCGGCCGGGGTCTCAGGATTACATGAGAGTCACCCGGACCACACTCCAGGCAGGTATCGCTGATGGAGAACGCTTGTGGTTCCACTACCCTCTTGACGGAGGTGAGTGCAATCAGGAGGGCCATCTTCAAGGAGAGGGTTTTCAACTCGACTGACTCTAGTGGCTCAAAGGGGGCTCCACGAAGGCCCAGGAGGACCACGGAGAGATTCCATGAGGGGAACAGGCGTGGCCTAGGAGGATTCAGCCTCCGGTCACCTCTCAGGAACCTGATGATCAGGTTGTGCTTCAATAAGGACTTACCGTCCACTGTATCGTGGTGTGCTGCTATGGCGGCCACATACACCTTCAATGTGGAGGGGAAAGCCGTTCCTCCAGCCTCTCCTGCAGGAAGGAAAGCACTGACCCAACTGCGCATCTCTGAGGGTCTTCAGCTCAGGAAGAACACCAATTCGCAAACCAACACCATTCAGGGTATAAAGCTGCCTCATGGAGGGAGCTCTGGCCTGAGTGATCGTGGCTACCACTGCTGGTGGTAGGCCACTTAGGTCTTCCGCATCCCATCCAAGGGCCAGACATGGAGGTTCCAGAGGTCTGGGCGCGGGTGCCAGATGGTGCCCCATCCCTGAGAAAGAAGGTCCTTCTTCAGGGGAATTCGCCAGGGAGGGGCTGTCGCGAGGAGCATGAGGTCTGAGAACCGAGTCCACGTCGAGGAGCCTCGCTTCGTCTCGAACTCGTGGCTGCGCTGAGGGGACCCTTGAATCACTTAACTTGCTCCATGTACCTGAGGTCGGGGGGTTCAGCGACGGGGAGGAGGGACTTTTTGACCGTCCTCATAGTCCGTCACAACCACCTTGCTGTGGGTGTGAGTGTGGTGCGACCGGACGCACGAAGGCGGGGGGCCCGCGTTCGTGCCGTCTAAGTCGCAGGTGCTCAGTGCCCAGTTGCCGTGATAACGCCGGTCATAAACACTGGCTATGTGACCCAGCGAGTGAGGAAACTGCTCTTTTGAGGATGTGGGTACCGCAGCCTGTTCGGGGTGCAGCGAACATAAAAGAAAAGGAAACCAAGAATTTACCTCCCAGCCCTCCACCGGGGGATGGAGTGGTCTGGATACCAGCTCCGGGTTTGCAGCAGACATCTCACTCCCTGGGTCATCCATCTCAGGGGCTCTTAGGAGCCTTCCGGGTCCTCATGCCGGCCCGTGAGGTTGGGGGCGTCAGCTTCCTGTGGGGGTCTCTACGCTGTGTTCCTGGACCATGAGGGTGGACATTGTCTGCCCGAGTGCTCACGCTGTGACCTTCGTCACCCGGAGGGTGGCTCCTGCATCAAATCCGGATCAGGACTAACCACGTGCAGTTCCTTTAGTGCCTTGGCCTGGTGTACTTGCAGGAGGGCCATGGCATGCAGGGCAGAGGCAGCCTGACCAGTAGCGCTGTAGGCTTTGGCCGTCAGAGATGACGTTGTCCTACAGGCCTTGGAAGGGAGTGCTGGGTGATCCCGCCAGGTGGCTGCACTTTGCGGGCACAGGTGCACCGTAACTGCCTTATCCACCTGAGGGACCACCTTTTACCCATGGACCGCCCTGCCATCGAGGGTAGTGAGAGCGGTGAGCTGGGAGGACGGTTTCGGGCAGAAAATTGTGCCCTCCACGACCTCGTCAGCTGGTCGTGCACTTCCGGGAAGAAAAGGACCGGGGGGGCATGGCTGTGAGCGGTGCCCCGAACCCAGGAACCAATCTTCTAGCCACGAGGGCTCAGGGGAGGGTGGAAGGTTCCACTCCAACCTGACACATGCGGCGGCCCGGGAAAGCATGGCGGTCATCTTGCCATCAGCCTCAGACTGGGTGGGCCGACCCGAAGGTGGCAGCCCAGTCGAGTCCTCTGCATCTGACATCGCCAGTATGCTCTCCGATGCAGCGATCGAGCACTCATCCCGCTCCAGAGCTCCGGAAGGGACACTAAGCTGGTCCTGGAGCGAGCTGGTCTCCTCTCGGAACACTCTGGGGGAAAACGACCGTGCTGGGTAATGGGAGGTCCGTGGTGATTTACCTGGCAGAGCCGCGCCCATTGAAGCCCCCAAATCGCCTCCAGTGCCAGCCGGGCCAGCCTCGTACCCGGAGGTAAAAGGCAAGGCACGAGGGACGACTAGAGTGGCTTTCCCCCAGAAGAAGGAAAGCCGCGACTGCAATGTTGCCATGGTCATATTCTCACAATGAGAACATGAACCATCCATGAATGCTGCCTCAGTGTGATCACTGCCCAGGCATGTGAGGCAGTGCCCGTGGCCGTCGGAAGCAGAGAGATAGCGACCGCATCCATGAATCACACAAAGACGGAAAGGCATCTTTATAAAGACGCGTCTTTAAAAAGATGTTAAATGTCAATGTGTGTGCTCTAATAGAGAAAATATACTCTTTAGCAGGAATATACACACTTTTAGCGCTGTCGAAGCACCCAGGGGCGAAATCTGCACTCGTCGTGCAGAAGGAGAGAAAGCCGCTGGAAATGCGCCGTATATCCAAGAGCATACGCTTCTTAAGAGGTGAATGGAACAGCAGTAGTATTCAGCTCGCTGATAGTACAACCACTCGGCTCCGAAGAAAAAATCTGAATGAGTGGTTGCGAGCCAGCTCCTTTTATACCCGTATGTCCGGGGGAGTGGCATGCAAATTCCACTTGCCAATTCTCATTGGCCTTTTCTCAATGATCTGAGGTGTTCGGGGCTCTCAAGAGCGACCCCTAGTGTCAATACATCGACACAACGTCGAGTGAGTGACAGAAGGGGAATGATGTTTCTTGGGAGAGAATGCGAAACACTAAAATACCGTATGTCTTCTTCAAAAGCATTGTTAAATGACCTTAGAGCTCATGGTAGGGCTGTTTTGAAAGGTTTTAAAAGTGATAGACTGATATATGTGCCAGGTCAATTAATATACCCAAATATGTGACCAAATTGTCAAGATTGGGGTGGACCAAATGTAAAAGTTTATGAACTGATAATTGAAAAACCCATATTAATCCAACACTATTCTGAATATTGGGTAAGAATGTACTGTATATAGTGGTTATGCTGTGAATAAGCTATATATATATATATATATATATTGTCTTTCAGAGAATTTTGTGAAAACATTGTGCAAAATAAGTTTTTCTTTTATTATTATTTTATTCCCACACTTGTGTATATGTCTAAGTTTTTTATCATTAAATTGTAATATATAAAATTCTACATTAGAGTGTATCGACCATTCGCTTCCCTGCTCTCTAAATATCGATATCAGCACAAATCATTGAAAAACCTATATCGAACGACCACTATTTTACACATTGTCACTAAAAATCAGTTTCTCTATGAAGATTTTGAATGGGTTCCTCTAGAACCTAACTCTTGCACCCACAGGTCCTACTCAGCGGTTCCCTCATATTTGACCTGTGCCCTCCAACCAGTGGGCGTAGTAGTGACTGATGAGGTGGGCATACTGTGAATTTATTGACAGTTTCTTGCTGGCATGGTGTACAGTGCACTACTAAAACTTTATATTAAATATCTATTTAAATTAATAGGTTTGATTAACTGTTTTTTTAATTAACAGTAAAATGGGCAACACTTTGTGCTTACTCTAATTAATAAATGAATACACACATTACCTTATGCAGAATAAACTGTTAACCATTGTATAGGTAATGACTAATGAGTGTAATAATGTTCACATTCATATGTTATCTTATATTATGATATACAGTACATAAGAATTAATGATTAGGCTATCTGTTTTATATGTGTACAAAAATTTATTTTCTGTGTATAGTGAAATAGCTTCCCTATTATATTAAGATGACAAAAATGACATTTCATACAATTACAAGACAACTTGTCATCTGCGAAGAGCATAGAAAACTAGCACGGGTGCTCCTGGCTCTCTGCTTTAGGCCGATTTACAACAAAACTCAATTCCATTTAAAGTCCAGTTAACAATAGTCTACTGTAATGCGTACAAAAATCACATTCTCATTACTGTAATGCAAATAAATAAATACATATATAAATACATAAATAATAATAATAATAATAATAATTTATTTCCATTATAAAGAATATTTGTAAAGTACAGTTACACTGCACAATTTTTACAGTTAGGACAATTTGGGGGAGAAAATATGCTAAGTTGTCATGAAAATAAAGTCAAAATGCAAAAAACAAAACAAAAACAAAACAAAAACAAATCTTAATGGTCCTAAATTATATTTAATTTCTACAAAATATAATCTCTAATATATTTTCTATATTTGTTTTTTCTTTGGTTTTGGGGTTAAATATGACATTTCTTTGTGAGATTTACAAGTGTACCAAAAATGTACTGTAAAATTCCTATATCTAAAACAGTTTCACTGATAAAATCATAACAAAACTTGGAGCCCTTTAGTCTTTTGTCCATCAAACAGACAGATAAGCAACAAGTCTAGCAGAAGGAGAGACTGTAAGATATGCATACGGACAGACAGGGAGACAAGGCTCAAGCTTTAGTCTCCGTCTGCCAGTTTGTGATTGTTATTCCTCTCTGACCTCTCAGCACTGTGCTGGCCAGCTGAAATTAAATAAATATTAGTGCAGGGGTCAGGGTCACAGTCTGACAGACAGCCACTGCAGGAGGCAAACACACACACACCATCACTGAATGCATTCCATCCCCAAAACTAACCATAAATGATGATGTGAATGCCAAATGGTTTGGGAAGAACAAAAGAAAAAAAAAACAAGCCTGGAGTGTAGACTGCCGTTTCACCTCTCTACCCAAACACTCCCTGCAAAGTGCTCTGGAAAAAGAGAAGGAGCATTCAAATGCTGTTTGGAAGGAAGTGGAACAACACACAAAATGGAGAGTGAGATGGAGAGCAGATGAGGGAGAGGAACACTTTAGAGTAAGAGAAATAAAGTGGGAATGGGTCACGATGGTCGAAGAGTCATCCAACACATGACTAGTTGATTAATGAGGTCATCTATAGTTTAGAGATTTGTTTCATACATATGTTTAAAATATTTGTAGTATCTGTGCTTTAATTAGTAAACCGACAGCTTTAGACAGTTTACAGTTTAAATGTATCCATTGCAAAGCACTGCCATTACAGCCTTACACATTCAGAAGAACGTCTTTGGCCGTTGCGTCCTATACTATTTTTTGAGCAACCTAGTTGATTTAAAAAAATATGTAGTTTTGCAAACCTCTAAAACTGAAATATATATATATAGAGAGAGAGAGAGAGAGAGAGAGAGAGAGAGAGAGAGTGGTGTAAATCCCAGCATGTCGAATGCAGCGATCGACATCTCATCCAGCTCACGAGCTCCAAAAGAGACATTAGGCTGGCACTGAGGCGAGCTGCCTGTCTCATCCCAGAACTGGATGGGCACAAACGAGCGTACCGGGGAGTGGGCGGTCCGTGGGGGTTTAACTGGTGGAACCGTACCCATTGAAGCCCCCGAATCGCCTTCAGCGTCAACCAGGACGGCCTCGTACCCATAGGTAGAAGGACCAGCGGGGGGGACAGCTGAAGTTGCTTTCCCTCGAAAGAAGGAAAGCCGCGACCGCAACATTGCCATGGTCATGTTCTTGCAATGAGAACATGAACCATCCACGAATGCTTCCTCAACGTGATTTTGACCCAGGCACATGAGGCAGTGATCGTGACCTTCAGAGGCGGAGAGGTAATGACTGCATCCAGGAACTGCACAGAGACAGCAGGGCATCTTTAAAAAGACGCGTCTTTAAAAAGACGTTCAACGTCACTGTGCCTGCTCTAATAGAGGAAATATACTCTTTAGAGGAAATAAACAATTTTAAAGCGCTGTCGAAGCACCCAGGGGCGCAGTCTGCAGTGGAGTGCAGAGTGGAGAGAAAGCCGCTGGAATGCGCCGTATATCCAACAGCAGACGCTTCTGAAGAGGTGAATGGATCAGTAGTAGTATTCAGCTCGCTGAAATACAACCGCTCTGCTCCGAAGAAAAAATCTGAATGAATCCGCATTCCAGCCTCCCTTTTATACCCGTATGTCGGGGGGAGTGGCATGCAAATTCTACTCGCCAATTCTCATTGGCCTTTTCTCAAAGATCTGAAGGTGTATCGGGCTCTCAAGATCGACCCCTAGTGTCACTACATCACCACAACGTCAAGTGAGTGACAGAAGGGCTTGTTTGAGTATTTCTGTAACTGCTGATCTCCTGGGATTTTCATGCACAACAGTCTCTAGAGTTTACTCAGAATGGTGAAAAAAAAAAAAAAAAAAACATCCAGTGAGCGGCAGTTCTGCGAACAGAAATGCCTTGTTGATGAGAGATGTAAACGGAGAAGTGCCAGACTGGTTCAAGCTGACAAAAAGGCTACAGTAACTCAGATAACCCCTCTGTAGAACTGTAGTGGACAGAATAGCATCTCAGAATGCACAACATGTCGAACTGTGAGGCAGATGGGCTACAAAAGCAGAAGACCACTTTGGGCACCTTATTAGGACAATAATGTTCCTATTAATGTGCTTGTGGTGAGTGTACAGAGGTGCAGTCTTAAAGTCAACATGACACAGCCTTTGAAACCCATTTAACATCTGTAAAGTGTCATTTCTAAGTGAAACGGGATTTTAAAAAAAATAAATAATAATTGTTGGTCGAGACTTGATTTTATTCATCGAGAACTGATTTGGATCACGAAAAGTTGTCTCTATATTAACTTTTTTGCACCCCCCATTAGAAAGCTATTGAAAGTCTGAATATGTGAATGTGAGTCCAACTTTACTTCAGCAGTAATCAGAAATAAAGTTGCAATGGCAAGATCTTTGACAAACTCACAATTACGAGAAATGTCGTTACAATTGTGAGATATAAAGGCACCATAGACAATGGCATGTTTTGGTTGATTTAGATTAATGTAACTCTTTGTTATACTTGCCAATAATTATTTTATTTTTTATATTAACATTTTTGCATCCACCATTTCATTAGAAAGCTATTAAAAAGTCTGAATATGTGAATGTAAATCCAACTTTACCTCAGCAATTGTGAGAAATAAAGTAAAAACTGCAAGAGATAAACTCGAAAATCGAGTAAAATAAAGTCACAATTTTGAGATGAAACTCTCAGTTCCAAGATATCAAGTCAGAATTGCAAGATATAAACTCACAATTACAAGAAATAAAGTTACAGTTGTGAGATATCAAGTTAAAATTATCAAATTTAATCACCAAAATTACCAAAAACACTTTCTAGTGTTTAGAAAGTAAAAAAGATAAATCTTATTTACCCTGTTCACACCAAGAGCAACATGAACTTTTGTCAGACTGGTGCAAAAGGGTGCAAAAGTTTGCATACAGTACTTCAACAAAAGCAATTCATGCTCGATTATCAATGTGCACTGTGGAGTACAGCCCTTCGGAAAATACAGACACTGGACAAAATTTTGCATCTAGAGTGAGAGTTCATTGGAATGCATTGATTTAATTTAATGCATTCCAATGCAATTGTGAAAATTTGTTATCCATGTGACTTTAGCCGTAACAATGTTGAAGAGGAATTATCATAGTCACTGTATGCAGTAACTTGTGTGAAATGTATTGCTACAGAATTGACTATTTATCTTACAATCGCAAGATAGAAAACCAGCACAATGATGCTTAGAAATGGAGACTAAGAAATGGAAGACAAAATGGCAATGTAAATGGAGAATAGGAGATAGAAGGAGGGAGAAAAGAAGAGAGAGAAGTGAAAATTGGGCTAATTCAGGGATGAAGAGAGAGAGAAAGCAAGAGAAAGAGAGAGTGACTGGAGTTCACTGTGTGATCTGTGTTGTCATGTTTAAAGCTGAGCAGTAAATTTTAAACGCAGCAGGCTGGGACACACGTTGCCACGGCAGGTGCTACAGCACTGTGCCTGCTGTCTGGAGACGGCTCTCTTTCTCTCTCTACATTTACATCTATCTCCTCACCAGATGATTTCTTACCCAAGTGAACGTGCACACAATATGTCGTGACACTTAAGTCTTCGGCAACTATAGTAGTAGATGCAAAGTCAAAATGTGGCAGTAAGACTGTAGCACATGAACACAATCCTTTACGTACAAAAGACGATGTGCCTGGCTGTAGTGATTTTGTATTCCTCTCTTTCAAAAAATGTGTTTCTCAACTACGGGCACTTTTGTCCAAGGATTTCCATGAAAGTATTTTTTCTTAAATGAAGGACACATTAAAACTGTTTTGGAAACTTTTTATCATCTGTTCATAATTTAGGATTTACTATTTTTCAAATGCCTTTATGTACAGATTTTATTGATTTACTCTTGTCTAAGATCCATACTTTCAATATTAAACTATGAAAATTAATTATAAAAATACCAATTATTATTACATTTAAAAATCTATGATAATCTAAACAAATAGTTAAATACCACATAATAAAAAAATACCATATTTATTGTGTTGATGACATATACATTTTAAAACAAATAAAGACTTTACTTTAGTTGTGCCATTATTTTCTTTTTTTCTCATTTCCAATAGAGCTTTAATTTATTTAAAATTATGCAAAATGTGTGACTTTTTTCAACTGTTTATATTTAGGATACATACAATGCTAGCAATAAAGCTAGCCTCAGCAAGACAAAGGAGTTGTTTTAAGCAGATTTAATAAAAAAAAATTTGAAATGTCATTTCCATCACAGAATGTTACCAAGCACAATAAGTTAATTGTGGTAGATAGGACATTTCTTGGTTCAGAAACATTATGGTTCAGTAAAAAATTACAACTATAACAGTGATTCAAGTACAGTATATATCCATTGTTGGCAAAAGAGAATGAGAATGTTAAAAAGAGTGTGTGTTTTAAGGAAGTGTATAAGGTCCACAAGGGGCTGTAGTTGAAGAAACGCACCCTGCGTAAGCCTTAGCTAGATGAATGCCAAGACGACATCCCATTCTGTGCCATTTACAGAATGAACTGAGCACCAGTTACGTAAATAAAGGTCTATAAAACTGTGGCCCATCTTTCTTTAACCACTTGGAAACCTCCTCCCGAGCCCTTCTGTGCATGAAATATCTGACATGAAGTAATCTATACAACCTCCTGCTCTCCAAACCTCACATCTCTCACTGGGAGACCAGGGCCAAACCAAACTGTGATTCTGAATCCTTAATTTTATTCTCTGCTCAGCGGGAACCAAGAGGAACATATCTGGTCTGATCAAATGTTTTAAAGCATTATTCAATGTCTCAAACAGTATCTATTTTCAGTTTGGATTCTAAGTGTCTTTGAGGATATACTTGACTAAATTTACCATTTATTTCAAGAAAAACTGCCAAAGTAAAACAAAAAGACCAATCTTTTAAATGATAATTCGGGTTCAATACAAGTTAAGCTCAATTGACAGCATTTGTGGCATAATGTTTATTACCCAAAAAATTGTTTCAAATTGTCCCTCCTTTTCTTAAAAAAAAAAAAAAAGAAAAAAGAAAAGAGGTACAAACGAGGTCATTCTTCTTTCTCATTCTTCCTTTTGTTTTTCATTCTCAGTTAAGAAAGTGTCAAATAAATTTTTGGCTCCTGTTAATAGCGGGTATCAGGTTTCGGCAAATTACATCCTGGCTCCGTTCATCTGACCCCCAGTCCACATGGCAAGTGATGCTTCCTCTTGCCGAGGGTCACATGCAAATGAACGAGCACATATTGTGTGAGAGAAAACATTATCACTCAAAATACTGATAACAGGCCTGACCTGACACAATATCTCATCCTTATTCACATGCAGCCAAAATCCTGCTCAAAAGCTGGCAGACTGTCCGCAGGCCATTGTTCCTTTCATCTAGAAATGGAAGGTTATGGATTTCAGATTGAAAACTGCATACTGATTCAGATGAACCATATGTTCCCTGTGTCAGAACTAATAGGAAAAGCTTGCTCCTTTCAGTCGGGCTGATAGGGATTTTAGCATCCGTTTCTTTGAGAGTACAAATGAACCCTGATGAGTTCTTCCTCGTTGATAAGCGCTGTAATATCCGGGTTTCGCCCTTCGTGGTGGCCTGCTGCTTTCTATTGTCCTGGACTGATTTTTAGTCGTGGAACTCTCCAGGAAGCTTTACAGTCTGTAGAAAAATGTGTCAGCCCTGCCTGTCATTTTTAGCCTTTTCACTTCCTGTAACTATATTGCAGGAGTAAAGGGTGACACTCACCCTGTTTATCAGGTAAGATTATTCAGCTGTCTAATATTAATGTACAGTCTTGTCTTTCTTTTAGGGCAGGCAGAATTTTCAATCTGTATTTTGACATAAAGGTGGGGCCTTATTATTTCCACGATGTGGAAAATGCGGACGGAATCGTGGAATTCAGTCATGAAATGGAATGGAATAATGATGCACTGATCGGGTCCGATACCACGCTCGTACTTGTACTCGTACTTATAAAAATGCTCCAATACCAAAAACCGATACCATCTGACATACGAATGTCATTACGTAAACATTCAGCGCACAGATTAAAATCACGTCATGTCCTATTGAGATTATTTAACTACAAAAGCTGTGACTTAATGAGATAAATAGATTGTTTGCACGTGCAGTGTTTTAAATGTGAGTGCTTGTGAATGTGTGGAGCCGGTGTTGTGCTGACTATTTGTAGCAGATGACAGCAGGCAGAGCGCTAATTCACTTTTTAGCACAAGTCATATACAGACTATATATTTATTTATTTATATAGTAGCCTTCTGTGGTTTAATAAATACTGTGATTCATGTAGCGATCAGCTTTTCCGGATTAGGAATCTGCCATCATTACATCAGAGCTCTTGGGTCTAACAACACAAACACTTCAAAATAAAAGCTCAATTTAAATGAAAAAAAGTATAACAAAAATAGATCACTACTATATAATTACATAATATTCACTGTTATACTACTACTAATAATAATAATAACAATAAATCAATAGTAACTGTATTATATCTAAGCAATATCTCACATCTGTGATGCTCTATTATGCAGCACTTTATTTGACAAAAATAACTCCAATGTTGTATTTAGGATTGTGCTGTGATGTTCTGTATAAAATCACTTCATTTGATAAAAATAATACAATTTCATGTTGAAAATTAATCGTTATACTTTGATTAAAGTTTTAATTAATTTGTTTATTTAAACACAATTTTGATGATAAAATTTAAATAAACTTCTGATATTGAGTTGATATTGAAAAAAAAAAACAGGTATCGGACTCGGTATTGGCGAGTACTTTAAAAAAGTATCGGTTCTCGTACTCGTTATCAAAAAAATGGTATCGGAACATCCCTAGAATGGATCTAACAGTAAAACAGAATTTTACAGAATTTCACAAATTTGAGATGAAATAAATTACAATTTGAAAATTCATCTATTTCAAATAATAAAATATCCAAGTGTAATACCCTGAATTCATTTTTAAGAATTTAATGTATAAATGGCATACCCAAATGTAAGAGCTTATGACTCTTAAAGTTAGCAAATAAGTAACAAATAGGGTCAATTGCATGGCAGCAATTTAGAAAACCTTTCAAAATTTTAAGAAAATATATTAGGACCAAGCTTAGGGACTCTTGTATACATTTAGAATTGTATACATAAAATTTAGAGGCATAAATGTAAATATAACTATATATTGTTCTAAACAAACAAAAACATATGCTAACATTTCATTCATTAAGGTTTTTTTTTTTTTTTTCACTGATAAAATTCCACTGATTACAATAAAACCAGTAATATGTATGCTTATCTTCAACTACATATTGTCATATGAACATGTCAGTAACTCATGACCTGATTTAAGTGTAGTTCCAAAAAGTAACTCTATAGAGTCGAGAGTCATTTGTTCAGAAATCCCACACTGGTCGCGCTGTAGATTTAAAAGAACAGGCTAATAATGCTGCCTTCATGTGGTATCGGAATTATCCTACATCCCAGTTATGAGGTGGTAACAACAAGTATGTCGTGTTCAAGTGCTTTGTTGTCTGAAAGAACAGGAAACATGGATGACACCAGTATGGCCGTACGCAGGGTATTAGAAATACAAAGGTCCAAACACTGAGCGTGCTAGGGGGTTCGGGGGCATGCCTGCTCTTCCTCTCTCATCTCCATCACCTTCTCTCTTTCTTTTTCTCTCAGTCTCCTCATATTGTCCCATATCCCTTCCCTTCCCAAAGCTGAGCTTTGATTGATGCAGTCTTTTCATTTTCATCTGCGTCAGTGAAGAAAGTAAACACAGGGTCAACTGATATTTATAAGCAAATGTTACTGGCCTCCACTAGGATAATCTTGCAATGAAAATAAAAATATAAATATATAGGGGAACCTCATTTTAACATGCATTTCAACCCTTTAAACAAACTGATTTGAAAGAAAAGCATTTCAACTTTCATTGAAAGTTTATCAGTCTGTCATTGGATGGATGGAATTAATGTTAGCTGGCTAGCTAGCTAGTTAATTCACTCAAGTGAAACTAACTAGCCGGCATAATAATGGACGGCCACTGTACAATGTAGCGCAACCGCGCACAGGAGCTATTCGTCAGATGATGTCTGCCTGGGTGGGGATGAATCATGGCACTGACCAACAAGCAGTCCATTAGTAAAATTCTTTAGTTACCTGTATCACACATCAGCAGTTTCAGCTGCCTGTCTGGTTTGTTGACATAATCAAAGAACCACCGTGTTGAGTAAAGATTTTGTAGTAACGACAAGATCATCCACTCCACCCACCCACACATAAGCAATGACGCCGGTGATCAGATAAGAAAGTCGGTTATCTTGGTGTTGTTCTTGGTGTTGTCGGTCATCTTTGAAGCACTAAAGTAAAGTTATTATTAGTAAATTATTTCACAACTTTTATTATATACACCTCATAAAAAATACAGAGGTCCAGACCTCGGTGACCTCAATGGTGGGTACGACCATGGATGCCAGGTTAATTCATACATATTTGAGGACTTTTATTTTGACACCATAAAACATATTACTCCGTAAGCGTGCTGACGATAATGGAATTTTGGTCAAATATAAGCCATTTACACAGTGTAATAATGTATAACATGCAGAGAAAGGTTGCTGATATACAGTACATATATGAATATGACCAAAACAACAAGCGCTAATGTAACAGGGTTCAAGGATGGGCAAGGAGAAGGCAGGGACTGGCAGAACAGTCAACATAACTTTAATGACATAAGTCAACTTAAACAAATATAAATGCACAGACACACACACAGCAGCCACGTGCGTCTCTCTCTCTCTCGAACTGGCACATCCGGCTCGTCTTTATCCCCCTCCTGGCTGATTAGGACAATTCAGCACTGCACGTGCATCCTCACGGCCTGGTCACACCCTCCTCCACGTCACAACAATTAGCTGTATTTAGAAATATTAATCAAACCTGTCATTCACTATAGAAACCGTACTCTTCTCCACACTGTTGAAAGTATAGGTCTCCTCCCAACCAGCTAATGATGTTAATTATACAGGGGACTTTTTAACTAGGTTCATTAGGAAAATATACATTTTACAAATTATTTTTTATTACTTTTTCATCACTTTGGTCACATTTTGGCTTTTTAAAATTGAAACAAATAAATGTATTCAATCAATAAATTAGATATTATATTTCACATATAATTTTTTGCTACATATTTATTGTTCAATTGCATAGTTAGTACTATTTATAAGTATTTACATGGATTTGTTGAACGTGCAAAACTGATACTGTCTCTTTAACAAAAAAACAAAACAAAAAAAACAGGATTTCTGCAAACACCATCTGTTAAATAGAGAGGACTCGAATGGCTTTACCTCATCTGTGCAATGCATGATTTAGAACTGATTTTATATGTATTCATTTTTTTATCAACAACTGATTATAAAGAACAGAAAGGGTATTAAAAGAAACAGTATTCAATGACAAATGGGTTGCGTGGATCTCGTCCTTGGACACACAGTACACGGAACAACTTTTACTCTCAACACGCTGTGAAAGGATCTCGCTGCTGAACACTTCACGACTAAACTACACAATTACCGGTGAGTGAAACTTTAGTCACTTTAGTCGCATAGCGTGAAATTTGCATGCAGCGCAAATGCGAGTGATTTCCTCTCACTGTAGTGGAGGGTTGCGCATAGAGTAAAAGATCGTTATCATTCAAATGAAGATTGCGATGCATCGGGAAAACAATATTTTACCCACCCCTAATATCAAGTCTTTGTCATCACATTCTATTCAGTCTACAAACTCACAGCTCAGGTGAAATATTTTCAATTTAGCACCATAAAAACAACTGCTACTCCATTCCTTGTAAGCCAAAAACAGTTGAAACCCATCCAGGTTCTCTCAGTGATATTGTATTTGTGGGCACTGGCGGTCCGTTAGAGCAGCCTACTCATCTGTATCTGGGTAGTTGACAAATATTCAGTAAAAAACAATTTTTTTGTAAAGCACAATTTTTGAAAAAATAAATAAATAAATAAATAAATAAATAAATAAATAATAATAAAATAAATAAATAAATAAATAAATAAATACATCCATTTATGTAGTGTAAAGTCTGATATTTAAGAAAATATAAGGGGTCACTAACTTTGTCATTTTCACTGTTTTTGAACATTTTCACTGAACTGCACTGTAAATGTGTCCTATGGTGTGACATAACAAAAATGAAATAAAAAAAAGTTAGGTAATATACAAAGAGCATGAGAGAGATTTATTTTCATTGATAGATGCTTATTTTCATATGGTGTTTTTTATTTATTATGAAATTATTAATGGTAGTTGATGGATTAAAGAGAAATAAGATGTATTACATTCAAGCATTTTTATTTAACTGAATGAAAGATGATTGAAATTTTTAAATATAATTGTTGCATTTTTCAAAGCAACATTTAAACTATTTACTTTCTTCATCATTCTCTTAGGATCTCCTCCCTTCTGTGTGGATCCCTGTTAATTTTCTCTTTATAATTTCATGTTCTCTCTCTCCCAGTCATTTTTCTCCCTCAATTCTTTCTGTCCAAAAATGAAAGAATCCAAAAATGAAGGACCACATTTTATACTTCAGTAGTTTGCATGTAAATGTAATCTTCAGTAGAGTAAAGCATATTTAGCCTGCTGTCCGACATTGGAGGGCTCGGAACTCGAGACTCGACTTGAGTCCTGATTACACCAATCCACCCCCCCCCCCGGACTTTACTTACTTGGGGGCAGTTTACACAACAACATTTTCAACTAAAAATGGAAAACTTTTTATGTATTTTGGCTGTTCGTTTACACGACAACAGCGTTTTGGGGCCTGAAAACACAAACTTTTGAAAATGGGTTTCAAAGTGCACGTTTTTGAAAACGATGCTGTCACCGTCTCCGTGTAAACATACAAAAACGCAAATTTGTGAAAACGATGACGTCATGCGCACGCGTATTACGTGTTCAGTCTATAGGCATGTGCGCGAGTACTTCAAAACAATGCGCAAGACATTCAAAACTGCAATGGCGGACTACAGGACTGTGTTTGTGCTGCTCAAGATTTTGAGTTTATTGACGCTTCTCCAGCAAATTGTAGATTTACTGCATCACTACTATGACCAGCGATCACCATCTTCATTGTTTGTATTCACCACTCTGTGGAAGAACGCTTATGTGAGCAGGCGCGTAGTGTTTCTTTACAAAGTGACATCACCAACTACTAGCCTGGCATGCATAATACAGCATTTTTATTCGTTTTCGCGGATCCGTGTGAACGGGGATCATTTTGACAACATTGTCGTCTGTACGCGAAACTTTTCAAAAACGCAAAGGAAAATCTTTTCCGTTTTTAGTATATCGTTGTCGTGTAAACGTACCCTTAGATGAATAGTGAATATATGAAAATAGGTGGAGATGGGGAGGAGGCGGGATGACAAGAAAATCTGTCACGGGAAGCAGGTAAACTGCGGATTAAAATTGGTATGCTACTCCCTAACCTCTGTTAATTAACATTTATAACTATTTATTTTCATGACACTGAATAGCAGTATCATCATACATCATATCATCACTATAACAGTGCAAATGTTCTGCAAAAACAGCAGAAAGTAGTTTAATTATTGCAATTAAAACACTGAAAATGGTCAAAAAAAAAAAAAACATAGTTTTTAGTTACTAGTTAAAAAATAGTTTCATTTTATTTAATTATTTAAAATGCTTCTTTAATAGACCTTGTCCTCTTGTGTGACATGTTTGTCCTCTGGTGTGACAGATGAGGTGGTGTTTCAGCCTATTGCGTGAGTTAATGACCCTGCTATTCTTAGCTAACATGTCATTAGCAGTTAGCAAGACACATTTGCACAATTTTCCATAATTATGCAGTTTAACATAGTTTTTAGTAAAAAAAAAAAAAAAAATATATATATATATATATATATATATATATATATATATATATATATATATATATATATAATTTAGGGGTGTCACACCAAAGGACAACAAAACGTAAACACTTTTAGAGCTTTGAAACAAGTTAAATATTTGAACAATTTAGAGACAAAAAACTTACTATGTGCACATGTCCTGGCCTTAACAGGGGGCTTCAGAAACATGACCTTGAATGGCGTTATAGAAACTAAATAAAGTCGTCCGTGGAACTGCCCGATTTAAAATAGGGATATGGTGTCACACCAGAGGACGTAGTTTTCAGTGACAAAATGTATCAACTTCCTACGCTTTTAGAAATATATGGATGAAAAAAACGAATTGCCATTTACTAAAACAGACACTTGTAAAATTATGCCAGTGGTATTTATCAACATTTTTATGCTTTTCTTTTTAATTTATAAAAGTTAGAATTTATTGAACCTTGCTTGAGACAGTCACACCATAAGACAATTTTGAGATTTGGCTCAAAAAATTAAAAAAAAATCTAATGACAATGCAGTTTGTATAATAACAGGTCGATGTAAAGCAAAGAAATGTTTAATCATTTAATGCATTTTTAAATGATGACAATACTATTTATTAATTTTTATCTTGTGTGACAGTGAAAATGCCATGTCATGTCAACAACCCATCTACACATTAACCAAAAGTGGTAATTCAGTGTCCAGGCTTTCTGCCTAAAGATCGTTACCAGGCGGAGTCAAGTTCACTCATCCGCCACCTTAAAATCAGGTCACTCAGGGATTCACACACATAAATACACCCCCCAAAAAATGAAATCATCTGTGAATACTTTTGACACTTTTAACTCCCATCTAATTGGCTTACCATAATATATTTAGCAGGAACTAAATCTTCAAAGCAAGCAGTGGCCTCTTCGCCTCTGTCTCAGTTAAGGAGGAAACACAGGGTTCACATCGGCAGAAGAGGTTCAGACTGACTACCGGCTGTGCCCTTTACAACCACTGTGGCCACTGGAGCTCAATAGCAAGTGGATAAATACAAGAACAGAGATGTGGGTGAAGCTGTGAGGCTACAGCATGATGGTGGGGGTGGGGGTGGAAATGAACAGTGTGGTGTGGCTGATAAAGTGGCTACGAGACTTGTGGATGTGTTACCGTTCGCACTTGGGACAGAGGTTATTAATTATTGAGAAGGATGAACTTAAAATAAAACAGGGCCGGTGGTTTGCTGAAGACAAACCACCGTAGGGCGAACACTCTCTTCTATGTCGCTTTTTCAACCTCACTATTATTTTACTATTTAAACACGTCTACTTCATTTGCAGCAACAACTATACAAACTTTATTAAAGAAGTTGAATGGGGTAGGGAGATAACACAGGCCGAAACCGAGCCTGCATCTACAACAATAGCACCATGGCTCAATATGAATGGAGCATGTACTGTATGCTAACTACTATGTCACAGATTGTCATACAAACATAAAAGAGTGATCCCTAATCCTAGAGTAAAACATTGGTGGGTGAATTACCACAGGAATTATTAAATAACACTTTTATAATACTTGAATTTGTATCTATAATATTTGGTGATTTACAGTATATAGCCACCAAAAAGTTTTCAGAATTTAAGGCTAAATGCGGGTTCCCTGTCTGTCACTCACTCAACGTTGTGTCGATGTAGTGACACTATGGGTTCGATCTTGAGAGCCCCAATCACCTTTGCTTAAAATAGAAAAGGCCAATGAAAATTGGCGAGTGGAATTTGCATGGCACTCTCCGCCTCGGACATACAGGTATAAAAGAAGATGGCGTTTATCACTCATTCAGATTTTTTCTTCGGAGCCGAATGGATGTGTGTGTGTGTTCGTCCTCTCACCTCTTGCTACGCTGCTGGATTTTTACGCCGCATATCAGCGGTGCTTCCCCTGGGTGCTTCGGCAGCCTGTGTCTGCAGGTGCTAAAAGAGTATATTCAAGAAAGAGTATATTTTCCTTCTAAAAGAGCTTGTGCAAACGCTTGGTGTCTTTTTAAAGATGTCTTATGCATCATAAGCGAATATTTAATAAATACTGAACTTAAATTAAACTTTACCGGGCTAAATGTAAGCGCAGCATAGTTCTAGCGAGAAGACTAGCAGCTGTACATCATCGCACCATTAGCTAGGTAACTCCCAGCCAATCACATGTTCTGTGGCTACAATCCTAGCCAGTGCTTTATAAGTCTGCTCATACAATCTATCACATTGCTGTTTCAGTGTGCTAACACGGCAACCTCCACCACCCCACCACCACCAACTGAGTCCCGTCCTGCACGGAGGTAGGCTCCTCACCCCTGCCTCCTATCTCCGGCAGGATATGACGGTTCCGAGTACAACTTCTTCAGACCGCCAGACTGGGCTTACGCCAAAGAGAGACATTACATTTTCTGTTTTATATTAATCAAATAAATGTCATGTCTCTCTTTGTTGTAAGCCCCGTAAATTATTATGCTGTCATAATGCATTGATGTTTTGTTTAAATATAATTTGTTTGGTCTATTTACTATGATGTGGGTTCACTGAACTCTCAGTTGAATGGAAAATGAGAATACTACTCTTACCATTCTACCACTCCAATTTAGGGGGCCATTGGGGGACCAGGACTATTGACGCTGGCCCCCCGGGCCCCCCAAGAACTGCCCCTGGTGGTTCTTTCATTGGAATAAATTGGTTATTGTTGCTGGTAGACAAGCTTGGCAAATGTAGCCATAATTACATAAAAACTTCCTTGATTTTTGACCAAACTACCATGACCACTGAGATCCATCACAAGCTTTAAGTAACCTTTCCATTTGAGGCACTCCAAGCCCTAAAATATAAGTGTGAGAGTAACGACGTCTGAGCAGGTAGCGAGCAAGCGCACCTCAGAGAGAACAAAAGACACCAGCCTCCAGGCAGGCAAAGCGAGGCTCTAAGGTGCAAATTGGGTTATGAGAGACACAGACTGCAGGCAAAAGTACAGGGTTTGTTCCGGGGCTTTTGCATTATTGATAACAAAGCACCACATTGGGCCTCATTCCTGCCAATTCTCAGGGCTGTGATTGGTGTTGTCTGCACAGAGGTCAACACGGACATGACCATCAGTTTGACAACATTCAAGCACATCTGAAATGTATTGCCACGGATCAGAGGAGTCAGTTCTCCACTTCCTCCAGGAATTGGGCAGCTGCCTGCCAACATGCACCCCACAACACCAGTGACCCAATTTATGTATAACTCACATTATTGTACTTTTTCATCCTTTTTTCACCTCCCTCTCTCTCTCTCTCTCTCTCTCTCTCTCTCCCCCATATCTTCTCCTCTACAGTTCCACCATTTTTAATCTTCTCTTCTCACTGAATTGTAAAAATACTAGCGCTGTCGGCATTAACGCGTTAACGCATGCGATTAATTAAAAACGTGTATTGCATTAATACAGCATTAGCCAATACTTCTTGGGAGGGTGGAACCTTTGTAATGTGTCTGCCCAGAGGCATTACACTGATGGACACCACAAACACACACCACAGCGCTTCCTTGTCAGTGATCAAATGATGGAGAAATGAACTCTTAACGCTATTTGATGTACAAAAAAGCCTAGATGGGACCTATATAAGGTGCGTTTTAATTACTAAAGAAGCACGTCAAGTCTTAAATAGCCACAGTCTACCGGCTGATTAATATCATAGAGGATGACAGTTTAATAGATTTAATGTCCATTGCAATGAATATGCAACCTATGTGGGCACTAGTTCTTTCAATAAGTCAAACTCCCACTTAGACTTTGGAAAACGATTAATGTTTCTTGAATTGGTGCTATTTTACAGCATTTCTATATTTATACTGTGAAAGGCTTTGTTTGGAAAATATTAATAAACCATCATATTGTTACATATTATTTTGCTCTATTTCCTAAAATGAAAATAAATGCATTTTGACAGGAAAAGAAGTATATACAGTATAGTGTCAAATTTCAGCCTTTTCTAAATTTGCGATTAATCATGATTAACTACAAAAAAAAAAATTAGATTAATTGCGATTAAAAACATTATCTACTGACAACACTAAAAAAATACTTAACATTACAAAGTCCTATCAAAAATGTGCTCTGATGTCCCCAAATGGAGCAAAATATTGAGACACAAATGCAACCATGCTCCCCTTCACGGCTATTTCTGATGTATCTTCCATAGGAAAAATAAGATCTATATTTTGACCTTATAGGTTTTCCAACTCTAAATCCATTTGCTTCTATGCATGTTCGATTACCTTGTTTTTTAACCTAATCTTGAAAAACTGAGGAATAAATTGTATTCATTTCACTTGCTCAGAGCCTGTGGAGGAAGAGAGTGTGATGTAGTATGAAAATGAGGTACAGCTGTGTATTTGAGGCCAGCGGTGAGTAACACTGAAGCTTTGTGAGGATGTGAGCGAATAAAGGGGGGAAGGAAATGGCCCACCGATTGTTATTCAAGGATTCGTTCCACATCGACAATCAGTACCCCTCAGAAAACATCTGGCATGAGGTAAAACTGCCCCGCTGCACACACAGAGCTTCAAGAGCTCTCTTTCAGTGAGAGTTCTCCAGCTTCTGACCAATCCTCTATGGCAGGAGAAAGAGCTCAGGAATAATGCAGCCGCTCAGGGAGCACTTGACCTTCAAAGATCCTCTGCTGTTTCAGATTAACTTAACAGGGATCAGGTGCGGCTTGACTGACAGCTGCTTCAGACTGCAGACACATACGCTGTGTCTGAAACCGCCCCCTATCCACTATATAGTGCACTATTTCCAGTGTCTGCCTTGTTCCTGACTTTGGTTCACTCATTCTTACCCACAATCTTGCACTCTAATTTTGAGAGTACATTCGATGTAGAAAATCTCTTCTCGGCGAGAGAAAGATGCCAGTTTACTGCATCCTTCACTTCTGCAATGTTTTATTTCATGCTGAATGTATTAAATTACTTTTTGACAAATCATTACTTGATTAAAATAACATAATATAATATAGAGAGGCAAAACATACAGATACATTTTAAAATGCACTCTTTATTTATATTTTATTCAGACTTTTGCCATTAAACTGAAGAATTCTTTATTTACTAAATTATTCACTGAAGTGATATTATTTTAACTCAGGAGACTGCACACAGTGGAAATTATAATTCTGTGGATGATTTAAATATTTGGTTATAACATGTAGGTTATGATAACTTTGGTGCTGTTTATGGTCGGATGAGGGCTCTATGTGCCCAGAAACACAACCAAGTTGTAGAGCCGAGGAGGGCGGGGCTGGGCTGGAATGAGACACACCCGGTCCCCAATCAGCCTGATGGGGTGCGCGAGGGATTAAATTATTATTTATATTATTAAGCCGGTTCTCGCCTCCTCCTTTCCACTGAACCCCCTTACACTGGTGCCGAAACCCGGGAAGGAGGAGGGATTCCCGTCGCAGGGTCCTCGACACTGCCGTCCACCCAGGGGAGCGCCGCTGCCGTCCGACGGGGGACGGAGTAGCCCGACCACCCGGGCGCGGGGAACGGCCGCCGTCCGCGAGGCGAGTGGGGACGGGACTCCCCGACCGCCTGGAGCGAGGGAGCCGCTGCCGGGGGCGGAGGAGTGCCCTGCCGTCCCCCGGGAACGTGGAGGGGTCGAGAGAAGACCGCCGTCCGCGGGGGGAGGAGGGAAGCGACTCCCCGACCGCCTGGAGTGGTAGGGCCGCTGCCAGTGTAAGGGGGTTTAGTGGAAAGGAGGAGGCGAGAACCGGCTTAATAATATAAATAATAATTTAATAAACAACTTAAACAAACACACAACCAAAAACCACACAGTACAGCTGCCTGCTATTCTCTCTCTCTCGAACTGTCGTCCCCGGCCGCCTTTATCCCTCGCGCGCCCCATCAGGCTGATTGGGGACCGGGTGTGTCTCATTCCAGCCCGGCCCCGCCCTCCTCGGCTCTACACAAGTATGTAATGGCATTTAAAGATACTAAAGTATAACAAATGAATACAATAATGTACATCTGATAAAATGTGTTTACACTTTATATTAAAAATTACAAACAGAATGAAGATTTATTGTATTAATATATTATTTAATAAGAATAACAAGTAAGGCCCAGGTATTTTAAAAGTTCATATGTGACGTAGTTTCTGCGACAGCGCCAGAGCTCCGACGCTCGGTGTATACATCAGCTTCCAAATTCACTCACTCATTTCGTTCACTCACTACTGAGATATAGTGTACTCACTGCCACTCACTATATAGGAAATAGTGAATAAAACTCTCTCACACATGCTCAATTCCAGAATCTATTGTGCTGTCTACGGAGGCACTTTAAAGGAATAGTTCATCCAAAAATGAAAAGTCTGTCATCCATTTCTGACCCTAATGTTGTTCAAAACTGTATGACTTTCTTTCTTCCATGAAACAAAGAGGAAATTAAAAATATAATTTATTCAATACTGTAAGTACTATTAAAAATATTTCAATTTCTAGGATTTTACCCAAAATTTGTGTGTGCCATTATATTTATACTCACTAGAGTACCACACACGTCATCTGTATTGAAATCAGTTGCAGGGCTCCAGACTGCGACCGCAAATGCGACCAAAAATAATTGATTGTGACAATAATTTAAATCTAGTCGCCATTGGCGACACTCGGGTTGTGTGCATTCAAATGCGGTTTCGTCAGATATCATATTGTGAGTTACTCAATACATCTTTAGAGTGTGCACCACCAATGTTTCGCGAGCCGCTTTTCACCTGTTCTTTTGTGATGAACTTGCTGCACTGCACGCAACAACAAACCCAGCTCAAGAGTGTCATGACCAAATTACTCTTTTGAACCGGGTCTTTTTCTTGAATCTCCTGAAAAGAACTGAGGGTGTGAACTCAGGAGCTCAGGTTAGCAGTTTGAATCAGAGTCACTTTCATGGCGAATCATCCGTCGGTGTGTTCACAACTGGGAGCGCAGACATTTAAAAATAGAAGTCTCATGTGTATTTCGGTCTTCTTTATAATTAAATGTCCCGCACCATTTATATATATATATATATATAAGATCCAGCTTTTGACACTTAGGACAATCTTTTCCTCACACAATGCTATCGTATGGTTTGGAATTATTATAGTGCTTTTGTATCATTTTTATTTTAAATAAATGATTATGACTGTACTTTTATCTGCTGTTATGTCTTTAATATTGCTGAGAATCAGTTAGATTTAGGCATAATGGTGAGGTTGGGTGCTTAAAAATATCTAAAAAAATTGTGTAATGTAAATGTAAATTATTGTTACTAAATTTACCAAACCCCATCCCTAAACCTAACCAATTATCAACGATGTTAAACATAAAACCTCATTCATGATTTATATAGTTGATAATTGGTTAGGTTTAGGAATGGGGTTGGGTTAGGGGATCTAAAATAATTGACATGATTGTGTAATATAACCACATTAATGTATTTATAAGTATAATAAACACATGCAATACTATCCAAAGATTGCCAGTGATGCCTCCCTTTTAGACTGCCCTCTGCTTGCATCGGATACAGACGCCAGAGGGTAGATTGACGCGCTGGGCTGTTGCACAAGCAGCAGTATTTGACGCCTCGGGAGTGAGAACGTGTTGTACCTTCTAAGGCAGTTGTCTTATGTAGGTAAAAGGTAGTAGTCAGCAAAGCAACTCACAAGCTGAAATAGAGCTACACACACCTTTTCTGATATAATGACAGGAAGACGGGTTATTTGAAATTTAAGATAATAGACGTGATCTCTCAAAAGACGATTAAAAATACCCCCACCCCCCAAAAAAAGATTAAAATGTGTATTGCAGATTTAAAAACTAACCTTTCAAAACATCTGTTTTAACTTCTAGCATGTTCATATATCACTATGAGTTCATATATCACAAAGAGCTCTCTTTTAAAAATATGAAGTCTGTTTTTCTTATGAGCTACAAAGAGACTCCCCGTTGAGAGATTCAATCAAAACTTCATTAAACAAATATGTGAAATAACGATCTGACAGACTTTGTATTACTTTAAGACAACTACAGAATTTTTGGTAGACATACAAGCCTGTGTAATTTGAAGAAATAATACCATAAAATGCATTGTGCTTTATAAATAAATTATGGCTTTTTAAAGACTTTTAAAGGCATAGTTCACCCACAAATGAAAATTCTGTCATGATTTACTCACCCTCATGCCATTTTAAATCTGTATAACTTTCTTTCTGATGTGGAACACAAAAGGAGATATTTTTTGATGAATATCACAGGCCGTAGTTTATGACACAATTTACATATCTGGGTGAACTCTTCCTTGAAAATAAATGATGGACACTTTGTTGGATAGTGCATTCCATTAACTTCTAAAACGATGTCATATTTATGCATGTATGAATGTAAATGTGGCTACAGTTCCTTTGAAGAATGGGTTTGAGGCCTTTAGGTTGTGAGCGCAAAGTGACAATGTTTATGAGCAGTGGCAGTAGCCAGACCAAATGATAACTGCAACAACTCATTAGAAATGCCAATCAACAGACCAAGTTTCTTCTAGACTATTAACCATATACTGATATATACCTACAAAGATCAGCATCAAACCAGTAACAATCCTACACCAGCATTGAAAATTCATGCTGGTCTTTTCAGCTGTGCTAAGATTAACCATTTCATTGTGATAAACTAAGGGTGTGTTCACACTTAAAGTATGGTTCTCTTGGTCCTCTTGGTCCAGACCAAAAAAGAAAATTATACATTTAGTCCTGGTTCGCTTAGCGTTCACACTGGCATTTTTAACACCGAACCTAACGATACAAAACCAATGTTGGCTGCTGGGCGAAATGCGCTTGTTATATTTATATAAGTATATATGGTGGTATTTTTACCAGCTGAGAACAAACGAAGAGCTAATAAAATGTGTAAAGGAGTCAAAACAGCACCAGCAATTCCTCTGTTGCACACACAAATGAAGATATGCTGCAAGGACGGCTGACGGCGGTTCCGACGCCTGTACCGAACTGTAATGGGCAACATAGCTCCTATAATGAGAGAACCAGGTATGCTTGAGGTCAGTATTAGGCAAATCACTTCATGCTTTTGGTCCGTTTAGATGTCTTTGGTCCATGTTGCGCTCACATATCAATCGAACCGCACAGAGTTCGTTTGGAAGTGGACCAAGACCCACTATTCAGGGGGTCTCTGTCCGCTTGTTTAGTCTGCACCAAGGTTCGGGTGACAGCGTTCACACTTGTTCAAATGAACCACACTAACTGAATAATCGCACCAGAGTTCGTTTTAATCGAACCAAACATGCCAAGTGTGAACACATCCTAAAACACATTTCATGAGCCTTTCTTTTTTACTTTTATTAGGGGTACGTGAATGAGCACCACAACACAACGTCAAAAGCATGTGCTCTAATTGCGCCACAACTCAGACCTAATGTGTTTTTCTAATGTGTACTTTGAATAGTTCATTTAGATTCTGAATTTACACTCAAGCAGTGAGTCATGAAATTTTTATATTTCATTGCATTGAGCCTCTTAGTTGCACATAGATGGCATCCTGCTGAAGACCCAATGCAGTATATGCTGCTGATAGTCATGACCCACTTTCCCTACTGTGAAATCAAATCAGCCTGCACTTAATCGCTACTAAGAGGGACCCACAGGCAATCAGCCAGGACGCGCTTTCACCAGTGGCCAGAACCTGTTTTCTACTGTCATTAAGACAACCCAGAAAGTTGTGGCCATCTGTAGCAAATTGACCCTGTGTCTGCAAATGGACACAGCCAGAGAATTTTTTGGTCTGCTCTCTCTCCACAAAATCAACTACTTTTCTGCCTTCATGTCCTCCTGGGACGTTCTTACCTGTGACCAGAATTGTGATTACGACATTGATTTTTAGAGAATTATGGAAAATCTAGTTTTGTCTTGCAAGCAAGTCACCTCATACACTGTCAAGAGAACACAGTATGCTACCAAACTAAACTGTATTTTGTCAGAATTCACAATTACAACTTAATATGATCAGTATCAATTAGCTTCCATCATGATTCTTGAATGAACATGTCCACAACTCAGAGAGACAGAGCTCAAAAAAAATCCACAAGTTTCTCACTGGTGACTACAACATTGAATGTTTTTACATGCATGGTCTTACACAGATTATGAATAAGTCCAAAAGGTGTAAGGTCATTTAAAAGGCTTAAACAGTGTTTTTTTATGGGGTATGGACATAAACAGTTCTGCACACGTAGCTTTGATTTTTGCCCATTACCCCGTTTGCATGTACACACCTTTACCAGCATTCTTATCGGCTTATCCAATGTGCCCAAGTGTTTTGTGCATGGCTGTTTACATTCTGACTCAAGTAGATGTAACCGGTCCTGCTCGACCCGCTACGAGCAGGATTCGAACCGGTGTCAGCTGGCATGGGAGGCGGGCGTGCTAACAAGGAGGCTAAAGATTACAGCCTCTAGCGTCAGTTGCTAGTGTGCCTCTTGAGGCCAGGGGAGTGAGGTTTTACATATACTGCACAGCTATCACATACCAGCTGCCTCCGGTTACACTCACCCCCTAAACCTCACTCCCATCCAGGTCACGGCGCCACTGTAAGTGGTCCTGCTCGACCCGCTCCGAGCGGGATTCAAACCGGCGTCAGCCGGCTTGGGAGGCGGGCACGCTAACGAGGAGTCTAAAGGCTATAGCCTCTAGAATCAGTTGCTAGTGCACCTCTTGAGGCCAGGGGAGTTTTACACATACCACACAGCTATCACGTACCAGCTGGCTCCCGTTACATAGACACGGTTTTCTTGCATTGTCTGTATTTTTTAATAAGCTGAATTTTGGTAGTTATCAGCACATTGGTTTGCATGTAAACAAGCTCATTGCAGTGGCGATCATATTCCCTCATCTCATAAACACATAATTCCGACAATGGCAATGAAGGCAGAATTGCACTCTTTGTCTCATTTAACATAAAAACATTATTTCAAGAATAAACATACAGATTTAATTTTGATATCACAATTTGACTTGTTCACCAGTTGAACACATTCAACTGTATAAAGCACCATGCAGGATGGTGCAGCATGCAAAAAAAAAAAAATGTGACATCAGGGCATGGTGGTGAGATTAGAGGGCAAAAGTCTGGAACAAAGTTAATTTAAATATGCCATCTGAAGAGAGGGAGAAAGAAAGAGCATAAGTAGGAGAGATCAGCCAACGTCAGAGAAGAAGAGTGAGAGTGAGTCGGAGAAGAAGAGAGAAAGCAAGTGTATTGGGTTCCAGGACAGAAGCAGTGGAAGATGACAGGTGTCTGGGCTGCTCTTGTCTCTGCTGGAACTGTAATTGGTTGTGGCAGATGCAGGCAGCATGAATGGGCTGCTTCAGGCCTCCAGGGGTCAGGTAGAGAGAGAGGGAGGGAAAAAACATCAACTCAAAACTGTGATAGAAAAAGGAGAGGGACAGAGGAGACAGAACCAAAACAGTGTGCAATGAGTGCAATTGAGGAAATGTATCCAGAAGTATGTTTTTACAGCGAAACTCAATTTTATAATGATGTAATCCCTCTGACAGTATACATCAGGATATTTTTGCCATGGTCATCTAGGATTGCTCCAAGAAAGACACAGCCCAACATAATGAGCGCTGCACATCTTTATACTGTATATTAAACACTGTGCATTCTTAATAGTGTCACATGTCAAAATATAAAAAACACAAACACAATTTGACTGAATATAAAACTTATACACCAGAACCTGAATTATCTTCATACCTGAAAACATTGGTACTTGTTGTTTCCTTTAAAGTAGTCTTATAAATTCTCACAGATCGTCTCATGCATAATGCACAATAAATGGCGAGGGTTTTTTGTTTTTAAATGGAAAGCTCAAGTCTGATTAGCTGACTTTAAGCAATTACCAGGAGTCTGGGTGCACAGGTTTTAAGTTATGTTTCTAGGATGCTACAAAAATAATTTTATGGGAGAATCCGTCGCTGAATTTGACAGTGTGTGACGAAGGGCTGGACAATAAGACGATGTAAACAGATATCAACGATATCTTACAAATATTACGATGCCGACTGCGACACTCATTGACAGGTGATGATCGACAATATCGGGAAAGGGCAAAACCATGGATCTGGGAAGTTATATATTACAGAGTATAGTTATAATAATATAGTATATATAGTTACATATTAATCAGTAGCCCAGGGTGTGAAACTAGCCCCCACCACCCGACAAATGCGACAAGGCTGAATCCAGTTCGCGAGCTCGGTGTCCACATGCAGGAATTTAATGCACATGTAATTTTGCTCATGCACCCACAAAAGGCGGATGACCTGTAAGACGTCTCGGAGTGACACATGACAAGAAATGCCGTTAGACACAAAGACACGTGCTTGAAGAAACACACTTTATTATATTTTTAAGAACAGACAAAAGAAAAGCCGTCAATGCCCATGTGTTGCTGTTTGTTCAGAGGCGTGCAGTGCGAGCTGGAATAGATCTTTTGTCTCTTGGAACAGGTGCATGTAAAGAGTTATCACTCTTTTTTCTGTTTCATTCATCTGAAAACTGTAAGAATAATGTTGTCTATGAGAATGATGCAAATGATCTCCAAACATCTCAGGAGGTGCTGTGAGTTTAGTTTGCTTTAATTTCCACCAAGTAGTTTGCGGGTAACATGCATTGTTAACGCAACTCTGCAGGTTCAGTAATATCTTTGTAGTAAAGAAACAAAGATAAAAGTGATTACTTCATAAAATAATACAAGACACATTCAATTTGAACCTAAAATTGAGTTATATTTCTATTCTATTATCTGGCAGCATTATTTTGGGAGCACAAGGGAATTTATTAGGCTTGATTATTATGATTATTATTATTATCTTTAAATTTATAATTGTCTTTAGTTCTTAATTTGTAGGCCATTAGTAATTTTCCACCTGTTGTCATTGACGGATACTTGCATGATGGCAAATGGAGCCATTGGAGATGATTTAATGTTTGGATTTGGGGAGGTGGTTATATAATATGTTTTGATCACTTTGTTATTTTAATTGCTTTTTTCGTTTCATTTAAAGTGCATTTTGAATCTAGAAATGTCTTTTGTTTAGGTTCTTCGTGTTTCAATAAATTAATTTAATTTTTAAAGTAAAAGCAAAAAAGCAAAAATATTCACCGACCATCAGCAGGGGGGTTGAGGATGTAATCGGATATCGCAATATTTTTTAAGGCGATTATCGCTAAAATATTTTTTACATATCACCCAGCCCTAGTGTTACATAAACATTATCACACGGGAAGTCGGCATGTTGTTTCACAGAGTAGTTTCACCCTAGGATCGGCCACATTATTGTGACTCACCGACAAGCACCATCTCCTATCAGACATGTTTGCATCAGCTCCAACATGTTTACTTTCCCCTGTGGCACGGCCAGAAGCATATCGGATCATCAGGATGGGAGACCCGGGTCCAGATGCCACATTAAAACCAGAAATTAAACATGTTTGCATTATCAGTGATAAGTGTGATTCGGAGGTTGCATATTTCCTTCTAACACTACCTTTTACCCCTCTGATGGTTAGGTTTAGATTTGGGGTTTTGGTTGAGGGGCACAGTTTATAATTTATATGCATTCCTCTTCAATGTATTACACTCACTTCACAACTCACTTTTGGCGACCCTCTGTGGACATTTCACCCAGAAAATGGAGCTCTCACTGGCCAATATGCCCCACAACACTTTGGCCACTTGGGGCAGTGTTTCATATTTCGGTAAGCACAGACCGATTTAAGCTAAATAAAAGTCAACCTACTGTTTCCAACTTCACTGTGAGGTAAATGATTCAGCAATGATGTCCATTGCATTAAATTTGGATGATATTTAAAGAGTTTTTTTCACCACTTAGTAGCAAGTTAATTAGATATCCTTGATCAAGTATATTTTGATTTGCTCTTACGGATTGGGTTGTGTGTGATTTCAGATTCACCCGTCCCTAAATGTCACATTAAAAAACTTTTGTTTGTCATTTTACATGTCAGTTAGACAGCCTCTTCCTGTCTAAGAGTACGGTTCTTGGCCAGAATAAGCTGAAATGTGAACCAGACCTTATTTTAATAGTCAAAAGTCTGGCAATGCAAGAGCACCTTCAAGATGACACAAACAAAATATGTACTCTGCTATTCATTCAGGCAACGAGAGCTCCATTTACCCATCCTGGGCACTTCAAACCAAGAGCCCATCAGCCTTATTCATGCAGCTGATAAGAGCAGCATGCAGCAGCACAACAACTGACCCGGGAATAGGTGGCTCTTATCAGATAGGTCCCTACTGCTGTGAATGAGGCCCACTGAAAGAGTACTGTTATAATGAGAGCTCCCATTAGACCCAGACACATCCAGAGCATGTTAATTACCTCATAGGGTGTAAAGGTTCCAAATCTGCCCATTTCATAATGCCACATAGGTCAAAAGAACCCAAACAGAAGGCTGGTCAACTCAGTTAAAAACATTCAGGGATGGAGACAGGCAAAAAAAAAAAAAAAAAAAAAAAAAAAAAAAAAAAACTTATGAGCTTCATTGGTAGGATAGGTAAATGTAAAGGTTTACAGAATATATGTAACAGGATGTCTACTGTTTTTAGGACTGGCTTTGTACAATTGAATATCAGAATCAGAATCAGAATGAGCTTCATTGCCAAATATGCTTACACATACAAGGTATATATATTTATATATATATATATATATATATATATATATATATATATATATATATATATATATATATATATATATATATATATATATATATATATATATATATACGTATGTACAATATACAAATACAAATCTGATATATACAGAAGCAAGAGTATTTAATGGCAGAAGAGGTATGGTATGTTGGATAAATATAAATAGACTAAACTGTGTATTGCACATTAATTATTGCTCAGTGGGGCAATTTAAACTGTTCATGAGATGGATAGCCTGAGGCAAAAAACTGTTCCTGTGCCTGACGGTTCTGGTGCTCAGTGCTCTGTAGCGCCTGCCAGAAGGCAACAGTTCAAAAAGGTAGTGGGCTGGGTGAGTGGGGTCCAGAGTGATTTTTCCAGCCTTTTTCCTCACTCTGGAAGTGTACAGTTCTTGAAGGGTGGGCAGCGGGCAACCAATAATCCTCTCAGCAGTCCAAACTGTCCTTTGTAGTCTTCTGATATCCGAATTAAATTTCGTAGCTGCACCAAACCAGACAGCTACTGAAGTGCAGACGACAGACTCAGTGACTGCTGAGTTGAACTGTATCAGCAGTGCCTGTGGCAGGTTGAAGTACAACCTCTGCTAGGCCTTTTTCACAATGGAGTCAATGTGGGTCTCCCACTTCAGGTCCTGTGAGGTGATAGTGCCCAGGAACCTGAGTGAATCCACTGCTACCACAGTGCTGTTTAGAATGGTGAGGTGGGTCAATGTTGGGGTGTTCCTCCTAAAGTCCACAATCGTCTCCACCATTTTGAGCGTGTTCAGCTATTGACTATACCAGTGAGCCAGCCGTTCAAACTCCCTTCTGTATACAGACTTATCGTCATCTTGGATGAGGCCGATGACAGTAGTGTCATCTGCAAACTTCAGGAGCTTCACAGAGGGGTCCTTGGTGGGGCAGTCAATTGTACACAGGGAGAAGAGTAGTGGGGAGAGCACACATCCCTGGGGGGCACCAGTGCTGATTGTACCTGTGCTAGAAGTGAATTTCCCCTGTCTCACTAGCTACTACCTGTCTGTCAGAAAGCTGGTAATCCACTGATAGAGAGACGTGGGAACAGAGAGCTGGTGAAGTTTAGTCTGGTGTATAGCTGGGATGATGGTGTTGAAAGCTGAACTGAAGTCCACAAAAAGGATCCTTGCATATGTCCTTGGTCTGTCCAGATGTTGCAGGATATGATGCAATTCCATGTTGACTGCATCATCCACAGACCTGTTTGCTCGATAAGCAAATTGAAGGGGATCTAGAAAGGGTCCAGTGATGTCCCTCAGGTAGGCCAACACCAGTCTCTCAAATGATTTCATGACCACAGATATCAGAGCAATGGGTCTGTAGTTATTAAGTCCTGTGATTTTGGGTTTCTTTGGACAGGACTTCACAATGCTCCAGTGATCTATTGAAGATCAGTATGAAGATGGGGGCCAGCTGGTTAGCACAGGATTTTAGACAAGCAATTGAAACACCATCTGGGCCCTGTGATTTCCTTGTCTTTTTTTGCAGCGGACACAAGTGCACCGCGAGCGCCTTATCCATCTGGGGGATCACCAAATACCCCCTGGCCGCTCCACCATCAAGGGTAGCAAGAGCAGGGGAGCTGAAAGACCAGGACCGGGCAGTAAAAGGTGCCTCCCATGATCTTGTCAGCTCCTTATGCACTTCCAGGAAGAAAGGAACGGGGGCGGGGCATGGCCATGGGCAGCGCCCCAAGCCCAGGAACCAATTGTTGAGCCGCGAGAGTTCAGGGGAGAGTGGAGGGTTCCACTCTAGCCCAACGCTTGCCGCTGTCCGAGAAAGCATGTCCATCATTTCCGCATTGGCCTGGGACTGGGCGACCATTCCTGAAGGAGGAAGCCAAGTCGAAGCCTCTGCATCCGACTGGATGAGCCCACTCTCCAATGCTGCGCTCGATAACTCGTCTTCTTCCCGGGCTCCGAACAAGAGGTTGAACTCGCCCTGAGACAAGCCGGTGATCTCGTCCGAGCACCCGACCTGGGCAAGCAAGCGTGCTGGGGAATGGGAGGTCCGTGGGGGGATACCCAGTGGAGGTGGTGCTATTGAGGTCCCCAAATCGCCCCCAGTGCTAACCGACATGGCCTTATACCCATACGTAGAAGGACTGAGGCGGGGAGCCATTGGGGTGCCTTGCTTTCTTACGAATGCAAGCCACGACCACAACGTTGCCATGGTCATGCTCTCGCAATGAGGACAAGACACATCCACGAACGATGTCTCCGCATGGGCAGCGCCCAGACAAGTAAGACAGAGATCGTGGCCGTCAGAAGCGGAGAGATAATGACCGCAACCAGGAATAACACACAAACGGAAAGGCATCTTTAAACAGACGTTCCGTGTGTGCCGCTCTTTTAGAAAGAAAATATATTTTTTTATTAGTTGTTTCTGCCGAAGCACCCAGGGGCATTCTCTGTACTCCACGGGTGCAGAGGGGGAGAAGCCACTGAAATGCGCCATAGAATCCAGCAGATGAGGTGAAATGAACTTCGCGGATGATTTCAGCTTCAATGAATAGAACCACACTTCGAAGAGAAAATCTGAATGAGTGGTTGCATACCAGCTCCTTTTATACCCGTATGTCCGGGGGAGTGGCATGCAAATTCCACTCGCCAATTCTCATTGGCCTTTTTTTTAAAAAGCAGAGGTGTTTGGGGCTCCCAAGAGTGACCCCTAGTGTCACTACATTGACAAAATGTCAAGTGAGTGACAGACAGGGAACTCATTGAACAGTGCACCTCAACATAATTCAGGTAAATTCTGATCCAGCATTAAATATGCATTACCTCACCAATAATAATACAAGGTGTGTGAGTTAAACTGTTCTCAGTAAATAATAATCTGATGTTTTACATAGGGTGACCATATTCTGGTTTTCCAAAAAGAGGACACCTTTTTTTTTTCACCGGGCATGGGGTGGGGGTGGTGGGTTTTGGGGTCTGGAGAGGGGGGGTGGAATAACAGTGTTCAAAACAGTGTTACTATGAATGCAAACTTTAATACAGTCAAAAAAAAACACTCTATTAGCGTAACATACATATATATAAATAAATAAAAATTTCCAACATTCTTTTGAATGTCCATGTACTAAAATAAAATATTTGATGCCATGAGTGTACCTTCATTTACTATTACTATTATTTTGAATGGCCATGGAAAATGAAGCAATGTGATAACAATTTTACCTGGTCAAAAAAATAATCCGTTAATTTACCTGATGAACTTTCACCTTTTGCTGACCCTTTATGCTTCGCAGAGCTAATGTGTGCTTCTAAATTACTTGCACCTTCATTAACAACTGACACATAAGGGCCAGCTTTACATGTCATACATTCTGCTTCACGGATCTCGACCTGCACGAAAGCATGGGAATTTTTTGTGCAAATCTTCTGTAAATTTGCACTTTCGTTTGGGCATTGTTTCCACTCAGCTGTCATTTGCTGCTACTGTCAAGCAACTGTTTGATTCCTAACACAACAGTGCTTCGCGCGTTCGCGGAGAGATTGACAGGCAGGAATTTGGCCATTAGTTGCTGCAAGTGTCTTATATTCGACCAATTGGTGTGCGATAAGGTGGGACTTACAAAGAGGGGTTAAAGCAATGCAAATATGCGCGTACACACAATAAAGTATTAGACCAGATGCACATTATAATGCAATTAAAGCCGAATCACGGACATTTTCGCAAATTTAGAAATCCAGGCCGGACGCTTTCTTAAGGTCTGAAAAAGAGAACATGTCTGGGAAAAAGAGGACGTATGGTCACCCTATCTTATATTGCTGATGAATGATCACAAATGTTGTTAACCAAGAAAAATGCTTTGGAACATACTATGAGTTCAAAAACTCAGCACCTCCGTTTGATACCCAAAAATTTATCAGTATAAGTGATTTCAATCATTAGCAATAGCATCTTTATTTAATTATCTGAAATTAAAGAAGGCTGTATAATTTGATGCCCGTTGTAGTTCCACTAAGTAAAGTGACTTCCAAATGTTAGTCAGCGCCCTGTATCACCACCTTTTCGGATATTCATTTACCCATCACGTACATATACAAGCCATCTTTCAGATAAATTGAGTTATGTGGAAAAAAAATGCATGAAAATCTTTAAAAGACATTGCTGCAAGGATATTAATATTTCATAAGCAGAACGATAGCGTACCCATCATCTGAGAAAACTACGTCTAGAGGTCCCTATGGAAATGTGCCAGAGCTTTATCCTGCCTCACTGCCCACCATAGAGGAAAAGACAGATCAAGCGAACAGACACACTCGTGCCTTTTCAAACACATTTATACACAACACTCGAAAAAATGCAAACATATGCTGATCAGCATTCAAATAGACTTTCTTGCTGACTTCCAAATGAGCACTGACAGACGGCAAGTTGCCTAGCCTAATTGAATATCATAATTTCCATTATTTGTTGCCTTTTTTAAATGAAAGCACTTAGCCTTTTTTATTCACATTTTTCCAAGACAGTTGGATCCATGAGACCTGATGAATATTTAAACAGGGAGCAGCAGAATTAGCTCGTGAGTGGTCTCTGAGCGTCGCTGGAGCCGTGCGTCGGGAAGGAGGGATGACCATTACCGAAACTCAACCACAGAACAGCCGAGAAAAACAGAGATTTTACAAAAACAGCACAATGGAAAATGTCAGTAATTAGAGCAGGCTGCTATTTCAGAGGCAAAGCGGGCCCAGCTAATGAGTCCATTAGCACCTACCTTGCATAAAGAAGACAAAAGAGGCCTCATTTTAATACATTAGCCTGCTGACAGTTTCACCACGAGGCTATTCAGCGCAGCTGACGTGCTTTTCCAAGGGCTCTGACCTTTTGTTTTGCCAAGCACTGGCTTTGAGCAGAGCATGGATTCAGCTTTCTTGGGCATAAACAATTGAGCAACTGTGAGAAAGCAACACCTTTTTTGCCTTCCTTGATTCATTCAGAGTGTCAGCAGCTAGCTGCTTTTTCAGCTACTAACCCATATGGGCATTAGTCAAGCAAAGTTTCCAAATTTACCCAGCACTCAAGGTCTTGAAAACACTCGAAAAGCTTGCTGTTTAAGTGAAAAATATTTCACCTTGGCCTATAACCAACAAACTGTTTTTTTTATTCCCACTCAAATTTCAGTTTGCTATGAAAATTTGCACTTTCACTCTTACTGTTCTCTAAATGCAGTTTACCTTGAACCAGGGTAACAGACTGTAATTATATAAATACAGCCACCATTGCCGTCAGACAGGAAATGTTTATTTGCGTCATCACATTTCATTTCCTGAAGTGGTGTTAGTTGGTTTATCTTTAGAGCACATGCCAATTTTTTGGTGTACCACTGTTCAGAGGCTTTGCGTTGTGTTGTCCTGGCAGCTCGAGACAACAAAAACCACAGATTCACAAATAAATGACCCGTATGGGTCAGTTCTTTTTAAAGAATCAGTCAAACAGATTCACGAATCAGCTCACGATCTTTCTTCCGTGGAAAACAACGGAGATGTTAGGTAGAATGTTAACCTCAGTTACCATTCACTTTCATTATCTACACAGAACAAAGATGCAATAAATGAATGACGACTAAGTAATGAATCGTAAATGATGATAGAATTGTCATTTTTGGCTGGACTATTTTTTCACTGGCACATGAATCAGAGACTTCAGCAGGACATTGAGCAATTCTATAATTTGGTTCCTAAATGTTTCATTTTGGGAGCCAGTGACTCCTTAGGCCACATCCACGCTAATACATTTTTGTTTGAAAATGCATCTTTTTCTCTATGTTTTGGACTTCCGTCCACACTAAGATGCCGTTTTTGTCAGCGAAAACTGAGCTTTTTGAAAATGCTGTCCCAAGTGGATACATTTAAAAAAGTCGCCTTCACGTTGTAATGTGGACTGGACAAATGTATATATATGGAAACTATGACATATTTGTTGTCTTGTGTCGCAGTCGTGTGATCTATTCAACAAAAACATTGAAGATGGCAGCCCGTGTTATAGCGGTGCTGTTGTGCCTGATATTCCTTTGATAGCATTGTTAAAGATAAATGTTACTTTGTACAACATTCACATTTCATTCCTTCAAAGGTGATGGGAAGTTCACTCGGAACTGGTGTCCGGCGATGGAACATGAGGATAATTGCTTTTCAGGCCGTACATGCAATGGCAATTTTTTGCGTGTGCAGTAAGGGGATTTAAAGAGCCCATATTATGCTCATTTACAGGTTCATAATTTTATTTTGTGTGTCTACTAGAATAGGTTTACATGCTTTAATGTTCAAATAACACATTATTTTTATCATACTGTACACTGCTGCAGCACCTCTTTTCACCCTCTGTCTGAAACACTCTGTTGTAGCTCCTGTCTCTTTAAAGGCCCCCTTTCCAAAAAGCCCAGTCAGATCTGATTGGTCAGCTGGCCCAGTCTGATGTGATTGGTCAACAACAGCGTGTGTTGGAAAAGCAATGCCCCTTACCATAACCGAATTTCAGCTCCCGACACTTCCTGAGCAGCGCATTCCTGAGGCGGGCATTATGCAAATGTGTTACATAGTGACATAGCTATGTCACGGTAGTAATGGCTGGACTGCAAACCAAACAGTTCAGGCAGTTCAGGAGCAGTTTTCTGTGGGAGAGAGTAACTCCCTTTGGCGTGGACTTTGTGCTTTGTAACTTTGCAGACCTTTTACATACACAAACAGCTATATTACACAAAGGAAAGGTAAAATCCCAAAAAGCATAATAGGGCCTCTTTAAGCATTTTCATATGTTTCAGTATGGATGAGCAACTTTTGGAAAATGCTTGAAAATGGCAGTGTGGATGGAGGTCGTTTCGGAAACGAAAACACAGTTTTTAAATGTATCCGGATTAATGTAGACGTAGCCTTGTGATTATTTTAGTCTGGAGCCTTGACTTGTACAGAAGCTTAAATTGTGTTGTTAATAAACATATCTGCTTCTTCAGAGCTGGAAAGGATCAGTTTCTAATCATGCTTTTCTATCTCAGTCGATTATCTTCCACCAGAACGATAAGGTGTTGTACTAACCCAAAGTTGCCTATAGCACAAAGTGATAGATCCGTGATTCCTAATCCCATGCTGAGCTCTCCGATATCTATGTTGGTGTTTATCTGTCAATTCAAATACTGTATGATTTCAAAGGCAGCTCTTGTACTAGTAGAATCCATTTCTAGAGAATTTGTCAGCTTAATACAGAAGGAGGATCATTCACAAATCCTCAATATAAGCAGAGCTTAAAGGGATCAGTCATGTACTAAATATGAAAAGCCATCTGCCTTCAGGATATCTAATGCATTCACTATGGTAAAAACAAAAAAACAAACAAACAAACAAAAAAAAACAGTTAAAGAGAAAGTTCACCTTCATCTTTTACTCAACCTTTGATGAAGGACAAGGCCATATATAAGGCGACCTCTGTCCTTGTGCTGCGAAATAGACCTCCATGATTAGCCATTTCGTAATGCTGGTCTGGGGACCACCACACTGAGAAATAACACAACACGGTCAATCTCTGTTTATTGAGTCATGAACTCTTGTTAGATAGGCCTTCGGTGAGTCCTTTATTCCTCTTTTCCACTGACCTCTCACATGATTGACAAAGAGATTGGACCAGAAAAGATACAGCTATTTTTGTCTTGAATAAGATTAACTGAGCGAATGAGAGCAATTTATTAGACTGACACATTCTGATAAGATTATTTTGCAAAGAGTAACCATTCCTTGACCCACTAATTGAGGAGAGATGAGCCGAGGGTGGATTTTTTTGTTAAAATTCTTGAAATTCAAAATTGATAGTAAGGGAATGTTTGGAATGGCATACTACCATTGTATTAGGTTTGCAGTTTGCAGGATATGTACTGTGCAAAGTAAGCAAATACATGGAATACCCCAGTTACATAATACATTTTCTAAAATGTGCAGTATGCAACTTGGGCTTGGTGATTTATCATATATTAACGATTTATTCACAATTATGAAATAAAGCAACATAGTAAACATCGCAGCAGTTTGAATGCACTTTTTTTGGGCCATTTCTTTTCCTAAAGACCATGTCATTAAACAAGTTTCCAGATTACTTCTTGTCTTGCAACTTGCGAGTATGAGAGTGTAAATAGTGGCTCTATAGCTTTAATAGCGGCTCTAATAAAAAATAAAAATGCCGTAAAAATTGTGTTAGAGTGGTAGGTTCAATTAATTTTTGTAAATCAGTTCAAACTGAATCGAGCTTTAGCTATAATATCATCAAAAGTCTGGAAATATTGATAACCAGTTAACAGCTTTTCAATGTGATGCACTATATACAAAAGTTTCAAATGTGATGAAATAACCAGATGCAAGATCAACTGTGATTTTTAAACATCTACTTGTTTACTCATTATTTGATCAGAGGGCCAGAAGTCAAGACATTTTAACACTAAATTAAAAATGCAAATGCAAAATAACCATATTTTTTCACAAGATTGTCCAAGACTGGACACCACTTGCAGAATTCACCATGCAAGGTAAGTGAGGTCATGTGACAACATTAGGATACAGTACAACACTGTCATTCAAAATTAAGAGGAAGTAGACCTTTCTGCCTTTAAAACAGCATAAACTAACGGAAAAAAAAAGAAAACAAATCCATGCGAGTGGTGTGAACGTTTCATCATAAAGGTGCTATCATTAGCTCCTCAGCAGGTCCCTCGGTGTCACTCCAGCTGTCCATTAGCAAACAACATGAAGCCACTCAGCAGCCATTAGATGGGAAACAGCCAAATGTGCAAACAAAGACCAACATAATCCCCTAAATTACACTCAAACAGGAACCAACCGTCCTTTCCTCACTTCCAACCTGCTTTCCAATTCAGCCCAAGAGTTCAGAACTTTGCCAAAAGTAACACACTGCGAAAAGATGTTCCGTGCAAGTAAAGAAAAATAATTGGGAGTTGGCAGAAGAGGTTAAAAGGCAAATTATCACTGAGCTGCAAATTTAATCAACAAGAGGCTTGATACTGTGAGAGGTGTGTGGGTTGGTTGGTTGAAGTGTTTCTTTTTTTATTTATTTTTTATGTTTTGACGTGTTTGCAGGCTACACTGAAATCAAACTCGCAAAGGCACAAAGCAAGATGAATTTGGAGAGCAATTGATGCTGGTTTGATCTCAGCATTTAAAAAGTATATTTCTGGTCAAGAATTCTGATACATGTGCTAAACAGATGTTTTTGGCCATTGTGGCACATCTGGCTGTTTTTTCAGTGTATCTGACTGTATCAAGTTATAAAGAACTTCAGCTGTTAAAAACGCACACTGAGACACCTGAGTTCTGCTATATTCATGGTGCTGCATCTAGCTTTTTTAAGCTCAAGGATGTATTCGGTGTGAACAGCCATTAACTCGATCTTTGGTGTGAGGCACTATTACACTACCTTAAAAAGTGAGGTAAAAAGTAAAAAGTCACTGCAGAATCACGAGAGAGTTTAATTCACTCATACAGCTTGTTTAGACTAACTTGGAGAAACTTTGCCAAAAACTTTGCCAGACTTACAAAACACACACTTGCATATTCACAAAGACACTCTCTTGAAAAAAGCTAGACTGCCTGCTAGAGGCCTTTGGATTTGCACAAACAGCAAGTAAACAGAACAGATAGTTTGAGGAATGCTATGTCTCAGTAATTTGTATCTTGGAGCACAGCTACCTTCCCCAACATTGGGAAACGAGGTGCAGAGAGAATCTGAATGAGTCACTAAAGCCCTTAGCTACTTTCATCGCAAGCTTATTTGCATTTGCTCCCAAACGCACACACACTTCAGAAGCAAGCACAAGATTCCAATGGCTAAAAAAAATTCCAGATTCCAGATATTTTGTTCAGTTTTATCATTTGTAGAATTCTCATTGTATCCAATAAATCCCATAAACAGTGATAAATGCATTCACACTAGAACCCTACTTAAAAGACCAGCATATAGATCACCAGGATGCTGGGGCCAGATTCACAAAAACATTCTTAACTACTTATTTTTTTCTTATTTTTTTAACTTCAGAAAACAAGTTAGGAATATTTTGTACTCCTGAAAAGACTTCTTAAAAATATACTTGTGAATGTTCTTTATGAATTGAAACATTCTTACGTAATAAAACTTTTTGTTAAGAAAATTTTTATGAATCTGGCCCCTGATCTCTAGAATAAGATGCTGGTGTGCTTGTTGTTAAGATTTAAAAACAGTGAACAAAACTAATGTTGATCTTATATTTGGTCAAAATGTCTAGACTGTCTAGATTCTCTAAAAGAATGAATAAATGAAAAAGTAAAAAACATGTTATTACACTGTTCTGATACTTGTTTATATTTAGGCTATGGAATGTCAGGTAGATACAAGGACATTTCTCAGGGGTTGATAGTTGGTTGCTAAGGCATAACTGAATGGTTGCTAGATGGTTGCTTAGTGGCCAAAAGAGACCATCACCAAGTCTCTATAACATCATGATCCATATATATCTGTCGGGACCTTTTCAATGGAAATCTATGGGATTTTTAGCTAATTTACTGTAGTCTACTGGGTCATTTTTCTGACCCGAACAAAGCAGAAGACTTATTTAGCTTAACCATCAAAACTATAGTACTTTGTTCAACCAGCTTCAACAGAAATTTCATGCTGCTTAACAAGCTTTGCCAGCACTAAACAGCACAAACCAGCCTGGACCAGCTTTGAAATTCATCATTCAACTAAGGTTTTCTGGCCAAAATAGAAACACAATGTGCTGCATTGACAACTTACGCTGACAGTAGTCCTTGTTCTCTTCAAAGCCTGGCTTGCAGACGCAGCGTCCAATTGGCACCAGCCATCCACCATCGCCACTACAGTACATCCTTGGTGCCTCAAACTCCTCCGAGTCATTCACGCATGATCCTCGCACCTCCACCAAAGCAGAATCTCCACCTGTAACTGTGTCGGGAAACTGGGCCAAGTTGAGAATTGCAAGAGGACACTTCTTATAAAAGACTCGCATGGACACCAAAGCAATGCAAGCCCCAACATCTTGGAAAGCCAGGTAGAAACCCTTCTTGCTCAAGTTACTGATGTCCCGCACTTCTGTGTTCAGTTTCATAACACGATCACCAACGTCAGTCTGTGTGAAGCTTTCATCAGCTGCGATGGTGTCGATCTTTACATACTGGCTCTCCTTGATAAACCACAGGTTTGGGTTGTTGGACTCGTAGTAGTACATGTTGAAAGTTTCTTTGCAGGTGCCAGGGACTCCAGGCAGACTGTTGCAGTCACGGAGAGTGAATTTAATCTCGATGTAGACGCGTTGTGCTCCATCTCGTGGGATGTGGCGTGTGCGAAGCCAGTTGTTCTGATTAGCCTCCATCACGTTACACACCTGGTAGGAGCGCATGGGAGTGTTCCTTTCATCCATCACACTGATTTCCTCCCACTGCAAACAGAGAGAAAAACTGTTATGGTTGTAAAAAGGTGAATATCCCTCTAACTCATTGCATCTTTAATGTCTTACAGAAATGTGCATCACACTTTTATTCTATGTTCTTGTGGTTGCAAGTAAAGCTCTCAGAGTTCACACTTATAAGGTTCAGTTGATATGGATTAAAGATAGAGGCAAGGCAACACATGTATTTAGAACATCACTTCTGTCAGTTGAAAAACAGTGAGTGCTGCAGTGTAGTAAAAAAAACATTAATTGTTCCATTTGGTCTGATACTACACTTTGCAAATTCATACACATGGCTGAGTGCATAGTGTATATTGTAAAAGCATAGATTATAGTGTGCCATTTGTGACAGCTTTTCTGTATGTGTGTGTGTGTGTGTGTCTGTGTGTGTGTGTGTGTGTGTGTGTGTGCAGTTGTATAGGCAGCATTAGACACATTTAAGGGAATCTGTCTCCCATCATCTCTTGCCATCTGCTTCCACTTGTCTAAGGTTCCTTCATTTGGAACACTTCATGCACAAGTAACATTTCTAATCCTTAAAGGGAATGAAAATAAACAATACAGGGATTCTTGAAAGGGAGAGCAATTTTGTGAGTGCCTTGTTCTGGGAAAAAAATAAAAAGATTCTGATTTGCCTCAATAAATTATATTCCTTCTCTGTATAATTTGCTGCAGAAATTATCTGAAGTGATTTCAGGATTCATCTGAACTACTGATCAGTCAGCGAATAACATGCTACACTTCAAATACTAAGCATGCATGAATCATAGCTTTCAAAATTGCTTGACCACCTGAGTTCCCACTCTAAGGCAATCCTCTCAAATTTCTTGAATAGTCCATGATGGGAACAATCCATTGTGTAACTGAAAGAAGGCAGGGAGTGTTATGAGCACTGTGTTCTTTTAACAGTCCTTAAACTGAGTGGCAGCTGAATATGGGTGCACATTCAAGCAAATAGACCAGAGTACATTAGTTTGTCTCCAAAATACTTATTTTCCACTACAGCGCTATTGAGCATTTGAAGTATTTTATTCCATGCATCAGCACAGTCTGCACTTTACATCACTTGCCGGTTCTGTCATGATGTCATAGCATATGATGATGAGAGTTTTGTGTGAGACGCTTCCATTAGCTTACAGTTTGAAAAAGCAATTTGAGGCACGAGGGTCAATTGCTAACGCAGTTCGGCTTTAAACTGAGCCATATGCTGAGTGGTGGGAATGGGCGGACATCACAGATCAAAGTGACATGGCCATTAAATGTCTTGCAGAAAGCGAGGGCATGTTCTTTCCCTCAAGTGTAATAATTATGACATTTGGAGTAATATTTATACAGGGATAAATGCAGGTTTATGCATTTCTGTTTATTTATTTCCAAATGTTGGTCTGAACCCAACCGCTATGGAAAATTTCTTTGGGGATGCATTGTCTGAAGTCATGAAGCTTTTTACCACAAATGGGTAGTTATACAAAATTCTACAGGGTTGTGTTACACACTCTGGCTCTCCAGACACACATACACAATACAGTTACACATTTCAGTATGGCATGACATGGTACTACCATCTGAAAGGAAATTGGCCATATGCAATTGATATATACGTTAAAAAAAAAACTAGCTAACCAAAAGCATACACGAAACATTCATAAATCCTCCTTCTCACAGCCACTCCAACATATGGAAGCCGAGGAGTGCCAAATAAAAAAGAATAAAGGAATAAATGATCAATCTGTTAATTTGAATAAATAATAATCATCAAATAAATAAACCAATTTATAAATGGACAAATAAATGGACACATTTAAATGTATTTAATTTATGTTTAAAAATTTAATTATATTTAGCATTAAAACAGCACATTAATAAGTAATTTTTACTAATCAGCCGAGGAGAGGGATAAAGGCAGCCGGATGCGGCAGTTCGAGTGAGAGAGAGAGCCACACGCAGCTGCCGTGTGTGCATTTGTGTTTTGTCTTTATGTTTTAATTTTACATTAAATATTACTTTGATGGTCCGTCCGGTTCCCGCCTCCTCTTTTCCCATTTTAATCCTGTTACAAACCCCTCTCCCAAGTCCCACTCGGAGGAGATGTGGTCTATGAAGCCTGTGCAAAAGAAACAGACATAAGGCGTATCAGAAGTTAATGGTCACTTGTTGCTGCTGCAGTTAAATGCAGAGTGCGGTCCTCCCTGAACATGCACAGTGGTAGGTGTACAGGAAGGGAGCCAGTAACCGCGATGCCATCAAGGTTGACAAGGTTGATGCCATCCACGATGCCATCAACAGAACTGATCCATACCACTGACTGAAAGCATGCGGCCGCCATGCTCGTGCTCCACTGGCGTGAGTTACTTAGCAGCTGGATCCCTGAAGCAAATGTTTCTCTGTGCAGCCAGACCTTCCCTCATCTGCTCCTATCAAGAGGTGACACCACGTCTACTTTCAGTGATATCACATTCGACTTAAGACACATTATGTCCACCTTTTTAACATTTTAAGTTTATTTTTTTATTCAAATAATTGCCTGAGTATGATCGGGAAAAGGTGGACCAGCTGATACACAGAAGTCGAGCACACTTTGTTGAAAATGGTAGAGCGTAAACTAATTTAATTAAATTTTTTTTTTTTTTATTAAATTTTTTTTTTTTTTAATTTGTAATTTTTTTAATTTTAATTTTTTTTTTAATTTTATTTATTTATTTTTTTTTACATTAACATTAACTAATGTTGTGTTTTACTTGTTGTCAAGCATTTAAAAATGGTCTCTTTGGAATGCAAATTTAAAAATACTGTATAATATCTACCTGCTGTGTACATGACTATTTATAATGTTGCAAATAAAGTTTGTGCTTCTTGTGTTGTGCACATCTTCATAAATATGTTTATTCACAATAACAGTAGCTATACCCAAATTAAACACACTGTACATTGGCATTAAATCGCATTGTGAAGTATTGCTACTTTTATCACATACCTCTCTTGCAACTGTAGTCTGGGTATTACGGATTTAACATTAATTAATTTAGAGTTTAATTGTATCAGACTCAATTTGTGTTTTACATTTAATTGACACAGATAATGGCAACTAAAATATCTTAGATGTTTGAGGTAAAATGTCAAAGCTTTATGCCAGGGGTTCTTAAAATTTCTCAGTCCAGTTCCCAAATTAGAAGTTTTGTGTTTACTTGGGACACTTACAAAACCGTGGATTATATGTTATTTGCTATAGCCTATCCATTAATGTATTCACTTTTTTATGTCTAAAACATTGTGATATAGAAAGACTATTAAAGAAATCATTATTATTCTTTCAGAAAAAAAAAAAATAAAAATAAAAAAAAAAAAAACATTTAAAGATGCACACTCTCCAATTGTAGAAATAAAGAAAAATAGATTGTTATATTTTGTAACCCCTACAAACATTTACCATGGCAACCATAGAAACCATAAATTCCATAGTTATATTAGTCAATATATTAGTCAAGCTGACCATTATTCATCATACTGATGTCTTTCTATTTATTTAGGATTGGACTGTGAAAGAAAAGTGCATAACATACTGTATAACAGTAGGCTGCAGAGTGATTGTTTGTAAGCAACACTTTGATAGACATTACTCACATATTTCTGCTTATGTTCAACGTAACATCAATTCTTAACTATTTAACAGGAAAAACTGCTTTTCGTCTTGTTCTGACAGAATTTTCACGTCTTTCTCTTAAACTACGGGTGCCGTGTGAGGATGTCGTCTTATTATGAACGACTTATTACTTTGAACTTGCCCATAAAATGCATTGTTGGTGCTCCTCTCCTCACCTTTCTGATCCTTAATATAAAACCAAGACAAACAAGTTAATCGTGGAAGTTGTCATCATTATGTTTGGCTAGTTTTACACATTAATCATGGTGTCATGAAAAATGTCGAGCTGAGTAACCCGTTGACCACAGCGCCTGACAGCACTCTCGCCTTGCCTGATTTAGCGGAGAAAAAGAGTGTGCCCGTCAAATTATATTGTGGAAAAAAGCTGAAAGACAGTCCTGGTGAGGACAACAGCGTGGAAGAGTGCTCTGAACAGAGCGCATGTGCACATATTTCTTTACTTACTAAGGAAATAATTACACTAATATTAAAATGCATTGCGACCCAACATGTATGGCTATGCAACCCAATTTGGGTTGTGACCCATAGTTTAAGAAACGCTGCTTTAGGCTAAACATTTTCTGAATACAAATGATCAAAAATCAACAAGTGTTTTACCCCTGCTCTCCCCATTTACTGCTTGAATTGTGTGAAATGAAGCCATGTCACTTAAAAGGTATAACTTTAATTGAAACAAGAACAGTTGTTACCCTCTGGCCATCTTCCACATGAACAATTAAACTGCCTCAGGAACCCCCATAGTGCAATAATGTAAATACATATCCCATCTGCATATGTAAATTCACATATTTAATTCTATAACTGTACATACCCCTACCTTGCACATACATCACCACTTGCACCTGTACATACGCCATTCTGTCCTATTATCTGTATGTCTATTTATACTCTTACCTTGTTTTATATTCTGTGTCTCACTGTAATGTTCTGTGTGCACTTGTTTTTCCTATCACCGGAAAACTGTATCATGCTATTTTATATAAACATGTACATATTTTACTAGTTGGACTATTTCCAGACTTGCCAGCCAGTTTTCAGAGTATTGAAATTTGAAATATATCCTAATAGGCAAGTTTTAGTTACATTTAAATGTTGTTTCAGCTAAAGCAGGTATTTAAATTGTATACTGTATGATATAAATATGATATGTAATATGATATAAAAATAATATGAATGTTTATATTATATTTTAACTAGTGTTTATGCTGCCTCATTATCATCAATGAAGCTTGTGCTGGCAAATATCTGTTCGGGTGTAAATGTGTAAATATGCCCATATTAGAAAATCAGCATATTAGAATGATTTCTGAAGGATCATGTGACACTGAAGACTGCAGTAATGATGCTGAAAATTCAGCTTTGATCACAGGAATAAATTGCATTTTACAATATATTCAAATAGAAAACAGTTATTTTAAATTGTAAAAATATTTCACAATATCACTGTTTTTGCTGTATTTTGGATCAAATAAATGCAGCCTTGGTGAGCAGAAGAGACTTCTTTTAAAAAACATTTAAAAAATCTTACTGATCTAAAACTTTTAAACAGTAGTGTAGGTCTAAAGTTTTTAAGTAAAGTCTTTATGTAAAGAAAATGTATATTCAGATTATTTCTTTTAACTTAAACTTGATTTTGTGAATAAGCTACAAACAATACATTCAATCATTAAGTCTCCTCACATTCATTCTCTTTCAGTCACATTCCTCATTGATAGGCCCAGGGGAGGGGTCTTTGTCTCCTCAGGTGTGAATCACATCAATATTCATGATCATCCACGCCTCCTCGCATATGGCCTTTCTAACACTAAAAGTGTCTTACAAAAGTTAAATGACTATATTGTTTTGTATGAATGAGTGATCAGGATGGTTTTCACATCATTTTGTAGCAACAACTAGGCTACAAGATCCAGTTCTCAAAAGTCTTGTGAACAAATATTTAGTATGTGTTATATGGCCTTATTTCAGTGATGTAAAATTTTTGTTTTTTTCAAAAACCACACATAAACATTATTTTCTCAAAAATACAAACATGCACATACATGTTGCTCACATATTATTGTAGCCCAGTTTGTGCTGAATACAGTGTTATCAGACTTTAGCCATTAATATGTTTTCAAGTAACTGAAAAAAGCACAAATGTCAAGGCATGTCAAAACTTCTCCAGGGCCCAAAACACCCTCAGACCCCAGAGGGTTAAAAGGTGCATTTAAAAATGACTTATTAATGTGCTATTTAATTGTTACATTTAACTGCATTTTAAACATGAATTAAATACACAATTTATTAATGCACAATTTAATTATTAAATGTAATTACATTTTTAAATGTGAATTAAATAAACACATTTAAATGTGTCTATTTATTTGTCTATTTATAAACTGGTTTATTTATTCACGTTTTTATTTTCAAATTAATATATTAATTCATTATTTTTTTAAATGGCACCCCTCGGCTTCAACAGGTATGGACTGGCAAATGGAAAAAGAAAAGGAAAAGTCAAACAATCATAAAAAGCAACTGGCAAATAAATGAAGAAAAGCAATTGCCAAATGCTTTTTTAAAATGCACTTTAAAAAGTGCATTAAAAAATGACTTATTAATGTGCTGTTTTATTGCTAAATATCATTACATTTTTAAACATAAATTAAATAAACACATTTGAATGCATCTGTTTATTTGCCTATTTATAAACTGGTTTATTTATTCACATTTTTATTTTCAAATGAATAGATTATTCCTTTATTATTTTTTAATCGGTATTCCTCGGCTTCCATACCAACACACGCACAATTGTAGAGTGAAAAACAGGCTATTTGAACAGGAGGTAAAGCTTAGCCACCCTCAATCAAGGTAGCAGTCATAATGGTGAAGTGGGCATCTTGTTAATTAGCCTCTCCCTTGAGTCTTATCTTAACTCCATTCCTTCACAGAGTTCAACTGCTTTGAAGCCAGGCAAACATGTCAGATCAGGAGGTCTGCTCAGACCTTCATTGGCTTAACTTAATTGTGTCCCACAATCATCTAGTAGTTTAAGATACTTATGTGCAATTGACTTTAAATCCCTAAAAGAACGTCTGTTTTTTTTGGGGGTGAAGGCCCCTTTTGGAGGACACGTTATTAGGGTTACCTGTTTTCTATCATTCGATGTGAATTTCTCCCTTCTATTTTAGTAACAGACACATACACAGTCACTAAATGACCATGGCTATTTGAGAGCTGATTTAAAAAAACCTTCTACATATGGGACAGGGAAGCTGTAATAGGAGCTGGTTAGACCAAATGCGTTATCACGAAAAAAAAAAAAAAAAGATAGATGCAGAGTAATGGATACAACTGAACACAGGAGTCTCGAAGTTCTGTTTAACATGACACAGCGTCTAAGAACAACAGCCAAAGACAACCATCTAGTGCATGTTTACATAGAAGAACTATTTAAATTACCGCATACAAACAATAAAATTTGTTGATAAAAAACAAACATAGACATAGTGCAACAAATCTAAAAGAATGCAGGAGTCTTGAGACACGTTTTTTTTTTTTTTTTTTTATTGACACATCATCTAAAAAATGTGCCACTCCTCAGCAAGATGCTGTGACGAGGAGGAGGCCATGGCCTGGCCGTGAGGGTGCACGCCTGGCACTGAGTTGCCCCAATCAGTGGAAGAGAGAGATAAGGAGGAGCCAGGAATGACAGAGAGAGAGAGAGAGAGACACGCGGCAGTGTATGTGTGTGTGTCTACGTGTCAGCGTGAAGCAGTGTGTTATTGTGTGCGACTGAAAAGTGCAACAATAAATGTCTATGTTCAACCCAGTCCCAGCTTCCTCCTTCCCACACAACAATGAACCTTGTTACAAGGATGCGCTGTCACGGAGTTCTCGCCATTGCCATCTGCAAGGAGGCGGAGGAGCCCACTGCCATCCGCCAGGGGGCGGAGGAGCCCGCTGCCATCTGCCAGGAGGCAGTGCAGCTGGCTGAGGACCATGTGACAGCGTGTTTGGGGCCGACGAACTGGAGTGTTTTTCTTTTCTTTTTTTCTCTCTCCCCTCTCTCTCTCGGGCTCTCCCGCTCTCTTTCTCTCTCCCCTCTCCCTCCCCTCATCCTACTCAGTTTTCCAGGAGGCAGGGAAGACCAGCAGGCAGCAGAACGGCCGAAGGGGCAACTCCTCCCCTCCAGGAAGGGGGGGGGGGAGTAGGTCAGGCCAGTTGGTTCCCCGGCTTGAATTGGACATTTTGGGTATTAGACAAGGAGGAGGCCATGGCAGGGCCATGAGGGTGCACACCTGGCGCTGAGTTGTCCCAATCAGCGGGAGAGAGAGATAAGGAGGAGCTGGGGACACCAGAGAGAGAGAGAGAGACACATGCGGCAGTGTGTGTGTGTGTCTACGTGTCAGCGTGAAGCAGTGTGTTATTGTGTGCGACTGAAAAGTGCAACAATAAATGTCTATATGTACTGTTCAACCCGGTCCCAGCTTCCTCCTTCCCACACAACAACGAACCTTGTTACAGATGCTAAAAAACAGCAAGGAAAGGGGCAACGTACAAAGGCGTCCGTCTAGAATACAAAAAACACTCAGTGTGAACGGACCCTTATTGTCTTCTATTTTAGTAACAGACATGAACACTTTCCCTAAATGATCACGGCAATTTGAAAGCCTTCTACATCTGTGACAAGGAAAGCTGTATTAGGGGCAGTTCAGACAGAGCGTACTAAAAATTGAGATGCTGCACTACAAATGTAAAGAGAAACGTTTTTAAAAGAAATGTATTTAAAAGTTAAAGTTCTTTCAGCGGTCCGGTCCGAGATGCTGACAAAACAACAAGATGCGGTGCAATGGTCAAAGCTGACCATCTAGCAGGTTTACATAGAAAAACAATTGAAAAACAGTGTGAATGGCTCGTTATTCCCTTCCATTTTAACATACACAAATACGCTCACTAAATGACTACTGAATGGCCAATTGCGAGTCGATACAAAACAAACCTTCTTACGTCTGGACCATTCAGACCGAACACACTCTTGCACACAGAAAAAGTTAGACACTGTGCAGACAGACACAAAAACGCGTTCGGTATGAAAAATCCATTTCTCTCTTATATTGTAGTAACAGACACCCACACACTCCCTAAATGACTGTAGTCATTTAAGAGTCAATCCAAAATAAACCCTCCACATCTGGGACAGGCAAAGCAGTATTAGTTTTGACCTGTGAGGGTCAAGTGGCAGCCGATTGAGTGAATAAGGTAAAATATTCAACGGAGGTGAACTGGCCACTTTGGGAACATATTGGCTTTCCTGTGAGCCTCTCCAGAACGCTGCGCTGTTGGCAGTTTAAGAGGGTCACGGGTCAAAGCGATAATCCTCAAGTATGAAATGCAAGCCGCAGCTGTGAGACTTGATTTAGCCTTACAGTTTGCTCCCATTAAATAACTGCCATATAAGCAAAACAAAGAGACTACTATCACTGAATCTAATGTAAACAATCCACAGAGACATGGCGGAATGTTGAATGAAGTGTCTGGTACAAACGTAACTACGAACAGGGTTCTGAATCTCCAACTGATACATTCACGGTATGTGGTCCAATTACGGACTGGAAATGACCAGTGAAGTCTTTCAATTCAGATTGCTAATCTGATATTTTTTCATGATGTATGGAGTTAATCTTGATTAAATATGGTTTGTGGTTTGTGGTGAAAAAGAGAATAATGTCTATTTAAGAGATCTTGGTATTGAGACTAGGGCTGCATCACTTAAGGTATGTACTTTGCTGGTGGAAAAGTACATACTTTCGAGTTTGTAGTAAGACAGTACACCAGCATTGGGACTTAGTATAATGCCAAAAAATTTCACCTTGATACCACACAGCCCTTTGTTGCATACTGTTCCCAATCTGTCACTCACTCGACGTTGTGTCGATGTAGTGACACTAGGGGGTCAATCTTGGGAGCCCGAGACACCTCTGGTCTTTGATAAAAGGCCAATGAAAATTGGCGAGTGCTATTTGCATACCACTCCCCCGGACATACGGGTATAAAAGGAGCTGGTATGCAACCACTCATTCAGATTTTCTCTTCGGAGCTGAACGGTCATGCTCATTGAGCTGAATATCACTGTTCATTCACCTCTGCTGGATCTGACGGCGCATTTCTGCGGCTTCTCCCTCCTCTGCATGGTGCACTGCAGAGAACGCCCCTGGGTGTTTCGGCAGAAAAACTAGAGAGTATATATTTTCTGAAAGAGCATTTTTCCCCTCTAAAAGAGTATATATTTCTCTAAAAGAGCACACACACGGAACGGCTTTTTAAAGATGCCTTTCCGATTGTGTGTTATTCCTGGTTGCGGTCGTTATCTCTCAACTTAGGATGGTCATGCTCGCTGTCTTTCGTGTCTGGGCGCGACCCACACGGAAGCAGCGTTTGTGAATGGTTCATGTTCTCACTGCAACGTTGCGGTCGCGGCTTGCTTTCGTAAGAAAAAACAGGCCTCTTCCTCCCCCGTCCCAGGCTGTTCCGGGGGTGGTCACAAGGAGACAGGTAAGTGCTTCGATGTCCCTAGACTCAGCACAGCCACGACGTGCTGTGGCACCTCGCGCTCCACCCCGCCGCGAGGCCCCACCTGCCGGTACGTCCGACGACGTTATCCCCTTGGTCACCCTCGCACAGAATTTGGACGCGTGGCTTGCGCTTTCCAATCGGTCGCGGTGGCTGATCCGGACCGTCCGACTTGGCTACGTGATTCAGTTCGCCAGGCGCCCACCCAGGTTCAGCGGTATTCACTTCACCTTGGTCAAGGGCGAAAACGCCGCCACCCTGCACGCAGAGATCGCTACCCTCCTACGGAAGGATGCGATAGAACCTGTCCCTCCAACCAAGATGAAGAAAGGGTTTTACAGACCCTACTTCATTGTACCGAAAAAAGGTGGTGGGTTGCGGCCAATCTTGGACCTGCGAGTACTGAACCGGGCTTTACACAGACTCCCGTTCAAGATGCTGACGCAAAGACGCATTCTGGTGAGCATCCGGCATCAAGATTGGTTCGTGGTGGTAGACCTGAAGGATGCGTACTTCCACATCTCGATCCTTCCTCGACACAGACCCTTCCTGCGGTTCACGTTCGAGGGTCAGGCGTATCAGTACAAAGTCCTCCCTTTCGGCCTGTCCCTGTCTCCTCGCATCTTTACGAAGATCGCAGAGGCTGCCCTTGCCCCATTAAGGGAGGTGGGCATTCGCATTCTCAACTATCTCGATGACTGGCTAATCCTAGCTCACTCTCGAGACGTGTTGTGTGCACACAGGGACCTGGTGCTCTCACACCTCAGCCGACTAGGACTTCGGGTCAACTGGGAAAAGAGCAAGCTCCTCCCGGTTCAGAGCATCTCTTTTCTCGGTTTGGAGTTGGACTCAGTCTCCTTGACGGCGCGCCTCACGAACGAGCTTGCCCAGTCGGTGCTGGCCTGTTTGAAGGCGTTCAAAAAGGGAACAGCGGTTCCACTGAAACTTTTTCAGAGGCTCCTGGGGCATATGGCGTCCTCGGCGGTGGCCACCCCGCTCGGGTTGATGCATATGAGGCCGCTTCAGCACTGGCTCCAGACTCGAGTCCCGAGATGGGCATGGTGCCACGGGACACACCGCGTGACCATTACGTCGGTCTGTCACCGTCTTTTAGCCCTTGGACCGACCTCTCGTTTCTACGAGCAGGTGTTCCTCTAGAACTGGTCTCCAGGCGCGTCGTGGTCATGACAGACGCCTCCAAAACGGGCTGAAGTGCTGTTTGCAATGGGCACGCAGCCGCCGGCCTCTGGACGGGCCCGCGACTGCATTGGCACATCAGCTGCCTCGAGTTATTGGCAATTCTGCTCGCCCTGTGGAGGTTTCGGCCGTTGATCCAGGGCAAGCACGTGTTAGTTCGGACGGACAACACAGCAGTGGTAGCATATGTCAACCACCAAGGCGGTCTGCGCTCTCGCTGTATGTCACAACTCGCCTGCTGTCTCCTCCTCTGGAGACAGCAGCTCTTCGCTGTGAGCCACTCACATCCCAGGTAACCTCAACACTACAGCGGACGCGCTGTCATGACAGGTTTCCCTCAGGGGAGAGTGAAGACTCCACCCTCAGGTGGTCCAGCTGATTTGGAGTCGATTCGGATGGGCAAAGGTGGACCTGTTCGCCTCCCAAGAATCCTCCCACTGCCCGCTCTGGTACGCCTTCACCGAGGCTCCCCTCGGCATAGACGCGCTGGCACACAGCTGGCCCCCTGGCCTATGCAAATATGCGTTTCCCCCAGTGAGCCTGCTTGTACAGACCCTGTGCAAAGTCAGGGAGGACGAGGAGCAGGTCATCCTGGTAGCACCCTACTGGCCCACCCAGACATGGTTCTTGGACCTCACGCTCCTCGCGACAGCTCCCCTCTGGTGAATTCCCCTGAGGAAGGACCTTCTTTCTCAGGGACGGGGCACCCTCTGGCACCTGCGCCCAGACCTCTGGAATCTCCATGTCTGGTCCCTGGACGGGATGCGGAAGACCTAAGCAGTCTACCACCCGCAGTGGTAGACATGATCACTCAGGCTAGGGCCCCCTCTACGAGGCGCCTGTATGCCTTTAAGTGGCGTCTATTCACTAAGTGGTGTTCTTCCCGACACGAAGACCCCCAGAGATGTGCAGTCGGATCAGTGCTTTCCTTCCTGCAGGAGAGGTTGGAAGGGAGGCTGTCCCCCTCCACCTTGAAGGTGTACATTGCCGCCATAGCAGCACACCACGACGCAGTTGATGGTAAGTCCTTAGGGAATCACGACCTGATCATCAGATTCCTAAGAGGCGCCAGGAGGCTGAATCCCTCCAGACCACGCCTCGTTCCCTCATGGAATCTCTCCATAGTTCTTCAGGGTCTACAGAGAGCCCCCTTTGAGCCTTTGCAGTCAGCCGAGCTTAAGGCACTCTCCTTGAAGACTGCCCTCCTGACTGCGCTCACTTCCATTAAGAAGGTAGGTGACCTGCAAGCGTTCTCTGTCAGCGAAACGTGCCTGGAGTTCAGTCCGGGTTACTCTCACGTGATCCTGAGACCCCAATTGGGCTATGTGCCCAAGGTTCCCACCACCCCTTTTAGGGACCAGGTGGTGAACCTGCAAGTGCTGCCCCAGGAGGAGGCAGACCCAGCCCTGTCGTTGCTGTGTCCGGTGCGCGCTTTACGCATCTATTTGGATTGCACGCAGAGCTTTAGAGTCTCTGAGCAGCTCTTTGTCTGCTTTGGTGCACAGCGGAAAGGAAGCGCTGTCTCCAAGTAGAGGATCGCCCACTGGCTCATTGACGCCACAACTATGGCATATCTTGCCCAGAACATGCCACCCCCGGTAGGGCTACGAGCCCATTCTACCCGAGGTGTAGCGGCTTCCTGGGCCATGGCCAGAGGTGCCTCTCTAACAGACATTTGCAGAGCAGGGGGCTGGGCAACACCCAACACCTTTGCAAGGTTCTACAACCTCCGGGCGGAACCGGTTTCGTCCCAGGTAGTGGCACGCAACACAAGCGGATAAGCCCGGGATAGCCGGCCGGGTGTATCACTTGCACATAGCGCCTTCCACCTCCCTTGGAGCTGAAGACGTGCGCCGTTAATTCCCAGTAGTGTTCACAAACTTTGTTCCCTGGTTGACTTCCTCCAAGCCCTGTGGCAGTCGAGTGTTCGGAGAGACTTGCTGCCGGCCCAGTACACGCGCTAAGTTCTGGGGTAGGTGCTCCGCATGTGGCGGTTCCCTGTAAGGCTAACCCCATGCGATATATATCTTCCGCTAGTTCATTTCCCTGCTGGCAAACTGCGTCTTCCTTGGGCAGAGCCCCTCTGCCCCAGTCTCCATGTTTGTAGTAACTCCTCCCCCATTGGGCAGGATCTACCTTGAAGGCTCTCCACATGGTTGGAAAGACCATGTGACATATTCTTCCACTTAAATATCCCTCCCTCTCTTTGGGCGAGGTGTGGTCTCCAAGGTGTCTTGGGAGGGACACCCCCTGACTAGACCTGGTGGCCCAGTCAGATAATCCCCCTTCTTTTTTAGGGAGTGGAAAAAGAGAAGGGGAAAAGAGGCCATGACTGGGTTAAGCCTGTCTCTATCTTTGGGTAGTCGACTTGTCACCAAAAAGGGCCGATTGACACTCATAACTATGTTGAGGGAGGTTACGTGTCAACCTGGTGTGCTGGCTATGAGGCACACAGCGAGTCTGCCCACCACACACCGCCAGTTCACGTAACACAGTTCAGCCAGTAGTGGCGTTTCGTATAGGGACCCCTAGTGTCACTACATCGACACAACGTCGAGTGAGTGACAGATAGGGAACATCATGGTTACTGGTGTAACCTCCGTTCCCTGATGGAGGGAATGAGACGTGTCCCTCCTGCCACAACGCTGAACTACCCGCTGAAATGGCTGGACCTTATATCGGCTCCTCAGCATAAAACCTGAATGAGTGGTTGCATACCAGCTACATTTATACCCGTATGTCCAGGGGAATGGCATACAAATACCACTCGTCAATTTTCATTGGCCTTTTATCAAAGACCAGAGGTGTCTCGGGCTCCCAAGAGTGACCCTTAGTGTCACTACATCGACACAACGTCTTGTTCCCTCCATCGCAGCTGCCCGGGAAAGCATGTCGTCATCTCCACGTCAGCCTGTGACTGGGCAATTGTCCTCGAAGTGAGGAGCCCAGCTGAGGCTTCCACGTCCGACTGGACGAGCCCGCTCACAGATGCTGCGCTCGAGAGCTCATCACTTTCGTGGGCTCCGAATAAGAGGTCGAACTCGCCGTGAGACGAGCCGGTGGACTGATCCGGAGGCCTGATCGGGGCAGATGAGCATGCTAGGGAATGGGAGGTCTGCGGGGGGATACCCGGTGGAGGCAGTCCCATTGGGGTCCCCAAATGGCATGACCGTTCGGCTCCGAAGAGAAAATCTGAATGAGTGGTTGCATACCAGCTCCTTTTATACCCGTATGTCCGGGGGAGTGGCATGCAAATACCACTCGCCAATTTTCATTGGCCTTTTATCAAAGACCAGAGGTGTCTCGGGCTCCCAAGAGTGACCCCTAGTGTCACTACATCGACACAACGTCGAGTGAATGACAGATAGGGAAACTAAAATACAGAGATTTTCTCCTTTTTTTTTTTTTTATAAAAATCAATAAATCAGACACAATGCAGAACACAACCACACATACTTGTAAATGAAGGGGTGAGACTATAAAACATCCACAATGCAGAAAATACACCCACACACACACATACAGGTTTGTTTGACTATAATAATGATCTCTCATTGACTTCCATTGATTTCATATCAGGCTTACAATATTTTCTATTTCCAAACTCTACCCCTAAAACTAACCCTAACCATCACACAAATGCGCACATCACTAGATTTGAAAATGTAAGATTTTTTAAGAATTTTTTTTTTTTTTTTTTTTTACTGATGAGGACATTTGGCCTTCACAGGTGTAGACAACCCTGTCTATACATACCAAGCATACCACACTGTATGGATTACCCTGGCGACCACCAGGGGTCACTATATTTGTTTATTGTTCACTTAGTGTCTTTCGTTTGATTATGTGTTTTGTAGTTCTTTTCCTTGTCTTTGTTCATTGGTTCTTGTATTCATTAGTCCCAGGTGTTTCGTGTTTGCTCACTAGTCACTGTGTATTTAATCCCTGTGTTTTCCTTTGTTCATTGTCAGTTCTTATCAATTCATGGCTGTAGTGTTTTTTTTTTTTTTTTCGGTTTCTTGCATTTATTTTTCTGAGTTTTAATTAAAAGCCTGCACTTACATCCAGTCCTTTTCATCTTTTGTTTCTACAAACATTACAGAAGAACTGACCTAAAAATGGATCTAGCAGTTGCTTTGGAGGAACTATGCCTGGCAGGACTCTCAATGTTGGATTATTCGGTACGCTTTTATGATTTAGCAAACCAGACGAACTGGGACGATTCCCACCTCAGATCCATTTACTGGATAAGCCTGAACTATTCTGGTAATGTGAATCTGCCAGAGATGGGTGAACTCGCATGGAGGGAATATGCCAACACTTCCCTGAAGAGTACAGGTCTTCCATGTGAGGATGAGGATAATGTTCCTTTTGACGCTGTCAGCATCCATGCCTGCCATGGTCAACGAGCCAGTGGCCGCACCTGCCGTGGTCAAGGAGCCCCGCACCTGCCGTGGTAAATGAGCCCCGCGCCCACTGTGGTCAACGAGCCTCGCGCCCGCCGCGGTCAATGAGCCTGCACCCTCGACCGTCCCAGAGCCAGCGCCTGCAGCCTCGATCGTCCCAGAGTCAGTGCCCTCGACCATGAGCAGTGCTCCCAGCCATCCAGATGAAGAGGAAAAGGGCTTTTGCTCATCCCAAAGCCAGCACCTGAAGCCTCGTCCGTGCCAGTGTTCTCGGCCACGGAGGCAGTTCCCACAGCAGTGCTCCCGGCCATCCAGATGAGGAAAAGGGCTTCTGCTCATCCCAGAGCCAGCGCCTGAAGCCATGGAGGCCGTTCCCCAGTCGCTGCCAGCGCTCCCGACCACGGAGGCCACTGACAAGCCTGTCCAGTCCCCAGCAGCCATCAACCAGTCTGTTGCTCATTCCAGTGACAAGCACCTGTCAGACTCAAGCTACCAGTCTGTTCAGTGCCCAGCGGCTGCCCACTTCCAGTATGACACCTGTTCAGCGGTTTCCGCCCAGTCTGCTGATCCCTGTCCAGTGGCTCCGCCCCTAGAGTTTCCAATGTCTCTGCCCCTTGAATCCTCAGCTTCCCTGGCCTCTGAGTTCCCAGCTGCCTTGCTCCCTAGTGCTATGCTTCCCTTTTTCCATGCTTTCCAGTGCCTTGTTTCCCAGTACCATACTCCCTAACTTTTGTGCCTTGCCCTCCTGAGTTCACAGCTGCCATAACCTCTGAGCCCTTGCCTCCTGTAGCTCCATCTCATGAGCCCCCTGAGCCTCCACCTCCTGCTCCTCCCATTAACTAATTTTTGTTTATGTGTTGAGCATCGAGCCACTCCTTAGACTCTGTAAGGATTACCCTGACGACCACCAGGGGTCGCTATGTTTATTTTTCACTTTGTCTTTCATTTGATTATTGGTTTTGTAGTTCTTTTCCTTGTCTTTGTTCATTGGCTCTTGTGCTCATTAGTTCCGGGTGTTCCTTGTTTGCTCATTAGTCTCTGTGTATTTAATCCCTGTGTTTTTCTTTTGTTCATTGTCAGTTCTTATCAATGCACTTAGATCCAGTCCCTTTCATCTTATGTTTCTGCATACATTATACACAGGTCTGAGTCTGACCCTTGTGTGACACAATTTATGCTAGAATTTTGATGTATGAAATGACAGGTAACAAAATAACTCATTGCCATGTTTGACAGCATACTGGAGCATTATTGCAAAATCTGACACAAGTGGTTTAGAAGAATGCTACAATTTGACAAATAATAGTTTATATATATATATATATATATATATATATATATATATATATATATATATATATATATATATGTCTAAATATTATAACAAGCTATGCATTGGATATATATTTAGATTTTTTTTTTTTTTTTTTTTTTTTTTTAAAGAGCATGAGCTTAAAGAGATCAGCCAATGCAAGGAGCTCTGAAGTCAACTACTGGCCACAGTTGCTAATTCATGTAATCTTTTTATTATTTCCGCAGATGTTGCCAGGCAGAGACCCCCAATTAGGGCTGCGCAATTAATCGAAATAAAATCAAAACCACGATATGACCTCATGTGATTATTAAATTACAAAGGGCTGCGATTTAATTAAATAGTCTGCTCGCTTCAAAGATTATTTGCACTGTTCTAGAGTAACAAAAGTGCTCAGAGTTGGGTTCCATTTGCTTATGTGCCCTAAGCGCTTTATTTACACTAAACTGGCGCGTCCTGCTTGAAGCGGTTTTATTATCATCTGTGGTAGCAGCATCTCAGTCTCCAACAGTCCCAGGTATCATAATAATAATGCTAAATGCAAGATGGGGTTCAATTCAAACAGCTTTATTAAATGATTACTGAGCAAACAGCATAAGCAGTAGCACCTGTAGAGTCCTGGAACATGTGTTCTTCATCAAAGTCTTTCTAGCTAGTCAGTCCACTGTCGGCCATCTTTGGAATGCTCTTGGGAGGCTATTTCCAGTCATGCCACACTCTTAAAAATAAAGGTGCCACAAAGATAAAAAAAAGGGTGTTTCGCAGCAGTGCCCTAGAAGAACCTTTTAGTGACAGGTTCTTTGAAGAACCATTTTTCTTAGTTTTAATTTTAACTAAAAAAAAAAGGTTCTTTATGGCACCAATTGATCCAAAACCCTTTCATTTATGCTTTTTATTTATATTAACTCTTATAAATGAAAGGGATGATGTTAATATAGATTAATTTGTTAAAATCAGTGGACAAAAAACAAAAAAAATACAAAAAATCCAGGAGTAACAAGACTCAACAAATTATGGTTAACATGTTTATTGCCTTTACAGTATGCATGAATAATGCATGTATTAGGGACCAGTCAATTAATTTTATGCCTTCATAAAAGGAATTGAATGCCTTTTTTTTTTTCTTTTTTTTTTTTTCCGTAGATATCTTGGATATTTAACTAATTATAAATATCATACAAAGAGTACAGCAGGCAAACAATCAAGGAGATATCAATACTCCCATCATTCTCCATCATGTCCCCATCCATCCTCTTTGGAAATACAGAGACTGGCCAAAGGGTTCCTATTTACACAATCCTTCTAATGGTTGCAGTTGTATATATATATATATATTTTTGTTTGTTTTTTTACAATAACATGGAAGCAATTTCCTAAGCTGAACAGCAATAAGGACAGAAAAACAATACTTAAAAACAATTTAAGCATTTAAGCAATATAAGCATTACATAACGTAATGTACAATGTAATGTATAAAAACTCCTGTTAACTGAGAGTAATGTACATTAATAATAGGCGATTGTGTCATTTTGTCCACATTCTTTGTGTGCATGTTACCTGATCAATGACAGTGCTGGCTCATTTTCTTTAAAAAGCAATAGCATGAGAAGGATGGCAGTACTGAACTGGCATGAAAACATTTTTACAGTACATCACTATGTGGCAATAAAACAATAGATTTTCGCTGTCAGTGCAAAACCTCACAAAACACAAACCAAAAAAAAAAAAAACTTTGCAATACACAAAATGCCCTAATATTTTTACAATATATTAGTGTAGTATGTTGACAAACACACTCCATTTCTCTCCATGTCAGTCTCACACAAATTCAAAGTCAGCTGCAAAACATGCTTAAGTGCAGCATTTGGAACCTTTTTCACAAGGTGAGAAAGTTTCCATAGATTTGTGATGACGCATTTGTCAGTGTCAATATGACAGGTGCCGTTCATTTCCTCTAGAAGATGATAAAAAATTATCATGAGAAAAGTGGATACAGAACCACTGTTTTTATAACTCTACAGTATGGTTAGGAATGTTAATTGTACAATCATAACATGGATGGTTCATAGAAAGGTCAGCATTTTTACACTCTTGTTTAATCATGAACTTAGTCTGGTGGAGCACGACACCATGACAATAAACATCTTAAACCTTGCAAAATAAAAGTGTTTTTTAAAAACCAAGATCACCTACAAAGACTGTCAAAAGCAGCAATGTAACAAAACACCCACTTTATTGTATGTTGACAAACATAATGTGCTTCCTTGACTTCATCTGCCCATGCATTCAACATGTTGGGCAATGCTATACTTATATTCACCATCATCAACGTTGTCTGAAACCTTGCAGAAATAAAAGGATATCTTCATTAGTTTATTCAGCTATTAAATCTTGCAGCTAATCTATAGATACTGGAAAGTGTGGTGAAGATAGAGGTAACTAAATTTGGCACTTATCCTACTTTACATGCTGTGCAAATTTGCATATTTTATAATTTTTTGAAAGCTTGTTTACAGCCAGCAATGGAAGTAGAGTACCTCTCTTTCATCCTGGTGACTTAAGGCATTCTGGGAAAAAAACACAAACCAATAAAAAAGCTTAAATAGTTTTGGGGTGGGACATGTTTCTACACATACATCATTGGTTTTATTGTAAACTGCAAAACATTTATTTCAAAATCAAGTCTTTTTGACTGGTTTTCCTGTAGAATTATCTAAACATTCTTAAAACATGATTTATTTACTTGTCAAGCAAAATGGCGTAAGATAATAGGTCATGTTTTAAGATAAATCTAACAAAATCTGTGAACTACAGACTTAAAACAAGAAGAAGAAAAAAATCTGCCAGTGGGGTAAGAAAAATATTTTTGTTTACCCTTTGAACGAAGTTTATTTTTCTTACCCCACTGGCAAACATTTTTTTCTTGTTTTAAGCATAAATCTCACCGAACAAGACTTAAAATCTTATGCCAGTTTAAGAATATTTAGATATTTTTACTGGAAAACAAGACAAAAATACTTATCTTGATTTTTTTTTTTTTTTTTTTTTTTTTTTTGCAGTGAAGATGCTTAACAATTAGCAAAAAAGGTAGCAAAAAGTTATCAAAAAGGTAGACTTGCCTTGTCCTCCCTCATCAGAAATGAAGGGAACCTTTCAGCGGTACAGGAGTGTACTTTGACATTACATGTTCAGTGCTCTGGCTGAAAACAACAAAAAGCATTCTTAAATATAGTTGTCATCATATGCTAACATTAAATGTTAAACTGGTGTATTTCTAATACACATCTATTATAAAAATGACTACCTGTTGCCTAGTAAATCAGAATAAAAAACAATTTCAGGTCTTTCACCACAGACAAAATATGATCTGTTCTTTGAATTTGTGGGAACTGACACTCATTCATGCTTAGAGTCATTTTATTAGTTTTGAGCCAACCAGGTTTTGCATAAATCACAATATTGGCTATTATTTTGTTTAGCACTCAGTTTGGTCATATCGACTGTAGTGTGAGACACAGACAGGAAAAAAAAAAAAAAGTTGTCAGTTTAAGTTAGTAGATCAGGGGTTGATTTCATTCTGCAAGATAATAGTAAAGCAAATAGATAAGAATACTAACCAGTCTCTACTTAAATATGCAGGCCATCTGCTCTTGACATTGGTCTTCAAAAGTTGTGATCACTTCCTTTCACCAAAAATCAAGTGTGCTCCCCATCAGGATATATATATAAATGGAAGATTATTGTTGATTAGTGTCAGATAGACTTGATTGTAAGGAACAATGCAGACAAAGGGCGAGACCTTCCTCCATTTGTCTTAACTTGTCTTTTCCTTAGATGTGTTAAGCATCTTAAACAAACGTATACTTATATTACGAAAACAAACAGTCCAATCCAGTGAAACCATTTATTTCTTCTTAAAATAAAAGACAATGTTTGTATATATTAATTTTATCATTCTCTTAAAGGTTATTATTATCATAAAATATAATAATATATCGATCATGTGTGTGTTAACACACACACAATGAGCTCCACTTAACAGATCGAGCCGTTAAAGTTTCAAACTTCCATCGATTTTACTATTACCGATTTTGTTTTTGTTCACCTTACAAAGCAAAATCAAAGCATTCTTATACTAAAACAATCAGTAACGACAATGAACTCTGCACTCTACTTACCGTAAAATCGAAGTTTTCCTCTGAAAATGGTGCCTTCTCAGTTCCCTCAAGAGTCTTCTGCGCATGCATATGATAAATGACGACGCAAGTGTGACCAACTGGAAATTGATCTAAAAAGTCTTAAAATAATTAACAATAAAAAATGCACTTCCTAACATTATATTGATATAATACCTTTTACTATTGGAAATTGCTTATTTTTTGTAATTTTTTTTATTTTTTATATAGCCTTATTGACTAATTGCGAAATGATAATGTATTTAAAAAAAACGTTCTTTATTTACTTACATTAATAATTTATATTTAACTTCAGCTTTACACGCTGTTTTCTTTAAAGTGAAACCACGTAATGACCATGGATATACTGTAAGTAATTATAAATGTATATAAATAAATAAATATCCTATAATATCCTATATATTATAAAAAAATAAACTAAATAATGTTTTTTTTTTTTTTTTTTTTTTTTTTTTGGGTCAGTCAGGGAAAAAAATGGTCTAACAAGAAAAAAGAAAAAAAAAAGAAAAGCAGGCTACTTCATCACAGTGCATTGAAACTGTGTTGTTCGTTTATTCAACAGAAACACAAATTAGTATGTTTAAAATTGTGATAACAAATCAAGGCCGTTTTTTCTGTAGTAATGTTTAAATAATGTTTCACTTATGAATAATGTTGATAACTTTTTGAGAATGTTCACCAAAGACATTGAAAGCACACCATTAATTTGCATTGAGCTAACGTTTCACAAGTTTAAAAAAAATATTGGAGATTACTTAGTGTAAAGAACCTTTTTATGGTCTAAAGAACCTTTTGGCACTACAAAGAACCTTTTGTGGAATGGAAAGGTTCCACAGATGGTAAAGGTTCTTCATGGAACCATACACCCCGACAAATAACCCTTGAAGAACCTTTATTTTTAAAAGTGCAGCTACTATTTACTTGAATGGAGAAAGACCAAAATCTCAAAAATGGTTGATCAAGATTACGATCAAAGAACATATTTAAAATCAGCAATAAAATCTGACAATACTGGAATCATAAATTGTGATTCTTTACCTCATATTATGCTAAAAATGCCATTGTTGACTGACAGGTGATGTCTGTTTCTAAAAGGTGAAAACCCCAGTAGACTTTTGACAGTTGAACATCTGAAAAACATTATTTTATTTTTTTTGGTCTATCATAATTGCAGCTCAAATCGCAATCGCAATATTTTTCAAAATATTTGCATGACTTTTTGTCCAAATTGTGCAGCCCTACTCCCAATGCAAGACAAACTGTGATGTTTTGACACTTTCAATTTACTGAAATGAAGGTTTTTTACTGAAGTGAAGATAAGATAACATAAAATGTGCTTATTTTACATGAAAATGAATGGTGTAATTTAGTAATTAAGAGATTAATAAGATCTAAATGCCATAAAATCCCCACTAAAAATGCACAACTTTAGTGTTTTTACTTTAGTTAAATGAGTGTCATTACATATCTTTAAAAAAAAAAAAAAAAAAAAAAAAAAAAAGGAAAATATTACACATGTATATTCGGGTCATTTTTGACCCACGAACATCACAAGTGTGACTCAAAAACGAACAGTGCACAAGGGTTAAAACTGTTGTAACTCACAAGTTGCAAGAGAACTGTCAAAAAAAAAAACAAACAAGATAAAGTATGCCATCTGAACACTTTGGCATGCTATAATCAACATCACATCAACACACTATGATTTGGGATTCACTTCTAATTCTAATACTTTTAAGGAATGGTAGTATGCAAATTGGGATGCTGCCCAGGAAAAACAGCACCAGTAAACAATCTGCCAAGGAGCACCAAAGCTGAGTTCACCAACACTTTGCCACCAGCACATAAAAATAACTAAGCTAATCCTTCACCTTCTTGTCATTTACCCAAGCAAATCTACTTTAAATTTATAAATTTAAGAGACCTGCAAGGAATATTGTGCATACAGAATGAGACAAATCTCATATCTAATGTTTCGCTAACAGTGTGCATCTGTTTTGAGGATCTGCAATGCATCCTAGTTGACTTTTGAAGAGTTTGCATTGTCTTCTACATCTTTTGCATGCTGTCACTCTGTATTTATTGGCTCTGTTAGGGTAAGGTGGTGGTGTTGTGTTATCAACAAAATATCTGCCAGTTGTGCAACGCAATACTGTGTTATGCAAGTCTTATATTCTGGGTTTGAGAAGAGGATACAGAGCACAAGCGGTCACACTATTTTCAGAAATGTTGAAAAATCATTTGTAAATTGTGCTCGTCTCCAGATTTAGCTGCTACTTGACACGTCTTGTGTGTATGTGTGGCACTGGGCAATCTGATCTAGCTTCTGACGGGTCAGTTAAATCATTTAAAAGGTGGCTGTGAAATCCCAAAGATTGATTTTCTTTTAAGTTCACCATGGTTTTTGCTAACTTGATTATTTTTAGACCACTTTGGATGCATGAAAAGAGACAGAGCAGGGCTCCTCTACTCCACTCAGAATACATGGCTCTCTCTTCTGTTCTCTGGCACAGGAGACTGTTCCTGCTTTAGACTCTCTTAATCTTGACATCTTCCTCAAATAAACTGTAAGAAAGTGAGAGGGTTGGTGGTGTAAAGCCGAACCTGAGCAGTTCTTAGCTGGAAACAAGAGTAAGCTCTCAAAGCCCACTTGTTAATGAAGGTTTCACAGATGACCTTGACAGAAGGGATAAGCAAAACAACATATTTTGAAAATTGTCTTGTCGGTGGGTTGTCTGAATGACCTGTACAATAAGGCTGGTTTCGGATCACATGACCACAATCAGATGTGTGTTTTAGGGGGCATTTACAGAAGATGAGTTTTTGTGTTCAAAAACAGCTAGACAGAGCATATCTGAATTGAACAGGATGCTGGAATCTTGATACAATTTTTAAAAGTGTTTTACTTGACACGCTTTCTTAAAAATGTAACACTTGTGGAGGGATGCTCTAAAAACAGTGCTAGACACAGTGTAGAAGCCGAAGACATCCATCTGAATGTATTTGGCTGTAGCACAGGGGCTTTAAAGAGGATATATTTAAAGAAATAACTTTTCCAAGAGGGTTTCTCTGTGCAAACTGTCTAACAGCTAAAGCACAACACAATGTAAGCATGATAATTAAAGCACTGCAGCAACACTCTCTTAGTTTTCCTCACACTAATACAAGGCATCCTGTGACATCCAATAGACATCTATCTATCTATCTATCTATCTATCTATCTATCTATCTATCTATCTATCTGTCTGTCTGTCTGTCTAATTTGATTTTAAAAATTAATAGATTGACAGCCCTATAAAAAATACATATATATTTTAATTATATATTTTTTTCTCCATTGTTTAGAAAATAATAATAATAATAATAATAATTTATGTATGGATCGGTTTTCCAAATGAGGACATACCATAATGAGGTTTTGTCAGATTTAGCTCACTTCTGTGGACAAAATTGTCCCCAAACTATAGCTAAGTAGGTACACACACACACACATAATAATGGCCCCTATTTATAAAAATTTGAGAACAAGCTTACACCATCTTAATGTATGCAGTCTGTTGTATCCATGCTTATGAATATATATGTGCAGGTCAGGTCTAACCACGTGCAGTTCCAGCACATCTGAGAGGCGACAACATGATTACAGATGATTGGACGCAAGTAAAAATGTGTCAAATGTGTGCCTGAGAGCAATAGTTTTAAGGTCCCAATATAGTTCAAATCATTTCGTGTGAAACAGTCCCTTGGACAAAGCACACCATAATTCTGTCTGGGTGCAAGAGTCAGCATTGATTAAAGATTTTTGAGGTGGCGTGTGTGTTTATGTCTCGATTTTGATTGGATGCATTACTCACTCCTTCTGCTGGGTAGGCCTCCCAGCCAAGGTCTCCCAGAGCAGACATTGTGTCCAGCAACGTAACTACAGAGAAAGAAAGACGAGGAGAGGGAGAGAGAGAAAGAGCACACAGAGGAGAGAAAAAGAGTAATGATTTGTTAAAGTTCAGTCAACCTCGTGACATATTGTGAGGAAAACAAGCTGGTTAGATGAGATTGCATATTTGGCAAGTAAATCACTGAGCAGTTGAAGACATTCAGGTCCATAGCCTGAGGGATGAATGTCTAGCCCCACAGTTTAAATCACTCCCACAATGCCCTCGTTCATCTGGCGGAGATATAACACACTGCTGGGAAGCCATTACTTTAGAAAGACTGTTTTGTAAATCAGAGATATCGATAAAAACACATTCATGACTTCCACAGCATTACCAGCAAAACAAAGTTTGCCCGCAATTGCAATATTGATGATTTTCATTTTAATTTCTGGAGTGTGCTTGAGAGAGAGAGAGAGAGAGAGAGAGAGAGAGAGAGAGAGAGAGAGAGAGAGAGAGAGAGAGAGAGAGAGTGTGTGTGTGTGTACCAAGGGGATTGGATCAACAAACCATCGAAGTGGCTATTTAAATTCTGGTGCCGGTCTCTCTCCCTCACCCTTTGTGTCTCAAACTGTGTTTTTCTACTACGAGCTACATTCCAGGGTAATTAAGGTCTCGGCATCATCAGCCATTAATTTTTAATCACTCAGATGTTGCTTTTTCACGCTGAGGGAAAGATGTACTTGTTGGTCATTTTATGAAGTGCTAAAGAAATTTCACATTTCATAATAATTTCATAATTTATTTATATTTATCAAAACTTTGAAAGAGTATTTGATTCCTTTGAAGAGTAGAATTATTTTTTTTAATATTAGTACAATATAAATTGTATGTTTCCGCATGATCTCTTACAAGTTAGATAAAAAAGTGGTCTGTTTGAAGAATGTTATTTAAAGGAATATTCTGGGTTTAATACAAATTAAGATCAATCGACAGCATACGTATGTGTCATAATGTTAACAACCCCAAATAATTATTTCATCTAATTTAAAAAAGCAAAAATCATGGTTACTGTCAACCATTTAAAATGGAGGTGAATAAGGCCAGTCCATGAACATTAAAATATGCAATATTAGTATATTATCACACTAAAATCATGTTAACACACAATGCTTACGCCTTGTTGCTATACTTTTGAAACAGTGTGTATTTTAACATCTATGGACTAGCCCTATTCATTTAGCAATTTTTGCTGTTTTTTAGGGACGAGTCGGGATGATTTTTGTGGTAGTCAACATTACGCTACAAATGCTGTCGATAGAGCTTAATTTGTATTGAACCTAATAAACATTCCTTTAATGAAGTTGGCTAACTTTTGGTCTGTTCCTCACACAGAGCTATCATATGGCTACAGAAGGCTTGGAATGTAGCACACAAGTAACCTTTTCGGAGCTTGGCAGTATAAATCACCATCCACTTTTATTGTAGTGGAATGGTGGTATTGCATTGCAAAAGAGCAGTCTGGAAATTCTGCAAAAGATCTCCTTTTGTGTTCCACAGAAAAAAGAAAAAAAAAGATTAGAACAACATGAGAGTAAGTAAATGATGGCTTAGTCTTTTTTGTGAGCTATTCCCTTAAACTATAAAATTAATGGAATAATAAAACACAGCTTGTTTCATTCTTTTCTATTCTATGGCCAACAGCACTTTTAAAGACACTTACACCAGACCAGTACTTAAGGATATCAGCATATTGAAAATGCTGAGCACAGCTCGTTTGACATATTGGCACATATGCACGTTACTGGCATGCAGATCTTAAGTGGTTTAATAGCTTTGTTTGTCTTTCACCCTTACACAAGTTAATGGTTTAACTAGATTTGATCAAAAAAAGAAAAAAGGTGGAGAGTGAGAGTGTAAATGACAAGTTTTACCACGGTATATGCTCAGCTATATGCTTGCCCCTTCCCGGGTGTTTGATTTATAATGACAGTGCAGTGTAGGTGTAAGATTAATGGACTGGGATTCATGTTTTATAAATAGTTTCCAGCAGACTGACTGTAATCCTTCACTCGGTGAGAGGGATCTACTGTAAATCACATTCATGCACCACAAAAAGTGTCTAAACAACTAAAGTGGCAGAGAGCTGTGAATGTCCTATTTCTTTGTTGCTAATTTCGAATTCAAAGAGGTAATCGAATCATAAAAGAGGTTTTACATAGAAGTCTTGAAAGTAAAATAGCAAAAACTATACGCATAATATGTATAATAATGCTATTCTTTGTCAGATGTCATATCTGATTTGATTTATCAATATATACAATACAATTAAATATGTATTTTCGAAAAGAATATTTAGATGTAATCAGAGACAATATTGTTTTTGAAAAATACAGCTTTAATTTAAAATATTTAAAATGTATGTAATCAGTGACAGTGTGTAAGAAGCATATGTATCTAACATTATTCCATATTTTCAGCAAAGCTAATTATTAGTTAATATTTCCATTTGGTGTCACCATTGCCATGTTCTAGGTTGAATTTTAAGCCCAGTACCTCTCTGATGGATTATATTTCACTTTTAATAATAAAGCTAAATTGTAAATGTTCTACATATGTCTTTGAAGTAATAATAATAATAATAATAATAATAATATTCAAAATACAACTTTCAATCTTAGCTTTTCTTGATTCAGGCTTAGTTTACAGAATCGTATACTGAACAGAACCGTGAGCTCAGTATCGTGAACCAAACGGAATCATGAGATGAGTGAACCATTACACCCCAATGAAGGTCACATTAAAACAGACTTGGAAACTTTTTTTACCAGGCCTGCATAATTTTTGGTATTTTTAAAATGCATTTTACAGTATGTACAGATTTGACTGTTTTAGCTCAGACTCAGACTTTCAATATTAAACTATGAAAACCCATTATAAAAACACAAATTTCTACATGTTAAAACTATGATACTGTAAACAAAGTGTTCCATAAACATAAACGCTTAGTGTACTTGTTAACCAAGTCAGTGAAAGATGAAATATGATGATTGAGATGAAATATGAGAAAAATGATGTTTTAAAAAAAAAAAAAAAAGATAAAATATCACTTGTTAGCAGTTGTGAGCAGAAATTTTTTATTGATTGTCATTTCCAATCATTTTATTTCAGAAACTTTAAAAATGGCATTTCCATCACAGAATTCTATTAGGCACAATACAGAATTTGAGATGTGGAGGAAATGACACTGTGGTGGCAATTTTCATGACTTTCAGAAAATGTACAAAAATTACATAAATCTTCTGTGATGCATGTACTACTGGACATTGTTAGTAGATAAATACATAAACTAGTGAGAGTACTTTTCGTGATATTTGTAAAAAAAATATTTTAACATTCCCTGATATTTTCAGGTTTTCCATGACCATGGCTGTGTTAGTTCCAAAGTCTACTGACAGCCTTTGAATAATGGCCAATTTCTGTGTACAAATATTTTGGTGAATTTCAAGAAGCATATAGAGTAAAGTATCAGTGTATAGACCTTATTCACGCTAGCCCCATCTTTAAATGACAACGAGGCTGTGAGGCATAGACTTACTTTCTCTTCAATGGCATACACCGTATAAAGCTCCTAGATCGCATCTGATTTTCCACAGCTCATGTTGTCTGGAGTTCTTTGTATACTGTATGTTCTTGAACAGATATTTTATCAATGTTTTGTCCATGGAATGATACAAAAACACTTTAACCAGCAGTACAGCCCATTGAAGAGACTGTAAGTCTATCCCTCACAGCCTCGTTGTCATTTCCATTAAAAATCAAAGATGGCACTAGCGTGAATAAAGTCTATATGTGTGTACATCTCAATTGCTTCAATTATTGAAAAACTCATATTGGTCAACCACTACAAGAAACCTTAAATAACATTATAGGTGAACTTTAGAGAAAAAACAAAAGTGTATCGGATATGTCCTCTTAATTAGAACAAAGTGCCTCTTCTCACAAAATTACTCTGTAACCCAGTCTCATCTCTCCCCTCCTCCTCTCTCCTGTTCCCATCGAAACCCTCTGGATTGATGACGAACACTTTTCCAAAGAGCTCCACGCCTGATGCAACACAATACGCCCCGGTGACGGTGACATTTGTAAATAAATAAGTTGCAGCGAAAGTGTGTCAGCGTGTTTGCTAAAGCCATTTGCTCAGTGAACAGGTAACATTTTCTCTGAGGAAAGGTTGCTCTTTAAAACTGCACACAACGAATAAAGAGCATTTATGTGTTCTTTGTTTGGTTAAACCTACAGATTACTGACTTTAATAGCACACCAGCTAATGGAGGGCGGAAAATGACTCAATACAACAGTCGTGAGAATGAGAACCACTAATTCTAAAAGGTTAAAGGAGGATAAACATCTCCGTGACAACAGAGGAAGGAAGAAGCCGGATATGACAGGTTGATAACTGTTATATCAATTAATCATAACAGCTGCTGATGAAGTCTGTAGGAGAGAAACAAAGGAGCTCGATCAGCCCTAAGACCTTGATTTAGCTGAACGCCTCACCTCGCTCTTCCTCTTGGAGGATTCACAAACACAACTACATGCCTTTTGTCTCCCACCTGTCTCTCTACATAGGCTTTAAGAGATAAACATCTCTTTTCTAAAGCCAAAACATAGTCAATTTATTTTCCAAGCCGCTGCTGAAAAAAACTGCTTAAGGTGGTCTCCGCACCTAGTAATGCAGGTCTGTTTGCTGGTTTTAGAGCAGCACTGTTCAAGGAATAGTTCACCAAAAAATGAAAATGTCCTCATCATTTACTCTCCCTCATGCCATCGCAGATGTGTATGAGTTTCTTACTTCTGCAGAACACAAACGAAGATTCAGAAACATATATCAGCTTTGTAGGTCCATACAATGCAAGTGAATTGTGACCACAATGTTAAAGCTCAAAAAATCACATCAAGACAGCATGAAGGTAATCCATACGACTCCAGCGGTTTAATCCATGTATTCTGAAGCGATCCAATTGGTTTTGGGTGAGAACAGACCAAAATCTTGACATCAGCAGTCTCTTTGGTGATCATGATTTTAAGCTCAAGCATTAGTAAGTGTAATCGAACTTGAAATCATGATTGTGCGACTGCAATGGCATGATGTATAGTGAAAAAAGAGTTATATTTTGGTCTGTTCTCACCAAAACCATTTGGATCGCTTCAGAAGACATGGATTAATCTACTGGAGTCAAGTGGACTTTTATGCTGTCTTTGTGTTTTTTTGGAGCTTCAAAGTTTTGGTCACCATTCACTTGCATTGTATGGACCAACAGAGCTGAGATATTCTTCCTAAAATCTTCATTTGTGTTCTGCAGAAGAAAAAAAGTCATACACATCTAGGATGGTATGTAGGTGAGTAAATGATGAATGTTCGTTTTGGGGTGAACTATTCCTTACAGTTCTGTCTGATTTTATATTTTCCTTCTTTCTTGATGCTCTCATTCTCTCAATCCTCTCACACTTTCTTTCTCCTGTTCCTCTCTCTCTCTCACTCTCTCTCTCTCTCTCTCTCTCTCTCTCTCTCTCTCACTCTCTGTTCCTCTGTCCCTGGGGAAGTCGATTTGTCTGCACATGTAACTCTAACTTGGCCTGGACTCGGTTTCTTACAGCTCAAAGACGAGCCAATTAGCGTCCCAGCCCAGCTCATATTCATCATTATCCAATAAAACTGACAGAAAACACCATCAATGACTCGATACCAGATCAAACGGAGAAAACACTTTACAGAATAGAGATTCATATCTCCCCTCATCTCACACTGATGACAAATACAACACAGCATGATCTCACACTTCCTGAGTTATCTTTGCCTTCCATGCTGAAAAGACTAGCCTAGCTTGTGACCAACATATGTTGGATTTAGCTGCAGGTCCTGACCAGCTTTACCAGCTAAATTTTGCTGGTATTCACCAGTTAGACCAGCACAAACAAGCGAAAACCAGGCTGGGCCAGGATGGGAATTAATACTGGATAAGATTAACAGTTTAGAGTGAGCACAATTGCACTGTTTTTAAACTGTGCTTGGAGTGGGAGATTTATTTTGGCTGCCGTTATACAGCTCAGTGTGTTAACACACATTCTGAATCATTTTCCCATGACCATGACCTGAACAGACTGCATGGGCTCTTCAAAGGGTTTTGGTTACCAGCAGGCATGCCCATGTATCGATTATCATCAGCAGCCAGTATTTTACATAGAAGAAGAAAAGCTGAGAGTCTAGGGGACGGCGTTCCTGGAACAGGACACCCCAGAGACAAGCAGAGTCCACTCCAGGATTTTACTGTGATGAATCAATAAATATAACACTTTAATAGTAATCAGTTTATCTGTTTTACTTTTACTTCCTTTTATTAGTGAATCAGTTCAGGAAAGATAGTGAATTTATCAACATCCATGAAAGGAAAATGTTTATCTTATAGTCTGATATAAATGGAATGAGGTTTAATTAGCAAGACACCAATATCTCGCCCAGGCCAATAATTCAGACAGTATGTAGTCACTTTGTGATATCACTTTGTGATAATCGTCAATGGCCAATATCCATGCCTGCTTACCCGAATAACAGAAATTATTATGAACTAGCCTATCCCTTGTGTCAGTCTCACAATGGGGTTCTATGGGCTGTGCGTCCACTAACTCCGAAGGACATAATCATGCAGATAACATCAAAGTGTTGAATGCTATTGCAAACTTTTGTTACCTAAAATACTGAACTGGGACAATAATGATCAGAATTATAGAGCGATTATATGCAATTTGATAAACATGATAATTTGCAATTTTATTGACATTTTAAGGGAAGAAGTGCTTCCCGTGTAGTCTTCAAGCAATCGTCCATGATATATTAGGGCTGTCAATCTATATATTTTTTTAATCGAATTAAGTACATGATGTGCTCATTAATTAATCAAGTTCATCGCAATGAATCACATTTTGTCATTTTTTATAGCGTCAAAACAGCGTCCATCAGATTCACTTTCACTGTGTAGAAGCGTAAACATTCTGTAGAACATCTACTGTGTTGCATGGAAGTACTAAAGTCATAAAGTTTGGAACAATATGAGGGTGAGTTAATGATGACAGAATTTGAAGCTTTGTGTAAGATATTGTTTTAATATTTCATAACCAAACACATCTACGAATTGAGACTACTTCTAAACCTTTCCTCTCTCGTTTTCTCTCTCTCTTTGTACAGATCCCCCATGATGCTCTCTCTTGTCTGTTGTTGAAGTGCTTGAGTCCAGGCCAGGCACAGCCAGGGTTTCTTTGGCTGTGATCTGCACTTCCATCCCCGTTCACTCTCTAATCCCGGCGGAAGAGCTGCTTCCAATACCTTGGGCAGGGCCGCAGACTTCACAATGGAGGCGGCAGTCAAAAAAGACACACACTTTGACACAGGTGTGACTAGATACATCACTTACAAACTTACAGAATCAATATGCAAATTACAAGACTTACAGTAACAGCCCACATATAGAGCACATTAGTACTGAAGGTGTAAAGGCTCAGTCACCATTCACTTTCATTGTATGGGGAAAAAAAAGATGCAACAGGTTTTTTTTTACATTTGAGTGAACTATCCCATTAAGTACAAAACACACACATGCAGACACACGTGGACATGCACGCACACACCCCTCTCATCATCCCTAATGTATTTCTGCATCTCAATAAGGCTGTGAATGGTGCTTTGGACTTTTCGTTACACTCTCTGTGGCAGAGGCCAAGGTGATGTTGTGGTAACAGGAGGGTACAGGAGTACAGTGAGGTGGAAATTAAAGATGTTTGCATCTCACTCCAGTAAGACATTAAGGAATGCTGGAGCCAGTGGGTTCGGTCAGCCCTCTCCATGCTGGGTCACTCAGCAGCCAATGGCACATTAGTGAGCACATAATAACTGCTGAGGACTGAGTCAGTGTACCTGTAAGCAGTTACCAGCATCATGTACTTCAATCCTAATGAGCCAAAGCCATCAGAAAAGCATATGGAGGAGTCCCTTTCCTCTCCCAAACTCTCAGAGCTAGCTATAACATTACTGCTCTCCCAAAGTTGGCTTGAAATTAGGTGAATTAATGAATAAATGGGATGCAGAATATATCAGTGACCATCTTGGTAGTGGCCAATATTAGCATTTTTATTGATATTGCTTTGATATGGCCGATATTGTAAGCAGATAACATCAGGGCTTATATGAGCCTGATCTCATAAAAAAAAAAAAAAACAAAGAAAGGGACTGTGCTGACATTTTTGGAAAATAATAGTATTACGGGGCACCTTACACGTTCAGGGCAGTTCCGAGGTGAAATGTCCACTGAGTGGTGCTAAAAGTGAGTAAAAGTTTCTCTCTCACAGATGAGGTTTTTAGGGTTAAATGTCCTTTGAAATGTATCACCTTATAAGTCATCCACTGTCTTGCATTAGTGTTTTGATGTCATAAGACAGCATTGTGTGAGTAACAGAGTTATAGGTAAGTGTTTATGAACTGATCATCTGACATTTTATTTGTGATTTGTGTAAAGGAAATTAATTTCACCAGGAAACTGCCGCTACATGCAGCTAGCCATTTAAAAATAATTTTGTAAAATTTTAGATATAGAAACATTTTTCTATGAGACTAGGTAGGCTAGCCCTATTTTTTTAGAACTTAAACTGTATATCCTTTTCTATGCCAGCTTTTATACTGCAAATTATGTTTTGATGCCTGAATTTGCTTTAAGTATGTAAACTTCCTGATCAAATATTCTGTGTGGATGCTGTTAAAAAAATAAAAATAAAATAAAAATAAAAAAAATGGTAAAACAGTGTGTCATATTGGTTATCATCCATGATCTAAAATGTATTAATCTATATACTATATGGCATTGTTTATAAACAGATAAGCTGTATTCAAGTACATTCAGTTGATTTATTAATAAGCCTGTTGAACCTGTTTATTGCAGAAGTAGGAAGCGTGCACTTTGTTTACAACAGAGGAACGAACGTCATGCGAGAGTTAGTTCATTTCAAACAGCAATAAAGCACTGTGAAGCAATGAATTTAAAGTTAAAAACGTGATACATTTTTTTCTTACACCAACCTATCGATTGCTTAATTGCTTCAGAAGACATTAATTGATTGTCTGGGGTCGTGTGGATTACTTTTATGCTGCCTAAATATGCCTTTTGGACCATCAAATAGCCAGAGCCTGATGGCACCCGTTTACTTACATAATAAGGACCTATAGAGCTTCAACTTTTTTCTAAAAATCTTAATTTGTGTTTTGCTTAAGAAAGACACATCATACACATATGGGATGGCATCAGGGTAATTGAATGAGAGAATTTTCAATTTATGGGTGAACTATTCCTTTAATTTAAACAGCATTTGCGTAACATGATTTTGTGTTATATTAATTATATTATATTATGAAAATATGGGTGTCTGTTCCAGTGTTGAGGGGAAATAAATCTACAAGTTACAGGACTGAAGCTTTTAAGTGGAGCAGTTTTTTATACACAAAACTGAGGACAGGAGAAAGGGCTAACTGAACACACACACACACACACACACACACACACATGTTGGTGCGACTATTCTTATGAGGACTCTCCATAGACATAATGATTTTTATACTATACAGGATATAGATTCTATACCCTAACCCTACCCCTAAAACTAACCCTCACAAAAAACGTTCTGCATTTTTACATTTTCAAAAAAACATAGTTTAGTATGTTTTTTAAGTGATTTGAATTATGGGGACACTAGAAATGTCCTCATAAACCACATTTATGGCATAATACCCTTGTAATTACCAGTTTGTAACCTAAAAAAAATGCCCTCGTAAACCACCCAAACCTGCCCGCCCACACACACACACACACACACACACACACACTCACTCTCTCTCTCTCTCTCTCTCTCTCTCTCTCTCTCTGACCATCATGAAGGAGGACAATGCTTGGAGTCATGGGAACACAAAGCTTTAAAAGACAAGATTTTTGAGTGACAGAATCCTCTAGTCCCTCGGCACCACATTGGCCACATGGGGGTAAAGAGTTAGAAAGTAAGAAAGAGAATGCTGTAAAAAAAGAGTGATAGTGACTGAGAGAGAGAGAGAGAGAGAGAGAGAGAGAGATTCATTCAGTCCAGACTAAAACTCATTGGCATACAAATCCTTCCCACAAACACATCTCCATTCTGTCCCTTTTTTTCCCTTATCAGCTGCCAGGTCGCCCTGCTATTGTGCTGCCAACATCAACCTCGGCCTGGAGAGTGCATGGAGAATGAAACCCACAAACAATGACCACTCTTTTACTCATCTTTTCATCTCTTTCATTCTCATTTCCCACTGGCCATCAGGCTCTACTGACTGAAGAAAAAGGCCAACCAAAAAGAATCTCAAAATCACTTGGTTGCTATAGAAAGTGTTGATTATATTGAAAAACCTGAGTAATCTCTGATTCACAACAAGCACTTGAGATAAATATATAATAATGTAACAGCCCAGATTGTTAAATGAATTTATATAGCTCTCAAGCAAAAACAAAAAACAAAAAAACATTTAAAATGAAAAAAAAAAAAAAAAAAAAAAAATTAGAAATACTTTTCTTTAAAATGATGCTTTTCAGTTCTAGAACAAGGTCCCTTGAGCTCTGTTCCAGTAAGCTGCTTCACTGCCTACCAGGGACTGAAAATGTTCCAAGGAATGAAAACAGAAAAAAAAAAAAAAAATAATAATCTTGGAGAATGTAACCGAAAATGGGAACAAAGTCCCTTTCTATTGTTCTGGAGTGAAAATTTTCTTTTGAAATGTTGGTATATAACCTGTTAATTTTGTTCTGATAAGTTTTTTCATGGAAACAACGTCTAAATTAGTAAATGTTCAGAATTACACCACTGCCTTTTGCCTAAAAAAAAGATGCTTCTCTATTTTTGTTGAACATGATAAGCATGTGCTTTGATTCTGTAGACAACTCCTGCATCACAAATTTATTTGCCTAATTGCACATTGCAGAGGTGGCCTTCTGTGACTTGCTGAAGACCTTTTAGACAACTATATATAATTAGTACTATGTATACATGCTCGGTTAATCCAGATACAAGGACAATTTATTTCTCAGTTGTTCCCAGGTCTTCACTAAATTATTATTAGATATGATATTAATACAGATTTGATGCACAACAAGCAGATATGTAATTAAAACAAAAAATTAAAATAAAATTATTAAAATTATTATACAATAAAATAAATTTTATTTAATTTTAAAATAAAATAATCAGGCCTGCATAAGCTTATGTTTAGTTCAAACACACCCAAACAGTGTGTGCATGCATGCAGGAGAGAATTTGGCTAATAATTGATTTTAGATGTCCAGATGTATTTTTGGAACATTTTTAATATTTTGGGGGATATATTCAATATTAATAATACGTTTATTGAAAAGATGTTATTTTATAGCTACTGTATACTTTGCTTGTTATGATTTCTATGCTCATAATTCCCCCACATGGGTAATTGCAGGCAGATGCTATTTTCACCCTGGTGCAAATAATGGTATACGTGCATGCTATTTACACCCCAGTGCAAATAGTGGCAGATATTATTTGCACCACAACCCTGGTGCAAATAATGGTAGATACTAATTGACACACTATATTAGCCCCTACCCCTAAACCTAACCTTAACCTCACCTTAAAAAAACATAAACTTTGTTTTACTACAGTAACCATGGTTTCATGCTGGAACGAGTGCGATCGACAGACCCTTCTCAGCACTCCCTGACATTCACCGTGACCAAATCACTGCGATGAAATCAAAATTTATATACATTTTTTGTCTATTATTTTAAGTAGTATTAAAGGAAATATTAAGTGTGGAAACAGGAAATCAGATGGGAAAAAGAGTGGGAAAAAAGGCAGATTCGAACCGCAGTCACTAGGACAACAGTACAAATTCACACACCATCTTTACACCTCACGCCACTGTAGCGACATCTATTGGTTAGTTTGTCGTATATTTCTGTGGTTCCACCAGCCTATTGGGGTGCAAATAGCTCCGCTGTGTGGCAGATGCTATTTACACTGGGGTGCAAATTGAAACTCTGGAAATTTTATTGCTTTTTTTGACTTATTTTGGTTGAGGCAAGTTCCTTATTTTGAACTTGTTTTTCCAGAAAAGGTCCCTTTTTTTCTTGAGAGATCTGCAACACTGTAACTTGTATATCACACATCCTTCACACAGAGTACTGTTATTTAAAAAAAAAAAAAAAAAAAAAAAAAAAAAAGAATATTATTAACTGTTTGTTTCTTGTTTTTTTCTAACAGCATACCAATTGTAAAGGAGGCAGCGGAACACCGGAACCACAAAGAAAAAATACAGTTTCTGCTCAGAACAAACCAAAATGAAAAACATTTTGTTTTAGTCCCTGCTGCCTACACAGGCATCTGCCCTTTTAAGACAGCATCATTACCATTATAGTGCCTCATACTGTAAGTGACCGATTTGGAACACTACATAGGCAGCAACTCCACATGCCACACAAAATAGCACTTTGCACGGGAGACTCGTCTCACAATGAAGCATGACTAGAGTTAACATATTGTTAAGCTAACAGCACAATACTCTAATAATAAGAAAAATGCATAGCATGTAGGCCAGACTGATCTCACTGTGAATTCAACAACAGTAGGTAGAAAAGTCTTCAGCTTAAATTGGTATGTGGTTACCAAAATTCGATCCAGTGACCCTAGTGGCCGAAGCTTGAAGTAATGTTGAGCAAATGGGCAGGTCTGAGCATTGTTTTCCACTTAAAATTCCGAAGACCCAACCCCCAACCCTAAACCTAACCCTCAGTGGAGAAAAATATAATCTTGCAACCTCTCAAAAATGCAACCTCAGAATAAAGCTCATTATTCATTACGTGAAAGTGATTATGTGTCCCATAGGCTGCTTGCACAACGCATCAGTAGCACCACGTGAAAAGTTAAAAACATCTAAATTGATGCAAAGATGTCTGATGGATAATGCCGCTTGTCAATGAGAACGGGGTCCATTTTAGAGTACCGGAACATTTGGTAGCAATATGTCGATTTCCCTTGTGGTCATGCTGTCTCTGTAGGTAGCTTACTGAGTTTTGATAAGAGCATTTGTGATTGTAAAAGTGGCTGGTTTTATACTGTAAACCAGAATCTAAAGGAAAACCGAGAATTAATTCTATCACATACAAATACTTAAACACCATCATCTCACCGACCTCAATCTGTCCATTTTCAGTGCACTTACTGGTAACCACCAATAGTTTTGTGGTTCTTTATCATATCACTTTTACTTTTTTCCTTAAAAAAATCACAGCCCCAATGTCTTTATAACATGACCAGGCTGTATTATTTTCCCGTTAAGAGGTGCATTACTTAAATTACCCATCCTCTATCACTGTGTTGACTGTCTAAAGTGCCTTCTCCAGAACCGCACGAGACTGGATCAGGTCTCAAAGACCACTGAATATCAGAGTGACCCAGGAAGCAGGCTGTTCAGAGCAGGATGTTGGTTTTGGCTTTTAAAAAAGATGCTCCCTGGGCGTATGGAGAAGCCACTTCCAAGGTCATATCGCATCGATATCCGACCATCATTTGACCTGCCGCACAGGAAAAGTCACAGTAGATGAGCTTAGCAAACAGCCCACCGTCGTCAAGGCCAAACAGAAAACAGACAGTCAAAGCATGCAGAACAGAGGCACTAAGAGACTTCTGCTCGTCAGTAACACCAAGTTGAGCAAAATGAGAAAAAAAACCCTGCTGTTTGTTTAGCCCTCCGTTATAACGGTGGTTCTTCGAGCACCATCCCCCCTCCAAACTGCACGAATGAGGTAGAAGCTGAGGTTGGAAACAGACAAATTCAATTAAAACAAATAAAAGGTCAAGACTGGGACCCAGTGAGAGCACAGGGAGAGCAGGACACATAGCATGATGTTTAGAGATCTGCTATTGTGTTTATTTGCCTGCTAATGAGCTTCCACTGAGAGAACCATTTGCCAAACACACAGCACAAATCCATCAATATTTCCAGTAATAGAGGTGAATCAGAGCAGTGAGGTGGCCAATCAATGATGTCCATATCAGCTCAAGGTCATGAACAAAATATTGATGGTTATTAAACCAATTTAATTACACCTATGTAATTAATCATAAAATTGTATATTATGATACCCACGCTCAGGCTGATTATGTATTTAAATAATTCTGAAAGACTGACAGATTGATAGAATCAAATTCACCAAGCTATCAAAGTCTGCATTCAAAAGTCAGAAATTTCAACAAAATTCCCAACTTTGGCAGACAACAAAAACAGTTCTCATTGAATTCTTCCAAGACCAAATTATCTGTGCTCTGCAGGATGGATGGATGGATGGATGGATGTCCAATCCTAATTCTTAAATCTAAACCTTACGATAATGTCAAAAAAGCAAATGTGCGATGATAAAGATTATGTTTTTAAGGTCAAAGCTCTATCACGTTTTAAATCAACAAAACCAACCTCCCTTTCCCAAACCATAAATTTAAATCTAACCGATAGTGTCATAAAAGCAAATGTGACATGGAAAACAAGCAACTACATAATTTTGTGGCACCTACATGACACTTTCGGCTCACATGTAGAATCGCATGCTCTTTAGGACTCAAACTATGAAGGGAAATACGTAGCAAAACTTGAGAGCTTGTATATTTGGATTTGAGAAATTGTACAATAAATATGTGTACTCGTAAGTTAAAATTTACATTCACAGCACCGATGTGAAAACATAAAAATGTGAAGTTGAATGTAGCAATCTGCACTCACAGACAATAATTCAAAGCTTGTGTTTTCAATTCACAATTGCAGACAAGTAGTCACAAATGTGTAAAATAACATTCACAAAAATAAATCTACAGACACAAACTTGTATTACACATGAACTTTTGTACTTTAATTCACTTTCGGAGTATAACCACAAATCACCACTTACAACCTCTCAAGTCTGGCACTGCAACTTTAAACCTTTAAGCCTTGACTTTTGCAACTACTTTTGCAAAAAACCTGTAGCAAAACTCATTTGTGCACTTGTAAAATCCTGATGCGAGAGAACAAGACCAGTGTTTGGCAGGGGAGGGGGAGGGGTCAATGAAGTCATTTTATTGGCTGATGCCTAGCCAATGAAATGGGACGTTTTTGTATACAATGACGTCATGCCACAGTGCCAGCCAGTTCATTTTTGTTAGGGCAAAGCAGAGCCGGTGTTAGTTTCTGAAGAAATTTCTCATGCTTTCTCGGAGTTTATTCTCACTTATTGTCACCCATTGTTCAATTTGGCATTTGTACTTGCGCTTCACAAAATAAAAAATAAAAAAATAAATAAAAAAAGCCCTGTTCTGAAAGATCATCTTTTGGCAGTGTCATGGGTAGTTATAAATAGTGGCCGACCGATATAGGTTTTTTTAATGGCCGATGCCGATATCCAGAGAGCAGGGTGGCCGATAGGCCAATACAGTGCCGATATATCAAACAATTTATTATAGTAAATAACATGAACATAAAATTGCTAAAAAAATAAATAAATAAAAAACCCTCTTATTTAGCACTATATTTTCTCAATTTCACACAAAACTTTAACTTTGTAAAAAAGAAATAACAGTACACACAGTAGTCCATAGGTGGCTTGTCCATGTTAGCAATTCAGAATCAAACCAATTGTATATACAGTGCATAGTGAATAAGTCATTTACTCATAGCACACGTGAAGCGCTTTTACTTTGAAGTTGCACCAGAGACTATTTAGCAGAGATGGGCCACTTCTATTAAAATGAATAAGAGAAATTAGAACACCCAACTGCAGCCAACAGTCAACGGATGTAGATAGGAAGTCCCGCCTAACAGGTAAAAGAGCCAGTCACCTTTTAGGTACAGACATCACCTGTCAATCAACTCGAGAATGTGAATGCGCATTAGCTATAAAAGCTGGGAAAATTGCGTTTTTTAGCGTAATCTGAGGTAAAGAAGCACCATTTACGATACCAGTGTTGTCATATTTTACTGCTGATTTGAAATATGTTCTTTGATCGTAATCCTGACCAACTGTTTTGGAGATTTCTGTCTTTCCTCATTCAAGTAGATACTAGCTGCACTGTCATGACTGGAAATAGCCTCCTGAGAGCGTTCCAAACATGGCAGACAATGGACTGACTTGCTAGAAAGACTTTGGTTGCACTCACACGCTCATGCGGATCCAGAGAGCAGCAGCAATCTCCTGACAGTTTAAACAGCCTGGATTGCCTGCTTGGATTGTCACTAGGGATGGGCATTTTGGCAATTTTGTCTACTCGAGTACTCTGACTTATTACTCGAGTACTCGTCGAGTTACATGTTCATAACTGTATATATAATAACATGTCTGACAAACATCTATGGCTGCTGCATTGTGCCTTGGTGTTCCAGTGTATCGTCAATTCATTATTATAGGCTGTTATAAAATAATATGTTACAAAATGTACAAAAGATTCAAAATATATTGCATCATATTTTATCATTATGTGAAGATTCGCTGTCCAACTCTGAAAGAATGTGCCCAAAGCACGTCTGTCTGTTCTTCCTTCAGGTTACTGTAGTAATCTTAGTAAGCATGCACCAGTTTTTTTAGTGACTGTCTGAACCGTCTATTTTCAAACAACAGGAGACGCCATAACCATTGCGTTTTTAATATGCGTGTTAAATTGAAGTTCAGTTTGAAGACGCTGCATTGTGTTCCATTTAGCTGCGCTCTGTCTAGCTCTGTCTAGCTGTTTGAAACATTCACCTGCTGTATATGCGTTGCTTCAGCACATTGAGTCCACTGCCACACGTGCCTGGTGTGTGTGTCCCCAAATGTTCGCTCTTGTGAGGAAAGCCGCGATGCTCTGTATTGTTGTTGCTATGATTCATGAAGCGTTCCGATCAACTCGGAGAGTCTGAATTTCCACCTTTCAACTGGGGAAAGTGCAACGTAATGACACTTTATATTGGACATCTAACTTGGAAACTCATGCAGAAATCTTCAACTCCCATTTCATCGAGATGCAGGTGCGTGTTACTTCACGCAGGGCAGGGAGGTTTACAGTCAGTGTCAAACATTTACTTTTATTAAATAATATCCATTAACAAGTCAAAATTCTTACATGAAATGATAATAAAACGTGTTTAGCAAACGTTTTGCAGAGACAGGCATTCAAAACATGGTTAATTACACTCTCTTTTGATTATCGTAACAATAGCATTGCAATGTTGTATCAGTTTGGCTGCTATGAGACATTTCTGACAATCAATGTACCCCACAAAACCACAACGTAATCAATCTCAAAATTAAAAATAAGCTCCCTCTTTGTTTGTGTGTTTCGTTGTCAGGTAATTGTCACTGGATTTCAAATTAAGTGAAAAGTCACATCATGCATGATCAATATCGATCATCTTTTTTATGATCGATCATTGCTGCCATGTCCGAGTACCCAAGTACTCGAGTATTTGTGCCCATCCCTAATTGTGAGCACTGACCATCATGATTTGTGAATCAGAGGAACTTTTGATCCTGATCCTGAAATTTGTATTCTGGCTGATAGAATCCATGCTTCAGAGGAAGATATTAGATGAGCGCTCAACAGAAAGAAAACGCTGGATTTTCGTGAGGTTCGTGTTTAAATGAGGTATCTGCATATTTGCAAACGGTATATCATAGAAGTTTTATTATATTTGCCTTTCATCATTAGAAAAGATACAGGGAACTGTTGAGGAGAGTGTTTAAATACAAGCTTTAGAGTTGTGTGAGGTTTCAGTATTACATCTGTTTAAGTGAGATATATGCATATTAGCTGACAGTATATGATATTAGTTTTATTGATATTTGCCTTTTTATCATTAGACAAGACAGTTAAAAGTTACAGGGAACTGTTGAAGAGAGAGAGGGAGAATGAAACAGGCGAGCACTTTAACATCAGCCGTCTGATATGCGGACCGTTTAAATGACACTGTGTTGCACACCGGTCTATTATTGTAGTAACACGATGGCACATAACAACAAAATGAACCATGACTGGTCATTTGCATGTCTCAGTCGCTTCACATGCAAGCAGGTGATTTTCCGCGTCCTCAAGAAAAAAATCGGCCAAACAGGAAAAGTTATCACCCGATGCCGATAATGAAAAAAGTCAGAATATCGGCCGATTTATCGGCCTCTGTGATATATTGGTCGACCACTAGTTATAAACATATGACATTGTCATGCACATAACCTTTGAAAAGTAAAGGATGCTGTTATAACAATTTAAATAAAAATACAGATGATCACAAGGGATTCTAACCCAGGTTGATATGCATGGTTAATGGACACGCTACCACTAGACCAACTGAACCAATAAAAAGATATCAATAATTTTTATCAATGTAGTATTTTTCATACATAAATAAATGTAATTATAGTGTAGAGACTAATTACTGAGACATTTCAGCCTTTGATGCTTTCATTTAGCAAATAAAATAATTCCACTTGCGATTTACTGCTCTGACAAGTGTAATCACCAGTTCTATCAGGAAGACTCGCAGACTTGAGTGAAATTTAAGATGACATTTATTTGATGAACATAAAACAGAAATGTAATGTCTCTCTTTGGCGTAAGTCCCGTCTGGCGGTCCGAAGAAGTTGTACTCGGAACTGTCATATCCTGCCGGAGATAGGAGGCAGGGGCGAGGAGCCTACCCCCGTGCAGGACGGGACTCAACTAGTGGTGGTGGGGTGGTGGAGGTTGCCGTGTTAGCACACTGAAACAGCAATGTGATAGACTGTGAGCAGACTTATAAAGCATTGGCTTACATGTGATTGGCTAGGAGTTACCTAGCTAATGGTGCGATGATGTACAGCTGCTAGTCTTCCCGCTAGAACTATGCTGCGCTTACATATCTATCAGGAAGACTCGCAGACTTGAGTGAAATTTAAGATGGCATTTATTTGATGAATATAAAACAGAAATGTAATGTCTCTCTTTGGCGTAAGCCCCGTCTGGCGGTCCAAAGAACTTGTACATGGAACCATCATATCCTGCTGGAGATAGGAGGCAGGGGCGAGGAGCCTTCCCTAAAAGAGAGAGAAAGTAGAATACTACCCCCAAAAGAGAAGATCCAGTCAGGTACAAACCAGGTCTTGTGTTAGGCGTTCATTCTGGAGAAGAGGGAAAAAGAAAGGAGAGATGTGAACACCTAGATTTGACATGGTGCACGATACTTCTGGCATGGTTGTGCAATACCTTTGCAATTTTTCCTTGAGTTCGATTTTGTCCTTGTCCTTGTGTGTTTTTTTTTTATTAATTTTTTTTCCTTGTCCTAGAGTGTGATTTTGGGCTCTCCGTCGAGGAGCCCCTGGTTGTGCAGAATCTTTGCCAAAGATGAACAACGTGGTATGAGGCCCTACATTAGGCCACCGTTGCTGTGCAGTATCTTTGTTGAAAGATAAACAACATTTGATTATAAAAACCCTCCGACGAGGGAAGAGTTGTTTGAGATAGCTTTGCCGAAAGGTGAACAATGTAGCGTAAAGCCATATGATAATGGCTTCATTGAAAGAAAACAACATTTGATTATGAACCCTCTGACGAGGGCGGACATTGTTTGATGGTTATCTTTGCTGAAAGGTGAACAACATGCATAAAGCCATACGATAATGGCTACGTTGCGTGCAATACCCTTCGTTGAAAGATATCCCATGAGGCTCAAGCCCTCCAACGAGGGCGGCCATTGTTTAATGGTTATCTTTGCCAAGGTGAACAGCATACATAAAGCCATATGATAACGGTGATGTTGTCGTGCGATACCCTGTTGAAAGATATCCCATGATAGTGTAAGCTTTCCAGCAAGGGTGAGGTGGCTTGTGCAATACCTATGCAATGGAAACCATGCTTGAGATTATGGAAGCCCTGGCAAGGAGGGTAGACATAGTTATGCGTTATCCTTGCAAAACGATGGACGTGCTTGAATTGAATCATTGTGTAGGGAAAGATGTGATGAGAGAGAGCCACCAACCACCACCAGATAGGTATGAAAACTCATGGCTGATGGAGAGTTGAGCTTGTTTGATGATTTGGGTTAGGTCGACTATATTTCATGTAGGATGAGGAAGACCAGCAGCCGAGCATCTTGACAGTGGACTCCGGAATACCTCGAAGAGCAGCAGTAGAAGCTGCTCCGATGCAAAAGGAATGCCCTTTTGAGGGGAGAGACCATAATGTTTTAGGGAGCGGTGAGGTGGTTTCTGAACCAGTAGCGCGACATGGGGGATGGAGTGATGAATAGGGGAGGAAATTCGAGATGTCTAGTATGAAAGCAAAAGGAAATGAACATGCACACTGGCAGAACAGAATGGAAAATAGAGGAGTACTGTGTGATTGGCAGGAGGAGGAATAGTGGGCCCAGGCAGAGTTGTGAAGTGTGGACCGGGCAAGTCCTTTCTGCATGAGAGTTGGAGCAGAATTTAAATGGGGTAGTAAGGTGGGTCTTAATCCAGCAGGAGGTCTGAGAGGAGTGGCAGGGAATGTTTTTTTTTTTTTTTTTTTTGCTGGCGGGGGGTGGGGGGGCATGGTCTGTGGAACTCCTGGAAGTGAAACGAGAGAGGGAGTCAGCAATTACATTGAAAAACCCAGGAATGTGTCTGGCTGAGATAATGAAGTTGCAGGAAATGCTCTGCCATGTCAGACGTCTCATAAGGGACATGATGGCTAGAGGAGGACCGGCCTTTATTGATTTGTCGCAAAACTACGACATGTTTGCGTGTCCAAAGGGAACCCCATATAATGCTGGCCATGACAATGGGATACATTTCAAATAGAGCGGATGAGGGAGCGTAGGAAGCTATATTTAAAAATTTGTCTGGCCATTTCCCTGTGAACCATGATTCTAGAAAATATCCCCTGAATCCTATGGAGGGAGCCGCGTCCGTGAAAAGGGACAAGTTGTCCGGAGATTTTTTTTTTTTTTTTTTTTTTTTTTTGTGAAAAAAGGAAATGCCATTCCAGTGATTTAATACCGTAGCTGTGACCAGGACAGGAGTTCCGAGCGGCAGCCGTCATCAATTGATATGTAGGAGAGGTTGTCTACGGAATGGGCTAGTGTGAGGAGGCGGGAAAAGAAGGAGCGGCACTGAGGAATGATGCACATGGCAAAATTGAGGTGGCCTAATAAGTACAGGAGATCGCGTTATGAGACCCAAACTGACCAGAGAACGATGTGCAACTAGACCTGATCCTGTTGAGTTTATCTTTAGGCAGGGAAGCTTGCAAGTTTAGAGAATCGAGCGTGATGCCGAGAAATTCGAGAGACGTGGCGGGGCCCGTGGAGTTTTGTTTTTTGTTTTTTTGCCCGTAAAACCAGAAGACCATGCATGGTCCATGACATGCAGCTCCAGTGAGCTGAATTTCGGTATCTGCTGTGAGAACACCTATCCGGCACTGTGATGTCCAGAGGAATGAATCCTACTGCCTGCTGCTGATGAGAGCTGCCCTGAATACACATTTTTAAATTTATTTTTATATATATATATGCATACATTGAGTGGAGCAAAATGAAAACATTGATAACTTTAAAATCAATAAGGCATTTGGCAATATAGTTGAAGAAATAACAAAAGCATTAGGAGAGAGCTATGACTTACCAGCAGGAAAAGAAATTAACAGTAGCAAGATGATATTAATGAGCTTGACTCGGCACAGGTTTTATCCAATGATTGCCAAACCTACTTACCTGCTACTAAATGTAACATCCCTGACCACGTGCATTAAAAGTGAACAGCATCATACTGAAATGCATTAATACTTAAATTAAAAGTAATGTAGTTAGGCTGACATGACTGTTAAACTCATGAGCTTTGAAATTTGGAACATTGATAAAGCCCCAATGCTTGAAGATCCCCATAGATTGAAACATGGTCCGAACAAAGACGAAAGTGAATGATTTATGAAGACATACCATACAAATTTCTGCACTTTAATGATGCCTGAATGAGTAATAAAACATAAATATGCTGTGAAATAGGAATTACCCCCTGTATGACCTGATAATATAGGCGATATGCATTACACTGATAATGAAATAATCTGATGAATAAGGGAATGCAGTGCAGAGCCTACCGCTAGGTGTCAGAGGCGTGCCAACAGTGGTGCTTCCGATGAGAACGTGGAAGTATGTATAGAGTAAGACAACACTGCGTTTTACGAAGCGACATTAATGCGCCCTTGGAGGTGCTCGGGTAGGGAACACCGCTCAAAATGTTGTACCGAATGAAATAAGTTAATTGTTTCACTAAGGACCCTTTCACAAGACTTTAGTGAAGGCTATATTAAACTGTGATGCCATGCTCCCTCAGAGTACCCACATCATGAGCTCTGTCTTTCCTAGTAAGTAGGGCATAGGGATGATACCTTGTATTGGAAAGTGCCCGCTACGTGACTTGAGCAAAGGCGACCAACAAAACAGGGATATCTTACTGAGTGGAGTAACGGGACCCCGTACAATAAGCACTGTACAGGATGACATGCCTGAATAATAATCTTAATTCCCTGATGGGGAACACTAGGGCATGCAACACGGTGAATGACATGTGAGTGAACCTTGACTGAGTTACCCTCATGTGATCACGCTGTGAACGTGTGATTGCCTGCCGTTACTATGAGAGTGAATGCGCTGTTGACATGAAATACTGGCTTTTGATACTGATGCAGATGAGTTATGATGAACAGACAGCATGGCAACAGAAGGCCTAGACCCATGACTAAATCTGAATGCATTTGATGGATATGATAAGATGATTTTGACAGACTTGGCGAGGAGCGCACTCCTTCCGCGCCGGGTCGTGCATTCCGATTGAGGATGCGGTGGCTCGACTGAGGGAGATCTCCTAAGTGAATGCGATATGGATGAAGATCCGGGTTTGCTGATTGTTTACTCCCCATGGGTTTGATGCGGAAAGAAGTTGAGATGAAGTGACAGCGTCGTTGAGAAGGGAAGGCGGGCTTCCAGAGATGTTCTGTGCACTGGTTCTCCTGTGGCCTGGAGAGGTCGGAAGATGTCTATTATGAGTGCAAGAGGGTGCGATCCCACTGAGAATCCAGAAATTTGCAGACGTGTTGCGCGAGGACTGCTGATTCTGGATAAAAGGTAAGGAGCAGTGAATAAGTCCATGTCCATAGCTGGATGTTAGCTAGTCAGAGAGTGAATTGGACTCGACGTCAGACAGTACTATAGAATGATGTTGCCGTGTTAGCACACTGAAACAGCAATGTGATAGATTGTGAGCAGGCTTATAAAGCATTGGATTACATGTGATTGGCTAGGAGTTACCTAGCTAATGGTGTGATGATATACAGCTGCTAGTCTTCCCACTAGAACTACGCTGCACTTACATTTCCCATTCAAACCAATATCCCATGTTAACACAGGTAACCATGTTACCCTGAGAAGCTCTTAAACCGTGTCAAATTCATTAGAACAGATATCAATGAAACAAAATAGGTTAATAATAATATGGCAAGCCGTTTTAACATTTATTCTTTAAAACTTACTAGGATCTATTTTTATGTTACTAGTACTTATTTTTAGTGACTAGTAACTATTCCATTAGATACTAGTACTTACTCATTAGGTACTAATACTTATTCAACAAGTACTAGTACTTATTCATTAGGCACTAGTACTTTTTCAATAGATACTAGTACTTATTCTAATAGTGACTTGTATAAATTTAAATGTTACTATCCTAGAAAATATAAGTACTAGTACTTAATTTTAATGGCTAGTAACTATTTAGCCCACGGATATCCCAAACTTAATAGGTACTAGTACTATTTCTAGAGCACATTTTCATACTATGCAAATAGTATGTTGACTATAAATGCAACGTCACTCTCTTTCTTAAAAGGGAAGGATCCCTTTACACCCAGTGTGCCTACTGACACCTAGCGGTAGAAAACTGAAACATCAATGTTGCTGAATGGATAATTAATGGCATAGACATTACAGAACTGCTGAGCAGCATGATTAAATAAATAAATTAAATGAAAAAGGGTGTCAGGTTTTTTTTTCTATATATCCCACACATTCTTCAGTAATACAATACATGGCTATTTAAATTATAAGAGGCAATTGTAGTAAGTTATTTTATATTTCTATTGTAAATTGTCTTATTTTTTAATCCATGATGACACTTTTCCTTAAAGATTATGTGCAATGAATTACAGTAAATTATACTTTATCTGAGATTACAGCAACAAACTAATTACAGCAAACTACTATGACTGTATATTAGCATGGAACCAACATCTTTTTCTGAGGAGAATGCTTCTTTCTGTGTTCATAAAATGTATTCTTTTCTTTTTTTCATTCATAAATCGATAATTATTTGCACTCTGTCTGACCTCAGATCATTCCTAGGAGGAAAACAAATCTGCCTATATCCGTTAGCACCTCTTTGACTTATATGCAGTCAGTCAGTGCTTGTTGTTGCACTCAGTCAATAATGGAGTAGGCCTGTACAACTGCAAGTAAGTAAAAATATTATCGGTTCTATTCTATTCTAAATTCAGTTTTGTATTGGTAGATAAACTGTATATTTAACATTAATGGACAGTAATCTTGGCTCTGTCTCTCTCTCTCTCTCTCTCTCTCTCTCTCAGTTTTAGTTTTAAGGTGCTTTCTTGGCATGTAAAATATTTGTACATCTGTACTGCCAAAGCATTTACAGCTGAGCTGCATACAAATAAATCAGTGCAAAACAAAGACAGGACAAAACAAGGTACATAATACATAAAAAAGACTAAATATACAATGTAAACTTGACATATATGGTAAAAAGGATCATGTTAAATAATAACAAATAAAGTTGCAAATAAAGGAAAAAGTCCTCGTGTTCTCCTAATAAGAAGGGCAGTTTTTCATCACTTGTTAAACAGTTGTCTGTGTATTTTGTGAATTTTGTTTGGAAATGCAGCTCTGTCTTGATGATTTGTGTTTTGATCACAGCGTGGACACAACCGTTCTTCCTATGGTAGCCATGTTTTCCTGTGTCTGCCCTTTTCTATAGTGAGGTTATGTCCACTGGATCTGAACCTTGCCAAGGTGGCTCAGTTTTTTGTCTGTCACTGTGTACAGAGATTCTGCCATGCCATCTTTTTAGGGCCAGATAGCATTGCATTTTACTCTGTTTTTGCATTTTGAGTTTTCCAATAAGTGATATAATTTGGTTTTATTTGTGCTGTAATTTGGCTTTATCTAATTAGTTTAACAGTATTGTTCTAGTCCAGGTCTTCGGTGTGATGAGGGTTAGTAGGTATTGGTGCAGGGCTTTATAATGTATGAATTAGGGTCACTGAGTTTTAGATGTTTACAGATTTGTTTTGTATTTTTATAATTAGTGGATATTTGCCTAATTCTCTCTCTCTCTCTCTCTCTCTCTCTCTCTTTCTCTCTTGCTGTGCGCATACGCGGAGTGTTTGGGAAGATTGCGGTGTCTGAGTGAGTGGTTACACTTTTCTTTTTCTTTACTTTAGTTAATGTAGATTAGTTTATATTGTGCAAGTTTAATTAAGTATCTTTGTGTGTCGCTGACTGGTTAGCTTAAGGTGGTGAAAATGGGAACAGATTCAGACGGGTTTGATAACTTAACAGCCTGACATGGGTGCAAATGTCTACTGGACAAATCTGTAACAGTTGAGGACTGTTTGAATGTGATTATGCAGGGAAATTAGGTGCTCAAAATATTGTGTCTGCATCCAGGATGAATAAAGCCATTGTAGTTTTCCTGAGAGAAGTATTCATGGCTCAGCATTTAGCTGAATCTGGTTTATCTGTAGGAGATATATTTTTGCCAGTTTTACCACTATCGAACCCCTCCATAAAAGTTACCCTTTCGAATGTACTTCCATTAATTTCTAATGAGTCACTTGAGCGTTCACTAGCTCACTATGGTAAACTAGTGGGGCTGATTAAAATTATTCCTTTAGGATTAAAAAATCCAGATCTAAAACATGTAATGTCGTTTAGACGCCATACTTTCATGATTTTGAACGCTGAATTTCAATCTTTAAATACGTCAGTGAAAACTACAGTGCTGGGTAAAGATTATACAATCTATATCAGCACAGACTCAATGAAATGTTTTGCTTGTGGGAAATCTGGTTACACAAAAAAATCATTATAAATGAATGATGAGGTTAAAAGCAATGAGACTGAGCTTGGCCCCTCTGTGGAACAAACGCGTCCAGTTCCGATAAACAATAACTCCGAAAACCAAAACAATGGTGATAAAACTGATCAGCAAGCTGAAGCGTCTCCTCTGTCTGAAGACAGAGAAAATGCTGACAAGCTTGTAATTAATAATCATGTTGAGGACACGAAGCACACTCCTGCTGATACAGATATAAGAGTAAATGGTAGTGCAGTTCGGGATGATACAGAGATCGCTGTTGCGGTTCCTGATCAAATCAGTGACTCAAAATGCCCCAAAGAACAAGTTGAGCTTGCGAGGCCTGGAGAGCCAATGGATTCACATGTATCCTGTGTCAGCCTGTCACAGAGTGACGCGGGTATATTGGCGGAGGGAGTTGAAGCTCAGTCTTCGGACTCTGATAGTGATAATTCGGATATGGCAGAAAATCTTACAAATTCTCAAGAAAGTTCTGCAGATAATTTCTCAAATTAAAGACCTCTTATTATACAGTTTGTTAAATTAATGAATTTCTTGACAATACCTTCAATCAACGGAAGCCGAAACTTATTTCCCAGATTTAAAACTTTTCATTGACTCTTGTACAATGGCCATGAGAAAAGCTACATTGGAGGAGCCTGATCAGCCTAAATGCTACAGGCTCAAAAAAACACTTGAGTGCTGTTGAAAAAAAAGATTAGAAGCTTGTCCTAAGAAACATTCACAGAGTAATGATTGTCAACTTGTTATATGGTGTCATTAGGCGCCCTGCAGTTATTATTCTCTTTATGACATCCTTAATCATCGGGTCATTTAACATCAATGGTTGTCATGACATAGCTAAGAGAACTGCTCTGTTTGATTATTTACTTTGAAAAAAGCAGAAATAATTATGCTTCAAGAAACACACACAGATACACAGAATTAGGCACAGTGGGTTTGTGATTGGACGGGCATCTTAGGTCATAATAGTTTTTCTTTTTTTAATGTGTATGCCCAAAATGTAGGGCAAGAGCATGAGATTTTCTTTAAAAAACTTTCTGATGCTTTGTCACAGTGTCCACAAGATAATATTGTTGTATTGGGTGGTGATTTTAATTGTACCGTAAATCCTGATTTGGACTGAAATCATGATGAACCTCACCCATATTCTGCAGTTATTTAAAAAAAATGTAATCAATTATTATGATTTTGTTTATTTGTGGAGGGATAGTTTTCCTAGGGTTAAGCAGTACACCTGACTAAAAACTAATTCGAATCAATTGTCTGGAGCCAGACTTGACCAGTTTTATGTTGCAAAGTACAATAGAGGCAGGTTTTTTAACAGTTCTATCTCACCTTCCTTTTTGTCAGACCATCACTACATCTCTGTTGCTGTCTCTGTCCTGTCTTTAAAACCTTATAAATCACACTGGCATTTTAACAATAGATTACTGCAGGATCAATCTTTTATTCAATCTTTCAACCTTTTCTGGGATTCTTGGAGAGAGTAGAGATGTAGTTTCCCTTTATTAAGCCAGTGGTGGGATATGGGCAAAGTGTAAGTTAAGACATTTTGTCAGCAATACACTGCCCATAGCAATAGAGCCCTCAAAGAGTCCACTGAAGAAGACATCCTTAGACAAAGTAGTCATGGCACCTCTACTGATTCCATTCAGAAGAATAAGTCCCTTTTAAAGACATTACTGGAGGAGCAAGGAAAAACAGCCCTTTTAAGGACCAGATATTCCCAGCTGAATGATATGGATGCTCCTACCGCATTCTTTTTTGGACTTGAAAAAAACCAAGGGAACAGAAGCAATTCTATAAGCTGAATCTTCCACATGGTGGCATGACAACTAATCAGCGGGAAATTCATAATCATGCCCTTTCCTTTTATGAGAAACTTTATTGTTCTGAACCATGTGATGGGGTAGCAGCAGAGGAGATTTTTCGTGACCTGCCACAGCTGTCAGAGAAGAATCAGCTGGACCTTGAGAAGCCTTATCTTTTGCTGAGATTTCACAGGCTGTCCAGGAGTTGAGTCCTGGGAAATCACCTGGAATAGACGGTCTTTCAGTGGAATTTTATCAGGTTTTCTGGAACGTGATTGGACAGGACCTGTTTGCCATTCTTTTGGAATGTATTAATCGAAGAACTCTTCATCTCAGTTGTCGGAGGGCAGTTTTAACATAAATTCCAAAAAAAGGAGACCGTGGGTGCCTAAAGAACTGGAGACCTGTATCATTGATTTGTGTAGATTTTAACATTTTATCAAAAGCAATGACTAACAGGCTTAAAAAAACATATGGCAAAAGTAATCCATGAGGATCAGTCATTTTGCGTTCCTATACGGACAATTTTTGATAATATTTTCCTTGTGAGAGACATTATTACAGTTGCAAAGAGGCATAAGCTGGACATTGGCTTTCTTTCTCTGGATCAAAAAAAAAAATCATTTGACAGGGTGGACCATCATTATTTCAAAACATTGGAAGCTTTTGGTTTTGGTCCACATTATGTTTCTCTTGTCAAACTACTTCACGATGATATATATATAGCATGTTAAGGATTAACGGATCCTTGACCAGGCCTTTTTCTGTGACCAGGGGTATAAGATAAGGTTGTCCTCTTTCTGGACTGCTCTATGCCATATTTACTGAGCCTCTGCTGGTTTTGCTGAGGAAACAGCTTTGTGGGTTTGGTGATCCGGGTTTCCCAGATGCGGTCCCAGTGAAACTTACAGCTTATGCAGATGATGTGAAAGTAGTAATTAAGAGCACTGATGATGTTACAAAACTCACTTCCTGTCTGGGCAGCTTTCAGAAAGCTACATCTGCCCGCATTAACTGGGAAAAATGTGCATCCTTGTTGCTGGGGGACTGGGAGGATGTAGGATCACCTCGACTACCACAGCAAGGCAGATGGGCTCGAGATGGTTTCAGAGTGCTTGGTGTCTACTTTGGGACAGCCCAGTACACAGAAATGAACTGGGAGGATTAGCTGATCGGGTGATTGGTAGAATCCAGAGGTGGCGATGGCTTCTCCCACAGCTTTCTTTCAGAGGGAGATGCTTAGTCATCAATAACCTGGCAGCTTCAATGCTGTAGCATAAGCTTACTGTTTTAGACCCTCCCAAGGACTTGCTTAGTACAGTTCAAAAAGCATTTGTGGACTTTTTCTGAAATGGCCACCATTGGCTCCCTCCAGGGGTCCTTTACTTTCCAGTGGTGGAGGGTGGACAGGGACCCATACATAGTGAGTCAAAAATATCAGCAATGAGACTACAAACTGAAGCTGATGTACTGTTCTGATCACTTGTGTTGGGTTAAATCTGGTTTGTCTATACTTACAGACCTAAGTGGAATAAATATGGATAAGCAGATGTTTTTAATGCAGAAGCCATTTGTGGAGAAGGTACATTGTTTCCCTTCCACCTTCTATACATCAATAGTTAAATCTTGGGAATTGTTTAACCTGTCAAGAGTAGAAGATACGTATTATGGTGTTGCAGAACCCCTGTTTTTTAATCCTCTTATAAAACTACCATCCAATGTATATTGTTCAGTTACAACTTTTATGAATGCTGGGGTCAGTAAAGTAATGGACTTAATTGACTTAACAGAATGCCAATGGCGATCTGTACAATCGCTTGTTGAACAGTTTGGATTAAAATCATTAGAGTAGAGAAGGTGATTAAGAGTCTTAAAGATGATCTCCCCCCAGCATTATCTTCCTTTATAAACTCTATAATGATGAATGGTTTTATACTTCATGCCTGAGCTAAAGGTGACACCTAAAGACTGGGGAACAGTGGAAAATACAAATCAGACTAATTTGTTGAAGGGGTATATAGATTTAGCTTTTCATAATGTGGGAAAGAAAACCTTATATCACATTTTGTGTTAGATCTGTGCACCTTGGACAATTACAAAGAAGGATAGACATTAAATGGAGAGCTGAACTCCCTACTTCTGAAGATGTACATCCTTCTTGGAGGTTATTGTATAAACCTCCTCTCTCTAAGAGATGTGGAGATCTACAGTGGAGGGTCCTCCACTGTGCTATAGCTTCAAACAGTTTAGTCTCAAAGTTTAATGAAATGATTTCACTATCATGTCCCTTTTGCAATGCTTGTGATGCTGTCTTTCACATGTTTTCTGAATGTCCAAGACTTGGTCCTTAGTTTGAAATATTGGCAGAATTAATCACAAAATTGGGGTTTTTATATTCAAATACCCTTTTCATATTCGGCTGCCAATTGGAGTCATGGCAATATTCGGTCATGGCAACAACAGTGCACACTTGCCAATTTCTTAATAGGTTAGATTACGTATTTACTGTGTAATTACATGTTGTTCTGCAAAATGCCCACATTTGCTGCTACTGAGGTTGAGGTGCGGGTAGGTATAGTTAGGTTTTGGGGTAAGGGTTGGGTTAGGGGTGAAGTTAACAGTGTAACTAACTACAAATATAATTAAATCCAAGAACTTTAAATGTAATTACAATGCAACAACATGTATGTACATAATAAGTACATTGTATCAAATGATTAAGTACATAGTAGTTAAGGCCACCTAATATAAAATGGGTCCGACAAATTTACCTCAGAATCAGGTAGCCTACAAGCTGACACCAGGTGCAGCTGTCTAAAGGAAATCTGCAGATTAAGTAATTAGGTAAGTGCAAAGAGTAATATGGTGATAATTAAAGAAAAAATGTTTATGGAATTATAAGAAAACATTTGATATCAAAATTATTAAAGTGTAGTTTGGGGCCGTTCACACAGGACGCTTTCTTGCTTTCCATCCGCATTGTTTATTAAGTGTTGGTCAGATCTGTTTTAGAGGCCTGCAGGGGCATGAAGTTGAGCCAGTATCATGAATAATAGCCATGACAGGTTTTCTACACTTTATGGATGTATTCTTGTACAGATGTTTTTGCCGCTGCTGTCCTTTTATGGAATTCTCAATAACGTTTGTAGAAATCATGATACCGATTATTTACACATCCATCATTTAGTCTTAAAAGTGGGAACCGTTGCATATAGAAAACCCTGTTGCTCTTCTACCCGGTCCTAAGACATCACACAGAACAGAATGAATCCGTAATGATGTTAACAGCAGTAAACTGTTTTATTTTATTTTTACATGCATTAGAACTTTGGTTTTGTAATTAATGAAAGTGAACTATGGCTGTCAATGTTAACGTCAACCCATTTTTGGTCACTGAGTCGCATCTTGCTGTTTTTTTCTTGTATCATGAGCATTGCTTTTTTAGAACAGTGAGTAAAATTGAATGTGGTTTAACTTTTGAAAAATGCAAATCGTGTATATGTATTAGAGCCCGACCGATATGGGATTTTTGAGACCAATACCGATTTTAGAGAGGGAAAATTCACTGATTACCAATATGGTGACCGATATAGCTAATTTTTAAATTTTTCCACCAATATGACTATGCAAAAGTACTCAGAAGACTGCTTTCTTAAACAAATATTTTTATCACAGAACATTTGACTTTATTATTATACATTGTCATTCTAGAAATGAACACTGAGAAAATAAAGAATAAATAAAAATACAATAAATAGCTTAATAAACATCAGTATTGTTGCTATAAGTCAATTGCTGACCATTTAAATAAAGAATAAATAAAAATAAAAATAAATAGCTAAATAAACATCAGTACTGTTTATTATCAGTCAAATGCTGACCATTTATATAAAGAATAAATAAAAATAAAATAAATAGCTAAATAAACATCAGTACTGTTTATTATCAGTCAAATGCTGACCATTTATATAAAGAATAAATAAAAATAAAATAAATAGTTAAATAAACATCAGTACTGTTTAGTATCAGTCAAATGCTGACCATTTATATAAAGAATAAATTAAAATAAAATAAATAGCTAAATAAACATCAGGGGCGGGTTGCACCAGCTATACATACGTTACAACTTAGCCTGGTTGTGGCGTAAATGGGCACTAAGTCACAGTTTACGCTCTACTAAATATTTGAGCGTTGCACCATTAAATTTATGTAGGACGTAACCCTACGTATAAACTAAATATATACAGCAGCCTCCGACCAGGAGTAACTGATGGAATAAAAAAGCATTTAATGACATCAATGAGCTCATGTTTTGGTTGACAGGCATCAGTCTTTTCAACATATATGATGGTGTTGGCATTTACACTCATTTACGTTTATGAGAGAGAGAAAAAAAAACTTAAGCAGCTCTTCAGCATGAAACCGTTCTAACGGTGCCGTTTTTAGGGTGCGTTGCCTGGTGTCAAGTTTCAACACATTCAATATATATATATATATATAGGATATTAAAATTAATAAATGTCTATTTATCCAGCCTTTTGTATTAGTATGTATCACCCCTCATTTATTTTAGATACAGTTCCTATATTTTATTATTTACACAGGGCAAATATACCATTTATTTAATCTACTTTTATTACGTATCCTATTTTAATGTCTGGAAAACCAGACTTTTAAATATTACATTTTATAAATGCAACAACTGGAATTGTTCGGTTGAAGGGGATACCAAACTGTGAGTCCTGAACAAAACATTTTGGTGAATACATGTTTACACATTAGCTTCCACTCAGCTGACAAGCAATGAAAGTAGCTACGTGATTAGCTAGTTAGCTATAAGCTCGTTGTCACCGAGAGTTAAAGATGGACTTTATTTACTTACCAGCATTGTGTCTCACCAACTAGGTAACAGCGAAGCATGAAATCAACACTCACCACACACAATCCACCACTGCACCGTTGTCTGTTGAGTTGCAAAAAGATGCTCTGATGTTTACCTTTAAATCTGCTACATTACTGACTGCACTGACAAACTATAGCTGGCTAACAGCAAACAGATGTGATAGACATGAGTGACATGGTTGTCAGGGACTGGGTTAACGTTATATTAGTTATATAAAATGATGGGGTAATTTTTTATTAACTTTCCAGTATGTATTTCACAAACTAGTGAGCAATTTAATGAGAAGAGATCGCTCAAATCCACACCGTTTAACTCCGCCCTGTCTGCAGAACCACCGTCAGTTCAGAGTCAGCTCTGTAAAGAATGGAGTCGGAGCACGCTCTGCTGGAAAAACTACACTACAACACCAATTCTAAAGCATTGTTTTCTGCATTATATGTTCTGAAAAAAAGTTTTCATATCGGTAAAATATACGCCGATACCGATATATCGGTCGGGCACTAATATGTATCTTTTACATCAATGTTTTACTATATTTAATTGTCATGTCATGCTTAGGGATGTGCACTATGACTAATTTGACTGTTGTTTAAACGTAAGTTTTGTAACCGACTAGTCGACTAGTCTAAAGAGAAACCAACCTTCAGAAAACAGTAAAAAAAAAACTTACAAAATAATTTATGCGACCCATTTAAAATACTTAATCTATTCCAAATCCGATGCTAAATTCCACTAAAAAGGGGCATTTATCTGCGATGTGCTCGCCTTGAATTATGATCATTGTACATTGAATATAGAACATGACATGCATTCACTGAATCAACATTAGCAAATATTTAATAGACATATTTATTGAAAACAATTGAATGAATAGTGCAGGATCAATGGAACAACCCTAAAAGCCTGTTCTAAATGGTAAAAGGTATTTAACATATTTAATCAGTAAGGACATTGTTGAAAATAATTAACAGGTAGACTAAGCCAAATCTATGAGAGAGAAAAAAATGCACTGAAAAGTTGTGCGCATTCCTTGACGTGCAGTCGTGCATTAACCATTGATCTAATATGACAGCTGTTCGGTAAAGAACGTCAACCAATAACAGTTATGATGTAAAAAAAAAAAAAATGTAGCTACAGGATATAAAAAATATGCCTGTGATGTAGCCTACAATAAACCTAATGTATTCTAAACATGACGTGCACACAGAATCAAAGATAGTTTAACATGTTAAGCAGTCGGCACTGCATTGAAAACAGCCTTCTTAATCAGCAGATTAAAAAAATTGCATACCTAGTCTAAAACAGTTTTTTTCTAGGCTACTTACTCAAAAGCATGAATTTTTTTATGAGTAAAATTAACCTGTCAACATGGTCTGGTGAAAGACGGGACTTGACTCACCTGAGGCGTCTATCCTGCACTTGAAAAAGCCCGCTCAGCAGAAAAATAACATCCAAGCATGCACAGATGAAAAGAAGACTCAAATGTGAAAACATCCATAGGGACTTTCAAACATTTGGAAAGCCAATTCCTGCACCACCGAAGTGATTTCATAACTACTTTGCTGAGTTTGCTTGTCTAGCGAGAGGACATTTTCCTGCGCGCGCCGCGAGTGAGAAAGGGAAGAAGCACGCGCAGTGAAATTAAACTCTGTATCTGCTCCAGATATCCTCCTTTTAAAAATAATATTTGTATTATTAATTCTATTTAAAATATGTAACATTAATATGACCGTAATTTAAGTGCAGCCTCTGTAAAAATATAAAGCCAAATGTAAATGTGTAAAAATTATTATCAGTTTAATGGAGGGAAATATTAACCGACTAGTAATTCCAGTGTCGACTAGCAGCATCAGAAACGTTTAGTCGACTAGTCTCGCATATCCCTAGTCATGCTCTAGTTTCCCTATTCTTGCCATGCTCCAATAAAAAATAAAGAATAAAAGACTAAAGTAATGTGTTTTCTTTATAAAGTAATAATAATAATAACACAAATGCAAGGGCAAATAGAGGTAGGCTAGATGCTATTTACACTAAAGTGTGAATAGTGTTAGATATTATTTGCACTCCAAATTAAATACTAACAAGCAGTATAGGGGCATCACTGCAGCATGTTTATTGGGTTTATTTAGAGTCCCACACCATTCCCTACCCCTAAACCTAACCTTAACCTTACACAATTTAACCATGGTTTTACTACAGTAACCATATATTACCATGGTACTTTGTAGCAAAGTAACCACAAAATTAAACATGGTTACTATAATATTACTGTAGTAACACCATGGTTAATTGCATGAAAATATTTACTATGCAAAGCAGAAGCCCTACATCAACACTGTCCAGAAGTGCTGCCAACTTCTCTGGGCTCGGTCTCATCTTAGATGGAAAGTAGAACAGGGAAACTGTGTTTTTTGGTCTGAAGAGTCCACATTTCAAAAAGTTTTTGAAAAACAAAGCCATCGTGTAATCTGGGCCAAAGAGGAAAAGGGCTATCCAAGCTGTTTTTAGCATCAGGTCCAAAAGCCAGTGTCTGTATGGGCCAGGGGTGTGTCGGTGCCCATGGCATGGGTAACTCGCACATCTATGAGAACATCATGAATGCAGACAGATATGTACAATTTTTGGAGCAACATATACTGCCATCCATCACCATCTTTTCCAGGGACGTCCCTGATTTTTCCAGCAGGACAACTTCAAACCACATACTGCCCAGATTTCAAGTGCATGGCTGTGTAAGCAGAGAGTGTGGGTGCTAGATTGGCCTGCCTGCAGTCCTGAACTGTCTCCAATTGAGAATGTGTGGTGCATTATGAAGCACATCATACGGCAGCGAAGACCCCGTAAAATTGTGCAGCTAAAGACCTACATAATGGATGATTGGGGGAAAATTCCATTTTCTAAACTTAACAATCTTGTGTTTTCAGTGCCTAAATGCTTAAGTGTTATTAGAAGAAATGGTGATGTTTCACAGTGGTAAACACTCGACTGTCCCAATTTTTTTTGGAGCATGTTGCAATCATCTGATTTGAGATTACTGTACATTTAAAAAAAATAAAAAAATGAAACTCACAAGGAAAAGCATCATATAATGTGTAGTTGTAGTGCTTTTAATATAGCAAAGGGTGAATACAATTTACAAAACATTTTTCATACTGTCCCAACTTTTTCGGAATTGGGGTTGTAATAACATTCGGAATAAGTACTAGTATCTAATGAATAAGTACTAGTATCTCATGAACAAGAACTAGTATCTAATGAATAAAAACTAATATCTAATGAATAAGTATTAGTATCTAATGAATGAGTACTAGTATCTAATTAAAAATGACTAGTATCTATTGAATAAGTACTAGTAACTAATGGGATAGTTACTAGTATCTGATGAATAAGTACTAGTATCTAAAGATAAGTACTAGTATCTCATAAATAAGTACTAGTACCTAATGAATAAGTACTAGTATCTATTGAATAAGTACTAGTAGCTAATGAATAAGCACTAGTATCAAATTAATAACTACTAGTATCTAATGGAATAGTTACTAGTATCCAATAAATAAGCACTAGTTTCTAATAAATAAGTACTAATATCTAATAAATAAGTACTAGTATATATTTAATAAGAACTAGTATCGATTGAATAAGTACTAGTATATATTGAATAAGTACTAGTATCTAATAAAAAAGTACTAGTATCTAATGAATAAGTACTAGTATATAATAAGTACTAGTATCTATTGAATAAGTACTAGTGCCTAATGAATAAGTACTAGTACTTATTGAATAAGCTCTCGAATTTTGCAAACCCTTGTTCTTTGCATCACTAGTGCAACGATCTATCAGCTCTAGAGTTACTGCGCAATTTGATCACACTTGCACAGGCTTGTAAATGTAGTTATTTAGTGCAAGTTTATGTAGTGCAATCGTTAAAACGTGTCACCTCAAAACTCATACCCAAAAGTAAAAGTGTTTAGATGTCATATGACAGCATTGTGTGAGGAACCAGGCAAAAAGTATGTGATTATGAACTGATAATCTGCTGTTTTATTTGTGATTTGTGTGAAAGTGAATAAAAGTAATTGTTGTCATAGCACTTAGTGTTTATTTCATTAGGAAATTGCTGCAATATGTACAACTAGGCACATAAAAATCCTTTCGCAAGCGCAGGCATAACATGATTCCATGAGACCAGGTTGATAAATGCAGTTGTTTAAATTAAATGGTCAGCCTTATTTTCATATCCTTGATTCGTTCAAATCTTGAATTAATTTCAGATGACCTTGACTTCCAATATGCAAATCAATTTGATGATGAGATCATGACTTGCTTGTTCTAGCAAAGGCATTTGGCATTGGGTGCACTCTAATCCAGACTGTTTAAACCTGGAGAAAAGGCAGAGAACAGAGGCTCCTTCACAAATAGCCCCTCTTCCCCTGGGGGGTAAACTGAACCACTAATCCTGCCGCTCAGTAAATGAAAGCATTCAACAGGGACAGGTCACCCAAACTCTACAAGGAATGAAAGAGAAAGAGAGACCGCAGCAGAGGTATAGATCAGAGCAGAGTGAAAACTGCTCATGACAGGGGTGAAAAATTAATCTGAAACAAAGAAAGAAAAAGTATCAATTGATTACCATTCCAGAGGTTCAGCTTAAAAAGATTACATGTTCTTTTTAAGCTATTAAAAGGAATTAAGCTTGCTGACCCAGATCAGACTCTATCTAATCTTTGCTCAAGCAGGTTGTATGAACTCTCTGGTCTTGGACTTAAAAAGCTGAAACTGAATTGTTCTACTTTTCACTGTAGATTTCTTGAGACACAATGTTTGAATCAATTATGAGTCATGTCTTTTGATTTCCTATTATTATTATTATTATTATTATTATTATTATTATATCTATTTATAGAGAAGACATGGACATAATTTAGACAAAATATTAGGTCTACATTATTGTCCATGTCTTCTCAATGAAAGAAGACCTAAATCTCAACCAAATCCCCTCTGATTGAGAAAGTGACATTAAAACCTTTTTTTTTTTTTTAACCTAAATGTTTTGGCAATATTCAACATTTTTCTAAATCCGTAAAACTGCCATTAAAACTATCACAAAACAATAGCCACATTTTTTTTTTTTTTTTAAATGCTGGTGCTTCAGGTCGCCCTCTGCTGTTTAAAACAGTTAATGCTTTGTCCTCTGACCTCTCGTCACAATCCATTCCGTTTTATTTGACTTCCACATTTTGGTCCTGCTCATATGTGGCAAATTACATGTGTCATTGTGTCTGCATTTCTCCAGTGTAACATGGCACCCACACTCCCACTGCGGCTTAAAATAACAAACGCGGGCCAGTCTTTTGGCTCGGCAAGCAGGCACAGCAGGCACCCTGATGAGAGCACGTTCTTTACAGTCACATGGAGCACAGCGAAGCATAGCAGAAACAAAGCAGAAGAGACCGTGCCTTGGCATTGGAAGCCACTGGACGAGTTGTTATGCACTGCGCTCACATCAACACAAAAACATCCCGTGAAACAATGGGAGACAAGGAGCACTCAACTAGGGTCTGCCAATTAGGCCGATAACAGAGGGAAAGGTTGAGAGGACACCAGAAAAAAATTACAAATAGGAGGAAGAGGCTATGAACAAGCCCTGCTGAGAAGGAATACAGGAAAAGAGAGAGAATAGCAATAAGCAATCAGAGGAAAAATCTGGAAATGGTTCACTGTCTCCCAGTTCCAGAGTGACCAAACACCGGACAGCCGGAGTCACAGTAGAAAAGCACTATTTTCTCTTTTCATTGGACAAATTTATTTGTCTGAAGTACCACTCTGATTTCCACTGGTTAAACACAATTTCATCATTCGCTGTATTTTTACTCCAACAAAAGGCATTTTCCTGTTCAATCAAAGTTCTTGCACTCTTCTACTTGGGATGTTAATTACAGTAAAAAGCTCTCTTGTCTCTGAGGATGCATTATCTTCATTGTCTATCAAGGATGTATTTTCCTGAACTCAAATTTCAGCATTTGACATTTGAGAAACAACGGCTACGCTGTGCCAAAGGAGGAAACTCACTCACAAGGTCTGACTGTCTCTTTTGCAAAAAACAAACACAGTTCCCATTCAAAACAAATTATATTGAAATATTTGCAAGACAACGCACAGTTCTGGAACACACACAAAGCAAATCTCACTATTCCTGTGCCTGAGAAAAGGCAGACTTGCCACATTTTATATATTAAGATAAAAATGAATTAGGAATAGGAATTAAAAATAAAACTCTATATATATTATTAGGGCAGCTTGATAGATTATTAACCATTAATTATTTTGCAAATAACTTGCCTTTAATATTTAATTATGATTTATTCTTTTTTGCATCTTAAATTTAACAGATTGTGGAACAGTTTGCCCCTGCATGCATGCATGCAATGAGACTGCTGTTCAGGAAAGCTGTAGTCACCATTAACAAATCACCTTATGGACACTGATAAATTATCAGGTTTATAAGGACTTCTGGATTTCTCTGTCGCTTACCGTACAGCACTTTGGACATAATACACTGTATAAACCAAGGACATGCAGCAGTTCTCCAAAACTGCATCATGTTTTGTTTATATTTTAGGCCTATTCATTTTTATTTAACGCTAACTGTGTATATGTGTTTTTAAATAATTATAAGTTTTTAATCAATGAATGCAACCCTTATTTTGTTTCATTCAATGGTTTTGTATAGGGAAAGCATTGCTTTACTGTATTGATGCAATTTTGATAAAGAAAATAAAGAAAAAAAAACTTGAACAATAGTGTACAACTCCTGCAATTGAATGACGTTCTATAAATACACGTTTTCATTGTTTGTTTAATTATTATTGTTGTTGTTGTTGTTTATTTGCATCCAAGTCCTGAAATATTTACTCCCCATACAACAAGAAACTTTGTCATATCTGCGTGCTTTGGTAGCCAAACTGTGCACTCATAATAATTCTTACACTAATTCTTACAATTATGTGTCATCATCATTTCACTGTGTGCATAGCTTAAGATCCATTAGAAATGTCCAATTGCTATCCTGAGGACGCTCTTGGGGAATAAATTAATTTAGAGTCGGACCTAGTTTTTTGTTGTTGTTTTTTAGACTGGAATGTTGTACACAGATATTCCAATAGACCTAACTGGAAAAACATACACTTGCTTTTATTTAACTTTGCTCGCTCGCCTCTTCATTTAATGCATGATTTATAGGAACCACAGCATCCAGAGAGCGCACTCAAGTAAACTGTGTCTCCCGCAAACCTCAGCCATTAATTAGTCCTAATCTTTCGCTATTAAACAAACCACTCTTACCTTCATTGTCTGGGTAATTCCGTAAGGCTTGACTCGGTGTTAGGGAGTTAAAGATAAAGAAAAGAAGGGACGGATAAATCCAAAGGTTTGCCATTTTCAGGCTGCGCTGAGCGCGCGCTGCATCCCTCTCGCTGTAGAAAGTTACTGAGGCTCGCAATCAGAGCTCAAGTGAGGAGCGGAGCGGGAGGAGACAAGAGTAGAGGGAGGGAGGGTCCGAGACCAGCCTCGGTGTGTCAATCACCCCGGGCTGCCAGGGAAACGGAGGACAGGGAGTCTTCGGCGGGAGGCGCGCGCTCGCAGGAGCATTTAAAGGCACAAACTTGATCTTAACAGCCACACACAGAAACAGAAGGAAGCACAGACGATGGCAGCTGTCAAATTTCATATTCGAGTGACTTTAAACTGCTGAAATCTTATTTGCTGAGGTAATTGTAGCTGTAACAACACCTGGCTTGATAGTTAAACCATATTTGCAAATATACTACGTTAACAGTTGTAGGACTCCCTATTGCCTCTCTTACCTATATGTGTCCTGACGCACTCCCTGACCCTGAAGCAGTTGCACTCACTTTGAACTCCTTTGTCTGCTGCTGTCCTTTTCTACATTAAATACAGATATTTTACTTTAATGTGTAAACATATACTGTCTAATTATAATCTATTATAAAATCTAATCATATGTACAAAGGTATACTCCCTTTAGCAATGAAAACGTGATTAGATGTATTATAATAGATTAGAAACAACTTTTTAACTTAATGAATTTGGGCAACCAAACACTGAAATTTCTCATCCCTTTTTGCTGCCTGCAGAAGTCCCTGCAGTCCCTCAATGAATGCTTTAAACTCCAAGCATGATAATTGAAAGTTTAATCTCACTTGAAGTTCTGCTTTGACTAACCCCACTGACACCCTGTTCCTTTTGTCTGACCAGACATCCTCCATATGGCTAAATACATGCTCAGCATAGGTGTTACTGATGGGGACATACAAAACAAAGGATACCACTTTGAGCAATTCAGTTGCTGCTTTCTCTTTCTTAAAATTTTAAAAAAAAAAAATGCCCATTTTTAGTCTGGTGCCAGTTCTTCTGGGATGCTTTCAAATACATCGTTCAGAACAGTGTAGTCCTGATACAGTTTGTCTTCGTCAATGCCCAGAGCTAATTTGTCGACCCCATCGCTCAAGTGTATCCCATTCTATGGGACCACTCAGTCTCAGACAGCTAGTGTTAGACATAACTGGATCATCAAAATCAAAGTTAGCCTCTAGGTATAGAACAGCCTTTTCAAAGAAGCTGTCGGCCAGTGTTGCAAACTCTGTTTGTTCTCTTGCACTTAGTTTTCGGAATGCTTGCTTCGTTTTACTGCCATAAAATCTGTCTGCACGACGTGAGATTAATTGGCTGCGCAATCGGCTAATTATTCCATGAACATCCAGTAGAGTAGTGCTCTAATTTTCCAACTTCCAAATTGCGTTGTCAAATTCCTGCATGACATTGTGCATGAGCAACAGGAAACATTCAGACACTGTCGCATCATCCTCATCACTGCTGTCAGCAGCATCAGCACCACTTCTGCACATAACCTTCCAGATAATGTCAGGACAATCCTTCTTTCCCAATGACAGAAAATAACACTTCAGGGCAGGCCAACACTCCAAGACCCGCTGAACTGCAGGCAATAGAGATAACCAACAGGTTGGTACATGCTTCAGTATCTCTTTGTACTGTATTGAAATGAACTCGCAAAACTCTTTCAGAGATTCTGCTTTTTTGGCTGAGCATGAGAATTTGCTGTAGATTTTTAGGACAATGGATTCAGCATCATAACCTGCAGCACTGAGAATTCTGTTTGCATTTTTCAGGGTGTTGTGGATCAAGTGGCATTTGCAGTTGCCCTTTGCGATGTGTGGACTGACTTCTTTCAGTTTTTGAAAAACGGAATTATGTTTGCCAAAATTTACAGATGCATTGTCAGCACCATATGCACTAATCTGGCTGACACACAGGCCACTTGTTTCTGTGATATCCACAATTTGTTCATAGATAGCTCTGCTGGTTTCATGGGGGTCTTCGTAAAATTCCAATAGCCCATATTTAACACCCTCGTCTTCGTGGAAATATTGGACTGCGTATGGATATAGTTTGGCATTGCCCGAGTTTGATGCATCAGAAAAGTTCTCTTTTCACCCAGTCTGAGTTGTACGTTGTAAATCGTTTTTCCTTTGACGCTGGTGGCTCATCCGATTTTGTTTTGACATCTCCCTTGTCCGTCTCTCCACCCATTTCACAAAACGGACAAAATAAATAGAAAGTTTTTAAGAAGCTAGCTGTCAATCAAGTGGATGTGGATGCGTGCGGCAGACCAAGTACTAGACGTCACATAAGCGTTCTTATTTCTGCTACCAATCAAATAAAAGTATACACATGTGTTTTACCCGTTTACGGACACAAGATTGGATGTATGAACATATCCAGGAACACAACAGAATAGCAGTAGAAGGAAACCAAACGATATTGTTTCATTATTTATTTGAAACTATGAAATTCTAATTGGGATGTACATTTTCACAAAAAACCAGGACAATTTGTGTCCCGGGAAAGAAAATGTATTTTATGTATGACAGTTGCTCAAAAAAAAAAAAAAAAAAAAAAAAAAGTCACTTAAGCCAGCCAAAGATGGTTTGCTAATCTTAGTTGGTCTCCAAACTTTTGGCCACCAGTGTGTGTATATATATATATATATATCACATCACACCCCCCCCCTTATGGAAAGAAATTGGTACTTTTATTCACCAAAGTGGCATTCAATTGATCACAATGTATAGTCAGAACATTAATAACATGAAAAATTACTATTACAATTTAAAAAGAGTTCTAATTAAAAAAAATCCTCAATGTGAAGCAGACAACTTTGCAGATCCTTGGCATTCTAGCTGTCAATTTGCCCAGATACTCAGGTGACATTTCACCCCACGCTGCCTATAGCACTTGCCATAGATGTCTTGTCGGGTATTTCTCACGCATCTTGCAGTCTTGCTGATCCCACAAAAGCTCAATGGGTTTAAGATCCATGACACTTATCCAATTATCTGTTGTCCAAGATCTGCGTTTCTTTGCCCACTCTAAACTTTTCTATTCATTTTTTTGTTTCAAAGGTGGCTTTTTCTTTGAAATTCTTCCCATAAGGCCTGCACCCCGGAGTCTTCGCTTTACTGTTGTACATGAAACTGGTGTTGAGCAGGTAGAATTCAATGAAGCTGTTAGCGGAGGACATGTGAGGCATCTGTTTCTCAAACTAGAGACTGATGTACTTACCCTCTTGTTTAGTTGTACATCTGGCCTTCCACGTCTCTTTCTGTCCTTGTTAGAGCCAGTTGTCCTTCGTCTTTGAAGACTGTTGTGTACATCTTTGTATGAAATCTTTTCATACAATATGAAATGAAAGATTTTTTTTTTTTTTTGGCAATTTCAAGTATTGTATGGCCTTCATTCCTCAAAACAACGATTGACTTACGAGTCCCTAGAATGCTGTTTCTTTTTTACCTAATATTGACCTTAAGACATGCCAGTCTATTGCATACTGTGGCAACTCAAAAACAAAAAAACACAAAGACAATGTTAAGCTTAATTTAACAAACCAAATAGCTTTCAACTGTGTTTGATATAATGACAAGTGATTTTCTTGTACCACATTAGCAATTAGCATGATTACTCAAGGATTGGAGTGATGGCTGCTGGAAATGGGGCCTGTATACATTTGATCAAAAATGACTTTTCAAATAGTGATGGTGCTGTTTTTAACATCAGTAATGTCCTGACTATACTTTCCGATCAGTTAAATGCCACTTTGGTAAATTAAAGTACCAATTACCTTCCAAAACAGTAAAATCTGTATTCCAAACTTTTGGCCACAAGTGCCGTTCTAAACTAAAGTGCACTCGGAAGCTTCACTATGTGTATCACTCGGCTTGTGTTCATGCTGTTCTAAACTAAAGTGTAAGAGCAGTGCAGATGTGTTAAGAGCTATCTGTCTCTTTACATTTAATTTTGTGACATTACATATTTTAGGCAGCAGGTGGAGGCAAAAGACAATTTTTGTGTGTAATATGCCAGTTGGTGATGTGAAGCAAGTCAGTGTTTACATTCAACAGCACTCTGTGATCGCTTGTATTACTACTACACAACTAAAGCTAGGAAATTGCTTTAAACTAACAACTTCAGTATTAAGGCCCATCACAGCTGAGAGACAAAACAGACTGATTAATTACACAGACTCAAGGCGCTTACATCTTACCGGAGTTTCCACATTGGAGAGGATGCACTGTTCAAAATGGCGGAGGACATTGTGGTTTCTATAGTGAATGACTCTTACGTACCAGCTACCGTGAAATAGGGAGGAATACCCCTGCTTGGATGCCTGTTTTTCCTCTGAGAAAATAGGATGAATTTCACCAAAATGACATTATCTTCAGAAAGCAGACTAACAGACTACAGCATCATCAACAGGGGATCGCACACGCTCCATCTCTCTCTCACACTCACACATCCTTGTTTCTCCAATAAGATTAGAAACAGCCCAAGCCATGATACTAGTAGTTCTAAAGTGATGTTTTTTTAGAGACTTGAATGCATAATTTGTTTTGAACTAGCAATGGCAGATTCTGATCCATGGTGTAAGAAAGTAGTTCCATGCACAAATGCATTTATGACCGTAGTCAGTTTTTCCTTTTTTATTTTTAATTTACTTGTTCATTGAACTGTTTTATATAAACAATCACATTCACAATTGTGCTATATGGCCCTAAATCAGCACTGCTGTGATTCAGCCTGCAGGCACTGAGCGCTGCAGCTGCAGTCACACCAGTGCTGATGTAGGGCCATATTGCACTCTTGCTCGTGTGATATTGCTTAAATATATATAGAACTGGATCGCTGAAGCAACGGTAAACTGCCAGCATGGTGAAGCCACCGGAAGTGTTTGAGCAGCCATCTTGGTATGCACAAACTCTGATCATCAAATCAAACATTTCAGCATCTCCGACCTGTGGATACAACAGTTGCATTTCGCCCTCTAGTGACAATCATGTTTAATTTTCCATTTGCTCATTATGGATGATATTTGTTTCGAGGTAGAAGATATACGTAGATTGCGATGTCAGAGCATCACCTGCTCTGTTCAGTCTATCAGTGCAGTACAGCAATCACCAAAGGAAGCGGCAAAACTGTCCACAAATTGTAATGCAAGTAGGAAAAGCTGTAATATCTGCTTGTTTAGGGTCAGAACATGGCACTTTTTGATGAAAGCATAAAACAAGTAACTGAACGAACAATTAAATGTTCACAATAAGTCTGAAAATGTCGGTTTGTATCTTACCTCAGTTTCAGTGAACTTGTTTGCATTCAGCTTATCTGTTCTCTAATGAAGTTTGTTAGAGGTGGATACTGTTTGATATAGATATACATAACTCTCTGGCTTTCAAGAAACAGGAAAAATTCCCGACTTTAAATGTGTAGGACGTTTGCATTTTAGGGATGTACATGCAGAAATGATTGGTGATTGAATGTTTACTCGCTGAAATGAGATGATTTCCTATTAAGTCAATAGGGACACTGAAATGTTTGGGCATAGCAATATGGTGGCGAAGTGGCTTCACTGTTATGACATCAAGAGCAATCCAGTTCTATATCATATCAGTGAAATTCTCATTGTTTACTCACCCTCATGCCATCACAGATGTGTATGACCTTCTTCTGCAGAACACAAATGAAGATTTAAAGAATCTCAACTCTGTAGATCCATACAATGCAAGTAAATTGTGACCAACATTAAGATCAAAAGCACAAAGGCAGCATAAATTAATCCATAAGACTCCAGTGGTTTAATCCATGTCTTCTGAAGTGATCCAGTTGGTTTTGGGTGAGAACAGACCAAAATATAACTTCACCATAAATTGACATCAGTAGTCTTATGATTTCTACTCAATTAGACTCTACTTCCTAGTGTCATCTGGCACTCTGCTTGTATCAGCACTAGAACGTAATAGAGCTTGAAATCATGATCGTACCTAGATAATGTACTAGCAAGATGTACAGTGAAAAAGGAGTTACATTTTGGTCTGTTCTCACCCAGAATAGATTACTTCAGAAGACATGGATTAAACCACTGGAGTCCTATGGATTACTTTTGTGCTTTTTTGCAGCTTCAAATCATGGTCACCATTCACTTGCATTGTATTGACCTACAGAGCGGAGATATTCTTTTAAAAATCTTTGTGTTGTGAAGAAAGTCATACACATCTAGGATGGCATGAGTTAGAGAGAATTTCACTTTTGGGGTTTACTGTACCTTTAACTGTTGGTGTAACGTTGGTTGTCTGAAGTGGAAGAGATGCAGGAGTGTAGTCTTTAATTATACATGCTGGAGTGGAACAAAAGGCTCAACAATTGTGATCTCTGGAGTGGAACAAACACTAAATCTTAACATCAAAAACCAAGCACAATGTAACACTTCAAGGACTGACAAAGGAGTGGGCAAAACTAGAGGATATTTATACAAAAGGAACTAATGAGGGAATGGAATACAGGTGAGGATAAGAAACAGATGGAGTGGAAGGCTCGGGACTGAGAGCTGTGGAAGAAAGTACAGGCAAAGACTGGGGATCGACCTCTGCGGTCGTGAGCATAGGCAGAGACTGGGGAGGAGAAGTCCTTTTCCTTTTCTTCCGGCCAGCAGGGAGCATAGATACGGGGACGGTCGAGGCCACAGGCACGGGCTACTTAACCGTGGCAGGCACGGGCACTGGTTGTGGCCCGGGGTTACTGCCATAACTCACAGAACACGGGGGAAATGAGCCCCCCCCCCCCAAATAAATTTAGGGGAATTGTATGGGGCGGCGTTACCTTGGAGACAGGGGCAATGGAAGGCATTACCTTGGAAATGGAAGATATTGTGTGGTGATGGATAAGTGTAGCTATGATATTCCGCTAGGGAAAGATTCTCCGCCTCCAGAAGTGCTGTGGGTCTGTGGAAATTTAAACCCATACTGTAAATTGACTTGAGGTATAAGTCAAATATGGAGGTTGTAGCAGCGAGTTGGTAGAATTTCATAGAATATTCCAGTAGGGGAAGAGCCTACCTGAAAAGCTCCATGAATAACCTTGTTGGCTCCATGCTCATGTGGGTCTGGATGGGTGAAAGAGGATTAGAGGGATTGCTGGAGTAGAGGATTATGTTTGGGAGAGCAAGTATGTATATCTGAATTCTTTGTTGGTCAGTCCTTCTTTAACGTTGGTTGTCTGGAGTGGAATCTTTAAATCCTTTAATTATACACGCTGGAGTGGAACAACCGCTGGAACAACCGCTGGAACAACCGCTGGAACAACCGCTGGAACAACCGCTGGAACAACCGCTAAATCTTAGTTTCAAAAACTAACTACAACGTAACACTTCAAGGACTAGGGCAAAACTAGAGGATATTTATACAAAAGGAACTAATGAGGGAATGGAATACAGGTGAGGATAATAAGAAACAGATGGAAGTGATGAGAGCAGTGCACTATGGGATATGAAGTCCGGGGGAATCTTCAAAATAAGAGTCCTTGAAGAAAATGAGGGAGACAGACTGTGACAGTTGGAAAATCAATGTAACGCATGGCAATGAGTGGCTTTTTTTAAATCGTAAAGTACAACAGCAATGACACCAATGGTCAGTAAATATGTATTAAACTAATACTGCAAAAAAAATCTGCCAAATAATATATTTCATTAGCCTGGCTGTTTAAATTGTTTGTAGGCACATTAACATAGAACTGCAGTCAAAGGTACAATGCTTTGAACGTAGCTCAGCCAATCAGATTTCAAACTGGAACCATCCTTTTATAAGTAAGGTGCACTAAATGGACTAAAACAGCATCTCAAATTAAAAAAATAAAATAAAAAATAATAATATTTTAGAATCTTTGCTATATGTTTTTCAGTGCTGAACACCAGTGAAACCAGCATCCCTTTATCCACTGCTCTTTCTTCCAACTGGGATTTCTTAGTGTCTAATTAAGACTGCAATTTACACTCCATACAGGCTGCATGCCAATGACCTAATTTCCCCATGGGGTGAAATAAGAAAAGGTTTTAGAAGGCTACATTCATCCAGTAACAAAACCCTGTTCCGTCATGGCAACACTATCAACGACATGACAAGGCTCTCAGACTCTTCAGCTACCACGGCTGTGTGTGTGTGTGTGTGTGTGTGTGTGTGTGTGTGTGTGTGTGTGTGTGTCTTAGATGTTTTTAAAACACTCACATTCCCCATGATCTCTGTGGATTGTCTCTGAATACTACAGTAAAGTGCACCGTCAGCTTTTGCTCTTCAGAAGGAACAGTGGAAGTCAGAGCAGACTATGAATAATATCTGTAATATTCTTCTCTTTCATAACACAAATGGCCATTAGAGGAGGACAGTGAGCTACTGTTAGAGCTGTTCATAGAATCACTGCTCTGTGCACATTTAGTAAAAAAACACACACACACCCTTTCTTGTCAGATTAATTCATGTGCCATTTGTGCATTTCTGCCATTCTGTGTCATTTTGAGCCACATCAAAGCTTGATGGTTGACTTTTTATCCAAAAGAAATGCTTCAGTCTCTACCTTTCAGCCCTGTTCAAAACGGATTGAACCCTGGTCACCTTCTCTCTACCCCTTTTCACCCTGAAAGGTCAGTCTGTTTTAATGGCTTGGATTGAGGGCCAGATCCAACTCTTCATACTGCAGGATGTTCTTTTTGTGAAGGTTGTGCCGCAGTGCAGGTTCACTGCTGGGGGAGGGAGGTAAGAAACTTGCACAAAAAAAAAAAAAAAGAAAGAAAGAAAAAAATGTGCACACACAACGGCACAATAAAGCATTTTGTTGACCTCAAAAACAGGGCAAGGTATGCAAGAAGTGCATTTCAGCCATTTGTATTCATACCATTTACAGCACTTTGATATTTGATCATTTTAAGTGGTCATAATCACATATTCTTTTGCTGGGCAAAGTTCTTTTCACTAAAGCCAGTCATAGTACAGTTTTTCATGAACATTTTATACCCCCTTTCTGACCCTTCAGAATTAAACGGGCCATTTTATTCTGCTCTGCCTTTAAGACTTTTATGTAAATGCCCTCCTCACTTGAGAAATGAGCAAAAGTGCTTTGCTGCACTTTTACTCGCAAACTGCGGGTGTGCTGCCGAGTTCAGTTTAGTTTTTTAACTGCCACATCCTTCAAAAACTGCCAATTTGCAAAGTCAGCAATACATTGGGACAAATTCACAATCCAAAAAAAACAAAACAAAAAAACAACAACAATCCATGCTGAAATGTGCTGCAAATAATCTTCTGCCATACACTGAAAAAAGTGCACAAGGCTTGTCGTTACTCTAAAGAACTGTTTATACTTGATCTGACTTAATAAATACAATTTTATGTCTAGCCATTTGTGTTACGTAAAATGTCTGGTTGATTGAAATTAAAAGCAGGTCTTGTTAGTGTAATGTAAATACATTTCTTCAAATCAAATTATAAATATTGCATGTCTACTGACGTCATCGATCATTGAGACTTTCAGCTTTCTGTTTTATGCTATTCTGTTACACTGAATGGATGAATAGAGAGTGATAAACGGGAATCAGCAAAATCGGTAAGTAATTCTAAAAATAATTTTAAAATAAAAAACATAATTTACATCCAATTATTATGATTAGCTGTTGTTTTACATACTATTATTATTAGTCTGTGACAGGTCTAACTCAGCCAACAAGTTTACAATTTTCCCTCCTCACATTGAGGTCAAACTGAGTGGAAATAAAATAAGAATACAAATAAACTGCTTAATGTTAAATTAATTTAGTGAAATTGAGACGTAGTATATACTGTATATACTTTTGTTACTGAGCAGGCCGTTAGACTTTTGCATCATTAGAAAGAGCTGTTTGCATGATCATCTCTCAGCACACATTTGCACCATATCACTGCTGTCCAGTGATGGTACAGCTTCAAGTTCAAACACGGGCACTAAAAATCTCGATATTATGTTATGCTCATCGCAACATTTACAGCAGGTGAATTTTCTTGGCACTCGTCGTTTTAGATTTTTTCAGACATGTGTGTAGACAAATTGCACTTGCATGGTTTAAATTTCGATGATCTGCATTGAAGTGTTATTATAGTATATTATAGATCAGAAAAATGGCAAAGACGTTTGCCTTGCGTAGACAAGAAGTTGTGGAAAAAACCTAATGTTCAGGAGCTGCAAGAACGATGGCCAGCACTGTTTTAAGAAGAGATAAAAGCAGTTATTTAATTGTAAAATTGTAAAATTTGAGTAATTAATCATGAAGTTATCATAATTTAAATTATGGATTTTAGTATTTAATGTTTCTGAAAATGTCTTAAAATAGATTTTCACAAGCCCTAATTATACTTTTTTTTGTTTAATGCTCTGTGTATTTTTAAAACTACTTTTATTAAAGTAATATCAGCTTCTTTCCAAAGTCAATTGCCTGTTTCACTTTCTTACAGATAAATGCAGAATTTTTATGCATCACGACTTTACCTTTACAACCGAGATTTTTGGCATCTTTGGACAGACAGGGCTCTCAGCTTCTCCAGGTTATTAGGAGCAAAGATGGAGCCGTCCATGACAAAACTAAGGACACTATTAAAGTTACGGATCAGGTAATAGATGCATGCGAATATAATTGTTTGTGCTAATCAATTCAGTAGTGTTTTGGTCCACTGAAAACCATACATCTTTACACAATTAGTCGATTCTGGACATAGACATCAGACGAGAGTGCCTGCTGAAGTGCTCATCATGTACCTGGGTGAAGATGCAAGCTGTCTGATCAAAGAATACCAGGTATTGTTGGAATACTTGACAAATCACTGACATTTTTTCCAACCACATTTGCCTTAAACTTGTGACTGGTGTTTATGGATACATTTATTATGTCCAAACTGTGAAATTAATTTTCACTCAACCTCTGTGACATTGACAATCCATATAACTGAATTATCAAGAAAAATATACAATTGGTTTTTGCTGATTTGTGCCTCAAAATCAAACATTTGTGCCTGTTTGGCCTCTGAGATATTAAACTTTTTTTGTGGATGTTTGACGTCACTCTCCACTTTTAAAAATTGCTCCAAACCACTGACGTTTGTTTGTGCTCAATTTTAAAAAGACACTGGTTAACAGTAATTTAGCACAGTGTTTCTCAACTCCAGTCCTCGGGCCCTCCTTCTCAGAATGTTTTAGATGTCTCACTAATTAAAACATCTGATTCAACTCATCAGCTTGTTTGTGTGTTAAATAGGGAGACGTCTAAAATGTTCTGGGAGGGGGAGGGGGAGGGGGGGGACTGGAGTAGAGAAACACTGATTTAGATGATGGTGTGGGAAGTTATCTTACTGCTCCTCTAAAGTATCTTTTTATATCTAAAAAAGAGTTACAGTGTTTGTTAGAATGGCAGAAACCAGTGCAAATCAAGTAACAACCAACACAGATGCTTGTTTTTGCAGCACAAACAAATTGTATATTTCTGTTGATTTAATTTTGTGGGTTGACAGCTTCACAGAGGTTCACAGCCTTAAAGGATTATTCCACCCAAAAATGAAAATTCTCTCATAATTTACTCACCCTCATTCCATCCCAGATGTGGATGATTTTCATTGTTCATCTGAACACAAATGAAGATTTTTAGAAGTTTTCAGATGTGGACGGACAAAGAATGGCAGTATAGGCAACCAACACTTTCAAGGTGTAAGTCACATTTAGGCAGGATAATAGCAATCCATATCGATGTAGTTGCTCAATGAAGGTCTTCTGAAGCTAAACGCTGCGTGTTTGTAAGAAACAAATCCACATTAAAGACATTTTTAACAATAATCCATCAAAACGCGAGTCTTCTGATACGTCTTCATGCGTCCTGTTGTGATATGAAAGATCACGTATGACTGACGCAGACATGATTGTGTGAACATTCTCGAACACATGCGTGCATTTCCACTCAATGATACGCATCCTTTCATATCACAACAGGATGCATAAGACGTGACAGAAGACTCGCGTTTTGACCGGAAGCAATGGTTTATCTTTAAAAACGTCTTAATTATGGATTTGTTTCTTACAAAATCACAGCGTTTCGCTTCAGAAGACCTTCATTGAGCGACTGCATCAATATATATTACTATTATCCTGCCTAAATGTGACTTTTGGACCTTGAAAGTGTTGGTTTCCATCTACTTCATTCTGTGTCCCTCCACATCTGAAAACTTCTAAAAATCTTATTCAAACAAAACTAATTTCAAAAATGTAACATACACCTTAAGATCAAAAGATTTTTAAGATCATGAGAAACATTTCAGTCAAGCGTTTCAAAACTTTTGACTGGTAGTGTATATATATATATATATATATATATATATATGAGATATATAAAAAAAATTAATCTTTGTGTTCTTCTGAAGAAAGAAAGTCATACACATCAGAGATGGCATGAGTAAATGATGAGAGAATTTTCATTTTTGGGTGAACTATTATGGAAAGCCATTTTCATTGTTTTGTTTTTCCATTGGCTAATTTGACAGATGTTTTATTAAATGTATTTGGTTGTATAATGCCACTTTTAAAGCAGTTTTTGACCCAAACTTGTTTTAACAGTAGCATCAGAAATTGTATTGCCTTGGATGGATGTTTTCTTTTTTAAATGCTTGGTTGTGTAAAGTCATTTCTAATTGACTGTTCATGGAAATATTGTGTATTTTTCACAAAATTGAGGTATGCCAACATGGAATCTTTTTTCATTGTTATACAACGTGTATGTGTTATTCTTTGTTGCCTTATTTTATACGTAAAAATGGTGGAAAGCCATTTTCATTGTTATACAATGTGTGTTTGTTAAGGATGCTTTGTCTGATATTATACACATTGTAAAAATTTTGTATTCCGACAAAATAAATGTTGGAAGAATTTTGTCTGACACTTCATATCTTCATATCACTTTAATTCATATCTCACACAGATGATAAAATCACACATTCTGAAAGTGAAGAAATTTCTTGATATTACATTGATTTGTTTAATTGTATTTTTTTGGATATTTGGTTTGAAAAGAAGTAAAAAAAAAAAAAAAAAAAAAAAGTTAATACAAAGAGAAAAGATTTCATTAAACTTAAAAACTTTATTTGGTTCAAAGACACTTTTTGCTTTGAATGACCAATGGATAATTAATTCTGTCCAATGTAAACTTTTTAAGTTGATAAAAATGTAAGTAATTAAATGTAACAATGTTTGTTGATGCATTTTTTTTTTTACTTTGATCCAAAGAAACATTTTTTCAGTGTATATTTCTAATTCTTTGTAAAGATATGTAGAGCAGCAGGTGATATACGAACAGAACAAGGTTTGAGAGACTTTACCACTTTTTACAGTACTTTATCCTTAGTTCCTCTGGTATCTAGAAAAATTGCATCTATCCTAAATCATCCTTAGTATCTCACTATGGCTAGGCGTTCCAAGTTTCTAAATACCAAATCAGTCATTGATGTATCCAGAAGCATGTAATTAACCATTTTTCCTGCCTAGTTTCAATAAACAGTGTTTATGAACTGGGGAGGAAGTTTTGAGTTCTGTAAGTAAGTGTTTCATAGTACATTAAACTCTTTTATTCTAGAACAAGATTTGGGAATTTGATTCTTTATGATATTATACCTTCAAAATGTTACATTTTGTTATTAATTAGGGCTGGGAAATGATTTTGTGTTTTTTTTTATGTGGAAAAAAAAATCAGCACAGTATATTTATTTATTTATTTATTTTTTTTTACTTCCAGAAACTTCACACAATAGGAGAAAGGTGTCCCGAGTTGTTCCTGGCAGGCTACTTACTACCGATTAGGGTGGGGGTGGGGTTAGGGCATATGGTGCCTGCCAAGAACAAACTCATGCGCCATTCGTACAATGGACGAAACATTTTCAGGGTGTACACGCTCGACTCAGCCGCACATCCTTGCACAGAGAGACTGACTTGAAGAGAATGAACGGCAGCCAGAGAAAATAAAAGTGTTGAGATTTTAAACTTCAGCTAATTAAATTCAGCATTCAATATGTTTTAAATCTGTATGTACAGTATAGTGTCTAATAATGCATTGGAAATGTACACTTTGCAGCTGTACAGGAAATTATGCTATAACAGAAAATAAAGCCAATCATTTCTGTCATCATTGTGCTATTTGATAAAAATATAATTGTTACATGATCTTTCTTGACCAATTGCATCTCTTTTACCCTAGGATCTTCAGACCCTGAAGTTACACCAAAAACATTTCAGCCCAGGTTTAAATCTTTAACTATCTCTACTTAAGCCACTGGGCCTGTGGTACTGCAGGGCTCGCTGAAAGGGTCATCTGCCATGCTAAATCCACCTAACACTCTCATAGGCTTTTCAGAGTTACTCACTCGTGTGTTAATGTCTTTATTGTAGTAGACCAAACATTCAAGCAGATTGGTGCGCACATTTTTTATGAGGAGGAGGGGGCACTATTCCAGAGATCCGATGGACATCATTGGCCGCCAATGAGAGGAGGGCTGGATGAGGCTAATGGGCAAAGAAATAGAGAGAAAGTTGAACAGTGTGGGGCCATGTGCCTTGGTTTCTAACACAGATAGTTAGAGTGTGAGGAACATAATGGAAGGAGGGAGAGTGATAGTCTGCACATGAACGGAAGGAAACAAATTGAGAGATGAGTGGGGCGGGGGAGGTGTAACTGTTGCAGAGAGAGGGAGCCATGCTTCGGTACTTTAGAAACTCCCATGCTGCTGAACCACATGGCATGAAGCATGCGGCAGGTAATTCATCATGTCAGAGTTAGCAAGAGACTGCACACACACAAATGAGATTGTGGGAAAGCCCAGGAAAACAATGAAAGATTAAAATCTCCCTCATAAATGCTCCACCACCCCCTGTTCTCCTCTCCCATCTCCTAAGAAATCCCTCTCTGAGCCCAGAACTTTGCCTGCCACACTGTGGAGCAGACAGCAATTCACCCTTATCCAACAAGTAGAAAGAAAGAGGGAATAAGAAAAACACTTTGTGCTAAGCAGACATCCTGGTTGCCAGCCACTCTCTCTTATTCTCTATATCTTTCTTTGTTTACACTGTCCGATGTTGTCAAGATGTTGCTGTGCTCTGTGATAGTGTGATAAGACTCAAAGAAGAAAAAAAAATCATCAAGATGGCCCCTGCCTCTTAAAGCTTGATCTGTTGATCTTTCTCTATACAAAGCTCTATTTCTGAGTACTTAATTTCTGAGCTCTTTATCACTGTACTATTTATCTTCCAAGGAAAACCACCCAGCCAGGAGACTTATGACAGCTTTTTTCTAAGAGAAGATTCACCGCAGATACACACAAATAGCTGCGGGATAGTGCAATTTTTGTTTCATATCGAAGTCATGAATGCCTTCTTGTCGTGCAACAAAACATAGTACGCAAAAGGATATTTGCTTCACAGTTATTTATCTAAAGGGATCTGAAACTAACTGTTTGCAATGTATTGGGTTGTCTTGTTGGAAACCACAGTAATTTCCTGCATGGTTAGTGGGTTTAAGGGGGGCTGGCAATCAGCTTTTGCTAATGTTTGTCTGCTCTACAGCTCTCTCTCTCTCTCTCTCTCTCTCTCTCTCTCTCTCTCTCTCTCTCTCTCTCTCTCTCAGCAGTGCTCTGTTGCAGTTACGAAGTGTATTACTGTCCCTTGGCTTTGAAAGTCTTTTCAAAGCTAGTTAATCTAAGTATTAATGACTTGACAATGTCTTGGTTTGTATACAGTACCTGAGATCCACCTCCAAATTGTCACCCTCTTTAGAAGTTTATAGACAGCAATATATTACTGTATATGAAAGGTCCTGAATAGATCCTGAGACATAGGAAGACCTACAGTAGTACACTCTGACAAGACTTAAAAGCGAATATGAAACCTTCTTTCTTTGCATACAGTTAATACAGTGTCTGCATTTTGGAGATGAATAATGTATGGCTTTCTAGTGATACATAAAGTTTTACAATTACTAAGTACAGGTTCATATACTTAATTACCTCAATTTAAGTTATTTTCTGAGGCAAGCATTACTATCACTTTCGCTCATTAAGGGTTAGGTTTTGAACAAACTTCAAAGCATAAGTATGAAACTTTGGCACGCAACGTGTCCAACACAGTTTGTAATACACAAATGAACGATACCTCAAGTCATTTGAGTTATTGAGGAGAGGTGTACAACAGTATTATTTTTCTAAGAAATCAGTTTTGATTACATTAAAATAGGCAAACTTTCCATATACTGTATTTACGTTGAAGGAGAGACCTGGGCAATATCTAGGGATAAGAGAATAGGCTCTATTTACTTGGGCCAGTAATGAACCACCTAGCAATGCCCTAGCACCCACCCAGAACACCCTGGCAACCACACACAAAAAACCCTTGCACTGTGGCACCAACAAGCACCACTCACATTTCCTTAATGTAAAAATCTAGTTATCAACTTAGTCGTACCCTAAGGCTTGGTTACATTTACCTTTGCATGGATGAAATTCTATGGGCAAAACACAGTCATATCAATGGGAATCCATGCAATCAGCAATTTCGTCTCATGTACGTCCAGTGGTGAAGAATTTCCAGTGGTAAAGAATTTCTTTAAGAACATTTCTCATGGGGTTAAAGTTTTGTAATCTTTGACACACAAATTTGCAACGTTGATAAATCAGAAGATGTTTGGTTTGGCAGTGGCCTCTGTGTGGGCAGTGCTTTGTACAGTACATACAGTTGCTACATTGAATATCAGCAATGGACGAACAGATTTTAGCAGCTGGTTTCATTATAACTTCACTCTCTCAGAGCCTCTCAAATGCAGTATAAAGAATGCTGCTTGAAAAGTATTTTTGCAGGTTTCACCCTTGCGTCACATCCGCCCATGCTCTCAAAATATGTTCAAGCCTCCACACGTTGAAACCTGGCATATTCACGATCAGGAACTAAAAACAAAATGTTTTTCATTTTGGTTTGTTCTGAGCAAAAACTTTATTTTTATTTTTTCATTTTGGTTAAGAAGATCTTCAGTCTCTTTTCCAAATGGTAACCGTTAGAACAAAAAAGAACAGTTAATAACATTATTTTTAAAATGACAGTTCTCTGCATTAAGGGGTGGGTGGAATACCAGTTACAGTGTTACAAGATCTCTTAAGAGAATCAAGCGACCTACTCTGGAAAAACAAGTCCAGAATAAGCCACTTGCTCAACAAAATAAACAAAAATAAGCAATTAAATGTTTTCCTGTGCGGTGGATTTATCAGCATAGAAATCATAACAAGCATAGTTAATTAAAAGTTAAGTATAATTTTAATTGCAGATCTGCTTCTCAGTCAAAACCTGGCAGCATCTAATCTGTATGAATGCATCATATCTAACAATAGTTCAGTGAAGACTTGTAAACAATTGAGAAATATACTTTTTACCTGTAATAATGTTTTCCTTATTTCTGGATTAGCCATGCATGTACAGTAGCCTATATGTTGTAATTATACATAGTTGTTAAAAAGGTCTTCATTCACAGAATGCGACAATGACAATGAGCAATTAGGCAAGGAAATGTGTGATCCAGCAGTTTCCTTCAGGATCAAAGCACCTGTTTAATTTTTTTTGGGCAACATGATGTGCAGTTCCAAAAAACTACTGTGATAAACCCTTTGGACTTTGGCTTCATGAAAAAATTATCGGAACAATATTAACCAGTTATAACCGCTTAACAGCATTTAAAAAATAACATTTTCACTCTGGAACAATTGAAAAACACTTTGTTCCTGTTTTCAGTTACGTTCTGCAAAAAATAAAAACATTTTTTCATTTTCTGTTTTCATTTTTAGTCCCTGTTCACCATACACATATGAACCAAATGTTTGTGTGTAGTTTATTTTCAGGGACATTCTGCAAGATCATTTTGTTTTCCACTTAAAAAACAGAGCTTGCATGTTTCGAGATACAGGAGGGTGAGTACGTAAATAATGGCAGAATTTAAATTTTTTGACAGAGTTAAAAATGGTACACTGTCAGCAGTACACTGAGAGAAAATCCATGTGTCATTTGTCACCATTTTCACAGATTTAGACATCCAGGCACACAAGCCCCATTCTTAATGGATACTCTGTGCACGCTAAACAAATTAGACCTACGCATTACAGCTAGAGTGCTAAACAGAGAGAGATAAAGATGCTAAAGCTAATGGCTACAACACTCTCTTCTAACACCATGATGGATAGCGGCATGTAACATGGTTTTCAAACCCCCCGGAGGTACGATCGACAGGCAGCCCTATGGCTAGACGTCGAAGGGCGTTCACATAGCCTGAGTGAACGAGTGAATGCATTACGATCCATCAACGCCCAGACACCTTTAACACCATTACAGATATGCTTTCACTTAACAGAGTCTAGACTGGGGAAAAACAAACTATTATCTTCACCTATAGATGGTGGCTAGAAGCCAAGCTATATTTGGTCTCACCTATATGCAGTGTCTGCCGTAGTTTACAAGTTTAAATTGGTGTACTTTTGCATTAACACCAGATGGCACCTGTATTAATCAGTTTAAAACAGACACTAAGCATTCCTGTTAAATTATGTTTTGATAGAAAACTAAGGATTGTAACTATTATATAAAAAAATAAAAAAAACTCCCACTGAGGGCTCCTTGAGAGGACTCTAAGATAATTGCATTAGTCAGATAAAGAGAAGTAACTGCAGCAATGGTGTTGGCAGTGATAAGGAAAAAGACTGGTGAAGCCCATTAGGACACACTTCCTCTCTGAGAGGGAGAGTGAATCTCTTACACATCAGTGGACCTTAATCAGATCTGGGGCCAGCACAGGGTCTCATCAGCACCTTTCATCTTTCACTCCCGCTACCACTCCGTCTGTCACTCTATCATTCCTTCCTTTGAATTTCCCTCCTATTTTCCTTCTGATTAATGCACACATCAGTGTTGTCCAAGTCACTGAACCAGTGTTGCTGGTAAGGAATGATTCTGTGCAAAAAATTGCAAACAGTCACAGCATAGTTAGAAGGATAGATAAAGAAGAAACTGGAGGAATGGTGTAAAGAAATGTGCTTTATTAAGGGTTTCTACAGTCATGGACAACATGAAAATATAAGGGAATTATGAATATAAATTATGATTTCCAGGCCTGGAAATTATTCAAATCAAGGCATGAGGGATGAAAACGGTTAAAAAGACCAGCAATGCTGGTCACTAGCTTACAGTACATTGTGATTTAAGATGCCGGTCTCCAGTAAAGTATGCTGGTTTGATGGTTGCATGGAAATTGGTCTAATATAGTCTTTTCAATGGGAAAGTTGTCTTAAAAGACATTCAATCACACCTATGGCCATTTCACCTAAACTGCATGTTTGTGGACTGTGGGGGAAACTAGGGTACTCGAAGGAAACCCATGACAACAACATGGGGAAAACATGCAAACTACAAACAGACTGGCCCAAGGTCAGCCAGTACCTGATCCCGAGAGCTTCTTGCTGTGAAGCAACAATGCTAACCACTAGACCACCATGCCACCCTTTTAAAATAAAATTATTATTAAAATCATTATCCTGTATTCCAGAACATCTGAAAAAGTCATAGATCAGTCATAAAAATTCAGTGGTCAAAAGATGTGGGAACCCTGCTGATTGGTAGTGTTTTATGCCAATAAAACTAACCAGGATCCAGGGTAAAGAGTGCAATTGACTCGCTGCTCAAAAGGAAAACTAACTAATGAATAACAAATTTGACAGATTTTTGCATGATTCTGATCACGTGGTCAAAACCATGACAATTTAGAAGCCTTTTGAAAATGTGAACTTTTTTCAGCACATTCTTCAACCTATTTTGGAACCAGTCATGGTCATAAGGTTAAACAGCCATCTCAAAGCCCTGACCTGACCTCAGACTTTAGCAGAGAGATCTGCTGAAAATCATCAGAAGACCCCCCTAGGTTCCCGCTGTGACTCGAGGGCACAATTATGGCCAGTGTTTCCAAACACAGCACACAGTCCGTCATGAGTGAGTGAGGTTCATAGCATAATCTGCTCCAACAGAGGAGCCCATTTGTTAGCAGGCAGGCCTTTGATTCTGACCCCATTTAACCCTGCAAAATCCAGAGAAAGCGAGGCAGGGGATGGAAGTATAGACATGTTGAATATACGTTTATTTACATCACACAATCATATCAGCATTTTGTTTAGCAGCCCCTTGCATAATTTTTACAATGGTAACAACTATGCAAGAACCGTAGTGCGTAATTAATAGTCTAAAAAAACCTAAGCCTCTTATTTTGGCACCCACATCCACTCTGTGTGGTCGAATATGGTGAGTACCATTAAGAATAGCATGAATAGTTTCCAGTGATGAACAAATGGAGCGAGTGAAGTTGGTATCTGAAGTAATCATTTCTGGATCAGCTGAGGCTTTCAGTGGACGTGAACCATGAAATCTGGGGCAGGCGCACAACAATTTAACTGCTTACTGATTGTATGTTTCTGCACCCTGTGAAGAGTACAAAGTACCATTGTGACAGATGAAGTATTACATTTTGAGTATTTCTTAAAATCTCAAAACTCATATGAAGCCTCCTCCGAAATATTTTAGATTTTCTTGAATATGGACTAAATCACCAGGTTAAGCTAAAGTAAGTTTAAAATCATTGGACCTCATTCATGGAACATAAGCAGAATACATTTCTGTAGCCTATAAATCGCAAGCAAAACTATTCTTATGTGAATTGCTGTATTCAGTTTAATGGGGCAACTGAATGCATTTATCAATGATTTACACAGAAATTCATTCTGCTTGTGTTTCATGAATAAGCCTCGTTGTCAGTTTCAACACGTGGTAAATCTTAAAGCTAAAGAAATCTGAATTTTTCTAAAACACCATAACAATACACATGTTTTCAATTGTTTGTGGCTATAGATGTATCAATCATAAGCAGAATAAAACAGTTGAACCATTAAAACTTCAGAAAAGGGCTTCCAAACACACTGGTCAAAACTGGACTAGTTTTGCACAGTGACCTATATTTTTGCACAATGAATTTATAAATAATAGTTTTATTCATGTGTGTAAATCAGTAATTTGATGAAAAATACATACAGTATAGATAAAAAAGGTGTCATGTCAAGTGACAACCTTCCCCCTTCACTAACCAATAAAATGACTGAGATTTTTTAATTTTGTGGGAAAACATCAGAAGGCCAAGGGTATCTCACACCAACCGGTGGTCAGAAGGTCTCTGTGGTTGAAAAAGAGTTCAGACATCCAGACAAAAAAATAAAATAAAGAGAGAGAAAATGAAATCTCAGGATTAGAAAAACAGCTTTTCAGATCAATGGCCAAGAAAAGGTCTGTGTATCGATTTGAGAAAGGTACTTGTGCCGTATGAAAACAGAGGTGGGTTTTCTTTCTCCTGATGGCTTTGATGATCTTCTTCTAGGTGAGCACACCAGCTACAAACCTTTCATATCACAGGCAAAAGTCCATTCCTATCAAGCTCAGAGAATTCAGGGGTGGGATATAGAAACCTGACAAAATCTTTTTTGAAAAAATTAAATAAAATTGAAAGAAGGGCCTGTCCATTCTGAACTTAGTTGTAAACTGTAATTGGCTCATGGTCGACCAACATGATCCTGTCAGCTCTCATGTGACTGACAGCCCTTAGTCTCAGAAAGCCTCATTTGTGGTGAGTTTCTTGTTCACTTTGGCAATAAATATCCCTCTCTTCATCTCTTTGGGTGAACATAGTATTCACTAATGCTCTGGTCATTCAATATGAAGACACACACACAAAGTGCAAAGTCCACTGCAGCAGTACATACGCTGAAAACTGGTGCAGGTCAGTTAAAGATGGAGAAGTACTCTTCGTGAAGCAATCAGGCAAATTGTTCGGCAATCAACTAATACCCAGAATATTGTATTAAGCTAGGCTAGAATACCATTATACAATGCAATTGTTGTAATTGTAATACAGTTTCATTTCCAGTGTTTGGCCTTGACTTCTTGAGTCCACATTCATTTGTCATACATTTTTTTTGACTATATTAAAAAATGTAAATTATAAAATTAATTATTAAAAATAGTAATAAAAATAGTTATACATTTAAATATTATTATGTCTGGACGGACGGACGGACAGACACAGACAGACAGATAGATAGATAGACACATAGGGACATAGGATACACATAGGCACACACACAGACTACTTTACCAAGAGGTTAATACACAAAGGAAAATCAGACATGAATGAATCAGGCAGAAGAGAAGAAGAGAAGAATGAAAGAAATAAACCTCAAGTGAAATTCAAACAACATCTCTCTCTCAAAAGAATGATTAAACCACATCGAATCAGCTTTGTTGCTGTACTGTATCATGGTTAGTTTTTCAAAATGTATTATATCTTCTTCATAGCAGAGTACACATTATAAATGTCTCTACTAATGGTTGCTACCTCTGCTAACAGTCAGCATCTTTTTCTCTAATTTTATTTTGTTTATTTGTTTGTTTCATAGTCTGCCTTTTATACCTCCTGAATCTTAGGGACTTTTTTCAAGAGGATAAAGTAGAATTAACTTTGCATAGCAGTCATGTTCCAGCTAAGTATTTCATGCAATCGTGTCAGTTCTGTTAAGAGAATCATATCTATATAAGATTTGGACCTAAAAATCTGATCTGCATGTCATTGATTGTGCTTCAAACAGTCTCAGGCTTTTTACGGAATAGTGTAATATCATGCTCCTTGTAATATTTCAGAATGCAGTATATATAATGTACACACAGTATTTGCACATTTTACGTATGCATGGAATACTCTGATGACTACTACGTTTCCCAAAATATTCGGTATGCAACAGAGCACACTGCGCTGAATACTATACCCCACAATGAAAAGTGCCAAACTTGACGATCCATTTTCAGTGTGACAAAGGAACCAAAAATAATATCAGCCGTGATTTTAAATGAAAAATTGGATTAAAATCCAGGAGTTTTATGACAATTTGTAAATATGTCTCAAAAAGAACAATGTCCCAAATGAGAGCAAAAATTATTCAGTAAATTTCAACACAATGAATCTGAGTAGAAAGAAATACAATATAATGAAATACGGTAGAGGCTAATGTCAAAAGAAAATAAAACCTGGGAATTAGCCTACCATATGCTTCAGCATACATCACCTTAATACATGTGTAGCTGGTGGATTGAAAAGAAATCCAATGAGTGGAATTCTGTCATTCCTTTTTGCTTTATGAAGCCTCCTACAGGCATAAGATATGACTCTCCTACACTCACCCTGCTGCTTGTATAAGACAGCATCCAGGCCTTCACTGCTCGCATCAATCTCCAATGTGAAAGGAAAATTGAAATCATACACTAACACAGGAGCAGAAGTAAGCTTCTCCTTCAGCAGCTCAAACGCTGATTGACACTCTGATGACGATAAAGCACTAAACTCTCTCTTTGTGGGGCCAAACTGCTTGATACACAGGTAATTCTAGAAAAACCAACAAAACCCTAAGAATGAGCATAATTCCTTAACTTTACTGGGAATATTCCATTGCTTGGCCGCTTAAACTTTTCCTGGATCAGTACCAATACCTCGAGCTGAGATCTAATGACCTAAGAAAGTTACTTCTTGCTGCAAGAAATGACACTTTTCAGGCTTAACTTTGAGACCTGTTTCCTTTAGTCTGTTAAAGACTACTTCCAGTACACTAGCATGATCTGAAAAATTAGATCTCCCTTGGAAGCCTGCATAAGACGCTGAAACGTCAAAGGTCCATTGCAAACCCCAAAGGGCATCCGAAAATACTAAAAAATCCCAAATGGAGTCATAAATGCAGTCTTATGCCTGTCTCGCTTATGGACAGCAACCTGATGATATCCACTTGCTAATTCAATGGATGAAAAGAACTTTGCTCCTTGTAGTGCATCAAAGCTTTCATCTGTCCTAGGCAGAGGAAATGTCTTGCTTGGTCTTTGCATTCAGCTGCCTGTAAACACAAAGCCTGAGACTGCCATCAGATTTTCTAACTAGCACAATAGGTGAAGCATAAGCACTAGTGCTTTCTTGGATCACTCCTTTCTTAAGGAGCTTGGTGATATGTTCTCTGACTTACCTATACTGAACGGGTGGGATACGCCTATAAGGCTGGGCCACTGGTACATCATCTACCGCATGAATCTCATGTTGCACTATGTCTGTAAAACTGAGGTCTTCATCCTCAAGAGCAAAAACCTCAGAGTACTTAATCAACAAATCACTCAGCACTGCCTGCTGTTCAGGGGTACCACCAATGTGTGATTGTTGAGAAACTCTTTGAAGCTGTCCTCCAATAACTGACTGTCTTTTGTGTTTACACTGATCTCTTCAATATCAGCAGAAATTCTCTGAAATCTCACCTCACACATCTCATTGGACTTCACAATCTCGACATGAGACAGAGTAACAAGTCTGGTTCTGGCCTGTAATCAGATATCTTCTGTGAAGAGATTCACAACCTGTACAGGAAACAACAGTTTCTCTGAGGACACAAGAGAGAGAACAACAATCAGACTGCCATATAAGGGTGTGTTCACTGGCTCTAACAGAAAGTAATGTGAACTATCATTTAGTTCATATTCTTTGATCCCATTACCACTGTAGTTGATGAAGCAGGTATGTGTACCATGTATTTTCCAGCTACTCGGACTACGCTTCACTTCTCCAGACTGCTGGAACTCTGTAACTGCTGAAATGCCTCCCTCCAATCAGACTGCAACTCTCCACCTAGTATCAAACTCTGCATGAACCAGTTGTCTAGATCTGCTAATGGTATGCATGCCAATGAGGGCTGGTACAGCAGAAGGGTTCTGTGAGTCTATGACTACTAGAAAACCACACTTTGGTAGGATAATACCCATGGTTTTAACCTCCAACTCAAGATAACCTGGGTAATGTATATCTTAACCATTGGCAGCTGTAAACTTCAGACAACCTGCTGTGGACAGCATATCTTCATCCTCCCTAGACAGGTGTTCTCTGAAGAAACTCTCAGAAATAGTACTGACTTGGCTTCCTGTATCAACAAGAGGCCATTACTCCACTAATCTTAAGATCTTAAGATTAGTGACAGGACATTTTCCCACAGCATGCTTGAGTAGTCGGTCATGACAAGTATTGATATTGGCTGAGCCTATGGACTGCCCTCGCACTGCCTGGCATCTTGTGTTTACTATGAGCCATAGGTTCTGAATTAGTGCACTGAAAAGTGAGTTTCTCGACAGCTTGTGTTAGCTCTCCTATAGCTTTTCCTTGTTCTGCTACAATTTTTAAAACTTCTTCAAGAGTGGCAGGGTTTTTCTCAGGTATACCAACAGAAGCAAACTGAGCTTCTGCTGTCTCAGACACAACACTTCTGTTGCTGACTAATTTTGTGACACGAGACATAGGATCTTCTTCAGACCACATAAGAGCTTCATCTCGCACTTCGATAAGTGTTGACTGTGGCTTGTCTCTCACAAGCTTATGCAGCTCCCTTCTATGGCCTGTGTCCCTAATCCCCTAGTGAATTGATCTCGGATTGCCAAATTCACATTTGATTTTTCATTTAATGATTGTTTCAGGACAGAACTCAGAATTTGAGATAAAGCATGCAAGTATTAATATCCTTGCCTTCCATTTGTTTTCAGCTATAAAACATTTGCAATAACTGAGTCACACTGTGTTTTTCTCAAAAAGCTTCTCTCTGGTACACAGAGGTCATTCCCCATCCTTAATCTGACCTCTTCTAAGGCTGCACCCTTTAAGAGGGAGAGTATGAGCTCTAACTGGTACTCTGTGGTCTGATTTCTAGCATGTAACACCCTCTCTATCTCTATCTCACATCTTTGCTAAAATCACCACTGAATGGTTGGATGTGACGTTCTCTTGGCACATATACTGTACATAAGACCTGGTTGGATCTCTACTCAAATTGGCTATAGCTGCCATGGTCTTGTCATGCTCTCTATTGATTTCTTGAATCTGTCCCTGAACATCATGCATACTACTACCTGAACCATGTTCATCATTACTGTTTTTTAATACTGGACTATCATCATCAGACTGTGACATTTTGAAATGTTAAAATGATCTCAGTTCAACTCAGTAAAAAACAGTGTCAGTTCACTTGTGGGCAAAACAAAAAGTCTCTTAATCAGTCCGTAACATTGAAACCAAAGGATATGTTGCTGAATGTCTGTAATACTTCTATGTTCTCTTGTAGACAGTCACTAGATAGGTGTCTCATCAAACATTACCCCCGTGGAATCAGTGGAAATCAGGTGCTCTTTCTCTCTCGTTCCTCAGTCTCGTCACCTTGCCATGTCACCTCTGGCCGACACCAGTTCACTGGACCACTGTACCACTGAAGACAGCCTCCAATCTATGTCCCACAGCACCTATCTTCACCTCTACCATATTTCAAGATGAACATGCAAAACATACCCCACTCCTGGTACTAAAAATGCAGCCGTTGAATTCAAAATAACCACACCAGACGCAAAACTCTTTTGGGGGGGATTTTATCTGACGGTTATTATAAAAAAAAAAAAAAAAAAAAAAAAAAACAGTGGTCGATTGGGCCATAATCTATTTTAAAAAGAAAGAAAGAAAGAAAGAAAGAAAGAAAGAAAATACAAGAATTAAATATGGTATAACGGGACTAAAAAAAAACCAAAAAAACAAAAAACAGAAATGAAATACAGCAATGAAATACAGTTAATAAAATACAACACATGAAATACGGTAAAGGCTAATGTCAAAAGAAAATACATACAAGGTATTAGTCTACCCATGCTTCAGCACACATTACCCCAGTATATGTTTGTATGATTCACAGCATTTTATACATTCAAGTACTTGTTTAAATACAGTATTTTATGCCTTTTATCCAAGCTTTAAGGACATGTATTGCAGTTTAAAACAACAGAATTCTCATTACACATGTTTTCAAATATAACACGTATTACAGTTATTCACTAAACTGGAAAACACTCTGGGCTATAAATCATCAAATAAGATATGATTAATTCTAAATTGACATACCCGGTTCTCACCTGTGTGCACAGAACGTGGTCAAACTTCACACATGCAATCCATATGCATCTTTTAAAAATAACCCAAAACAAACACTCAATTTTAACATTTGTGAACACATATTTAATGCAATTTAACAACATTTTGTGTAAAATTTAATATTTACCCAAATAATTCTCAAACGATGAACAAAACCGGGAGCTCTCTTGCCCAGTGTACGCTCTGTTCTAACCAGCACACATGTGCGTAACACAGCAGGCCTTGCAAAACTCTTAACGGGGCCACGTCCAATTTATGAACAGAGATAAATTACATGATATTTCTCTACTTGGCTACACTATTTAAGGTATAAATAAATTTTCTTCATTCTATTCAACAGGAAATGTAAGCATAAGCATAGTTCTAGCAGGAAGATCTCAGAATTCATTCATCAGGCATCACATCCAATCACAATACAGCCTCCACTTTATAAGCCTGCCAGGTGCCTCTCATTATTTGCATACTATTGTGTTTTTACTCACATGCATGTGAGTGAAACGCACATCATGCTACACGCTATGCCTCGCTTCTCCAAGATACAGTTGCTTATAGCTGGTGGTAGATGGGGTTTCAGGTTTTCGGCTTCCAAAGTTCTCAATCCTCTGTTCATTTTAAGCTTTATAAGGCATCAATATTGCTTCAAGTGGCAATATTCATTTTATTAGAGCATTTTGCTCTCACGACCATGCTAGGTGATTGTGCATTTCTGCGACAGCGCCACTCGGGCACCTGAGCACAGGTGCACATTTCCCAAATGTAACCACAGCATTTGCATGCCTGAGCATTTTCTTATTGGAAAGTGTGATTGGAAATCACAGCGTGATTTGATCTGAGATGGGAGCAAAACACAACGCAAGAAGCATCATCTTGATGAATGATCAGACCTCATGCATAGAAGTACTTGTGTGTAAGGATGTGCATGAATATTGGAAAGGCAGTTTCCATTCATCTTCTAAGCAGAGCAAATGTGCTGTCTAGGCGCCGCAACTGCAGCATGTCTCAGATGTGCTTTTAAACATCTTATGACACCTCAAATGCGGTTTATATAAAATAGTTTTAATTCCCTTCACATGGCAAAGCATTGTTTATCTTTGCTGGGGTATTGTGCAAAAAATGCTCGCCCTCATCATAGGGCTCAGACGCAAAATATTGTCAAACGCAAAATGTGTTGAAACGCAAAATGCTGCTACTCTTCTACAAAGGTATTGCATAAACAATGTCACCCTTATCTAGGGCTCAAACAAAAAACATCTTTTGTACCTGAGCAGGGGTACTACACAAACGAAGTTGCCCTTATCATAGGACTCAAATGCAAATGTCATTTGTCCTTTTGCTGGGGTAATGCACAGATGACGTCGCCCTTATCGTAGGACTCAAACGCAAAATGTTGTTTCATACTTTTGCAGGGACATTGCACAACCATGCCTGCCTTTTGCAAGGGCTAATCTAAGCAAGGGCTCATTCACAAGCATCGTTTACCCTTCTGCAAAGATATTGCACAAGCAAGGCTCACCCATTCACAGGGGCTCTACAATTCTCATAAGATAGCCTACCCTTCTGCAGGGTACGGCACAAAAGTAGCATATTGTACAGCCTTACAGGCTTATGTTTGCGTCATTCGTTTATATTTTCTTTCAGATTTGTCCCTCATCCTCTGAAGACTTGGTTGTTGTCCTGAGTCTAATTATTTGGTTTTGTATTTTCTTTTGGGGGCTTAATTTTGGGGGTTAAATTAGGTCCTAATTCCATTTGGGGTAAGTTCCGCTCCCCTGCCATCATCGCCTCCGGCAGGATCTGAAGGTTCAAACAGCATCGGAGTGCTGAACCGTAGGACGGGGCTTATGCCAAATCATATAAATATATTTTCGTTTGTATTATTCCAACAATCTTGAGTCTTACTGATAGGAATGTAATCGTAGTTCTAGCAGGAAGATCTCAGTATTCATTCATCAGGCATCACATCCAATCATAACACAGCATCTGCTTTATAAGCCTTCCAGGTGCCTCTCATTGTTCACATACTTCTATGTTTTCACCCCCCATCCCACCCCATCTCCACCAGTTTAGGTCCCGTTCTGGATGGGGGAGGACGAGGCTTACGCTAAATCATATAAGTATCTTTTCATTCATATTATTCCAATAATCTCAAGTCTTTCTGATAGAAACTGTGACACTGTTATTTGAAAATCTCTTTGTCATCTCTGTAATCAATGTGAATCTCAAACCTGTCTCACATAAGTCCTCTTTTCCCTTATTCTAATGTTCTGCAGTGTGCAGGTGAGCCAGGTTTGTGGATGTTCTTCAATCGCCTGTGCCCTTGTCTAATACAGGTTAGTAATTGAAAGTAATCATCCTGTGTCAGACAGAATCAATCTTTTCACTGCCTCTCAGGTTACATTCTGTCCCATAAGTGCATGTCCATCAGGACTTTCAAACCCTCTGCTCAGCACAAGCTGTGTGTTTACTGTATCTCACACACACTATACTTTAATACATGTTAAAATGTTTCTTGTAATGTTTCCCTGTGAAAGCCATGAATGCACTGATACACTTCAGTCCTTTAAAAGTGCACTCAGTATTTTTCCACTTTAAAGTATTACACCTCAAGACACAAAGACTGCAAATACATTTAAATGATGTCCAATCACAAGAGAAGAACTCTCCAGTCATATAAGTAGCATAGAGGAAGTTTTTTTTTTCATACATGTGGCGGACATGTTGAGAGATCATATGACTAATCAAACAGGGGAGAGCAAGGATAATGCTACATTCCATAATTCAACTCAGATGCAGGATTTTCCTAACTGATATCTCCGATCTCCGACCATAAAGGCATTCCATTTTCATATGCTTGGATGATGGCATGTAAGGTAAAAAAAACTGCAACACTCCTGTTAGCTTGGCAGGTAGTAGACTATCACCAGAGATGTCTCCTAGCAACCCAATTGATAAACAATGCTGCAACGCTAGCATTTGTGCAACTGGTGAACGATTATCAAAAGAGAATATAATTTACCATGTTTTATACACTTGTTTCTGCAGGCATTTGTTAAACAAGCTTTAATATCATGTAAAGTATGAACTTTGAGTTGTTTATCAATATTATTTAAGAAAAGTTAATGTTACTTTGTATATCTCCCTGGGTGCTGACATGTTTGTGTGACGTCACTTATTTGCATCTCGGCTAAATCAAAGTTGAACATTTCCGCACGAGTTTCCAAGTTGGAATTCAGACTTCAAGTGGTGTTCCGTTGCATTTTTCATAGTAGGAAGCTGGAAAATCTGACTCTCTGACTTGAATGAAACGCAGCATAACTGTAACACTTTTTTTGTTTTTTATCCTAAAGCTTTGAAATCTTTGACATATTGGCAGTCATTACCCTTATCAATTAAATGTAAAACTTAATCAAGTCTAATAGAGGTGTAAGGGGGTTCAGTGGAAAGGAGGAGGCGAGAACCGGCTTGACAACTTAAATAATAATTTAATGAACAACTTAAACACACAACCAAAAACACACAGTACAGCTGCCTGCAATTATCTCTCTCTCGAACTGTCGTCCCCGGCCGCCTTTATCCCTCGCACGCTCCATCAGGCTGATTGGGGACTGGGTGTGTCTCATTCCAGCCCGGCCCTGCTCTCCTCGGCTCTACAAGAGATAATATTAAAACCAGAACAACACGCAGGCCAATGTTACATCCATAACACCCAGCGGCATGTGATAATTTTAACAGTAAACAAAAAATCTTTATAATGTGAATAAATATCTTTTATGTCAAAGTACTAATGTTAAACAATACAAAACACTAGACACATCCACAGATGATGAATACACAGCACAGGCTGTATTTGTGGCTTCAGAATACATATAAACACACATCAAGCAAACACGTTGATATTAAAAATAGATATAGTAATAAACTTAAATCTTAACAAGACAATTTTAAATACATGTGAACAGCATTGAAATCAATATTTTAACAGTTTACAAGCTAAAATTAATATTTAAATGGATAGTTCAGCGAAAAGTTGTTTCAAACCTTAAAAGCTTTCTTTATTATGCGTAACACAAAAGATGTTAGGCAGAATGTTAATCTCAGTCACCATCCACTTTTATTGCATCTTTTTTCTATACAATGAAAGTGAATAGTGACTGAGGCTGTCATTCTGCCTACCATCTCCTTTTGTGTTCCACGGTAGAAAGAAAATCATATGGGTTTGTAACAACTTGAGAGGGAATAAATGATGACAGAATTTAAAATTTTGGGTGAGCTATCCCTTTAACAGCATACAGTGTCATATGCCTCAGAATTTACTATCAATATTCCCAGACATGAAAATACTTTGCAAAGAATTACCCAAAAATTACAATACACACACAGGCTTCTGCACAAAATATAGTGACCCTACCTACACCTGTAGGAGTGTGGGTATTTCTTATTAGTGTGCAATATTATCATATTTCATAGGCGAGCAGTGCAGAGAAGGTAATTACCTGCTCCGTGCTGTTAAGCCCTGTTTTATCCCGTTCATTTTCACCTGGCCAGCTCAGGCAAAGAGCTGCTGGTATTTATTTCCCGTCTGTAGATTTACGAGTACCTCAGCTCAGCCAAGCCATAAAAAATCTGAGGAAGAAAACCGCTGTATGTCAATGTGTGCATGTTCATGTGAAGGAGACGGACTCTCAACAGACAACTGTAAATGTTCACACATTTATACAAGACTTTTAACTGCTGAGATATAAAAATACTGATTCATTTCAGCACTGTTTTTGTTGTTATTGAACAAAAACAATACAATTTTATGGACAACATGCAGCTGAGACCTCTGTCAAGTTGTTTCTGTGATGAAGGACACTTCACATGGGCAGTGTTGCCACATGTCGCAAGAGTAAAATGCAATGTGTTCTGACAATACCCCAAACAAAGGACTTGCCACACCAATATACGTAAAAACAAGTGAACCTAGGTTTTTTTCTACCCTTTTACGGGCATGTTGTAACAAAAGGTCAACTTGTGTTCTATTACTTTTATCTGCTGAAAAAAATATTTGCTGATATTCATAAGCATGAGTTTATGAAAAACGTCCAAAGTAACTTGTAATATGTGAACCATGGCAACCCTGCTTACAGGTAAAAAGGAGCAAGATCTCAGGACAGGTGTTTGTGAATCTCTCTCCACCTGTGAGATTTGATTTCAATTAATCCAATTGTTTTGTTTGCCTTTCATTTAAAGGTGTCATGTATTACATTTTTATTTTATTTTATAATGTGCACTGAGGTCCACTTGTAATGTTAGTAAGATTATTTCATCAAAAATAGTAATAATTTAGAAATAATTGTCCATTTTCTATCCTGTTTTTTGGCCCTCTAATTAAAACGCTCCATTTTCAAATCGTGTCTCCTTGAAGACTGTGTAACGCCCACTGCAATGAATGGGTAACATCTTTTCAAATGAAATAAGTGTCAATGTACTCACCTTTATGCCTGTGGAATTGTTTTGAAAAGTTTAGATGGTTAAAAATGGCAACCGGAGGAATTCAGCCATACATGTTTGAGCCAGAGTCTGATCCTGAATCTAAAGAACATTAACCCCCACCACAAACACCATGGATATTGCAGCATGGTAAGTAATCACTCTAATTTATATTTATTCCTTGTCTATTTGTGTAATAGATATTACTTTTTATTCTCGTTTAAACAAAGACGTGACATAACAGTGTTTTTCTTGTTACATAGTTGGGGCATTATCCAACGGTGAAATATTTCCATGTTTTACAAATGCTTTGTAACGCATGACAGTGCCAACTGAAGTTTAAATACTTGTTGATAGCACATTTATAACTGTCAAAGGATATATTTACGGTGCAACATGTAAACGTATACAGGATAAAACAAACTGGTGTTTGTTGCACTGTAGTTCTTCATATATTCATCATTCATCATATTTTCAGTGTAGTGACAAACACATAAGTTGTTCATTACAATAAGTCATGTTTTCATTAAAAAGGAAAGAGATTGTCTAAATAGATTACTATCAATACTCTATAGGTGCATCTGTGGCACTCTGAAAGCAATATTCAAGTAAAACAATGAGAACATGCTACGGGCAATTATTTTTGAAAGCTGGATGCGACAAGGTACATGAAGCACGAATTAAAACTAATACACATGTTCGACTGGAATCACTAGGATCAAATCAAAATAAAACTAAACAACGTAAAAATCCAGCAAATAGTTTCTCATGAATAGTTCTAATATTAAGCTTGGAAATGTTGGTAAAAACATTAAAATACTCAGTACATATCTATCAGTCAGTAACATATGAAGTAATACAATTAACATGGATACTCACACTTGTCTGTTGCGATATTACTGTCTGTGTCACGTTTAAATGTGTTTTTGTTCATGTTTTGTGTTCACGCCTGCCACGTTCCACGAGCCAGCACCCACGAGCTAGCACCCACGCCTGCCACGTTCCACGAGCCAGCGCCCATGCCTGCCACGGTCCACAAGCCGGCGCCCACATCTGCCACGGTCAACGAGCCAGTTCTTGAAGCCTTGTCCGTCCCAGAGCCAGCGTTGCAAGCCTTGTCTGTCCCAGAGCCAGTGCTGCAGGCTTCAGCCACCAAGTCTGCCTCACCGTGCCATGTTGCCATGTTTGCAATGTCATGCCATGTTGCCACAGCTGCCATTCCTACCTCGTCATGCCATGTTGCCACGTCATGCCATTCCTACCTCGTCATGCCATGTTGCCACATCATGCCATGTTGCCACGCCTACCACGTCATGCCATGTTGCCATGCCTAGTCAAGCAGCCCCGCCTTGTCAAGTCAGCATGCCTGTCCCATCATGTCAAGTCACCATGACCCCGAGCCTGCCACGGCTCCGCCCTCTGAGCTGCTCCCTTCTGAACCCTGTCCAGCGTCTGCAGCCAAGGACCCTGTCCCTGCCCTGTGGCCGCCTCCCAGGCCTCCTGGCCCTGTCCCTACCCTGTGGTCACCCCCCAAACCACCGGACCATGCTACCTTCCTGGAGCCACCAACCAAACCGCCAGACCCCGCTCCCTTCCTGGAGCCACTTCTCTGGCCACTGGCTCCGCACTTGTCTCCTGCTCCATGCCTTGTCTCGCCAGGCCATGCTCCATGCCCTGTCTCGCCAGGCCATGCCTCAAGGACCCCAACCCCCAGCTCCCTATTGAATTCTTGTTAGTTTTGTTTATGTTTGGGAGCCACCCCTTGAGGGGGGATATGTCACGTTTAAATGTGTTTTTGTTCACATTTTGTGTTCATGTCTTTTATTTTGATAATCTAGTTCCTGTTTCCTCTTTCATGTCATGTGGTTTCCATGTCATGTGACTGTCATGTGACCCTCTTGTTTCACCATGTTTATTAGTCCTGTCTGTTCATTGGTTATCTTGTTATCAGTTATAAGTTCAGTCTTGCTTGTTGTTTTGGTTGTTTTGTTATCTTGTTTGTTCCAGTCTCTCTATTTAAGCCTTCATGTTTGCCTTTGTCTCTTGTCATGTATTGATCTCGTAATGTTGCATTCATGGTCTTGTTCATTGTTTTAGTCATAGACAAGTCACAGTCTAGTCATAGTTAAGTCTTGTCTTTCAGTTTGGTTCTTTTATTTGTTTCATGGCCGCCTAATTAAACTGCACTTCGGTTCTCCAAAAAATCATCTTCGTATTGCTCCTGTTTGCCTGCCTCAATGTTACTGTCGAGTCCAATAAAGTTGGCACTGCATCAACATTTAATTTAAGTCTCCCAATAAAGTTGGCACTGCATCAACTTTTAATTTAAGTCTCTCTGTAAAGCCTGCATCGAACTGTGTCTTGTTTGAAAAATAATCCACAGTAAAATTAAGCGAACAAACAAACACTGTTTTACTGATGCGATCCAGGACTTAATTAAAAATAAACGTCAGCCACTCTTTCCTAATGTTAGGATCATTAGGATTCAAAAGCAAAGAGTCTATTTTTCCACAACCTGGCACTGCACAATGTCTTGAAAATTTTTCAGGCATCTCGAACCTCTTGTTGCTCCAATAATCCCTGTGATTATTCCTGCTGTGCCAACTCTCGTCTCATCACCGCTCTAACCGCGAACCTGTGGGCGGGCCAAGGAGGTGATGATGAAGAAGTAGGCATTGACCTGTTCATGCAGAGGCAGACTTGTGCTGATGTGTTCATCTCTATTATGTAATACAGACGAGGAAGTAGAAAACGAGTCATTTAGGAATATTGGTTTCAATAAAGCCTTCTTTTTTTTTGACTAACGAATACATTTTAAGTTCTGAAATTACAGTATGTTTTTATATTACTATGACCTCTTATATGTCAAAAGATCAAGGAAAATTTGATTTCTCCATTCATGACCCCTCTAAAAATCAAAATGAAAAAAAATCTTCTTATCAGAGGTATCCTCAGGTTTGATAACAGCAGGCTTCATTTCTACTTTTCGATGTAACTGTGTTTCCTACATTTTGCGATGCATTTTTCATCTTCAAAAAGGCTCAATATCGCATGAGCATCTAAGTGTTGATTGTAATTTCCTGCCATGTTCATTCCAATCGCAAGCATTAAGAATCTAATTTCCATCTCCCATATGATTGGGGACCCAAGTGTGCCAAAACAAACAGAAAAGAGATCAAGAAACAAAATAAGATGCCCCAGTCTCCTGTGTCTGAAAATCAACATTGTTGTGTTGCTTTAACATCTGGTTCTTTATTCCAGCTTAATCACAAGTCTTTCTAAAGGATTAAAATATGTCTGGAGCAATTTAGTTGAAATCTCAGTTATTTCTGTATATACTGTAGTTGTGACAATAAACCCTCCATTGTGCCAGAGGTAAAACAGGATTGTTATCGCCCCGATGGGACTCTTTCTTCCATGAACCACACTGCATCTCCTTTTGTGTTCCACAGGACAAACAATGTCATACAGGTTTGGAACAATATGAGGGTGACTAAATGATGACAGAATTTTCATTTTTGGGAGAAAATATATTGCCTTTGCCTTTGTGTTGAACTGCTACCTTTAAAAGATAAACTCCTACTAGACACTAAAGACCATGCTGCATCACACAAATAGATGTGTGGGTGGATTTTGCTCATAGATTTTTAAACTCTTATAAACTCAAATGTTAGGTTTGGGCATTATGATGGGATTAAAGCCCAATGGTTTAAACTCCAACGAAGTGTTCTGATAGGACTGCAGTTAACTGAAGGCTTTACTCTGGTTGAGTGTGCCCCCCTGTGTTGATAATGTGCCACTGTGATGCAGTGATGGTAGAGACGCCTCCATATGACACTAAAGTGAGCACACAATAGTGTCTGTCATATGGAGGCCTCCCTTCCATCACTGCAGTTTCAGATCATTTCAGAACTTTGACCTTTACCAAAGACTTGTCCATGAAATTATTTTAATGAAGGATAATTTCTCCTAAACAGAGCTTTTTATAGTATGTCTACTTTGGAACATTTTGATTGCATTGCTCTTTTGTTTTTTTAAAGAACTTTATAAGTATTATTTTATGCATGATGTACACAATGCAGAAACATACAAACATTTTCTATATTCAGTACATTACTGTAACAAAAAATAAAGCTATATGTGTCTCCATTCTGTTTACATATAAACAAATATTTATTGAATTAATTTATTAACAAACAATAACAGAACATATCATTGTAAATAAAAATCTCAGAACTCTCCTCAGAATTGCATTGTTCAAAATCTTTACATTATTCTCTATAACTAATAATTCTACAACTAAAAGACCAAATCCATGTATAATATCTGTAGTGCTTCATCACAAAAACCTGTTGTCATGAGTACATTCAAACTTATTGTAGGTGTATGTATTTGACACACACACACACACACACACACACACACACACACACACACACACACACACACACACACACACACACATTGTTAATCAATGTTTTTTTCCCATCTGAATTTTTCTTAGTAATTTCCTACTTTTCCCTTTTTTTCTCCTCATTACCTTTGGCAGGTGTTTTGTGGTTGTGATGATTACTGCAGAGGTTGTTACTGTGTCCTTTGTTGTAGATGTAAAAGTTGTCAGTTGTGTCTCTGTGTCTTTTCCAGGTTTTTTCCTTGTTGTCTCTATTGGTGGCAAAGTTGTAGTTGAGAACCACTCTGTTTCACGTGTCCAACGTGGTGTCATAGTACTCAAAGAAGATTGTATGCTCTCTGTGGACACTGGAGTTGGTTGGGCAGCCGTTATCCAGATCTCTGTGTCTGGTCCTGGTGTTTTGATTGTTGTCACTTTTGGTGGCACAGTTGTACTTAAAACTGGTTTCAATTTACTTGTGCTGGTCTCAGTCTCTGGTGTTTTGATTGTTGTTACCACAGTTGTACTTAAAACTGGTTTCAATTTACTTGTGCTGGTCTCAGTCTCTGGTATTTTGATTGTTGTTACTGTTGGTGGCACAGTTGTAGTTAAGACTCGCTTCACTTTACTTGTGCTGGTCTCGGTCTCTGGTGTTTTGATTGTTGTCAATGTTAGTGGCACAGTTGTAGTTAAGACTCGCTTCACTTTACTTGTGCTGGTCTCAGTCTCTGGTATATTGATTGTTGTCAATGTTAGTGGCACAGTTGTAGTTAAGACTCGCTTCACTTTACTTGTGCTGGTCTCAGTCTCTGGTATATTGATTGTTGTCAATGTTAGTGGCACAGTTGTAGTTAAGATTCGTTTCACTTCTCTTGTGCTGGTCTCAGTCTCTGGTGTTTTGATTGTTGTAGTTGTAACTGAAATTCTGAGCTCTTTGGAAGGTTTCACTTTTTCATCCAATTTCTTTCTTGCTTTCTTAGCCCAGTTATCCTCTGGATCTGAACAAATAGTTTTATTTTTATAGGTGCGGAACCTGTACACATAAAAAAAAAAAAAATACACACACATATATATATATATATATATATATATATATATATATATATATATATATATATATATATATATATATATATATATAAATAATAATAATTATATATATATATACACTGCCATTCAAAAGTTTGGGGTCACTTGCCTGAAAAGTTTCTCATGATCTTAAAAACCTTTTGATCTGAAGGCATATGCTTAAATGTTTGAAATTAGTTTTGTAGACAAAAATATAATTATGCCAAAATATTAATTTATTTAATTACAAAACTAAAATTTTATTAAAAAATAAAGTTTTTGAAATTGATGACTTGGACCGAATAATTAAGAAAAGCAGCCACTAAGTGCCCAGCATATAGATGGGAACTCCTTCAATACTGTTTAAAAAGCATCCCAGTGTAATACCTCAAGAAGGTGGTTGAGAAAATGTGAAGAGTACATTTCTGCAAAATCTAGGCAAAGTGTGGCCACTTTGAAGATGCTAAAATATAACACAGTTTTGATTCATTTTGGATTTTGTTTAGTCACAACATAATTCCCATATTTCTATTATTCCATAGTTTTGATGACTTCACTATTATTCTAAAATGTGAAAAAATAAAAAAATAAAGAATGAGTAAGTGACCCTAAACTTTTGAACGATATATATATATATATACTTGATTTTTTAGGACACTTCATTTAATTATCTACATTTTTATTATTATTGAAACTATGTAAAACCCTATATTGTGATACCGTAAATAACAGTCTTCTACTTACACTACAGCTCTGACGGGACATAATGTTTTTTCTTGAATATAATAATCCAAAATGTTTGCAGTTGGAATTTTGATTTTCTTCACATCATTACAGCAGTTTGGTGGAGGTCCATCCACTGTTGGAGAAGCACATCAGTAAATTCACAGTTTGAAACCACACACATGCAGTCTTTCATAAAGCTACAATGTCAGATCAACTTCTATTCCAGCAAGTGAAAGTTACTGACCCCAGACCACAATGTATTCTGAAGAGCTGCAGCATTGAAATGATCAAATCATACCTGCTAACACAAAATTCCTCCACACTATAGAGCAAAGAAGAGCAGTTAGAAGAATGAACTTCATCTTGTAATCTTGTACACTTCTAATTATGAAACTTTACTGGGTTGAAGGGTCTATGCTGAGGGAGGTCTTTCAGCCCACAAACTCACCACCCTCTCTAATCACTTTTCTTCGTCACTTTGGCCCACAGACACGTCAGGGACAGGAAAAGATGAGTGAGCAGTGGAACACAGTGAAAAAGATTCCCTCAACCACAGGGGGCTACATCATTCACATGAATCATTCAACATGCTGAATTCAGTTCACCATGGCCTTCTGTAAATCAATATTTTTTCTTGAGTTTGTGGTCTGACCATATAAGCCCTTTCCCCACATACTGTACAGCAGGGGTCCCCAAACTTTTTGCTGCTAAGGCTAGGTCACTCTGCTATGTTTTCATGGGGGGCCAGGCTGTGCCTACGGTATTTTTGTCACAGAGATGATTCTTCTGTTTTTATATCATAGATTCATTTTACAATTAAAATACATTCACAGAACATGATTTTAATATTGGTAATGTTATTGTATGTAAATATATAAAACACAATTTAACCAACCACACATCACATGCACAAATTAATTATACATATTAAATTATGTGCAAATGAATAAGAAATAATTAAATTACCAAATTCCCCCCCAATAATCAGATATGTCCAGACTGTCCCACCCCAATAATTGATATCCTTGTTGCTGTTCTGCTGCAGTCTAATATGCACCGCTGTCAAATTGTCATTAAGTTGTTGCAGGAATAGCATAATGGTTTAAAAAAGTTACGATTTTAAAGTTAAAGTTAAGTTTAAGACGCTAAGCGGGAACCTCGTGGATTATCCCAGCACCGCGCATCAGCAAGCATTTAAGGTCAAGAGTGTTTGCCACAAACTCAACTGACTGGCTTCTCTCCTGTATGATTTCACATGAGTCTCTTCAGACCTGGTTGATTTTAGTTGAGAGCTGCAGTGGTTCTGAAGGTGTCACAAGCACTATGCAAAGACACCTTCAGAACCACCGCAGCTCTCAACTAAAATCAACCAGGTCTGAAGAGACTCATGTGAAATCATACAGGAGAGAATATACAAATAAACATGCAATATTTGACCACTATTTTATGATTGAAATGTTGTACCAACCGACATTAATTTCCAAGGGTGTAAACTATTTACTATTTGTTGAAATTCGCCATTTTTTACTTAAAATATGTCATGTACACTACGTGATTTGTGAATGTGAAAACATTAATGGAGCAGTTTTCAGCGAATCAGGCTTAAGACAAAGAGTGAATGTGTGTATATTGTAAAGGAATTGAATGAATGTGGTAATCTGGCAGGCTTTTGAAGTAGGTTTTTAGAAAATTCTCTTGACATGGTTTAAGAAAATTATCTATCTATCTATCTCTCTCTCTCTCTCTCTCTCTCTCTCTCTCTCTCTCTCTCTCTCATATATATATATATATATATAAGTAGAGCATTATCACTCAGATCAGAACTAGAACATGGTAAGACCTGTGACTTGTGACTTCTATTGTGCTTTTAACTTTTGGAAAGGACAGTGTCATATATTATTAAGGCAAATATTGGTATATATTGGTAATAATTTAAAATCAGTTTAAGATTTTCTAAATTATTTCTTTATATCATATTATTTCTTTGCATCTCCTAAGAGTCTTCTTTAAAAGAGACCTTTTTATTTTGAGTATGTCTTGTCAGGTTTGTGCTAAAAAAATCAGCCACCAGTTAAAGGAGTAGTTCACCTAAAAATGGAAAATGTACTTTTACTCACTCATTTACTCACTCTTATGTTGTTAAAACCTCATATGCTGGATTTTTTCTTGGAACATAAAAATAGATATTTTAAGCAGTTCTGTTCCATAGAATAACAGTTTACAGTGAGCAGGAGCAGTCAAGCTTCAAAAAGGACAAATACTATAAAGCACTATTAAAGGTTCAGTATAAAGACATCATAACAGTAGTACATAAGATGAGTGCACTATATTCCAAGTTTTCTGGGGACATACAACAACTATGTGTTGTATGGACTACTTTTATGGTATTTTTTCTCTTTGGACCTTGACAGCAGTGGTCAATATGAACTGTTTTTGTATGGAAAAAAGCAGTGGTAGAAAATGCCGTGTTTATTTTCAGTGATATCACAGTCCACTTAGACACTTCATTTAGACCTTTTATGCAAATTGTTATTTAAAATAAGTGACTTTCCGATGGCATGTACTGTACAGTATATCTTCGCTTAGATAGATAAGGGGAAAATACTGAAATTGGCAAAAGGTGGACTCGAATCCGGATCACCCACACAATTAACAAGCTGTCTTTATAATATCACCACATCAGACCTTAGACTGAGAATGGTCAAATTCACATACTTATCTCTCCATGTCTTTTCTTCAATGCGTATGCAATATTTTTAATAGTTTTGACAGGTTCCATCAGACTATTGGCATGCATATAGCTGGTCTGTGTGCCCAGTGTTATTTTCATTTATTGCAAATAATTATATGGTTATACACCAGTGTTAGGGGGGGCCCTGGTGGCAGTGGATGATACACACATTGTCCTCAAAGGATGTCTTTGCGGGCTGGCCAGAAACAACTGTTGATCCCAATCTTCTGCATACAATGGACCTCAACATGTGTTTCACTTGTATCTGTGATGAGGCCAGGGTACAGGTCACCATTGTACTTCAGCACACACCATTTGCCAACAACTTCAGGACTTTACCACTGAACTTCTGTGGCTGTGGGAGCTGTTTGTTGATGACCGAACGTGAAACGCTTTGCATTAAAACACTCACAGTTCAGATTTTGTGTCGTCGTGCACAAGCAGCTGACGTCCCTGTATGTCGTTCTCCATGGGTTAGGGTGATGAGGTGTAGAGCTTCTTTCCTATTCTTGATTCTATGGTATGTCTCCCTCCACTTTCTGCGACGTCTGCGCTTTTCTCTCTGACTGAGGTCATTGATGGTTCTTCCTGCCTGACTCTAGGTCCTTCCTGTATTTATCACGTTCCTTCTCTAAATTTTTCTTCTCTCTGGATCAGCATCGCATTGTGCAATAGTGCCACTGCTTTTCTGCAGCACTTAGTGGTGGATTGGCTCCTGTCGTGGGTTAGTCGACACAAAGAATCAGCCAAAATATTATCAAAGACTCAGGAGGCTTCAGTAGTAGGGGTGTGACGAGATCTCGTGCCACGAGATCTATGGATATTAAAACGTGACGATATTTCTCGTTGAGGTGAAAAGCTGTCTCACGATATCAGCATGACGGAGTGTGAGGGTGAAATTAGCATAGAAGATGCCCCCACCACTTTAAATCGTTTGTGTGGCAGCATTTTAGGTACCCGGTGGAAACAATAAACGGTGACAGATTGACAGACAAGACACAAACAAAGGCTGTGTCTCGTTTGGAAGGCTGCGTCCTCCGGAGGTCGCATTTATCAGCCGCATATGTCATCGAGGCTGTCTCGTTTCATTTTTTTTTTTTTTGTCTTTCTTTTTCTTATTTTTTATCTATTGTCAATGCCTTTTATGTAAAAGCACTTACATTTACACAATTGTTAACCTTTTTTGCATTCCCAATAAAAAAAATTAAAAAAATAAATAAAAATGAAACGAGACAGCCTCGATGACGTATGCGGCCGACAAATGCGGCCTCCAGAGGACGCAGCCTTCCAAACGAGACACAACCAATATGTAAGCACTGTAAGAAAATAGTGCCGTACACCGAGGCTATCACAAGCACTATGCAAAGACACCTTCAGAACCACCGCAGCTCTCAACTAAAATCAACCAGGTCTGAAGAGACTCATGTGAAATCATACAGGAGAGAAGCCAGTCAGTTGAGTTTGTGGCAAAACCTTTTACAGTGCTTGCATATTCATTTGTCTTTTACTGCATATGATAATTCATACTCAGAAAGTAGAACTGAAGTGACATTCATTACAAGATGATTAGATAAACATTTCAAAATGCACCTGCATTGTTTTGCATTTTGTGACTTTCAGTCAAATAAAAGACTACTTTTCCAGTCATATACACTACCGGACAAAAGTTTTGAAATACTTGCCTGAAATGTTTCTCATGATCTTAAAAAATATTTTGATCTGAAGGCATATGCTTAAATGTTTGAAAATAGTTTTGTAAACAAAAATATAATTGTGCCACCATATTAATTTATTTAATTATAAAACTAAAATGTAATAAAAATACAAAATAAAAATAAAAGTTTTTTAAATTGATGACTTGGACCAAATAATAAAGAAAAGCAGCCAATAAGTGCCCAACATAGATGGGAACTCCATCAATACTGTTTAAAAAGCATCCCAGAGTGATACCTCAAGAAGTTGAGAAAATGTCAAGAGTACATGTGTAACGATGTGGTAAACGAAGAGATGATGACGATGACGTGATGAACCCAAGTGCAGTTTTATTTTTCAAACGTGGACCCAAAACCCTAACTACAAACATAAACTAAACAAAAACAGGAACTTGAACAAAACATAAACATGAACTTGAATCATGAACTTGACTTGGCTATACATAAACTTGACTTGGCATAAAAAAACAACAAGGTTACATACACAATACCTGATGAGAGACAATGGCAAACATGAGGGCTTAAATACACAGACATGGGTAACAAGACAACCAATGAACAGACAGAACTATAAACAATATAGCAAGACTAATAAACTTAAACCAATGACAAACTAGAACTGATAGCAAAGTAATCAAACAATGAACCAATGGAAACAAGACACATGAACAGGGGAAAACACATGACAAGATCACATGAGGGAACAGGAAATCACATGACATGACATACAGTGCATCCGGAAAGTATTCACAGCGCTTCACTTTTTCCACATTTTATGTTACAGCCTTATTCCAAAATGGATTAAATTCATTATTTTCCTCAAAATTCTACAAACAATACACCATAATCACAACATGAAAGAAGTTTGTTTGAAATCTTTACAAATTTATAAAAAAAACAAATTAAAAAAAAAAAAAAAATCACATGTATATAAGTATTCACAGCCTTTGCTCAATACTTTGTTGAAGCACCTTTGGCACCAGCCTCAAGTCTTTTGGAGTATGATGCTACAAGCTTGGCACACCTATTTTTGGGCAGTTTCTCCCATTCTTCTTTGCAGGACCTCTCAAGCTCCATCAGGTTGGATGGGGAGTGTCGGTGCACAGCCATTTTCAGATCTCTCCAGTTCAATCGGGTTCAAGTCTGGGCTCTGGCTCGGCCACTCAAGGACATTCACAGAGTTGTCCCGGAGCCACTCCTTTGTTATCTTGGCTGTGTGCTTAGGGTCGTTGTCCTGTTGGAAGATGAACCTTCGCCCCAGTCTGAGGTCCAGAGCGCTCTGGAGCAGGTTTTCATCAAGGATGTCTCTGTACATTGCTGCATTCATCTTTCCCTCGATCCTGAGTAGTCTCCCAGTTCCTGCCGCTGAAAAACATCCCCACAGCATGATGCTGCCACCACCATGCTTCACGGTAGGGATGGTATTGGCCAGGTGATGAGCGGTACCTGGTTTCCTCCAGACATGATGCTTGCCATTCAGGCCAAAGAGTTCAATCTTTGATTCTCATGGTCTGAGAGTCCTTCAGGTGCCTTTTGGCAAACTCCAGGCAGGCTGTCATGTGCCTTTTACTGAGGAGTGGCTTCCGTCTGGCCACTTTACCATACAGACCTGATGGGTGGAGTGCTGCAGAGATGGTTGTTCTTCTGGAAGATTCTCCTCTCTCCACAGAGAAATGCTGGAGCTCTGTCAGAGTGACCATTGGGTTCTTGGTCACCTCCCTGACTAAGGCCCTTCTCCCCCGATTGCTCAGTTTGGCCAGGTGGCCAGCTCTAGGAAGAGTCTTGGTGGTTGCAAACTTCTTCCATTTACAGATGATGGAGGCCACTGTGCTCATTGGGACCTTCAATGCTGCATAAATGTTTCTGTACCCTTCCCCAGATCTGTGCCTCAATACAATCCTGTCTCGGCAATCTACAGACAATTCCTTGGACTTCATGTCTTGGTTTGTGCTCTGACATGCACTGTTAACTGTGGGACCTTAAATAGACAGGTGTGTGCCTTTCTAAATCATGTCCAATCAACTGAATTTACCACAGGTGGACTCCAATCAAGTTGTAGAAACATCTCAAGGATGATCATTGGAAACAGGATGCACCTGAGCTCAATTTTGAGTGTCATGGAAAAGGCTGTGAATACTTATGTACATGTGATTTTCTTCATTTTTTATTTTTAATAAATTTGCAAAGATTTCAAACAAACTTCTTTCACATTGTCATTATGGGGTATTGTTTGTAGAATTTTGAGGAAAATAATGAATTTAATCCATTTTGGAATAAGGCTGTAACATATCAAAATGTGGAAAAAGTGAAGCGCTGTGAATACTTTCTGGATGCACTGTATCCCCCCTCTAGGGGCGGCTCCTGACGCCCCAAAACAAAGACACAGTGTTCAAGGGGGAGCTGGGAAGTGTGGGGGGGGGGGCTGTGGTGACTTGACATGGCAGGTGTGAGCGCTGGCTCGTGGAGTGGAGGCAGGCCTGGACCATGGAGCAGAGGCGGGCCTGGACCGTGGAGCATGGGCGGGCCTTGACCGTGGAACTGAGGTGGGCCTGGAGACCAGGGAGACCAGAGCAGATCAGGCGAACGGCCAGGAGACCAAGGAGACCAGAGCAGATAAGGAGGACAGCAGGAGACTAGAGCAGATTAGGCGGATGGCCAGGAGACCAGGGAGACCAGAGCAGATCAGGCAGATGGCCAGGAGACCAAGGAGATGACCTCAAAGTGGGGACTGGTCAGGAGTCCTGGGAGGCGGCCGCAGAGCCGAGACAGGGTCAGGAGTCCTGGGAGGCAGCCGCAGGGCCGAAACAGGGTCAGGAGTTGTTGTGACATGGCATGGAGCAGGCTGAGGCGTGGCTGTGACATGGCATGGAGCAGGCTGAGGCGCGGCTGTGACATGGCATGGAGCAGGCTGAGGATGGCCTGGAGCTGACTCTGACGTGGCTGTGACATGGCCTGGAGCTGACTCTGGCGTGGCTGTGACATGGCCTGGAGCTGACTCTGGCGTGGCTGTGACATGGCCTGGAGCTGACTCTGGCGTGGCTGTGACATGGCCTGGAGCTGACTTTGGCGTGGCGGCCATGACGTGGAACTCTGGCTTGACGGCCATGTCGTGGAGCAAAGTCGTGGAAGGTGGAGCTATAGGAGGCTCAAGGGACAAAGCCATGGCAGGCGGAGCCATGGTAGGCTCGAGACTAAGAGCCCTGGATGACTGGGAAAAACCCTCAGTGGTCGTGAACATGAGCCGAGTCTTGGGAGCAACCTCTGTGGTCATGGGCGTAGACAGAGACTTGGGAATGACCCCTGTGGTTGTGGGCATGGACTGAGACTCGGGAACGACCTCTGTGGCCATGGGTGTAGACAGAGACTCGGGTACGACCTCCGTGGTCGTGGGCATAGACAGTGACATGGAAACGACCTCCGTAGTCATGTACATGGGCAGAGACTCGGAGACGATCTCTGTGGTTGTGAACATGGGCTGAGACTTAGAAATGACCTCTGTGGTCATGAACATGGGCAAAAATTTGGAAACAACCTCTGTGGTCATGTACATGGGCAGAGACTTGGAAATGAAAGCCTTTCTCCTCCTTCTCCTACTCTGGGAGGCCAAAGTTGGCAACACAGGCTCTGGGACGGATGAGGCTGGTAACGCAGGCTCTGGGACAGACAAAGCTGGCAACGCAGGCTCTGGGACAGACAAAGCTGGCAACGCAGGCTCTGGGACAGACAAAGCTGGCAACGCAGGCTCTGGGACAGACAAAGCTGGCAACGCAGGCTCTGGGACGGACGAGGCTGGCAACGCAGGCTCTGGGACGGACGTGGTTTCTAGCTCATTGGCCGTGGCAGGCATGGGCGTAGGCTCGTTGGCCGTGGCAGGCGTGGGCATATTAGCCCATATACATGTATTGCACAAAAATCACATTTTTATATTGGGTGCTTTTATGATTGGTGGTAACAAACTTAAAGTCCCCATGTACCCTAAATACACAATCATGTTGATGTATGATTATTGGATGATTATATGTTTTCCATTGTATTATCTTATGTTCAGGTATATTTATCTTAATTGTCTCCAGTATCCAGGTAACTTATGTTCCTGGTAGCATGAGTTCTAAGCCATGCAATTCCTGTTGTCCGAGTTCAAATGGTAGTTTTATGACAACACAGCTATTATTCATAATTTCAGTAAAGTCCTCGTCCTGTTCTTCATTTTCCAAATCACTTCCCAGTAAGCTTTTTCCCTCCTTTGAGCATTATATGCTCATACTAATGATAAAAAATTTTCCTTGATAAACTTGATTCAATAATACAATCATCATAGTAATTATATCATATCTATTGCAAAATCGCTGTTTTTTGTCTGTAAAAAAAATAGCAATCTTGGTTTAAAATTTTTACAGTAACTTATTGAAACAAATGATAACTAAACGGATTAAATTTCTCAAAATAAAAACCAAAACAAATGTTTAAAACAAAATGTCAGGTGTAGAAATTAATAAATTAATTACTGTCTTTTTGTTCTCCTTTTGTAAGGTTTAACTGCTGCTATATGGAAAATAGCTGAGTGTATTTAGGAGACAAATACATTCATCATAGTAACACATGCAACTTAAAGCTGATGAGCAATTTCAAGGGAAACATGATAGTAGTTGTTCCATTTTACTGTAGTGATGGGGCGTGGTCAGGTGTCTGTCTGTGGGAGAGAGAGTGTGGTAAGGCTCGTCACCTGGGTTTTCATTATCTCTAACACTTGTTTCTTGTTGTAGTGATGGCGGAGGGAGACATCAAAAGGCGCACAAGGCATCAGAGTGGCAGAAAGAGTCCAGAGAGAGAGAGACTGTACCTGTGTGTGCTCAATAAGAAGCCTTTACTTGTTTGTGTGTGTGACTACTTGGCCACTGAGTGCCTTTTTTTGTTTAAGTTTTATGAACGACGCTGAAGAGTAATAAAAATACTCACATTGACAGTTCGCTGCCTCTTGACTCCTTCATTGCTCAGACAACGAACCTCCCACAGTGGTGCTGAAACCCGGGATTTTTTGGAGTATAATGTCATCATGGAGTCTTCACCACTGGACAAAGTCATCAAGTCCCTCGCCAGCATCCAGCAAACACAACAGCAGGCCCTCATGGAGTTATGCCTGGAGCAGGAGCAGCGTTTCCAACTCCTGCTCCAGGCACAAGCAGAGGACCGACAGGCGTTCACCAATGCTTGGTGCAAGATGGGGCATTGGGCACGGATAAATGGGTGGGGGTGTGGTGTGTGCATGGGGATATTCACATATATCCGGTGGTTACTACTGAGATACAATTCAGGGGAAAGAAGCATAGAGTAGAGGCCACAGTTATTTCCCACCTCACCCATTCTCTGATTTTGGGACAAATTGGCCTGATTTAAAAAATGTATCAAGGGTAATATGTGTGGATGGGTCCTGTAAAATGTTATCTCAGTGTGTGACGTGCGATGCTATGGCTGGAGAGGTGGTGCCAGGGCCGTCTACATCTGCTCCATTAAGATGACGCAATAGAGAATTCCCGTCCTCAGGGGGTTCCCTGAGGGGGATTTCCCTCTGAAGCAGTCACTTGACAAGTCTCTCAAATACGCGTTTGGCCAAGTGAGAGTCATCGATGGTCAACAACTCAACCAGCCTGGTGTCGCACACACGTACCCACATTTTTCGATTATTAATGATCGGTTGTAACGAGTGACGCAGGAAACTCAAACAAAAGAAAATACAACCCAGTTATTAGTACCAAAGAGCCATTGGGAAAACCTATTCCAGGTGGCTCACTATAATCCAATGGCTGGTCATTTAGGTCACAAGAAAACGCTGAACCGAATAATGGCCCATTTTTTTTTGGCCGGGCAATCAAGGGGACATTCGCAATTTGTGTGTGGCGTGCCGTGAATGTCAATTGGTGAATCCACCGGCCATCCTAAAAGCACCATTGCGCCCTCTGCCACTGATCGAGGTCTCCTTCGAGAGAATTGGCATGGACCTCATCGGGCCATTAGAACAGACCGCACGCGGACATTGTTTTGTATTGTTCTGGTGGACTATGCAACATGATATTTGGAAGCAGTGCCCCTGTGCAACATCTCAGCACATAGTGCTGCGGAGGCACTCTTCAGAATAATCTCACAAATGGGGATTCCAAAATAAATCCTCACTGATCAAGGCACTACATTTTTGTCAGGAACACTATGTGAACTATACGAATTGTTGGGGATTAAATCGATTTGCACCAGTGTTTATCACCCACAAACAGATGGGTTGGTGGAAAGATTTAATAAAGCCTTAAAAAATATGATTCGTAAGTTTGCGAACGAGGATGCTAGGAATTAGGATAAGTGGCTCGAACCCCTGTTATTTGCAGTGCAAGAGGTCCTGCAAGCCTCCAAAGGGTTTTCACCATTCGAGCAGCTGTATGGGCATCGGCCGTGCAGTGTGCTCGACGTCATATGGGAAGCTTGGGATGAATTTTCAAATGAAATTCAGTACGTTCTTGATCTTAGAGCAAAACTCCACACTTTGGGTCGATTAACACAGGAGAATTTGCTCCAAGCTCAGGAACGTCGAAGCCGGCTGTATGACAGGGGCGCTCGACTATGGGAATTCACACCAGGACATAAACTACTTTTATTGCTGCCCACCTCAAGCTCTAAATTACTCGCCAAGTGGCAAGGGCTTTTTAAGATCACACGGCGAGTTGGAGATCTCAATTATGAGGTTAAGTGAACGGATAGGGGTGGGGCACATCAAGTTTACCACCTCAACCTCGAAATATCATGGAGGGAGGTGGTTCCTGTGGCCTTAGCAACAGTAGTCCTTGAGAGGGCGGAGCTCGGGCCGGAGGTAACTCTCAAACCAAATTCATTCACCCCGGTCCCGTGTGGAGGCCACCTCTCACCGTCGCAGCTCACAGACGTGGCCAAGTTGCAATCGGAATTTGTGGACGTATTCTTATCTCTCCCTAGTCGCATAAACTTCAGAGAACACCACATCGAGACAACTCCAGGGGTGGTGGTTCATAGCCACCCCTATCGCTTTCCTGAACACAACAAAAGGGTTGTTCAGGAAGAATTGGAAGCAATGCTCGAGATGGGCGTAATTGAAGAATCGCACGGTGATTTGGCCAGTCCAGGGGTTCTGGTACCTAAGAGCGACGGGACAGTCTGGTTCTGTGTAGACTAAACGCGGTGTCCAAATTTCATGCATTGCTTGATCTATTGGGCACAGCTCAATTTTATTCGACACTGGACTTAACAACGGGTTATTGGCAGATCCCTTTGACTCCATTTGAGAAAAAAATGCTTTTTCCACACCGTTCGGCTTACACCAATTTGTGACCCTTCCGTTCAGTTTGTTCAGGGCCCCGGCCATGTTTTAGTGTCTCATGGATAAAGTTCTCAGACCACATACAGCATATGCTGCCGCATGTTTAGATGATATTATTTTCTATAGTAATGACTGGCAGCGGCACATGCAACATCTGAGAGCTGTCCTGAGGTCGCTGCGATGGGCGGGGCTATTGGCCAACCTGAAGAAGTGCACAATTGGGCGGGTGGAAGTTCGGTATCTGGGGTTCCATTTGGGCCATGGGCAAGTGCATCTCTAGGTTAACAAAACCACAGCAATCACGGCCTGTCCGATGCCCAAGACCAAAAGGAGGTGAGACAGTTTCTGGGGCTGGCTGGCTATTACCAAAGGTTTGTGCTGTGCCTAGTTACTCTGATGTCACCAGCCTGCTGGCTGATCTTACTAGAAAGGGGGCCCCTGATCTGGTCCAGTGGTCGGAGTCATGCCAACAGGCTTCCCTAAAAAAAAATCTGTGCTTTGTGGGGGGCCGCTTTTACATGCTCCTAATTTCTCTCTCCCCTTTATTTTGCAGACAGATGCATCTTACAGAGGGCTGGGGGCAATGCTCTCGCAGGAGGTTGATGGGGAGGAGTGGCCGAAGCTGTACATTAGTCGTAAGCTCTCGCTAAAAGAGACTAAGTATAGCACCGTGGAGAAGGAGTGTCTAGCGATCAAGTGAGCGATCCTCACTCTCTGCTACTACCTGCTGGGGCGGGCCCTCACCCTCTATTCAGATCACGCCCCACTCCAGTGGCTCCACCACATGAAGGATACCAATGCGGGGATCACCTGTTGGTACCTGGCACTTCAGCCATTCATATTTGAGGTGATCCACAGACCAGGGGCACAGATGGCTGTGGCTGACTTTCTCTCCAGAAATGGGGGGGGGGGGAGTCGGCAGGCCGGATGTTGCCTTGACCTGAGTCGGGCAGTAGGGATATGTGGTGATGGGGATGTGGTCGGGTGTCTGTCTGCAGGAGAGAGAGAGAGAGAGAGCGGTAAGGCTCGTCACCTGGGTTATCATTATCTCTAACACCTGTTTCTTGTTGTAGTGATGGCGGAGGGAGACACAAAAAGGTGCACGAGGCGTCAGAGTGGCAGAGAGAGACCAGAGAGAGAGACTGTACCTGTGTGGGCTCAATAAGAAGCCTTTACTCATTTGTTTGTGTGACTAATTGGCCACTGAGTGCCTTTTTTGTTTAAGTTTTATGAACGATGCTGAAGTGTAATAAAAATACTCACGTTGACAGTTCACTGGCTCCAGACTCCTTCATTGCTCAGACAATGAACCTTCTGCAAAGACGAATGATTTAGAATGCACAAAGCATTTACAACCTCTAACCTAAGTGTTTCTTAAAACACCTTCAACAGAAAATAATCATGTGTTTTAAGGAATAAACAGCATTACCCTATGTGTACATGTAGTATCACAAGCAACTATCATGTGTGTTCTTTGCTAACAACAAGGAGTTTAGCACAATTACAAAACCTTGAAGGATCATTAGGATGTATCTTGCTTCTTGCTATTGAAGTATTAGTCCATCAGCAAGTGAAGCTAATAGCTGAAAGCCTTGCATGAACAATGATGTTACCTCAGTGAGAGTTTTACATGCAGATAAGTTCTGTATACAGTGTGCAGGCTGCTGATTTTGCCTTTAGAAAGTTTCAACCTATTTTTCAGAAAGTAAGGTGGGGGTCTGCCTCTGCCCAGTGACCAGCATTTCCCCACTCCATGGCCTATTTTGTGACAGGAACTACAAAGCCTTTTCACTTTACCACAGGGTCAATTTGATTACTGTCAGGTTGACCATGATTGTCCTCAGGCCACCGTTCTGGTGCCTGAGGGGTGTCATCTTGCCTCACTGCTTCCACTGAGGGCCCTTCCTATTCTCAGGACGTTATTGGTTATTTATTCACTGGGGCCAGAATTCATGCCACTGAAAGTACATGCCGCCTCCTTCCCAGACTACACCACAGAGTGGTGAAGAGAGCCCCTTTGGTTGCTAGCCGAGGGTTGATGCACAACTGGGCTGTCCTCTAATTCTGGAATCCTTTTGCAATGGCTTGCATGTATCCACGTGGCTCTCTCAGCGACCTTCACAGCGGTTGTGGTTGTCAGCACAACTTGGAATGGTCCCAACCACCTTGGCGACTTCCAATTCTTTTGCCTGTGATCTTTTACCACCACCCAGTCTCTGGGCACCAGATCATGCAATTTCCCTTTCGCCTCTCTAGGGAACGCTGCTTTCACCTTTCTATGAATATCAGAAAGTACAGCAGAGAGGTTTGCACAATAACGCAACATTTCATCCTCACACTGGTCAGTATCAGGCAACTAACTTTTTTTGGTCCAATTCCCATGTTAAGGGATCTGCCAAACAAAATTTCAAAGGGGCTTAAACCATTTAATTTCCTGAGTCTTGCCCGCATCTGCATTAACACCAATGGTAATGCTTGAACCCAGTTTAGTCCAGTTTCAACCAAACATTTGACCAATTTGTTTTTTAGCTTGCCATTTTCTCTTTCCACTGCTCCTCCACTCTGTGTTGTCATATCAATTCCCAAATTTACATTTACATTTATGCATTTAGAAGACTATGTGCTTTAGCCCACTATGCCATCATCACACCAAATATTGACCGGTGTGATGTAGGGCTTGATTCACAAAGTGAGTTCCATTAACACTGCTAATTTTCCATGGAATGCCCCATCTGGGTATTATTTCTTGCGTTAGAATTTTTGCCACTGCACTCGCATCTGCTTTTCTAGTGGGGTATGCTTCCACCCACTTGGAGAACATGTCTACATCTACAATCTGAAGGCAATATTTTTTGCCTTCTTGGACACTCAGTTTAATAAAGTCCATTTGAAGGTGGTCAAATGGCTTTTCAGGTGGCGGATGTGCACTCATAGGCATCTGTTGCCCTCTTCCTACATTAAATTTGGCACATATTACACATTTTTGACAACTTTTGGGCATAAATTGAAAACCCCTTTGTGAACCAGTACCTATTTATTTCACTCAACATCCCTCCTTCTGACACATGGTCTACACCATGTGTCAATTTGCATAATGTGGAAATAAATGGCTTGGCAGTCATGGTTTACCGTTTGGACCGACCCAAATACCATCTCGCTAAATACAATACAGCTTTCTCCTTCACTGTTGCTCTGCTATGTAAATCAATTAAATCTGCATTTGGTGTGTGTGTCAGTTTGTGGAACAGAAACCAAACCGTTGTTTTGAACATCCTGTGGAGCAGCTTTCTTTGCTGCAGCATCTGCACATGAATTTCCCACAGAAATGGGGTCAAGTGAGTTAGTGTGTGCCTCACATTTACACACAGCGACAGAGGATTTAACAGTACAGCCTCTAACAGGGGTGCCACCAGGGGTCCATTAGAGATGGGTTTGCCTGTAGATGTAAGGAAGTCTTTTTGATTCCAAATGGCCCTAAAATTATTCACCACCCTGAATGCATATCTACTGTCAGTGTTAATGTTAACGGACTTACCAGCCGTGTTTTTGCAGGCTTCAGTTAAAGCTATCAATTCCACTGCTTGTGCGGATGTGTGTCCGGGTAAGCAGTGTGCAATGATTGTATCAGATGCAGTTACTACAGTGAACCCAGTTTTAGTTTTTTCTGTGATAGTGTCCCTTGATGCAGAACCATCAACAAACAGTTCCAACTCATCATTGGAGAGTGGTGTATCCTTGAGGTCAGGCCTGGGGGAGCAGTTATTGAATCAACACAGTCATGTGGTTCTCCATCATCTGCAGTGGGTAAAAGAGTAGCAGGGTTAAGAACCGTACATCTTTTAACAGTAATGTTTGGCATTTCCAATAATACACCATTATATCTGCAGACAGGTGGGCTGTTTTTTGGTCTAACAGTATGACTGATACTGAATGTGGGACCAATAGGGTCAAATGTTGATAACCCACCAAATCTCTGGAATTGAGCACTGCTTTTTCTGCAGCAGCAACAGCTCTAAGGCATTTGGGCAGCCCAGCTGCCACTGTGTCTAATTTAGATGAGAAATAAACTACTGGCCATAATTTTCCCCCATGGTCTTGTGACAGAACAGAAGTCATGTAACCTCCTTTTTCATCCACAGTCTGCACAGAATGCTTAGTCATGTCAGGCAGTCCCAATGTGGGTGCAGATTGTAAAGCCACCTTCAGAAAAAAAAGCTTCATGTCCAAATTCAGTCCAAACTACTTTGTCATGTGCTGTCAGGTGTTTACTATGTATCATTGCAGACAGTGGAGCCTATATTTCTGCATAATTAGGATTCCCCTGCCTACACAATTACATCATTCTTAAACTCATAATTAGTTTTTTGGTGATAGGCCGTGGAATGTTTTGCATGGCCAAAATTCTTTTGGGCGAGAGGGACATACCATCAGCTGTGATCACATGGCCCAGGAATGTAACTTGAGGCCTTACCCTTTCTGTTTTGTTTTGTTTACTTTGTGGCCATTCTCAGCCAAGTGTTTCAAAAGGGTCAGAGTGTCAGCTTTGCATGCTTCCTCTGTGGGAGAGCAGATAAATAAATCATCGATGTACTGGAGCAATGCACTATTTTTTGAGAGCTCAAGGCCTTCTAAGTTATCTTTCAGGGCTGCATTGTAAATCACAGGGCATTCGCAATAACCCTGTGCCAGTCTTGTCCAGGTGTATGTTTTCCCCTTGAAGGAAAATGCAGACCAATATTTTGAGTCTTTATCGACCGATATGCTAAAGAAAGCATTAGACAGGTCGATAACAGAGAACCACTTGCTATTTAATGGAACCTGGGACAGAATATTGTGTGGGTTGGGCACATTTATGGCACGCGCATGTACGGCTGCATTCACAGCTTGCAAATCTTGAACAAATCTTCATTCTACTGGCTGGCCAGCATCTCTTATTTTCTTAACTTGAAAAATTGGAGTATGCACCAGTGACGTTTGGCATGGCACAATTATGCCTGATTTTAATAATGAATCAAATACTAGTCGAATTCTTTCCATTGCTTTGCTTTTGATTTGATATTGTGAAAAGTGGTTTTTGGAGTGATCACAACTGGTTCAGCGCCTTTCATTAACCCCACATCACATTTACTTTGGTACCAAAGAGAACTTGGTATTTCAGAGAGCTCAGAAGGGTCTTCACCAGACATATGGTTGACCATAAAACATATCTCCTCAACAATCTGAACAGTTCTGTTTAAAGTTATGCGTAAGGGCATCTGTAATCTGTGAGGAGCATGCTTAACCTGCTGATGTGCAGACCCCCCACCCCCAGAACTGATGTCACTTTGCTTAAATTAGTTCACATTTACTGTATGGTCTAGTCAAAAAAAGTTAAAAGAGTTAATAATGTTGACAGATTATAAAGATGTATAATTTGTCAACATTATGAACAATTTTGAACAGCACACTATATAGTAAATGTGAACTCATTTAAGCAAAGTAAAGTCAAACCCATGGGTGGGCTCAATGAGCAACAACAGGTTAACATTGTATTGAACCCCTTTTTTAGAGGTGTCTTGCCAGTCTGTTTCAAATACACAATTACGCACCCATGGTACTTAATCTTCTCATTTGATGTCAGCTGATTTAGCTAATGAAATATGTGGGCTAGCCCTCAGAACATTGTAAAAGTTTGCTCTTAGAGGCTCTGGTAGCAGAACTCCAGCAGCACACATGTTGTCTTTCCAATATAACCAATCTGTCTGTATAAAATCATTGTTCACACAATTTAAAAAACATTTTCTCTCAAAATCTTCATAATTTCCTTCTGACACATAAGCAGTACAATGCAAGTCACCCTCCTGTTAGAAGCCTAATGTTTCCTGTGGTGTGTTCGTGTGTGTGTTGCGTTAACTCTCTGCCCACTATGTCTTTTGATGCTTTTGTGAGGTGCCATTCATAGGCGTAGAGAATGCGGGTGGGGACAGGTTTGTTCAGCATCGTGTAAGCATGTGAGTTCATTTCGGAGTAATTATTTCTGGTCAGTACTACCGCTGCTTCGTTAGCCTTTAACATAATGCCCAGAGTACACATTAAATTGCGTCCCAACAAATTTATGGGGCAGCATTTTGACAATAGGAACGAATGTTTTATGATGCCCTTCAGATCATCTTTGATTGAAAGTGGCACTGTACAAAACTCTTTTACTGAATCACCAGTCGCCCCAATCGTTCTAATGTATTGACCACTAATTTTGGGAGGGGGCGTGAATTCTTTGTTCATTATTACAGGTTCTGTGGCACCGGATTCCACTAGATATGTAATTGGTTTATTTTCAACGGTCAATGTGATGGTAGGCATCATTTTATAGGCTGAATTGGAAAGCATTGTGTAAACAGTGTTTGTGTCATGCGTGTGTGTGTCATTTTCAAACTCACGTGTCCCTTGCTTGTCCCCACCTGTTCCCAACCCCTCCAGGAGTCAATCCACTTTTATCTCATTTTCTCTAGCTCTTGTCCTCTGGTTTTTGTTCTATACTGTCCTTTATCAAGTGATCAGTGGCTCCGCAGTGAAAGCAGCCTTTTTTTCCTTCCTCGGTTTCTGCCTCTGCCCCGCCCTCACCCTCTCTGGCTCTGTGGCTCATATGCTTGCAGCTGGGCCATTTACAAGTCCTTTGAGGAAACGGTCACACAGATGCACTTCCCATGGTGACATGGTATTGGTGTGCAGTGGTTTATCGATACCACAGTCTGCAGTGTGCACCTCAGGCACACTAAATATTCAGTTACTGGTTCTGTAGGACCCTGCTTGCAGGAGGTAATCTTACATAAATCCATTTGTTTAGGAAATGTCGTTTGAATGCTGTTCAACAGTCCAGTCACCGCCTGCACATGCATGCTGGTATCTTCTTCGCTATACTGGTGCTGGGGATTTGGGTGGGGGCACTGGTGTAACCACTAGCACTCTGCTCAGACCCTCCTCCTGTAGTGAGGATGCCGAGGCAGGTGTGTTGAGATCCATGTGCAGTTTTAATAACAGTATAAATAGTAAAACAAAGTAACAAAATAAGGAAAAACTAAAAGGCAGGTAATAGTAAACAAAAAGGCAGGCAAGGGTTCGGTACACAGGCAGACAGTCTAGAAAGGCAAACTAAGTAAATCAGATAGGCCGAGGGGTAAACAAAAAGGCAGGCAAGGGTTCGGTACACAGGCAAACAGTCCAGAAAGGCAAACTAAGTAAATCCGATAGGCAGAGGGGTAATCCAATAAACGGGCAATACATCCACAGGCAGGAGTCAAAACACAGGGAAAACAGGATAGGTAAATAACGCTCAGAAATGTTGACAAGGCAAACAAGACTTCGCACTGAATGTGAGAAAACAGAGAACTTAAATAACCAGAGTTAATGTGAAACAGATGTGAGAGTAATCAGTCTGAGTGGAGGATTATGGGAAATGTAGTTCATGAGATGCATATACTCAGGGGATTGCGACCTTTGGTGGTGTACAGGAGAGGTAGCAGGCGCCGCAGGTGTAACAGAGCCCCCCCACCCCTGCGAATGGCTCCTGACGTGAAGAGGTTGTCTGTGTCGGGGTCTACCTCGACCTCTGGGAGCGGGACGATTAGGAAAATTGTAGTGGAATTCAGCGATGAGAGCCGGGTCTAGAATGTCCTCAGAATTAGTCCAGGAACGCTCCTCAGGGCCGTAGCCCTCCCAGTCCACCAAGTATTGAAGCGTCCAACCCCGGCGTCGAGAGTTCAGGAGCTTTTGTACCCGAAAGGCTTCCTCTCCATCAATGAGGAATGGAAGGGGTCTCTGGGGTTCTTGAGGGCCCTCCTCTCTCGGAGGCACCATGGGTTTAAGCAGGGAAACATGAAAGGTGGGGGAAACACGGTAATTAGCAGGGAGCTGAAGTTTGAATGATACAGGATTGATTTGACGAAGAATTTTGAAAGGACCAACATACCTGGGACTTAATTTCTTGCATAGGAGTCGCAGACAAAGATCTCGGATGGATAGCCAAACACATTGTCCAGGAGCATAGTTGGGGCCAGTTCGCCGATGGAGATTGGCCTGTTCACTCTGTCGGCGAATGGGATGCTGTAAGTGGACGTAAGCTTGATCCCAGATAGCCTCACTGTGCTGCATCCAGTCGTCAACTGCAGGTACATCGGATGGCTCCCCGGACTAGGGAAAGAGTGGGGGTTGAAAACCTAGGATGCACTTGAAAGGTGTGGTTCCAGTAGCTGGTTTGAAAAATGAGTTTTGAGCATATTCAGTCCATGGCAGGAAACGGCTCCAGTCGTGCTAGTTGACTTGAGAGTAGGCCCGGAGGAATTTACCAAGGTCCTGGTTTAGACGTTCGGCTTGACCATTAGATCGAGGATGGTAACCAGAAGTTAGACTCACATTAACGTTGAGCAGTTTGAAGAATGCAGACCAGACTCAGGAGGTGAATTGGGGGCCGTGGTCGGAGACAATGTCGGTATGCCATAAAAGTGGAAGACGTACTGAAACAGGTTCTCAGCACATTCCATGGACGAGGGGAGTTTGGGCAGAGGGATGAATCTGCAGGCCTTAGAGAAGCAGTCCACCACTGTTAAGATGGTAGTGAAACCCTGAGAGTTTGGTAGATCCGTGACGAAGTCCACTGCGATATGGGACCAAGGACGTCGAGGGGCAGGTAAAGGCTGAAGGAGACCAGATGGAAGCTGTTGAATAGACTTAGAGGTGGCACACACGTTGCAGTTTTTTACATAATCAGCGACCTCAGTAGCTAGGTTCTCCCACCAAAACCACTTTTGCACTAACCTCCCAGTAGCTTGAGCACCTGGATGTCCCGAGCAGGACAAGTCATGAACCCACTGAAGAATCTGTTGCGTAAGGCACTGGGAACAAAGACCTTATCTGGAGGGCAGTCAACGGGAGTGGGTTCTTGGTTCTGAGCTTGGGTGATGTTTGCCATTATGTCCCATTTCATGGAAGCGACAATGAGAGTAGGTGGGATAATGGAAGTCACAGGGTTGTTGCCAGTAGTGGACCCATAAATACGGGACAGGGCTTCAGCTTTGGTGTTCTTGGAGCCAGGCCGAAAAGTTATTGTGAAGTCGAACTTGGAGAAGAATAGGGACCATTGAGCCTGACGAGGATTTAAGTACTTAGCAGACTGAATGTATTCTAGGTTGCGATGATCCGTGATTACCATAAAAGGATGATGAGCTCTCTCAAGCCAATGTCTCCACTCCTCGAAAGCCACCTTCATGGCTGAGAGTTCTCAGTTGCCGACATCGTAGTTTGTCTCAGCAGCAGATAACTTGCGTGAGTAGAAGGCACAGGGATGGAGTTTGGCGGGAGATCCTTGTCATTGGGAGAGTACATTTACATTTACACTTTACATTTATTCATTTGGCAGACACTTTTATCCAAAGCAACTTACAAAAGAGGGAAACATAAGCGAATCATCTTAAGGAGACAGTGGGATGAAAAGTGCCATATTACAAAGTTTCACTAGCATCAGAATAGTATTCAAAACAGAATAAAGTGCAACATGATTTATTTTTTTTTTTTTTTTTAATGACTGGTTAAGTGCTCATGGAAAAGATGTGTTTTTAGTCATTTTTTTAAGACAGAGAGTGAGTCAGCTTCACGGATGGAGTTGGGAAGGTCGTTCCACCAATGTGGTATGATGAAGCTGAAAGTCCGGGAAAGTGTTTTGGTGCCTCTTTGTGTTGGTACATCAAGGAGACATTCCTTAGCCGACCGCAGGCGGAGAGATAGCAGGCACTGCAGGTGTAACACCTCCATTTTAGTCTTCAGGCCCCCATATATTATTCATCTCCACGTGATTTAGGGAGAGGTCAGGTCAGGTGCTGATGCTGTTTTTATATAACGGTGGAGCTGAGGGCATCAGCGGTTGTGGCACTGCAGGGCCGGCAGCTTGCGGCAGCTCCTCCTCTTCTGCATCATTTTCTGCTTGATTCGGACATTGTCCGGGAGGGGTCGAGTCCAGGTATGTATTTCAGACACTGAGAGATTTTGTTAGAGGGCCCTGTCCATCCCTGGTGCATTTTTCAGTTCCTCAGATTTGTTTCAGTTAACCAATCAGTAAATGCTTTCCAATCACCCTTAAATAACTCATGCGTTTTTCTGTTCTTTCTTAGTCATTGTCTCATGTTTTTCTTGACTTGCTTTTTCCTTCTTAATCAGTTTTTCCTTTAACTGTTTAATCTGTCTTGTGCTAAAACTTCCAATTTTTGGAAAACCACATTCAGCTACCCAGATCTCTAATTGAGCGCAGCTGCTTGGTCCATAATTAGTTAACATGTATTTACAATTTGGAGCATCCATATCTGGACAGAGGTCTAGGCCTCTATTAATGTCATTATTTTTGCTTGAATTCGATCCCATTTTCCCTTTTTACTGCAGTTAGTCGATTCTCTAGCAGTTCCAAACCTGCCCTAGTAACCCGTCAGTTAAAATAATTGTATCCATTATTTAGAATCCCTTTTATTCCAGCGTAGTTCTTTTCTTAATTAAATATTTCAATTTCCCTAATTATGAATCACAGCGGAATGTCTGTTGCGGTCCCAGACTGGCTATTTCAGCGTAGGTCTTTCCTCAACTTAATAAAAATTACACAATTTATCATCTATTGGGAATCACAGCAGAATTTTCTTACCAGAAAGGTCACCTTTGTCCGAGTCTGTGGGTATTCCCCTTTTGTTTTGTTCTTAGGATGGTGCGTTGAGCCGACCCCATACCCAGGCTTCAGGTTCCCACTTCTCACCCTCTTTTGTAGGGGAGGTTCAGGTTTCTCAGGGACTCTAACCCCGACTGTGATCACAGCTTTATACTTCAGCACTGAGTCTGTTGTCGAGTCAGCTGACCATCCTGTTTGTTACTGCCAGCTTGTGGTTAAAATTCTGTAATAAAGTACTCAAGAGATTTTGAACCCTTTATTTCTTTTCTTTTTATTCATCTCCTCTCATCTATTTATTTTTTTTTCCTTCTCTTAGTTTGCTCTATTTGTCACACTCACATTCACACACCATTCATTCACATATATGCCTTCGCTGCGCATATTCTCAAGCCATACCCTTAGTACACCTGCCGCGATTTTCTTTAGGCTGTGTCTCTATACACCCCTATACACTTCTCTTAGTTTGCTCTATTTGTCACACTCACATACACATACCATTCATTCGCAGATATACCTTCACTGGGTTTATTCTTGGGATGTGATTCTCTTCACCCCCTTATTCTCAGGCTGTACCCCTAGTACCCCTGCCATGGTTTTCTTTTAGGCTGTCTCTATACACCCGTACATTTTTATTAGTATTTACACTTTGCTTTATTCATGCATTTACACACTTTTCACCTCCAATTTTACTTATTTCATTCTTATCAATTTTATCAATTTATCAGGCTTCACACAGTGAGAAATCAGCATTCTAGCTCTTCCAGGCACCCTGAATTATCAGGCGGGCAGAGCTTTATAAAAGGTGTCTGCTTACCTTTGTTTTAATTTGGAGCTCCTCCGCCCAGTCTGATGAGCCCTTCCTGCTTCCCGCCGCAAGATGTTGCCTGTCCCATATGAGTTGCAAATTTATGTTGTGGGTTAGTCGATACAAAGAATCAGCAAAAGTCTTATGAAAGGCTCAGTTCAGTAGTAAATGCAGAATATAGGTTTATTGTAAAGTTAGGTCCAATATACCACAATACAATGAGTTTGTCTCGAGAGCAACTGAACTGAGGCTATGGGGCTTCATCTTTTATAGTCTAGTTGCCCCTCTTTCTTATTGTTGCTTTCTTAGATTGACATATTTCTAAAAACTTTCTGCATCATCCTAATCACACCATTGTTTACACATTATTGTTGATCAGCCTCTTGACTCTACAGTATTTTAATAAAGTGGGGGTTGGTGGATGTGCGTAGGTTATGCAGTCAACCCTCCTTACATTCCTTTTATCATTGTTCACTGTTTCTCCACTCATTCTGGGTCACATGAGGCTATGCATGAGTTCATTGGGTTATGTGAGGTTATAATGATCATGTGATTATACACTTTTGGTTCAGCTTTCTCTTCCACACTCCCTGTAAATTTGCAAGTAGATCAATGTGCAGGACACTTTGCTTAATAATAAAACGTATTTTACACTTAATTTTTATGACTATTTACACATATAATGTCCTGGAGATGGAAATGGCACCCATTTGGCAGAATGGCTCTTAATGTGGAGCGTTTGCTGCATCAGGTGCGTTGACAGAGGGCGTGTGCTGTTTGATGTGTGAGAGTTGTTTCTCTCCAGTGCATAACTTACATTTTACTTATATTTTCTATGTTTTATATTGTAAACATATAATGAATACAAAATCAGATGCGTATTTCACAAAACTGTTTGTTCTTACCAGAGACTCTCAAATGAGCAAGCGAGCGCACACATCCATGTCAAACCGATCGCAATGGAGAAAGGGAGTGCAATCATTTTGATTAAACTGTCCAACATCATACCACAATTTCAGTTTCAATGTAATCAGTTGTGCAGCTTTCATGGAAATCAGACTGAAATCTCAGCAGTCAAGGTGTGCCGGTTTTTAAAGTGTTTTCTCCTGCTCATGTAGGTGCATGTAATACAGTGTGCACTGGGATGAGTCTTTTCAGTGCAAGAGTAAATTTGCACAGGGTTTAAAGATATGTGGTGGTGGGGGTGTGGTTAAGCGCCGGTTTGTGAATGGAGAGCGAGATCAGGAGATGAGAACGCTAAGGATCATCACCTGGCAATGATTGTCTCTAACTGCTGTTTGTCATTGCAGTCAGAGTAGAGACAGGATTTTAGAGCAAGCCAGATGCCAGCCACAAGAGACAGTTATGAGACACGAGCTGGAGAAAGACTGTGTGAATGTATGTCCGCCGAAAATCAAGTTTCTGAGTGTGATCGCTGAAAAGCATAAATATAGAGTTTCAAAGAAATAAAACATACAGTTTGAGTTGGATTCACTGTCTCCTGCTTCCTCCTTTTCTCTAACTGTGAACATTGTTACACTGGTGCCAAAACCCGGGATTAAGGGAGGAAAAATGCCGCCATGGATCCCTCAACTCTGGAGGACGTGGTCAAGACCCTTGACAGCATCCACCAGACACAACATCAGGTCCTCCCAAGTGGAGGACCAGCAGATGTTCCGGAACTTGCTGCACCAGGTGGGTGCTACTGCCGCGACTCCAGACCCTGTGACCTCCCCGCCCCAGGTTCCGCTAGTCAAGATGGGCCCCCTAGACAATCCGGAGGCCTTCTTGGAGCTCTTTGAGCAGGAGCATGTGGATGGTCGAGCACCCAGTGGGTGGTCCGGTCAATTCCACTGCTGTCTGGGGAAGCCCAACTCGTGGCACAGCAGTTGCCTCCTGGTGTACACTGACTTGAGAAAAGCCATCCTGCAATGGGTTGGCTGAACACCCGAGCAGCAGCGCCAGTGCTTTCGCTCCCTGACCATTGGCGAGCAGGGCCGCCAGTTCACCTTCGCCCAACAGCTCCGGGACACCTGCCGGAGGTGGTTGCTGGCTGAGCAATGCGACATCGTAGCTGTCATCGATCTGGTGTTACTGGAGCAGTTCATCACTCGACTTCCAAGAGGGACGGTGGAGTGGGTCCAGTGCCACTGACCAGCGTATCTCCAAATGGCCATCCAGATGGCAAAGGATCACATGGTGGCGTATTCGGGAGCCGGTGAGCCCTGAGACCCTTCTCTATCTCTCTCTCTCATTCCCCTGTCTCCCCTCCTCCCCCTGATTTCCATCCTATTCCTCCACCCCATAAATGGGGAAGAACCCCTCCCATACTGGCTCCTTGACTCCGGGGATTGCACTACCCACCGGTTTCCCCTGCCCCTCTCCGCTCTTACTCCCAGGGTGGTGGACCCGCTGTCACATGCATGGAGCCTGGGCCGGTCTATTGGAGCTGTGGGGAGCCCGGGCATTTCCGGGACCAATGCCCAGTGATGGAGGGGGGGACATTGGTTCAGGTCCTCGACGCACCGCATGCCACCCCTGATCGAGCTGGGATGTATTGCATACCTGTGAGTATTAAGGGGGTACATAAAAGGCCTTGGTGGATTCGGATTGCAGCCAAACCTCCATCCATCAATGCCTGGTTCAAGACGAGGATTTGTATGCTAGTCACAAGGTGAAGGTAAGGTGTGTGGGGACATCCATGATTATCCTGTAGTAACCATGATGATTAAATTTCAGGGAACAAAAGCATATTGTCAAAGCTGCGATTAGTTCACGCCTCATCCATCTGTTAATTTTGGGCATGAACTGGCCAATGTTTTCCAAGTTATTAAGGGATTCCCATTTGCACAGAATGTTTCATGTGGCATTTGTGATGTGCTGGCTGGGGACGCGGAGCCGGGGCCGTCTACGTCAGTTCCACGTCAGGATGACATAAGGGAGGGGAAGTCTCGGCTTCTGGAGCACTTAGAGGATTTCCCATAGAGGATTTCCCTCTGAAATAGACTTGAGATGAGACTCTTATTTGAATTATTGCATGGGCATAAGTCTCGTGGTATCTTAGATGTTGTGAGGAAAAATTGGGTGGAGGGAACTTCAAACAGCAAAAATGAAATTCAATATGTTCTTGACCTGAGAGACTCCACACATTGGGGCAACTATCACAGGAGAATCTGATACAGGCTCAAGAACATCTTGGGCGACCTTCCTGGTCGTTCGAACCTCATAAAAACCCATATCGAAACAACCCCAGGGGTAGTGGTACACAGTCGTCCTTACTGATTACCCGAGCACAAAAAAAAAGTGGTTCAAGAAGAATTTGTGGCCATGCTAGATATAGAGGTAATAGAAGATGCCGACAGTGACTGGGCCAGCCCGGTGGTGCTGGTTCTGAAGAGCGACGGCTCGGAGCGGTTCTGTGTGGATTATAGAAACATATACCCAATGCCTCATATTGACCAACTGCTCGATTGGTTGGCCACGGCTCGCTTTTATTCGACACTGGATTTAATGACGGGTTATTGGCAGATCCCCTTAACTCCAATGTCCCATGAGAAAACGGCCTTCTCCATACTGTTTGGCTTACACCAATTCGTGACCCTTCCGTTCGGTTTGTTTGGGGCCCCGGCTATGTTTCAGCACCTTATGGACCGAGTCCTCAGACTGCACTCTGCATACGTTGCTGCCTATCTGGGTGACATCATTATATACATTAATGATTGGCAGTGGCATATGCAGCATCTGAGTGTGGTTCTGAGATCGCTGTGACGGCCGGAACTCACGGAAGACCCCAAGAAGTGCAAAGTTGGACAGTTGGGGGTACATCTGCGGCCTGCCCAAGACCCAAGACCAAAAAGGAGGTGAGACAGTTCCTGGGGCTTGCTAGCTATTATAGGAGGTTTGTGCCTAATTATTCGGACGTCACCAGCCCGCTGACCGATCCCACTAAAAAGGGAGCCCCAGACCCAGTCCAGTAGTCGGAGCCATGCCCAAAGGCTTTTATGCAAGTGAAAGCTGTGCAACTGGACAGTTGGAGGTACAGCATTTGGGGTTCCACTGGAGTCATGGGCAGGTGTGCCCCCAAATTGATAAGATCGCAGCGGTTGCAGCATGCCCAAGACCCAAGACCAAAAAGGAGGTGAGACAGTTCCTGGGGCTTGCTAGCTATTATAGGAGGTTTGTGCCTAATTATTCGGACGTCACCAGCCCGCTGACCGATCTCACTAAAAAGGGAGCCCTAGACCCAGTCCAGTGGTCGGAGCCATGCCAACAGGCTTTTATGCAAGTGAAAGCTGCGCTTTGTGGTGGACCATTGTTACATGCTCCTGATTTTTCTCTCCCTTTTGTTGTACAGACTGACGTGTCGGACAGGGCATTGGGAGCCGTGTTGTCCCAGGTGGTGGATGGGAGGAGTGCCTGGTGCTGTACATCAGCTGGAAGCTTTCAGCGAGAGAGACGAGGTAGAGCACCGTTGAGATGGAGTGTCTGGTCATCAAGTGGGTGGTCCTCACCTTTTGGTACTACCTCCTGGGATGGGCTTTCACCCTCTGTTCAGACCACGCCCCGCTCCAGGTGCTCCATCGCATGAAGAATCCCAACGTGCGGATCACTCGTTGGTATCTGGCTCTTCAGCCTTTCAAGTTCTAGGTGGTCCACAGACTGGTGGTGCAGATGGCTGTTGCAAACTTTCTCTCCAGAAATGGAGGGGAGTGCTGGGTAGGCCAGATTGCTTCCAGCCTGAGTCGGGCGATGGGGGTATGTGCTGGTGGGGGCATGGTTAAGCGGCGGTTTGTGAATGGAGAGTGAGACTAGGAGATGAGAACGGTAAACTCAAGCTGGAGAACTCAAGATGGTGCCGAGTATGGCTGCTGCGTTGCGAGCTCCAACACAACATAGTAGTGTTTTGTTTGTTTTGTTCACAATTCTTATGTTTTTTGTCTTGGATGTTGTCTGCCTTATTGTCTACGACAGACAAACACTTTTGGACATTGGTTCAGCAATTTCACACCGTAAACCGGGCTTCACATTTCTCAATGCCGACCCGCTGTTTACGAACACGCAAGCGGAGCCCTTTGTCTGGGCAGCACAGCCGCGGAAATGCAAAAGGAAAAGGGGAAACAGAGCCGCCGTTCTCATCAGAGTAAGACGCCGTGCAAATTGACCCCCGCTACCCACTATTCTACTGGCAAATGTTCAGTCTCTGGATAACAAGCTCTGCAAGCTGAAAGTGTGGATCTCTTTCCAACGAGATACAAGGGACTGCTGCATTATCTGCCTTATGGAAACTTGGATGTCTGCGGAGATTCCAGACTCAGCCATTGAACCTGCGGGGTTCTCCGTGCACCGAGCGGACAGAGCAAAAGACCTCTCAGGTAAAAGCAGAGGAGGTGGTGTATGTTTTATGATCAACAAATCCTGGTGTGATCAGAGGAACGTACATTCTATCAAGTCTTTCTGCTCTCCTGATCTGGAATTTCTCATGCTTCTGTGTCGACCATTCTGGCTACCGAGGGAATTCACAGCGGTCATTATCACAGCTGTGTACATCCCCCCACAAGCCGATACAGACCGGGCACTCAAGGATCTGTATGGGAGTATAAGTGAGCAGGAAACTGTGCACCCTGAGGCTGCGTTCATTGCGACCGGGGACTTTAATAAAGCCAGTTTCAAATCAGTCGCACCAAAATACCACCAGCACATTAGACAAATCCCTCCCCCGCCCACCATTTGGCAAATCGGACCACTCTTCCATTCTGCTTCTGCCCGCTTACAGGCAGAAACTGAAACAGGAAGCACCCACCCTCAGAATGATCTAGTGCTGGTCGGACCAATCAGATTCTATGCTACAAGACTGTTTTGATCACATGGACTGGGAGATGTTCCGGTCCGCCTCTGATGATGACATCGAGCTTTACGCTGATAGCGTAATGTGTTTCATCAGAACGTGCGTAGAGGACATGGTTCCGACCAGAACAATATGGATCTATCCGAATCAGAAACCTTGGATTAATAGCGATGTTCATGAGGCACTTAATGTGCGGACCTCCACTTTTAATTCCGGGAACGCGGAGGAGCATAAACAAGCTAGTTATGCCCTCCGAAAAACTATCAGAACTGCAAAACGCCAGTACAGGAGCAAGATTGAAGGACAGTTTAACACCACCAACTCTAGAAGCATGTGGCAGGGAATTAACATCATCACGGACTTTAAAGGGAATAAAAACTCTGCCATGAACACCGCTGCCTCTCTCCCGGATGAGCTAAATACTTTTTATGCTCGTTTCGAGGGAAATAACACCACCCTCGTGGAGAGAGCTCTCGCGGCTGAATCTACAGAGGTTAGTTCACTCTCCGTCTTTGTAACGGATGTAACCCAATCCTTCAGACGGGTGAAATCCGCAAAGCCGCAGGCCCAGACAGCATTCCGGGCCGCATCATCAGAGCGTGCGCGAACCAGCTGGCTGGTGTTTTTACGGACATTTTCAACCTTTCCCTCTCTTTGTCTGTAGTCCCCACATGCTTTAAAACATCCACCATTGTGCCTGTTCCAAAACAATCAAAAATAACTTGTTTAAATGACTGGTGTCCTGTTGCTCTTACCCCCATCATCAGCAAATGCTTTGAGAGACTAATCAGAGATTACATCTGCTCTGTATTGCCTCTTTCTCTTGACCCGCTGCAGTTTGCTTACCGCAACAACCGCTCCACTGATGATGCCATTGCATCTACAATACACACTGCTCTCTCCCACCTGGAAAAAAAGAACACTTATGTGAGAATGCTGTTTGTAGACTACAGCTCAGCATTCAACACCATAGTGCCCTCCAAGCCTGATGAGAAACTCCGGGCTCTGGGCTTAAACAGCTCACTGTGCAGCTGGATCCTGGACTTCCTGTCAAGCAGACGCCAGGTGGTTAGAATAGGTAGCAACATCTCCTCCTCACTGACCCTCAACATTGGAGCCCCACAGGGCTGTGTTCTCAGCCCACTCCTGTATTCCCTGTACACACATGACTGTGTGGCAACTCAAAGCTCCAATGCCATCATTAAGTTTGCTGATGACACGACGGTGGTAGGTCTGATCACTGACAATGATGAAGCAGCCTACAGAGAGGAGGTGCACACTCTGACACACTGGTGTCAGGAGCACAACCTCTCCCTCAACGTCAGTAAGACAAAGGAGCTTGTGGTGGACTTCAGAAGAAAAGACAGAGAACACAGTTCCATCACCATCAATGGAGCACCAGTGGAGAGAGTCAGCAGCTTCAAGTTCCTGGGTGTCCACATCACTGAGGAACTCACATGGTCCATCCACACTGAAGTCGTTGTGAAGAAGGTTCATCAGTGCCTCTTCTTCCTGAGATGGCTGAGGAAGTTTGGAATGAACCGCCACATCCTCACACGGTTCTACACCTGCACTGTAGAGAACATCCTGACTAGCTGCATCTCCGCCTGGTACGGCAATAGCACAGCCCACAACCGCAAAGCACTGCAAAGGGTGGTGTGAACTGCCAGACACATCATCGGAGGTGAGCTTCCCTCCCTCCAGGAAATATATACAAGGCGGTGTGTGAAAAAAGCTCGGAGGATCATCAGAGACTCCAGCCACCTGAGCCATGGGCTGTTCTCACTGCTACCATCAAGTAGGCGGTATCGCAGCATCAGGACCCGCACCAGCCGACTCCATGATAGCTTCTTCCCCCAAGCAATCAGACTTCTGAACTCTTGATCTCCCACGATCAAATACATCAGCACTGCACTTTATTACCCTTACTCTTATATCTCACACCGGACTGTCATAAATTATATTATTATTATATTATATTCTCTCTTAACAACTGACTATCAGCCGACAGCCTGAATGTCAATACAGTACAATACTGTACATTCTATATATACTATATATACTTTTTTATATATTTTTATTTTTTATTTTTATTGAATAATGTGTATCTATATAGTGCGTATTGTATACTGTACAGTGTATGTTATTATTTGTATATTGTTGAGTGTAATTATGTGTACATCAGATGTTTAAATTGTGCTGTGTTAATTTGATGTTATTGTAAATTGGTACATGTCTCATCACTGTCACGACTGCTATGTTGATCGGAACTGCACCCAAGAATTTCACACACCATTGCACTTGTGTATATGGCTGTGTGACAATAAAGTGATTTGATTTGATTTGATTTTATTTGAAGGATCATTGCAGTGAGAGTGGAGACGGGCTTTAAGAGCGAGCCAGACACCAGTCACGAGAGAGAGTTACGAGACATGAGCTGGAGAAAGACTGTTTGAATTTATGTCTGCTGAAAAGCGTAGTTTCTGAGTGTGATCACTGAAAAGCGTAAATCTTGAGTTTCGAAGAAATAAAACTTACCATTTGAGTTGGATTTGCCGTCTCTCGCTTCCTCCTTTTTCCTAACTGTTAACATTGTTATAAGATGATTGTACTATGCTAAACTTTATGTAATGCTGAATATAATGTATAATAATACTAATGGTCTTGATATTGGAAAGTCCTCCTGATGCCACATGTATTGTCTGATTTCACTAGTAAATTTATACTATGGCAAACATTATTTTACTGGATAAGAACACACAATTCTTTTTAAAGAATAGTTTAGAAACATGTAATCAGTGACGATACTGTTTTAAAAACAATCATATTAAAATACTCAAATGTATGTAATCAGTGACAGTGTATAAGCATATGTATCTAACATAATTATGTAATTTTCAGCTGGGCAGAATTATTAATATTTCTATTCTGGTGTCACCATGCCCTCTGCTAGGCTGATTTTTTGTCCCACTCAATCCCTATGGATCATTTTACTCTTTAATTATAAGCACTTTTTGTTAAGTTTTACAAGTAAAGGAACTGTTTCACATATGTCCTGAAAGTAATAATAATAATAATAAATTCAAACTGAATTTTTCATGATTCAGGCTTTGTTCAAAGTTTTGTGAGAGTATAGTGAGATATAATAATTGTGAAATCAGTACTGTAAATCAAACCAAATCCTTACTCCCTTTATCATATCAGTTTTTTGAAAAAAACATATTTTAATAAAATACAGGAAATAATATTTTTTATACAATTAATTGATTAATCATAGAAATAACTGAATATTAATTGATTGACAAAATAATCGTTAGTTGCAGCCCTAAGAGACACCACAACCAAGTTACAGAGAACCTTGTAGTTGTAAATTTAAGTGTTGAATTTTATCCAGAAAAGCAGATGAGATTAAAATAATTGTCATAAATGGTCTTTTATTCAAATGTTTATTTTCTTGTTTCATTTTACATTTTATTACTTTTTTTATTCTTATTACTTGTTCTTAATTGGTTTTTAAACAAATTTTTATGTCTGGTTGACTGAAATCAGTTTCATTTATTTGATCAGTCCGTTATAGTTTTATATTTCGTGATCGGTAATACTTTGAACCTGATTGATAGTTTCTTTTCAGGGTATATTTCCATTAAAGAGACACCATAACCAAGTAACAGAGAACCGTGCAGCAGTACTACCAAATCACAGCTTTACTAATAAAAGGACATACAGCACTCCTGTTCATGTGATATTGCTTTACTACTGTATATATGGTGAAATACAGGGCCGTAACCAGGGTTTGGAAATTAATGATGGTAGGGTGCCAAGAATTGTACCAAAATTACAATTATGTTTTTACCTATGACTTAGTGAAACATCAGCTACTAAAATGAATAAAATAGCATAGCCTTCATCATGGTCAGTGTTAGAATATTTGACATATATTTAGCCGGCAGCCACATCACCCTGCAGCTTTCACCTGGTTACACATTGGAGCTTAGCAGGATTGAGGCTGGTCAATACCTGGATGGGAGACTACCTGGGGAAACTAAGGTTGCTGCTGGAAGAGGTGTTAGAGAGGCCAGCAGGGGGTACTCACCCTGCAGTCTGTGTGGGTCCTAACGCCCTAGTATATTGATGGGGTTCAGGCCAAATTCCCCCATTGGTCCTTCTCATTCATGGCCTCCTAATAATCCCTATCCATTAATTGGCTGTATCTCTACTCTCTCCTCTCCACTAATAGCTGGTGTGTGGTAAGCGTACTGGTGCAATATGGCTGCTGTCGCATCATCCAGTTTTTTTTTTTTTTTTCAGTGACTCATGGGCTATTTTCCTCTACCATAAGAACTGTTTTATTATTTAAACTATTAACAAACTAGATGTAGTAATGGTGTACACAATGCAAACACAACCGACAATATACAGTATATATTCAGTATAGCCAAGGCAAGTTTATTTATAGCACATTTCATACACAATGGCAATTCAAAGTGCTTTACATATACATTTTAAAGAAAATACAAGATACCAATTAAGAACATGAAATAAGAATAAAAAGTAATAAAAATTAGAAAAAGTTATATAAAAAGAAAATAAAAAGAATAAAATAGAATAATTTAAATGAAAGAAAGACAAAAGCAAAATGATTCAGTGAAATCAGTAAGTGCAGCACAATGCTCAGTCAGAAAATGCACAGCTAAACTGATGTGTTTTCAGTCTGGATTTAAATGTGGCTACTGTTGGGGCACATCTAACCTCTTCTGGAAGCTGGTTCCAGCTGCGGGTGGCATAATAGCTAAACACTGTCTCACCTTGTTTTGAGTGAACCCTCTGTATATCTAACTGATGATCCTAATGATCTGAGAAGTCTGTTAGGTTTATATTCAACATGCAGATCGGAAATGTATTTAGATCCTAGGCTATTGAGCGATTTATAAATGACTAATTGTACTTTAAAATAAATTCTAAATGTAACTGGAAGCCAGTGTAAAGACCTTAGGACTGGAGTAATATGCTCAGATGTTTTGGTTTGGGTGAGAATCCTGGCAGCAGCATTCTGAATGAGCTTCAGGTGTCTAATGTTTTTTTTAGGAAGGCCAGTTAGGAGTCCACTGCAGTAGTCTACTCTACTGGTGATGAACGCATGAACAAGTTTCTCTAAGTCTTGACTGGATACAAAACATCTAATTCTGGCTATATTTTTTAGATGATAGTAGGCTGATTTAGTTATTGCTTTGATGTGACTACTGAAACTAAGGTCTGACTCCAAAATGACACCAAGATTTCTTACCTGATGTTTTGTCTTTAGGCCCTTGGAGTCAAGGTATGTATTCACCTTTGGAATTTCACCTTTGTTGCCAAATACAATTACCTCTGTCTTGTCATTGTTTAACTGAGTGAAGTTTTGGCACATCCAACTGTTAATTTCATCAATGCACTGGCACAGAGAGTCTATGGGGCTGTAGTCATTTGGCGATAGGGCTAGATAGATCTGGGTATCATTATGTATGCAATTTGGTTCTTTTTCATAATTTGGCCTAGTGGTAGCATATACAGGTTGAACAGGAGCAGTGCAAGAATTGAGCCTTGTGGGACTCCACATGTCATGGATGTCCACTCAGATTCATAGTTTCCTATGTTCAAATAGTAACCCCTACCTTCTAGATATGACCTGAACCAGCTGAGGACCGTCCCAGAGAGCCTTACCCAGTTTTCCAGTCTGTCTAGGAGAATATTGTGGTCAACAGTGTCAAAAGCAGCACTGAGATCTAATAATAATAATAGCACTGATATTTTGCCTGAATCAGTATTAAGCCGAATATCATTTAGGATCTTTATGAGCGCCATCTCTGTGCTATGATGCAGTCGGAAACCAGACTGTAAATTGTCCAAGTAGCCAGTGGAGATTAAGAATTTGTTCATCTGATTAAAAACAACCTTATCAATGATTTTGCCTGTGAAAGGAAGATTTGAAATTGGTTTGTAGTTGTTCAATATGGAGTTATCTAGATTGTTCTTTTTAAGAAGTGTCTTGACAATTGCAGTTTTCAGGGACTTCGGAAATGTGCCTGAAAGGAGTGACGCATTTACTATTTCTAACAAAAAATGTTAGAAACAATTTTTGAAAAATGTTGCAGGGAGTGTGTCAAGACAGCAGGTTGAAATTTTAAGATGCTGTACTATTTCTTCCAGGGTTTGCCATCAGTTTCCTCAAAATCGGACATAGTGACTAATTTCTGAAGATTTTGTGGTGGGTGCTGTCTGACCTCAGTGCAACATGTGGACAGGCTGATCACCATTCTAATATAATTTATCTTCTTCATGAAAAAAGATGCAAACTTATTGCATTTTCTGTCAGAGAGCATTTCACAGACAACCTGTGTTGGGGGTTTGTTAGTCTCTCTACAGTAGCAAAAAGAGTGCGGGTGTTGTTTATATTGCTGTTAATAGTGTTTGAGAAGAAGGTCTGCCTAGCTGTGCCTAATTCCAAATTGAAAGCATGAAGGCTGTCTTTATAGATATTATAATGGACTTCAAGTTGTATTTTCCGCCACATTTGTTCTGCTTTCCTGCATTTTCTTTTCATGTTTTTAACTGCTGTTATGTTTCTCCAAGGTGCTTTACGCCTGCCAGTGATCGTCCAGACCTTTACAGGAGCAATGCCATCAATAGCATTTTTTACTTTTGAGTTAAAGGTATTGAGGAGATCATCAACACAGTCTGCGGATATACTCGGTTTCAAAGATATAACCTTGATAAATTGCACACTAGTGTTGTCATTTATGTACCTCTTTTTGTCAGAGACAGATCTAACTTCAGTGGCAGGAGAAATCAATATTTCAAAGAAAATACAGAAATGGTCAGATAGCACAACGTCCTTAATAATAGTGAACGAAATGTTCAGACCCATGCTAATGAGCAGATCAAGAGTGTGTCTGAGATTGTGTGTGGGTCCATCTACATGTTGAGTCAGATCAAAAGTGTTTAAAACTGTTTTGAGTTCTTTGGCAGTGTTGTGTTCAGGATTATCTATATGAATGTTGAAATACCCAGCAATAACAAAACTGTCAAATTCAGAGGAAGTTGTTGATAACAGTTTTGTAAAATCATCAACAAATCCAGGAGAGTATTTTGGAGGCCTATAAATAATTCTAAATAGAATGTGTGGAGCACCTTTTAGTATACAGTCATACTTAGATATTCAAAGGTCAAGTAATCACCAAGTGACGCTTGCATTGAAAGACATCTTTAAATATTGCCGTTAATCCTCCACCTTTCCTAACAGCTCTGCATACACTCATAAAAGTAAAGTTTGGAGGGACTTATTCATTGAGGACTGTTGCACTGCAGCTGTTATCTTAACCAAGTCTCATTTAGAAACATAAATATGGTTGTTTGTGGTCATGAGGTCACTGACTAGAAACGGCTTTTTCTTTAGTGAGCAGATGTTTAAGTGCTAACTTCACAGTATCTGTTTTTGGCCCCACAGTAATGTTGGATTTACGTCTAATATGCAACAGATTAGATTGGTTTGCCATACGTATTGAGAAAGCCTTAGTCTTTCTATCACTTAACATAACAGATACTGAAACAGCTACTGGCACAGCGGGTTGTGCCTGCTGTGCGGCACAGCGGCTTTTTGGACTCAAGATGGCACCAAGTATGGCTGCTGTGTTGCAAGCTCCGACACAACATGGTAGTGTTTTGTTTGTTTTGTTTACAATTCTTATGTTTTTTTTTTACTTGGATGTTGTCTGCCTTATTGTCTATGACAGACAAACACTTTTGGACATTGGTTCAGCAATTACACACCGTAAACCGGACTTCAAATTCCTCAATGCCGACTCGCTGTTTACAAACACGCAAGCGGAGCCCTTTGTCTGGGCAGCCCGGCTGCGGAAATGCAGGAGGAAAAGGGGAAACAGAGCCGGCGTTCTCATCAGAGTAAGACATCGCACAAATCGACCCCTGCTACCCAGTATTCTACTGGCAAATGTTCAGTCTCTGGATAACAAGCTCTGCGAGCTGAAAGCGCGGATCTCTTTCCAATGAGAGATGAGGGACTGCTGCATTATCTGCCTTACGGAAACTTGGATGTCTGTGGAGATTCCAGACTCAGCCATCGAACCCGCGGGGTTCTCCGTGCACCGAGCGGACAGAGTGAAAGACCTCTCAGGTAATAGCAGAGGTGGTGGTGTATGTTTTATGATCAACAAATCCTGGTTTGATCAGAGGAACGTACATTCTATCAAGTCTTTCTGCTCTCCTGATCTGGAATTTCTCATGCTTCTGTGTCGACCATTCTGGCTACTGAGGGAATTCACAGCGGTCATTATCACTGCTGTGTATATCCCGCCACAAGCCGACACAGACCGGGCACTCAAGGAATTGTATGGCAGTATAAACAAACAGGAAACCGCGCACCCTGAGGCTGCGTTCATTGTGACCGGGGACTTTAATAAAGCCAGTTTCAAATCAGTCGCACCAAAATACCACCAACACATTAGTTTCAACACACGAGGGGACCGGGTGTTGGACCATTGCTACTCTCCCTTCCGGGATGGCTACAAATCCCTCCCCCGCCCACCATTTAGCAAATCGGACCACTCTTCCTTTCTGTTTCTGCCCGCTTACAGGCAGAAACTGAAACAGGAAGCACCCACCCTCAGAACGATCCAGTGCTGGTCGGACCAATCAGACTCTATGCTACAAGACTGTTTTGATCACACGGACTGGGAGATGTTCCGGTCCGCCTCTGATGACGAAATCGAGCTTTATGCTGATAGCGTAATGTGTTTCATCAGAAAGTCCGTAGAGGACGTCGTTCCAACCAGAACAATATGGATCTATCCGAACCAGAAGCCACGGATTAATAGCGATGTTCACGCGGCACTTAATGTGCGGACCTCCGCTTTTAATTCCGGGAACGCGGAGGAGCATAAACAAGCCAGTTATGCCCTCTGAAAAACTATCAGAACAGCAAAACGCCAGTACAGGAACAAGATTGAAGGACAGTTTAACACCACCAACTCTAGAAGCATGTGGCAGGGAATTAATATCATCACGGACTTTAAAGGGAATAAAAACTCTGCCATGAACACCACTGCCTCTCTCCCGGATGAGCTAAATACTTTTTATGCTCGTTTTGAGGGAAATAACACCGCCCTCGCGGAGAGAGCTCTCACGGCCGAAGCTACAGAGGTTAGTTCACTCTCCGTCTCTGTAGCGGATGTAACCCGATCCTTCCGACGGGTGAATATCCGGAAAGCCACGGGTCCAGACGGCATTCCGGGCCGCGTCATCAGATCGTGCACGAACCAGCTGGCTGGTGTTTTTACGGACATTTTCAACCATTCGCCCTCTCTTTGAGTGTAGTCCCCACATGCTTTAAAATGTCCACCATTGTGCCTGTTCCAAAGCAATCAAAAATCACTTGCTTAAATGACTGGTGTCCTGTTGCTCTGACCCCCATCATCAGCAAATGCTTTGAGAGACTAATCAGAGATTACATCTGCTCTGTATTGCCTCTCTCTCTTGACCCGCTGCAGTTTGCTTACCTCAACAACCGCTCCACTGATGATGCCATTGCATCTACAATACACACTGCTCTCTCCCACCTGGAAAAAAAGAACACTTATGTGAGAATGCTGTTTGTAGACTACAGCTCAGCATTCAACACCATAGTGCCCTCCAAGCCTTATGAGAAACTCCGGGCTCTGGGCTTAAACAGCTCACTGTGCAGCTGGATCCTGGACTTCCTGTCAAGCAGACGCCAGGTGGTTAGAATAGGCAGCAACATCTCCTCATCACTGACCCTCAACACTGGAGCCCCACAGGGCTGTGTTCTCAGCCCACTCTTGTATTCCTTGTTCACACATGACTGTGTGGCAACACATAGCTCCAATGCCATCATTAAGTTTGCTGATGACACGATGGTGGTAGGTCTGATTACTGACAATGATGAAACAGCCTACAGAGAGGAGGTGCACACTCTGACACACTGGTGTCAGGAGCACAACCTCTCCCTCAATGTCAGTAAGACAAAGGAGCTTGTGATGGACTTCAGAAGAAAAGACAGAGAACACAGCCCCATCACCATAAATGGAGCACCAGTGGAGAGAGTCAGCAGCTTCAAGTTCCTGGGTGTCCACATCACTGAGGAACTCACATTGTCCATCCACACTGAAGTCGTTGTGAAGAAGGCTCATCAGCGCTTCTTCTTCCTGAGACGGCTGAGGAAGTTTGGAATGAACTGCCAAATCCTCGCACAGTTCTATACCTGCACTGTAAAGAGCATCCTGACTGGCTGCATCTCTGCCTGGTACGGCAATAGCACAGCCCACAACCGCAAAGCACTGCAAAGGGTGGTGCGAACTGCCAGACACATCATCGGAGGTGAGCTTCCCTCCCTCCAGGACATATATACCAGGCGGTGTGTGAAAAAAGCCCGGAGGATCATCAGAGACTCCAGCCACCCAAGCCATGGGCTGTTCTCACTGCTACCATCAGGCAGGTGGTATCGCAGCATCAGGACCCGCACCAGCCGACTTCATGATAGCTTCTTCCCCCAAGCAATCAGACTTTTGAACTCTTGATCTCCCACGATCAAAATACATCAGCACTGCACTTTATTACTCTTACTCTTATATCTCACACCGGACTGTCATAAATTATATTATTATTATATTATATTCTCTCTTAACAACTTACTATCAACTGACAGCCTGAATGTCAATACAGTACAATACAACCTACTGTACATTCTAAATATACTATATATACTTTTTTTTAAATTGAATAATGTGTATCTATATTGTGTGTATTGTATACTGTACAGTGTATGTTATTATTTGTATATTGTGTTGTGTGTAATTATGTGTATATTAGACTTTAAATTGTGTTGTGTTAATTTGATGTTATTGTAAATTGGTATATGTCTCATCACTGTCACGACTGCTATGTTGATCGGAACTGCACCCAAGAATTTCACACACCATTGCACTTGTGTACATGGCTGTGTGACAATAAAAGTGATTTTATTTTATTTGTTTGTTCTGTAAACATTTGTGAGTGATGGATGAAGGAAGGAGAAGTTGATACTGTCCTTGTCACAGTCCGTCTCCATCAACATCTTCAAGGACTCTTATTTTGAAGTTTTCCCCTGCACTACATTTCCCAGAATTCTCTGCCCTAATCACTTCCATCTGTTCATCCTCATCCTCACCTGCCTTACATTCCCTCAATAGTTTTCTGTGTATAAATACCCTCTCGTTTTGTTCAGTCATTTATCAGTCCTTGAAGTGTAGCATTGAGTTAATGAAGTGTTGCGTTGTGGAGTTAGTTTGTAATGTTTAGCGTTTGTTCCACTCAAGTGTTTGTTCACTCCAGCGATTATAATTAAAAGTTTGAAAAATTCTACTCCTGGAACTCTTCCACTCCTTGGACACCAGTGTTATAGTCCTTTAACACTTTTGCACCAAGTTTGTTTGGGTGAAGGCCATCTGATTTTAACAGTTCTCTTTGACTCCAGAAAAGATTGATAATTTCAATGTAGTTCAGTCCTCTCATGTTGCAAGTTTTGTGCAGCCAGTAAATAAATAAATCAGTATATCTATCTTTTATTTAATCAATTATTTAATTGTAATTCATTTATAATAATAAAGAAAATTATTTTAAATAAGTCTCTCACCAATGTGTACATAAATTTCATTAATGTGCACATTATTTTCCATAAATTTGTTGCAAGGATTATTTCTGTAGTGTTTCAATTCAAATTTGACTTAATTTCATGAGAACATTCAATCACAACAATTACTGTAAGGTATATGATTTATATTGTCCAGTTGATTTTTCCTTGAGGCAATTAATTTTGGTCTCATCTGACTTTTTTTCAAATATATTTTTGATTTATTGGTCTTGAACCTACAAGTGGAAAATTAAATTACACCTTTTCTTTTACCTGATGAATGTGTTCTCGTCATTTAATTATGCATTCAGTCATATATTCTTATTAATCAATTAACCAGAACTCAGTAACACTGAAGAATAGTGCACACTCAAAATATTTAGCCTTTTTTTTTTTTTTTTTTTTTTTTTGATTTACGCATTTTAATTTCACAACAAAATTCCATCAAATTGAATTGTGTAACCTTTATTAAAATATAATTAATAAAACAAAATATTTAGTTTTTTTTTTTATTATTTTAATTTATTCAATGTGATGTGTTTTTGTTATGAATTTGAAATGCGTAAATCTATTTTTTTTTTTATTTATTTATTTTTTTAATGCATCATTCAAACCTGAAATTGTGATGTTGTGACTATAGCCTTGTACTTACACTACAGCTCTGATTGGACAACGTACTGTATCTTGAATATAATAACCCAAAATGCCTTTAACATTTGTTTTGGTATGTGTCACAATTTGACAGCAGCTTTCTGGTGGTCCTTCCACTATTGGAGAAAAACATTCATTTAAATCATGTGAGAAATCCTTACATTTTCAGTCTGCAAACACAAATAAACTCCCACACACTTCTAATTATGAACTCTACTAGTTGAAGGGTCTATGTTGAGGGTGGTGTTTCAGCCCACATAGCTCACCACACTCTCTGATCACTTTTCTTCATCACCTAGGCCCACAGACACCTCAGTCAGGGGCAGGAAAAGATGAGAGTACAGTGGAATACATAGAGTTAAAAAGATGCACTCAACCACAGAGAGGAATCCATCATTCACATGGATCATTCAGCATGGCTGAATTCAGTTCACCATGGCCTTCTGTGAATCAAAATTAGCTTTAATTGAGTTTGTGTTCTGACCATATAGAGTTAAATTTCTATCACAATCTGAGGGAAAACTGAGAGTTAAATTGCCTTTTGTCTTCAGTATGACCCTTACAAAATGTACTTCAACTTCAGATTGTAATATCTCAATATTTGAAAAATACTTTGGCACTAAATGATTACAACATTCATATACGTGATATTTTCAAGGACCTTCATGGAATTTTAAAGAATGTCATAGCATTACCACATGTGTTCAGACTGTTCACAATTCACAATACTTTTTTATATATATATATATATATACTTTTGCAAGTTGTGGTTATGTAGAGCTAGATCTGACTCTTATTTTAATAATTTACAACATAATAGAAAATACTGTTTCTAAATATTTAATAATTGGCCTGACTCATGTTACCTGATGTACTTACAGGGATAAACTATGTCACATGCAACACCCAAAGTAAAGAAGGCTTTGAAGTTGTATGTACTGTAAAAGCAAAACTGAAACATTTTTACTTTTATGCAGCTAAAAATGTAGTTTTGTGCACTTTGTAAGCATCAGTAGAACATGTGGGTCTGTTCAGTGTTTGTGGAAACTACAGAGGCCTTAAAGGGACTGCGTTCTTGAAACCACAGACAGTTAATTCACCTAAAGGTTTATTCCACCTCTCAGTGAGACGTAAAAACAAAACCAGATCCCACCAGCACTCACCTACACTTAAACTGATGCTGCTTTTATGTGTCATTTTACTCTTCATGATGTTCAGAACAAACAAGTGCACATTATTTAATGTGATTAGATAAAATTGAAAGTTTAACATTCATGTTTTTGTTTATTAACTGCGGCCTTATTTACTATGCTGTTCCTTTCTGTTGTCATGTAAAAGTAAATATGAGGCACTAAATGAATAACCACATGCACATTTCCTGTTTCAAAATCACACAGGAGATACACACCATATAATGTCTCTGAGCTATTTGTAGATAGTGCTGGTGCAGATGAGAGATAGTAGACCACAGTAGCTTCACACTCTGTTTGTCGAGAGAAAGTAGTGACAGCAATGTTGCACCTTATTATGCACTCAAAAGTGCATTAACACAGACCTCTTGTAAACCAAAGCGAAGCTAGAGAATGATGTGCACACATCAGACCTGCCACTATTCTCAGGCCAGAACTGCTGTACATCAACACGACTTGAGTCACTGGAACAGTTTACAGTTGATTTATAATTATAGTTAGAATGTATGCTAATACTTTAAGTCCTGCCACTGAGCAGTGGCACATGTGGGACAGTGGCACATACACACATGTATGTGGAGCGCACACACCAGTTTAGGCTTTAGGATCAGCTCTTTGTTTGTTATGGAGGACACACAAAAGGCATGTCCGTCTCCAAGCAAAGGTTCTCTCACCGGATCATTGATGCGATCGCCCTCGTTTATGAATCACAGGGCGTGAGATGCCCTGTTGGTGTGAAAGTGCATTCAACTAAAGGCATGGCCTCTTCATGGGCTTGTACAAATGGTGTGTCCTTGAAGGACATGTGCTTTGCAGTGGGTTGGTCATCACAAACACTACATGGCGTCCATCTCTCCAAAGTCCTCTCTGTCTAGAGCGTTTATTGTTTCAACACTCAACAGGTGAGCCCTGGCCCTTTTATTAAAGGCAGGCTACCTGTATATAGGCTGTTGTTGAAATTACCCCCCATAGAAGTCACAAGCACTTCTAATAAGGAATAATATCCTTTCCCAACCTCTGGTTGTGAAGGGGGTTAAATTTAGACTGTGTGTATTTATTTGGTTCATATAGATTCCCAGGCTGAGATTAACTTCCATCTGGTTTTCACCATGTGGGATTATTCATTAATTCATACACTTGAAGACATGTTTATAAAAGTTACCGTCCTGTAGGCATGTGACTTCCTATTCTTTTTCAAGTGTTTATACCTCAGGGGGTATGACATCACGTAGTGCGGCATGATGGGACTCGGTTCCCCATAAGTAATGTCGAGTGAACTGAATAAAAAGGGAACGTCTCCGGTTACACATATAATCTTGGTTCCCTGAGATGAATGGAATGAGAAATTTAGCCGCACTACTTCAGAGTTTCGAGGTTTGAGCGATATGCTTTTGTCCCTCAGTCATAAAATTCTGAAGAAGTGGTGTTTGCGCACCCGCTTATTTAGGCCAACTGTGCGCCTAAAGGGGCAGGGCTCAAACACCATTGCCAATCTCATGATTGACGTTATTGTACGAGGGCTTCAACTAAGTCGTCAGGAAGAAATCTCCATAAGCAATGTGTTGTTCCCTTCATCTCAGGGAACCGGGGTTACATGTGTAACCGGAGACAGGGGTTTTTTTCATGTTATGAATACGTTTTTTTCACAATGTTGCAGTAACATTGTCATGACATTTTTATCATGTCCGCAAATCTCCTTATGAGGTTTAGGAATCTACTTTCCACGTCCAACCGGTTACTTCACGTGCTGTTTCAAATGTTGTTGTTTTTTTCTACTATGTTGTCTTCCAAAGCAAAGGGTACCAACAACATCCTAGCAAACTTTGTAAAAAAAAAAATAAATGTTTCCCGATGTACTCAATATGACAGAAGTTGGGGGGTTTTCACCTTACAAATACATCTTTTCACAGATGACACAGACCTTTTCCAAAAACATCATTAAGATGTTTTTATTATGTAAGCTAGGGCTGCAACTAACTATTATTTTGATAATAGATTAATCTAATGATTATTAGAACAATTATTTGACTATTTGGCGATTATTGCAACGATTAATCATTAGCTCTTAAATGATTATTCAGCTTGGCCCGACTTAAAATGTTGCATTAAATGTACTTACTGACCATAAAGAGGACAAAATCATCTATTAAAAATACCTCTAAATGACTTACTGAATTAAAGGAAAAAAAAAAAAAAACTTTTTATTAAGTTTAATTCAGTAAAGAAATTCACTGCAAAAAAATCCTATTGTTATCAATTGTTTTTGTCTTGTTTTCCATTTAAAATTGTCTCAAAAACCTTAAAACAAGATACATTTACGTGCAGTTTCAATCTCTCCCCCTTAGATCGGGACAGTCGCGCAACTCATAGAAGAGACACCGACCGCACAGAGAAATGACAGTTTCAGAGTTTGTAGTTATTTACATGACCTGCTTCCTTATTATTTGAACTTTAATAAAGCTATAACGCATTAAAAATAACTGCATTCAAGATGTAACGCCAGGGTGTTTCCTTTAAAGATGCTCGACAAGCAAGTTTTGCTTCAGCGGAGCGGCAGCTCCAGCTCCACTTATTCCACAATGAGAATGTTTCTTGTATTTACTTATTTTGTATTTTTGCATTATAGTTCCCACATACTTTGTGAACTACATCATCGTAAGCTGTTTGGAAGGTTTGGAGTGCATCTGGACTGTGAGCTGTGTAATTCTTCCTCTCCTCAGTCAGACGCGAACTGCAGTGCTGCTCTCTCATGTCATCATTAAAGGTTTATGTGATCTCATGTTACGTTAAATGAGATCAAATAAAGTCACGTGGCGCATTGCGAGGTTCGGATGTGTGAACGGCAAGCTCTGCACACTTTGCTAGTTTTAGTACTTTTTGTGTCATAAACCGGTGAGATTCGATAAACCCTGATTCTTAACTGTTCCAGGAAGACAATATGTCAAAGGAATGCAAGAATCTCTTACATCAACGGTAGGATGTTCGGTAGGATGTTCCCGGCCAGACTGAGAATAGATACTAAGGAAACAAAAAGAAAAAGGAAAATCAAGGCACACTTCCAGATCAAAAATACAGTAAAAGCCTTTATTGTCAATGAATATAACAATAGTTAAAAACAGTGAAAAAAGAGGGCTGCAAACCTATGCGTATCAGCAAAAATGCCTTCTTTAAGGTGCAGCCTACAACACACACAAAAGTGACTTAAGAAAAAACTCACTTCATTATTGCTAAATTGGGCACACCTGCTCAGAAGAAATCACTAACACACATAATTTAGAAGAAATCCACTAGGTGGAGTATATCTAGGTACTTATATCACAGTAAATGATGTCACAAAAAAGAGAGAGAAAAAAATAATCTATACACACACATATATATATATATATATATATATATATATATATATATATATATATATATATATATATAATGTTTCAGCCCTAGTGGAATTTTCGGGGGGGGGCACAGCTGTGCTCACGGTAGTCCGGAAGCAGAGGAGGAGAAGAAGGGCTCCTGTTCCCCAGGCACTGCCCATGCTCACGACCACGGAGGTCATTCTCCAGTCGCTGCCAGTGCTCGTGACCGCAAAGGTCGTTCCCTAGTCGCTGCTGGAGCTCGCAACTGTGGAGGTCGTGCCCCAGTCGCTGCCAGTGCTTGTGACCACAGAGGTCGTTCCCCAGTCATCCATGGCTCTTAGTCCCGAGCCTTCCTCGGGCTCATCCCTTGAGCCTCCCACAACTCCGCCTTCGAAGGCTTTGTCCCTCGAGCCTCTCACGGCTCCATCTTCCATGGCTTCGCCCCTCGAGCCTCTCCCGGCTCCGCCTGCCTTCGTCGAGCCTCTCCCGGCTCCGCCTGACTTTGTCGAGCCTCTCTCGGCTCTGCCCTCAGAATCTTCCATGGCTCCGCCCTCACCATCTGAAACTCCACCTCCTACAGTTCAGCCCTCTCTGCCACTATCTCCACCTCCTGAATCTCAAATCCCTGATCCTCCTGTGGCTCCGCCTGACCCCATTCCGGGTCCTGCTCCTGAGTGTCTAGATTTTGATCTTCCAGCAGAATCACCTCCTGACTCTCAAACTCTGGCCCTTCCTGCAGCTCCACCCGCTTTTCATCCTGAGACGACGACTCTGACTGTTCTGCCCACTCCATCTCCGGACACATCTCCAGCTTCGCCATTGGGATCTCAAGTCCCTACTCCTGCTGATCTGCCTATGGCTACGCCCCCTAATTTTCCACCTCCTGCAGTCAAACTGCCGGACCCCGTTTCCTTCCTAGAGCTGCCTCTTCCAGTGATGACTCCTCCAGCGGCTCTGCCCGCTCCTTCAGTGACTCCTCCAGGTGCTCCTCCTACTCTATTCGGGGTTCTAACCCCTGCTCTCCCTGCGGCTCTGCCCGCTCCGCCTCCGGATCCTCCTCCTGGAACTCCATTTCCTGCTCTTCCTGCCACTCCGCCTCCCAGGCCTCCTGAACCAGACCCAGCCCTGTGGCCACTTCCCAGGCCTGTTGACCCAGTCCCTGCTCTGTGGCCGCCTACCAGGCCTCTTGTCCCTGCTCTGTGGCTACCTCCCAGGCCTCCTGACCCTGTCCTTGCTCTGTGGCTGCCTCTCAGGCCTCTTGTCCCTGCTCTGTGGCCGCCTCCCAGGCCTCCTGACCCTGTCCCTGCTCTGTGGCCACCTCTCAGGCCTCTTGTCCCTGCTCTGTGGCCGCCTCCCAGGCCTCCTGACCCTGTCCCTGCTCTGTGGCCACCTCCCAGGCCTCCTGACCCTGTCCCTGCTCTGTGGCCACCTCTGAGGCCTTCTGACTCGGTCCCTAACCTGCAGCCACCTCCTAGGCCTCCTGATCATCAGCCAGCTCATCCTTGGCCTCAGAATCATCCTCCAGATCCTTCCTGGTCTGCTTGGTCCTGCCTCCCTTCCCATCCATCTTTGGCCATCAGGAGCCGCCCATTAAAGTGTGTGTGTGTGTGTGTGTGTGTTGGGGGGGGGGGGGTAATGTCATGATTTGCCTTGTGTTTGTCCCTTTACCTTCCCTTTATGTTTGGACTGTTAAACTACTTTTCCCATCATGCGCCTGTTTGATCTCCCTCACCTGTTCAATATCATCTATGATTATTTTTCCCAGCTGTATCTCGTTTGCTCCAGTGTATATATGTCCTTGTGTTTGTTCAGTCTTGGTCAGTTGTTATTCCTTGTTATCCTACATGGATGTTACGTTAGTTTTGGTTCTCAAGTTTTGGTTTTGTTTTGTTCCTGTGTTTTCCCAGTGTTTTATTGGACTCATCTGCTGTTTAAACAAAAGCTGCAATTAGATCCTGCTCTCTTGACTTCCTGAAAATGTTACACTATCCTTTAAATGATGCTTCATTCTCCTTTTGTTGAAGCAATCGCAACTGCATGATAGACGATACGCTACATACTGTGTGTTGCAGTTAATGAAGGACTTTAAAGTCAATTTACTGTTTACCCTCCTTTATATTACAGCAATGATTACACGAGCCACATTTATAGACTGATGAAGCCAAGTAGTTTTCTTTTTGCTAGATAAGTGACTTTTTACTAATTTGTCTTTTAGGGATGGCTCTTCTGAAACTGATTTTGGACGGGCCAGGAAAAACTTCCCTAAGAGTGGGATCACACTGGATCAAATTCCAATTGGACGTGACAACTTGTTTTATATGATTGGACAAGTGACCATATTCGGTAACAAAATAGACTTGATTTTGTGTTCTTTTTTCTTTTTTCTGTGCAGTTTTAAAAAATTCTGTTCTAGAGGTTAGAAGAGCTCTATCACGCGCACTGTGTACCACCTTTCTCCGATATCCCCAGCATGTAAAAGTGCTCTACTAATGAATTTGCCTGTATTTGAAACTCATTGTCCATGTCACAAATATATCTAAGATGCTGAAATTGTCCAAAAGGGATATTATCTTTCAGCCATCTCGGATGGAAACGGTCTGCTCTTAATAAAGTGTTTCTCTCAGTTGGCTTCCTATATACCATAGTGTGCAGACAGCCTCCCTCCCCTTTTTAAATCAGAAGGTCTAAAAAACTGATTTGACTTTGTGAATGATCTATACTTAATTTGACATTTCTGTCATTGCTATTAATGATCAAAAAAATGAAACAATTCATCCTTGGTGCCTGTCCACTGTAGGAGCTACTGGTTGTTTAAATCAGTTTTACTATCAGAAATAATCAATAAATAATTGTTATTAATTATGGAATAATTAAATAACAATTAAATAATAATTAAGTAGAATTTAACTTATTAAATTCTATTCTCGGGACACCACTCTTTGAAAAGAGAAAAATGATAGCAAGTTACTGATTGAGTCTCACAAAACAAAATCTACCCTGTAGGTTGAGTATCTTAATTGTTATCAAAATAATCAAAAAGGGGAAAAACTAGTTAAATTATTGATATACAAATCTAATAGTAATCTAGTTACAGTTAGTTTCTAACACCAATTAAATAACAGTACTCTGAGGTAACTTGGGAGTTCTTGACGTGGCAGAGGTTGGCTTCAACACAAGATTCAAACAAAAACAAACAGGAGTACTTATTATAATATAACAAGATTTATTATAATCAAGCAGTAGTGAACACAGCCAATACTATCTGAATATAATCCAAAAATAAATCAAGGAAATCCTAAATGAACAGTGGAGCTATATGCTAGTGTGTGTGTGTGTGTGTGTGTGTGTGTGTGTGTGTGTGTGTGTGTCCAGATGCGGTAACAAAGGAATCAAAATGGAGGATCAGGTTCAAAATGGAGGGTTAGATCCAAAATGGAGCTGATACCACGTGAGGGTGGAAATGAGCGGACACACAAAGGAACTGACGAAACAGGCGGGAGAATTTGGTTCACCAGCCTGAGTCGAACATAAACCGCGGCGCCGCTCACTCAATGAATATCAGTGAGAGAGAGAGAATGAGAGCGAGAGAGAGAGGAAAAGTGCATGCAATTTAATTAAGGGTAACCGCTCGTAACAACGTGACTGAATTACTAGTTCAGATTACTCAACAAAACAAACGTAACCCCAAAAGAAAACTAAATACAAATCTCCCAACTTGAAACAGCAAACAGCGAGCAGAGTTTAACATACAAATATACTCAAAACATCAGCATTTAGAATCAAAAATACGATTTAGTTTCACAAGAAAAATCTCAGTTTCTAAACTAAATCTGCCCAGATATCAAGCCTTACTTGGGAAATCCTGTGTGATTTCAGTAGGGTTGTCCGTTGTAATTCCTGTTGCATTGAGCGGTCAGGAGAAATGGTCTGGATGGTCCCTTGTCTTATGCTCGTCAGCGAAATGACGTGTCTCTGCTTTATTCTTCGGATCCAGTGATGGAGAAGAATGCAGAAAGTAGTCAACGTTGAATGAAAAAGAGGGAGAAGGGAAACTGGTCGCCTTTCCATTTTTCAAAATAAATTCACTGTTGCTTTACAGTGAAACTGAACCGGTTGTTATAAGTATACTATAAGACTTGAACAAAGCTAAGTTAATCTTACACTTCCGTGGGCAAATAGTGAGGTTAGAAAAACGTGGTCTCTTTGTTCTCAGTCCAAAATGGAGGGAAAACTCCTTCAGTACGTACACAATACAGATGTCCCTTAATAGCCAGGCAGAGCTTAGCACAGAGAGGCCGAACTACATCTGTCCGCTGGTTTTATTGACAAGATGACGTCATTGGTTGTAGGCCACTTTCAACCAATGGCATTTGAGACTGGGTCCATGGGCGGGACTTCACATCCAGTTGTGAATTTGTGAAGGATCCTGGGAAACTGAGTTCAATGTCTCTCCTTTGATTATAGAACAAAGGGCCATGCGGTCTCTGCTGCCATTTTGAGTGGGCCAAGGCCCTACACCTCCCCCCTTTGGTCTTAAGGTTGGGGTTCCTGCCACAGTCCTTGAGAGCAACCCAAAAGTTGAACAGTTCAGTCCTTGAGGACAACCCGAAAGTTGTACAGTCCATGTGTCCTGGGTTTGCATGAGCTTAGTTCCTGGAAACATTAACAGTTCATAAAGGCTTTTGATACCTGGGCAGTTATAGTAGGTAACATCTGGGCAGATGAATTCTAACTAGGCTAGCTAACATAATTTCTATCAAAACAGCACTTCACATTGGTAAAACACATCAAACATTGCAACAACCCTTTGTTATCCCTGAGTTTTCAATGATTATGAAAAGGAAAATGGGAAAGATTGTTACAGTTAGTATAACTGTTCCTGGGCAGAGTTAGGAGCAGTTAGTGGTAGAGGGGTAGACAGGAGCTTGAAACGCTGTGGAATGAGTGTCATTGCATCCAGTCTAGTGTGTAGTGTTTGGATGTGTCTGTGCATGGCGTATGCGATACCTGCCGTGATGATCCAACCACTAAGGAGGAGCCCAAGGGCAGTCAAACTGATGGGGTGTTCTTGATAAGATGATAATTTTCCTATACGATTGAAAAATGTAGTCGTGAGTCCAGTCGATTTGAGACTGAACTTTACTAATTTGGTCCCTTCAGCTAGAAGCTGTTGTGAAGGTTGTGACCTCTGAATGTGTCCATCATCTCAGTCTCTGAATCGTGTCTCTCTGGACTGAGATGGTGGAGGACAATGTCGGCTATATGTACTGTGGCCCCTTGTGGGACCTTCAAGAACACTGTTTGGTTTGGGATTGTTAATTTAGCGTTTGTGTCATGATGGTCGTATGACATTAGGATCTCGGTGGCAGGGGTACTGACAAGCCATCGACTACCAGCTCTTTCTACCCTAGATTCTGTCCCTTCGTCTTTAACAGACATACTAGCCTGGCATTTTTGCTCTGGGGTGTCAGCCCTCAGACCGCACAGGTGGTCAGTTATACCTCTGATAAAGGAGTTGCTGGGGCAAACCCAATGTATGACCTTGGTGTTCGTACACATGTTCAGATTGGGAATAAGGTAGAGAGAGGGGTCATCATCATGGTAGGCAAGCACCGGTGGTGTTTTGATATGTACATGTACATGATTCTTCCAAAACCCAACATTCAATATGGATTTCAGTCGGTAAATGTTCTGTTTCTCTATAATGGGTAAGTTAAGGATAAATCCTATCTCTAGGTTCTGAGGATTTACATGGATGGGGATTGCACTGCCAAGGCTGTATGCCAGATGTATCTGAGAATTTCCTTACAAGGTCATGCATTAGATCTCTAACCATTCGCACATATGTTATGTCTGATCTCACAACTTCTGACAAGGCATCCAGAGCATGCAAAGTGTTATTTAGAATTGCAGAGTGCATGTTTACAGTGAGTATGGTACCCTGTAGGATTTTACCCAGATCCTGTAATTGTTTTTGTTGTAACAGGAGTTTCTCTTGGATTTCTGGCATTTCCTCATTAAGTTCACCCATTTGTCTTTGGAGTGTACCGAGACTGACGGAGTTGGCAGCCGAAAGGCCGATAGAGAACAGGGAACCAATGGCCGATGCTGCTACTAGCAGACCACCGAGGAACCGCTTTGGTCATTTATTCCCACTGAGTTCTTCCTCTGTGACTAGGAATTTCTACAGTTGTTCTAGGATGTGGACAGTTGTCAATTTGGCATGTTCAATTGTGTCCTGGGTTTGGGTTCCGCTTACCCTGCCCTCCATCATCTGTGGAGGTAACTGGATGTGTTTGCGATACACATCCCAAGGGTCTAAACGAACATATATTCTTTGGGTGTAGAGGTGGCTGTGGGTGATTAAGAGCCCAGGGGTCTCCTGTAGGACAATACCAGTTGGCGGGCCGGTTTCTACCACCTCATTGGCTTGTGTGAGCTGTAGGTTGAGGAAGATGCCAAGGATCCAAAGGAATTTCATCCTGAAACATACAAGAGTCTCGTTACCTTGTGTTTGCGGGAGTAGTCTTAAGGGTTAGTGCATGCTAATGTATGAGTAAAGCATGCTACACCCAACTACAAGAGACACTATTGTTGTGGGTCCACTCCCCTTTGGAGTGGAGACTGTTCAAAGGGTTTGATCTGATTTGAATGGACCCATTTGTACGTTGGTGCTACAGCAATTTCCGCATACTGGCCAGTCTTTGCATCAAGTTGGTAACTGTCTGGTGCATGAACGACGTAATTGACCCAGACTATGCCCACTCCAGCTCGGGTCTGGCTCTCATGGTGAAAAGAGCAGCCATCCACGTAAACCTTCGGGAGGTCACCTTCATGTCACCCGAGTGAGCAGTGAGGGCATACACAATCATGTCCATTTCCGTGCCCAAGGCAGTACTGCAGACTTTATTGTGTAGCCCCCCATGACAAGCAACTGTGATCATTTTGTTCGGGAAGGTGAGAAGGAGGGGTTTGAGATTCTCCCCCCTCGTCAAGAATGGAGGCAGCTCTCCAATCACGGGCACTGTCAGCTCAAAGTCATGAAACGAGCTGTCGATCAGCAACCCTAATGGTCTAAGTGCCGTCACAACAATTGGTATGTTTGTTAGGTTCTGGACAAGCAAGTAAGCTGAGCGGTTGTTGAGCTCAAGCAGAGGTGTAACACAGACAGTCAGGCTGAGTTCCCAGAAGTATGGCAAGGGTTGGAAGAATGCCTGTGAACCAGGTATCATCTGTCACTTGAGGCGGACAGGGGCACCTGCAGTTCTAGCTGGGATAGTCAGGTCAAACTCGCTTACTGCCTGACACGCCTGAGGGATGGTCTGATCAGACAACATGTTTTCTTTATCAACCGCTGCCGGATGGCTTTCAATGCTTGCCTGAGACTATAGGACCTGGTTGACAGTGTCCAGTAGAGCAGCTAACCTAACAATGATATCGGCCCCCACGAGGAATGAGGGGTCAAGTTGGGGAATCACACTCATGAAGTGTGTAAACCTCATCTTTCCAATTTGAATGGAAAGAGCACATACCCCAATAGCCTTGATGGGCCTCTGCGGTGACTCTGCAGAAAGAAGGCGGTGACTTTTGTGCACGAAAGACAGAGAGGAGCTGTTCTGACACAGCTTGTCGTACAAAGCTTGACTAACAGCAGACTTTTCAGACCAGAGTGTGACAAGCACATCAGGTACCAAGATACCGTTAGTATGCACGCCTCCAGCTATGCAGGGGCTGTACAAAGCTGGGTTTGAGTTTTCTAATGAGCAAAGGAATGATTCGTGGGTGCTCACGGGTCCGCGAAGCTGCGGTGTCGGTGGAGTCACAGATAACTCAAGAGGCTCAGAGCCAAGATGAGTCTGGATGTCTGGGTAATGACAAAGCACTGACTTAAGAACAGTGTCACAAGTGGTCTCTCCTGACTCTTGGATATAAGTGACACAGTCGTCTGAAGCATGACGGCTGTGGGCTAGACGGACCGGATTCGGGGTTGCGACCTGGGCCCACATGTGCCCGTGAAGGCAGTCAATCAGAGGGGCCAGTCGGTCCAGCAGGTCATGGATGATAAGAAGTTTTTCTGTGTCGAAAGCACAGATGTAAATGGGATGATTGAGGGTCATCTACTAGAAGGTGATATCAAGCCAAGCGCGTTTTGTGATGGGGGCTCTGTTTTTTGTGTAGCTGACAAGGCTCACATCACAGGACTCTGTCTGCAGTGGTTTACCAAGAGAGAGCATTGCCCTGGCGACTTCTGCGAAAGTCTCCTCGCACATTAGGCTGATTTCAGACCCAGTGTCCAGTAATGCATGGATGTCTATACACCTTCCTACCGACACTGAGGTGTATATGCGTCTGGCATTACCCTTGTGGACAAGGTCTCCCAAGAATTGAAAAAGCGGAGCATGTGTATTGGGCATGACTGCCACTGGGAGCGTCTGGGTCTTCCCTGTGTTCATTTCCCTGCCTACAAAGTAGACTTTGGGGGAAGAGGAGGGAAGTGCATGGGCTAGTCACACTGATGGACTGTCACCATCGGGTTTTTTGTGGCCATCGTCTGACCCTTCGATGTGCTTTGTCACATCCACTAGGCTTTTCTGGATGAGGCTGAGCTGACGCTTCAGATCAGTCTTTCCAGGAGGCTCTGAATGATTCCCTTTATTTCCATTCCACTGTCTGGGGCTTTTCACAAACCCGACATTCCTTTTCTTTGGAGAGGGATTCTGTTTTTTTATGTTTTTTTCTGACCCTGGGAGGGACCCTTGTGGTCATTCCCTTGGTTTCTCCAACCCCCCTGTGGGTGGTTGGGCAAGCATTTTGGGGCTGCCGCTTCACAGCTTACTCTAGGTTAAGGTATTTCATAGCCCTCAAGCCCTAAGTCTGCCCTCTCTGAAGACCGGATGCCTAGGGCTCTGACATCATCTTCTGGTTTATCAGTCGGACACACGACTGTTTCCCAAGTCAAGCTCTTCTTCCAGACCTGTCTCATTACTTCCTTGGAAGTATGCATTTCTTAAACGCCTATAGTACTCCCTAGGAGGCTCCAACCACTTCTGTTGGATGCGGATGGCACTGAGGGTGGCTGATGTTTCATCAGTATATGGCGAGTACTCCTCGCACAGAACCCTGCAAAGCCTCGGATAGCTGTCATGAATGCGCGGCGGTTGAGTCTCGACGAAAGCGTGGACGCTTCTGGAAGTTGTTTTCCAGATGAGTTTCAACTTCTCACATGCCGAGGCATGAGGCAAGTCGGCAAGACAATGTTCGATTTCCCTAAGGTAATCGTTGACATTTGAATCTCGGCTTGCTGGGTCGAAATGTTCTATGTCCTTCACAATGGAGTCAAGCTGGTGCATGCGTAGACCTGTGTCTTGGTCCCGCTTATATTCATCTGACTCGTCAGAGGATGAGTACCAGTGCCTGCCCCCATTGCCATGGCGTTGGGTGAGACCACTTCCTCCTTGTGGTGAGGAAGGTGTCCTGCTGGGGTGGGGCCTAAAAGAGGCCTGAGGGGAAGATTGCCGAAATGTGGCCTTGCCCCCGAAACGTGGTGGACTCACATCCCGAACAGGGATGCGCTCTAGTTCCGGGAGTTCGAGCAATGGTTTCGAAATACTACCTGAACCAGGGGTAGGGTATTTCGCCGTAGTGCCATCCTCTGAGTCCTCTGCCCCACTCTGGTCAAAGATGGGGTAGCGGAGCACTTCTTGAGCTTTAGCCCGTATGTCTCGACTCTCTTGCCGGACTCGGTCATCAGCGACCTCTCGGCTTTCTTTTTCAGCCGACTGGAGTCTTCCTACACATTCCTCCAGCATAGTATTTGTAGTCTGGAGGTCTCGATGTAAAGTGCGATTGCTTGCATCAAGCAGACTACATTGGGCTGTAAGTGTCTTTACCTCGCCCTTGAGTGTTGCTATTTGCAACTGGGCCTTGTGGTGGTAAAGTAGAAACAGCCTACCAACTACCTCCTGGATAGTGGTTACCTTCCCTTGAGGATCGTGTGCATTATCTACCATGGCGGCCATTTCAGCATCACACTGAGATGGTGTGTAGCTGTTAAGCTCCTCCCTTTCTTCTCTAGAGACAAGGAGGAGGTCAGTGACAAAGTTGGACAGTGAGGATTCCTCACCTGACATGAGAGCTTCAGCTCCGGACGCTGATGGGGACTGGCTACTCATATCTCCCTGGTTTGACAGGTGAGAGGGTGATGTCCAGTGGACCCCTATAGGAACTCTTTATGAGTTCACAATTCTGAAACTTAGTTCTGTGGAAAACACTGACGAACCAGTCGTTATCCTGAGAAAAGAATGCACAGGGGGAACCACTTACCTGTCACTCATGAGCAACTGCTTTGTATTATTAACTGTTCCTTGAGCTGCTAATTTAGGTGTTAATAATCACAGTATGACTATCAGCACGTCAGACTACTTTGTTATTATCTAGTGACTGAATCTCTCAAACACAAACAGAAAGAGTAATGAATTAGTACCAAACTAGCAACCACTAACACAACACTTGCAATGATTCACAACCACAACCGGCCTTGTGTCTTAGCAGTTTGAACTTCCTGTAGAAAAAGGAAGCCAAGAGGGGAAACCTTTGGCTACTCTAAAATATTTAGGAGTTATTTGCAAGAATATTGGTGGAAGCCAACAATTATCACGTCCTCACATGGGGCACCAATTATTATGTAGGAGCTACTGGTTGTTTAAATCAGTTTTACTATCAGAAATAATCAATAAATAATTGTTATTAATTATGGAATAATTAAATAACAATTAAATAATAATTAAATAGAATTTAACTTATTAAATTCTATTCTCGGGACACCACTCTTTGAAAAGAGAAAAATGATAGCAAGTTACTGATTGAGTCTCACAAAACAAAATCTACCCTGTAGGTTGAGTATCTTAGTTGTTAATCAAAATAATCAAAAAGGGGAAAACTAGTTAAATTATTGATATACAAATCTAATAGTATTCTAGTTGCAGTTAGTTTCTAACACCAATAAAATAACAGTACTCTGAGGTAACTTGGGAGTTCTTGACGTGGCAGAGGTTGGCTTCAACTCACTATTCAAACAAAAACAAACAGGAGTACTTATTATAATATAACAAGATTTATTATAATTAAGCAGTAGTGAACACAGCCAATACTATCTGAATATAATCCAAAAATAAATCAAGGAAATCCTAAATGAACAGTGGAGCTATATGCTAGTATATGTGTGTGTGTGTCCAGATGCGGTAACAAAGGAATCAAAATGGAGGATCAGGTTCAAAATGGAGGGTTAGATCCAAAATGGAGCTGATACCACGTGAGGGTGGAAATGAGCGGACACACAAAGGAACTGACGAAACAGGCGGGAGAATTTGGTTCACCAGCCTGAGTCGAACATAAACCGCGGCGCCGCTCACTCAATGAATATCAGTGAGAGAGAGAGAATGAGAGCGAGAGAGAGAGGAAAAGTGCATGCAATTTAATTAAGGGTAACCGCTCGTAACAGCGGGACTGAATTACTAGTTCAGATCACTCAACAAAACAAATGTAACCCCAAAAGAAAACTAAATACAAATCTCCCAACTCGAAACAGCAAACAGTGAGCAGAGTTTAACATACAAATATACTCAAAACATCAGCATTTAGAATCAAATATACGATTTAGTTTCACAAGAAAAATCACAGTTTCTAAACTAAATCTGCCCAGATATCAAGCCTTACTTGGGAAATCCTGTGTGATTTCAGTAGGGTTGTCCGTTGGAATTCCTGTTGCATTGAGCGGTCAGAAGAAACGGTCTGGATGGTCCCTTGTCTTACGCTCGTCAGCAAAAAGACGTGTCTCTGCTTTATTCTTCGGACCCAGTGATGGAGAAGAATGCAGAAAGTAGTCAACGTTGAATGAAAAAGAGGGAGAAGGGAAACTGGTCGCCTTTCCGTTTTTCAAAATAAATTCACTGTTGCTTTACAGTGAAACTGATCCGGTTGTTATAAGTATACTTTAAGACTTGAACAAAGCTAAGTTAATCTTACTCTACCATGGCCAAATGGTGAGGTTAGAAAAATGTGTTTTTTTTATTACAAAAGACTGCATGCTGTCATTGATGCTAAAGGGGGCAATACACAGTATGGGTATGCAAACTTTTGAACAGGGGTCATTTCATTTTTTTTCTTTGTTGCCATGTTTTGTTTTATGATTGTGCCATTCTGTTATAACCTACAGTTGAATATGAATCCCATAAGAAATAAAAGAAATGTGTTTTGCCTGCTTACTCATGTTTTCTTTAAAAATGGTACATATATTACCAATTCTCCAAGGGTATGAAAACTTTTGAGCACAACTGTATATCATCGTACAGTGAAATTCTGATTTTGGCAACTGTGCTTCAGGAATCGGTGCGTCAATAAACTTTCCCCATTTATTAATTGTCTGTCTCACATCATTTTCTATCTGTCCTATCCAGTACACATTTGTTCTTGGCTCAGAAATCATTTGTTTTTAATCCCTGTAAGTTTATATACACTCCCTCTGGGGAACACCAAATTTGAAGTCCCAATTTACATAATGCATCTCTCCCTAATAAATTAACAGGAGTCTGATTTGATACCAGGATAGGTATGGTTGCAGTTTTGTTTTTAGTTTGTAGACAAACTGGAGCGGTCATAGGAATTAGCTGCATTTGTCCCGAGAATCCTATTGATTTGCAAATTTTCCAGACAAGGGGAGATGTGAGGCATAGTTTGAATTTACACACGTATAAACTGCTCCTGTGTCTACTAGCATGGGTGTGGTTTTTCTCTCTATTTTAACCTGCAGCATAGGTTCTTGATCAGCATTGGTTGTTAAAATTGGAAGCTGACTCTCCCCTGTAGGATTCTATGGGCATCCCTAATATCCTTGATTTGGACCTCCCCAAGGGTTTACTGGTCCTTGAAATGGACCTCGAAATGGCTGATGCCCTTCTCCCTTGCCGTAACGGTTCTTCTTCACATACTGTTTCTTTTTCATACTATACTTTTTATTTTCTTTAACGCTGTCAGTGCCTGTTCATAACAATCTAAAGGCACGTTTCTCTCACTTTTTCTATCCTGTTTCTTCGGTCTCACCCCTGTTTGTTTTTCTTTTTCCAACTTAACATGACCCTCAGACTCACTTAACAGTCCAGGAGGCACCCACTGTCCACAAGATAAAGTTTATTTTCTCATACAGTCACAGATATACTCACACAGACAATTACATATACAGTTTTTTTTTACAAACACAAGGCCTTTATGAACACAGAGCTAAAAAAAAATACAATCAAATTCTAAAAAGTAGCTATTTTACCACCTCTCTTAGGTGACCTACCAAACGGCCCTTCTCACTGATTTACTTCCTTGACACGACGAAAAGCATATTTAGTACGATTTTTGCCTACCCGTTTTGACCTGTGATTCACTTCCTCAACACAGCAGAGCGGTATCCACAGGACTTTTACACATACACTTTTCCTATTCTACACTCCCTGTCAGTTCTGCTCTCAATGATACACTTCCTCAACACAGTGAAAAGCAATGCCCTGCAAGATTTTTGCCTACCCGGCTTCTTTAAACATTATCTGCTTTCATTTACTGCTATCCATCAAAGCCCTCTTAACAGTAAAAACAGATCCTTGCACGCAATTATATCTTCTGGAATCAAAACCCTTTTATTCTTTTTGCTCTTTAAATTCGGAGAAGCTTTTTGAGTGTCCTTACCACCACGGGCAAACTCTGGCAAGCACCACAAATTAATTATAAGCAAAAATGCTTACCTTTTAGGTGGCCACCTATTTGTGGTGTCTAGTCAGCCTGCCATGGTCTTTCACTCTTCTGCTCCTTCCAGTCCCATCTGGGATGCCAATTTGTTGTGACTTCTACCGTCTTTGTGAAGAATCACTCTCAAAGTCTTGGGGTTTTGATGCCAGAAGATAGACTTTATTATCAGAGATAGAAAAGCTTAGTCAGTCTTCAGAGGAACTCCAGCCACTGGGTTCCTTCTTGCTTATATATGATCCACCAAGGCATGGCTAATACATTCCATACATGTCACCAATATCCATCACCCTATTCTTTGACTCCAGTCTGTTTATTTTAAGAAGTGGACAGGAGACACCTGTGGAGGAACCTCACCATATATTTTCTCAGCAGTCAAGAGAGCAGTTTACCATATATGAGCACATTCCATTTCAACACAGGCTTCTACACACACACAATAAGATTCATGCTTGACCATCACAAATAATTGTAGAATAAAATGGCTATATTTACATTGATTATACTTGATTAATTTATATTCAATTTTATAAAAATATTCTACAACAGTCGGGAGGAGGTGGATCGTTGGAATGAGCGTTAGTTATCTCTGTCGTGATGTCCCATTGTATCGGAGTGATGATCAGTGTGGATGGTAAGATGGGTTCTTCGGTTGGAGCTTGAAGTGAATATTCAAAGTGGCGAGAGGGTGTCGGCCTTGATGTTCTTAAAGCTTGGACGATATGTGACTGAAGTTGAAGTGAGTAAAGAACAACACCCATCTTGCTTGTCTTGGGTTAAGTCTCTTGGCTGTATGCAAGTACTCTAGATTCCGATGATCCGTTAGGACGAGAAAATGGTGTTTGGCTCCCTCCAACCAATGAAGGCACTCATCGAGAGCTGCTTTCATGGCTAGTAGTTCTCGGTTCCCGACACCATAGTTCTGTTCAGCAGAGCAGAGTTTGCGTGAGTAAAAGGCACAGGGGAAGAGTTTAGGAGGTGTACCGTACCCCTGAGAGAGGATGGCTCCGATACCTGTGTTACATGCATTTACTTCGACAATGAATGGGCGATCAGGATCTGGATGGTGAAGAATGTGAGCAGTAGTGAAACAAGCTTTGAGCTCCTTGAAGGTTTGGAGAGCAGCTGGGGACCACAAGAGCCATGGGTTCTTAAGCATAGACGTCAAAGGTGCGGCCACAGTACTGAAACCTCTTATGAAGCGCCTGTAGAAATTGGCAAAACCCAGGAAATGTTGCAATTCCTTTATCGTGGTAGGTTGTGGCCATTTCAAAACTGCTCTCACCTTGTTATCATCCATAGCTACGCCTTCTGGGCTGATGAAATATCCTTGAAATGACACTGTCTGATAACTCTCACTTCTCAGCCTTGGTGTAGAGTTGATGGGCGATTGAGGCATTGGAGAACAGCCCAGACGTGCTTGACATGCTCCTCGTAAGTGTTCGAGTAGATGAGGATGTCGTTGATGTAAATTATTACCCCTTGATTCAGTAGGTCTCAGAAGACATCACTGATGAATGCCTGGAACACTGATGGACTGTTGGCCAATCCGAAAGGCAAGACCTGTTATTCATAGTGGCCTGTGCTGGTTGAGAAAGCTGTCTTCCACTCATCCCCCTCACAAATGCAGATGAGATTGTAGGCGCTGCGAAGATTGAGTTTGGTGAAATACTTGGCAGTGCGGTGTTGTTCAAGAGCAGCTGGAACCAATGGCAGGGGGTAATGAAACTTTACAGTGATTTCATTGAGACCACGATAATCAAAGCATGGGTGGAAACCTCCCTCCTTTTTACTCACAAAGAAGAATCTGGCTGATGCAGGTGAAGTTGAGGGTCTGATAAATCCCTTGAGGAGGAACTAGCTAATGTATAACTTCATGGCCTCTGACTCCGGTTTAGACAAGGGGAAGATTCTGCCTCATGGAGGTGAGGAACCAGGTAGTAGTTCTATGGCATAATAACTGGAGCAATGAGGAGGTAGTTGTGAGGCTTTGGCTTTGCTGAAGGCTTCAACTAAGTCAGAATACTCGGGAGGTAAATTAGGAACTGATGTGGGTTCAACTCAAACAGCAGCGGCTTTAATAGTACTGGGAGAAATGGGCTTTAGGCAGGTGGAGATGCAGGTATTGGACAACTGGGTAATTTGCTGATCGCTCTGAGATTTGAGGATTGTGTTTCTGCAGCCAAGGTAGACCTAAAATTACAGAGTAATGAGGTGATGGGATGATATATAGGTGAATAGTTTCAGTATGCAGTGCTCCAACTTGTAGAATGATATCTTTGGTAGTGTGATGAACATGACCATCACCAAGCGGGCGTCCATCTAACGCTGCCACTGCCAAAAGAGAGTCACAGAGATTAAGTGGAATGTTATGAGCCCTGGCGAAATCCTCATCAATAAAGTTGCCCGCTGCCCCAGTGTCCAGCATGGCTGTGGTAGAGACAGATCTTCCTGAAAAATTAATATCAGACACTTCAACACAGGAATTAGAGGGGTTTAATAAACTACAGGTACTCAACATAGTGGGGCGACTTCGAGAAGGTCGAACTGGGCAGGAAATCCGTTGATGTCCGGCTTGACCACAGTACAGACACATGCTGCTTAACGCGATGATCTCTCCCCAAAGAAGTAAGGTGGGTGTGTCCAATGTGCATGGATTCAGATTCACACGGGTTGAATGCAGCGGTGGTACGTGTTACAGGAGTGTTGGAGGGTTTACGTGCTTTGAGGAGATTATAAATACGTATAGTCAATTCAATGTCCATGCATTCGTTTCTGTTAATAGGTCTGTCCCGTGAACTGCTGTGTTAACAGTCAATAACCATTAACATAAACTGTGCTTTGCATGAAGATGGAGTGGATATGTTGCAGTTTATATTAATTTAAGGCCTCCAAACATGGGTATGAATAGATCTCTGTGGCCCTCTGCTGCTGCATCCGGGAGGTCCTGAAGGAATTTTTATGGCAGTTCTTGCCTAAACCTTATGAATGAGTTTGATGGTTAAAGTCAACCTGTAGTCCAATGAGAAGTCCTCTCCTTGGTGATAGTGTGTGCAGAAGGTCCCCCTTCCTGCCCTGTAAGAGGTGTCTGGTGTAGGGCTTTACTGGTTGTTTAGATCAGTGTTACTATCAGAAATAATTAATAATTATTTCTTTAGTTATTAATATTTCAATTAATTAACTGAATCTAACTCATTAAAACCTCATATGGGGCTCCAGTAAATGTAGTGCGCTACGTTTAGGAGCGGGTTTGGTTATTAGCAATAATTAATAATTATCAAAGATAATTATTAATTATTAAAATCAATAGAACATTGATGAGAATCAATGTTAGCTTTTTTAATCCTTTAAATCAACAATTATCAAAGATAATCTTTAATTGTTAACATCGATGAAATTAAAATTAACACTAGCTTATTGATCATTCAAATTCAACAATCATCAAAGATAATTATCAATTATCAAAAATCAACAGAATATTAATAAGGATTAACATTGACGGGGCACCACCCTGGAATCAGGGACTAATAACCAGAAAGTATAACAGTCTCAATATTAGATTGTTTTCTTAGGAAAATCGACATCTGAAGAATATCGATTTTTGGGAAAAAAACAATGAATGAAGGCTTGAATCCGAGCACTGACATCCCGTCAGCCTGACACAGGTGTATGCAAAACAAACCAAAACACTTCTCTTTGTAATATAACAAAGTTTATTTATGCAGTAATATCAATTAATAATTAATACAATGCATTCAATAAACTTCCGACTTACAACTACAAACTAAACAGTGATATGATTAGATATGGAAATCAAAATAATCCTATAACACATGAGAGTGTTTGTGTGTGTGTGTGTGTGTGTGTGTGTGTGTAAGGAAGGACGCGCACAAAACGGCGGACGTGACTCTCGTGGAGAGTATGTCACGCGAGACTTCTGGCCAGGGAATATGACCGCGAATGTGGGCGGAGAGAAACCAGTCAATGGTAGCTTAGGGACAAAGCTGAACTTTATCACGAAGCTATCTACTAGCCAAAAATGTGTGCCAGAATGTTTGTGAGGGGTCACGTGTGTGTGTGTGTGTGTGTGTGTGTGTGTGTGTGTGTGTGTGTGTGTTTAGTATGAGAGAGAGCGAGAGAGAGAGAAAATTAAGTGACGGCCCCAAAGCCGATTTCACGATCGTGGGAGAGAAAGTAGCTGTTAGTTTATCACTCAGAGACGTGGTGGACAGCTCGTAAACAGTGTTCTTTGATTCTTTAATGGATAAACTCAGTTTGCCGTTCTCACCCGCGATGGCGAAAATGCACAACAGTCCAATTTGGTTGGACCACAATACAGCAAATCAAATTCGTGATAATTAATACCCTGAGTATTAATAATGAGCGGACATGACGGTCCGTAAACTGTACAAGCAAAAACCTTGAAACACAAGAATAACACACTATAATATTCTATCTCTGCCCAGACGTAAACCTCTTACTTGAATCGCATGAGGATGCAGGTGGAATGTGTGTTCATCCGTCCTTTAACTCAGACTCGGTTCCTCGAGGCTTGGGTGATGACTGGAGGCCGTTAGCTCGCTCTGTCTGCAGGCGGTACGGCTGCTGATTCTCAGTGGGCTGGCGGAGAAATCAGAAATGTCGACTTGATTGAAGATGGAAGAGAAATCTTTAATCTCTTCACTTCTGTAGGCAAACGGATGAGGATGCGGATTGCTCGGCAGTCTCCTTCGGATCTGTTAGAGTGTTCGGTTGAACACAGAGTAATCTCAACTCGTCCAGCGAGATGGATATTGTATGGCCACAGTTTCAAGTTGGACGTTACTTCCTTATGCCACAAGACTGCATCTGAGAGCAGCAATGAGCTGCGTCTATCCACGGCGAGCAAAGTTGCTGGAAGCACATCTCGGAAGCATTTCAGAGGTATTTCTACTCCTGATGATGTCATGGTTGAGGGACGTTCTGTTGTGTGCCTCATCCAATAGGAGTTGAGAGTTTGATCCTTTAGTGAGCCAGGCTTCATGGGATTTGTAGTCTGTTTTGGACTCCCTTTGTTTGATTTTGGCGCGGTTTTTATCAGTAAGATTTACGACTTGGTATGTGGGGGCCTGACTTAGGTTTTAGGACTGCGTTAGGCCTGCCTTTGTCTTCTATCTGAATACATGAGGCCCAACACTGGCAGTTGTCTTAGCATCTTCTCTGATGTTGCTGAACATTTGTTTATGTTCATTCACCAAGGATCCAATCACAGTGTGGCACATCTTCCACACTGGCAGTTAGAGAGGGGCCCTGCCATAAACTGGTCCCTGGAATGCCATCTTAACTGATGTTCACCACATTCTTTTTGCTTATGCCTCCTATTGGCTGGAGTATTTTTGGGGAATATTTCTTGCAGGATATTGGAGTGATTAGGTCAGTTGCTGCACTCATGTAACAACCGAGTGGGCCTGAGTCACTGAACATTCACTTGACTGTCCGAGGAAGCTGAGCGCCTTTTCTTTTATTTTATTTTTTTTTGTGCTGGTTCCGCATAGCGGCTGTTGTTTGTTTTGTGGAATAACACACCTTCGGGACAATGATGTGGATGAATCTACACACTCTTTGTGCTAATGCCTCCTATTGGATGGACTTTGTTTTCTAGATTATTAGGTTATGTAATTTTGTCTCACAAAATGTGTATAGAAGCACCGCACTTGAGCAATCCAATGGCAAATTTGTCACGGGGGCTCTCGTATGCATACATGGACCGTTTGAGTTTAGAAAGATGGACACCAGTTGGCGCTGTCATGCACGGGGTTAATGCACATGTTTTTCTTTTTTTCTATTTTTTTTTTTCCTTTTTGTTTTTTGTTCTGGCGGAAGTTTGGGGTTTGTTTGTTGCTCTATTGTTGGAATGTGGTCTTTTTATAAATTTGTTTTTGACACACAATCTATTTTTTCTAATGTCAAAATGTCAAATGTTAATGAATGGATTGTGTCTCTCTCCACGTGGAATGTGAATGGGTTGGGGCACCCCATAAAAAGAAGGAAGGTTATTTCTTTTCTTAAACGTAAGAAATGTGATATAGTGTTTCTTCAAGAAACACACCTTTCCCAGCAGGAAGCTGAAAAATTTGGGAAGATATGGGGTGGACATGTTTTCTTTAGTGCTGGCTCGAGTAAGAGCAGGGGAGTCATTACATTGATAAGCAAGCATCTACAATTCAAATGTTTCTAACAGATTAAAGATAAATTAGGAGTCATTATTGTTTTAGCAGAAATTATGGGGCAAAGGTTGATTTTGGCTAATATTTATGCACCTAACCCTGATGATCGGGGCTTTTTTATAGATCTTGAAGGGATGTTGCAAGCCACTGGCACCCCTCATGATATAATATTGGGAGGAGACTTTAATATTTTGATGGACTCAGTCCTTGATCATAGCGAAGCAAAAGTGTGGAAGCCCCCTAGAGCAACAGTTACGCTTCACAAGATGTGTAAAAATCTTGATCTTACAGATATTTGGAGACTTTTGAACCCATCTGGTAGGGACTATAAATTTGTTTTTTTCAGTACATAAGATTTATTCTAGAATAGTTTTTTTTATATATATAAGTCCCTCATTTCATAGGTTGTTGATTGTTCAGTTGGAAACATTTTGGTCTCAGATCATGCCCTGGTGAGTTTAGAAGTGTTGCTACATACGGAGAAAAATAAATCATATAGTTGGTGCTTTAATGTATCCCTTTTGCAAAATCCTGAATTCCAACAAATGCTAAAGGCTGAAATCAGTGTCTATATGGAGACAAACTGGTCCTCCGTATCCTCTGTGGGCATGGCTTGGGAGGCACTTAAGGCGGTTCTTATGGGTCTGATCATACAGTATTCCTCATTCATCAAAAAATCCAAAGCACGAGAACTCGTGGAGTTGGAAGGGAATATTAAAAGTGCCAAGGCAGAGCTGAAGCGCCGAATGTCATCTGATGGCCTCAATTGACCCAACTGAAATACAGATATAATACTATTTTGTTGCAGAAGGTGGAGTTTTGGTTATTCAGGGCAAGACAGTCATACTTTGAGTTGGGGGACAAAGCAAGAAGGCTTTTGGCTAGATATATAAAGCAGAGAGAGTCTTTCTCTACCATTCCCTCAGTGAAATCTGCTGGTGGTGAAATATTTACCTCAGCCATTGATATTAATAATGCTTTTTAAAGAATTTTATCTTGGTCTCTATAGTTCCATGTCTTCGTCTACTGGTAAAGACATTAGAAACTTTGTGGAACCATTAGAACTTCCTAAACTGACGACTGAGCAAAAAAATTATCTTGATTCTGAGATAAACTTGGAGGTGCTTCGCAAGGTAATCAAGGCCTTGCCGACAGGGGCCAGTACAGTTTTGCCGCTGAATTTTTTTAGATCTTATGCTACAGAACTGGCTCCACTTTTGCTAGAATTTCATACGGAATCATTAAAGAATGGAAAGCTTCTGCCAACCATAACACAAGCCCGGATCAGTCTGATTCTTAAAAAGGAAGATCCAAGCGAGTGTAAGAGTTACTGTCCAATTTCTCTGATCCAGTTAGACGTAAAAATTGTCAAATTCTGGATAACTGATTAAGTTATGACACCACCTTATAGATCAGGTAGTGTTTATTTGGGGCCGCAGGTCTTCTGATAACATTAGGCGTTTCATCGATATTATGTGGTCAGTGGCGAATGATCAGACTCCGGTCGCTGCCATCTCACTTGACACCGAAAAGGCGCTTGATATGGTAGAATGGGATTATAATTTTAAGATTTGGAAATATACAGGTTCGGGAATGCTTTTATTGGAGGGATCGAGTTACTTTTTAGACACCCAGTAGCTGCGGTACAAACATTAAATGTGATTCAATGTATATTTGAATCACATTTATGATTCGCATTTTGAATCACAATGTATGATTCAATGTGTTTTTTCTTTGTGATATGTCTATGAATAAATAAAAAATGTTAATTGAAAAAAAGAGATCAAACGACTATTTGACAACGAAAATTTTGTTAATAACATGGACTAATCGTTTCAGCCGTAAGCATATCTCCTTGCAACGTTTTAGGGAAGTACTTACCATGTCCAAGCTGGTATAACACATTCACTCATCAAAAATGTTTCTACCACATTATCTTCCAAAGCAGATTTTACCAACAACAAACAGTACTACAGAATGTGATCAAATTTGGGCTTGAAGAGGTGTCTTTTATATTACTTCATAATAATTTGCAGACTTCAAATTGTCAAAGGCTACATCAGTTTATGTGATTAGGTCAAACACAACACATTTCTTTTCTCATTGTAATTATTCACAACATATAGAAAGGAAACTTTTTTCCTTAGCACTTTTGCACTGATAACTATATGTAGGAAAGACCAAGTTGTACCATGGGGAAGTTGTCACAAGGGCTAGATCTCAAAACTACAAGATATTATAAGTAACTAAGATTTGGAGTCAAAAGTCCAATTGCACAAATGTGTTTTCTACAGTAGCGGTTTTGAATGTTGGTTCCTTGTTCTAAACTTCTTAAATTAAAACATTTTTTGTTAATTCTACCTTCCAAAGTATATTTCACATTTTTGTAATAGCTCTTGGATAAACGACAATATCAAACCACTCTGGCATATATTAAAGGAAAGGTCAACTGTATTATGAAGACAAGTGTGCTCTCAGGACAAAGGATTTTTTTTCATGAAAGTCAATTTGGGGCATGTCGTCACATATATATCAGACCAGATTGTTACATGTTTTAAATGGCTGTGATGGAAGGACGTGTCTCCCCACAACATGCCCAGATATTGGTATTTAATCAACCCTCTACATTGAGTAAATCACTCACATATGCGACTAAATTTCACACTATGTAACTAAAATATGTCTGTAATTAGCCACTGGCTAGAAAATATTAACATTTCACTTGCCAGTGATTGAGTTGTGTGGTGTCAAAACACCAAGATCCTTTTACTGAATAAAGCAGGCGATCAAGAAACTTAATTCAGCCTCGTCTTTCCCTGCATGTGGTGTCTCATGAGCAGGAAATGCGTTTGTGTTTCATTCAATTGAACTCCGAGTGTCTCATGGAACTGCACCGCAGACATCAGATCAGCTCTCTTGAGAGCACGTGAAGATGAAGCATTTCTTAAGCGCTCTGATGTGTGCCTCGACAACAGAGGCTTGCCAAACTCCCACTATTTATTTACTAGTGAATGCAAAGCACTCCAGTTTCACTTCTAATTTAACAATCGTGTAATGGCAAATGTCCGTGGTCATTGCAGGTTCATTCACGCAGTGTTATGACACGCAGTGACATAAAGGAGATGCCCACCTCCACATATAATTATGCGGAGATGATAAAGTGCAAGAAACTGAGTTGAGATTCTAAGTCTATGTGCATGGGAAATATGGGCTCATGAATTAATCAGAGATGGGGGTGTCACAATTATGAAATTTGGCTGACAATTAATTGTCAAACAAATAATTGTGATTATGACAATTAATTGTCTGTTATGAATATATTAAATATTAAATATATTGAGCTTATGCATCTCCTTTTTTGTGTAAAAAGCATTATTTGTGGATAATTTGGCAATATTAAATATGAAACCATTCTGTACTATTTATCACACTAATATGCTTTAATGTTTAACCAGGAAGTTGTTTTGAAATGCTTTTATTTTGTACAAAATGGCACAAACTGTCACTGTGGTGCAAAGACAGTTCTGGTGTGTGTGGCACTCACCTCCCTTCATCTTCCACTCTTAACTAGTATCAACAATATTTAGTAATATTTATAATATTTAAACAATGATTAAGATTAACTTCAACAGTTACCTTCAACTCAGTATTTACAACAATGGTCAACTACATCACTATGTAGCAACAATCACAACTGTCTGGAATGGGAAAGTTCTATCACAGTGAAGATCTGCTTGAGTTTTATCCTGCTTTCTTCTCCTTTCCAACCAATCCAGACTAAGGAGTGATTGGTACTCATCACTGCAGACACCTGCTGTTAATCAACCTGCAAGGGGTCCGCAGGGACCTGACACATCGAGTTTTAAATCTCCTTTTATTACAAAAATTCATCAATACACTTTTTCCAACAATTACAAAAAGATACCTTATATCACATCAGTACCAAAGAAATCACTACAATAAATAAAATCACATCAAATTTGTAAAGAATAACTCTTCTTCAACAACAGGGCACAACACTCCATTGCCACACCATTTCATCTAAAATTTTAAAAGATCCTTCACAGACTTATAAAAACAAAAATCAATCAACACTCGTGATTTCACTAGATTTAAAAACAGTACTACATCTTCACCCGAAAATCTTTCAATCTTGCTCATGTAAGTGGCTAGTTTTGCCTGACCTAAAACAAAATTCAAAAGTTGACCGGTAAAACTCTTCCTTTTGCCGAATTTAAAACCTAAAATAAAAACCTCCATAGAAAACAATTAATCAAGAGTTAAACAAAATTTGCATTACTAAAAATCAAGGTTTCAATCTATTACAATCCATAAAAGCATGAAAAACGGGTTCTCTTTTTAGGCAGAAAGGACAGTTTACACTAACTTCAGGATTAAGAACTGCAATAAAAGCATTAACCACGACAGCACAATGAAGAAGTCTCTACTGTATATCCCCTGCCCTTTTAGATAACGGTGGCTTATACAGTGACCTCCATTCAGGTTTCACATTCTCCTCTACATTCAGTACTCCACCAAGGCATGACAACTTTGTCATCTAGTACCTTTTTATTAAAAACTATAACACATTTTATAAAAAAGATTTACCTGTTGCTAAACCCAAGTCCAAACACAAGGGTCTTTCAGCATCTAAAAATGACCCTTACAGCCTTCTAGTTTGGGCAACATGGTTAAAATAGGAAAACAGTCTTCCGTATTAGGAGTTTTTAGTCATCCATG